>NC_140956.1:14917500-16117500 GCF_014529385.1 Adiantum capillus-veneris
GGACAAGTAGACGACGCTTGACATACATACTGACTAACGTGTTGGCTAAGTATGTGTTATTTTCAAGTAACCCACTATCGCACTTGGATCCTACTGCCTTGGTAAGATTTCTGGCCCTGATCATGTTGTGTATATCCCGCAATCAATGCACTCCAAGAGACAATGTCTCAAACAAGAAGCTCCTCAAGCACTTTATGTGATTTTTAAAGTGCACCAGATTCGGCAAGCAGGGCAATGCCAAGCACGAAGTTTTCTCTCAATAGCCCCTGAATAACAACATGCCTTCAAGATGCACGCGTAGGTGATTTCATCTAAACAAAGGCCATCACTTTGCATCTGCTGAAAATAGCCTAGAGATTTTTGTCCCTGCTCCTGTTGTCGGTATCCAACAATCAATGCATTCCAAGAGATGATGTTTCAAACAGTACGCTCTTCAATCTGCTCTTGAAGTGTGCCACATTTGGTATACATATCGAGCAGTGCCAAGCACAAGAGCTCGACAAGTACTTGTTGCGCTCGAACAAGTAAATGACGCTTGAAATACATACTAACTAACGTGTTGGCTAAGTATGTGTTATTTTCAAGTAACCCACTATCACAAATTTATCCTGCTGCCTTGGTAAGATTTCTAGCCCTACTCCTGTTGTGCATATCCCGCAATCAATGCACTCCAAGAGAATTCTAGATAGGAAGCTTCTCAAGCACTTTCTGTGCTTTTTGAAGTGCACCACATTTGGCATACATATCGAGCACACATAGGCAAGGCAGTGCCAAGCATGAAGTTTTATGTCAAGAGCCCGTGAATAACAATATCATCCTGAAATCTTTTGCCGATAGTAGCAACTGCATGATGCCAGATGCCTTCAAGCTACACGTGTAGGTGATTGCATTTGCTCTCTTTGCATTTGCTGAAACAGCCTAGAGGTACCTGGCCCTGCCTGCCTTCAAGATGCACGTGTAGGTGATTTCATCTCGACAAAAGCCATCACTTTGCATTGGCTGAAAACAGCCTAGAGCTTTTGTCGCTGCTCCCGTTGTGGGTATCCTGCAATCAGTGCATTCCAAGAGACACCGTTTCCAATGGCAATGGCGGAAGGGGCTACAGCTCTCTCTCTCTCTCTCTCTCTCTCTCTCTCTCTCTCTCTCTCTCTCTCTCTCTCTCTCTCTCTCTCTCTCTCTCTCTCTCTCTCTCTCTCTCTCTCTCTCTCTCTCTCTCTCTCCTCTTTCTCGGAGCTGTCGATTGCTGCAGTGCTGCTCTCTCGAAGCTTGTCCTGTATACTTACATCTGTCACGAAGCCTGTTGACTTTCTCACTTTGTTGTGCCTGTCTATTGTTGGTAGACTGCAGTTGTAGAAAATCACACCGTCAAAGGCAACGGAGAAGAATTGCATACGAGGAGGGTGGCCTCTTACTTTGCTTGGCCCGTGAATAACAATATCATCGTGAACTCTTCTGCTAATACCAACATCTTGCATGATGCCAGATGCCTTCAAGCTACACGTGTAGGTGATTACATTTGCTGAAAACAGTCTAGAGCTACCTGGCCCTGCCTTCCTTCAAGATGCATGTGTAGGTGATCTCATCTGGACAAAAGCCATCACTTTGCATCTGCTGAAAACAACCTATAGCTTTTGTCCCTACTTTCGTTGTGGATATCCCGCAATCAGTGCATTCCAAGAGACACCGTTTCCAATGGCAATGGTGGAAGGGGCTGCAGGGTAAAAGCATGTTAACGTGACACGCTTTTTGTGCTAGTTAGCATATCCAAGTTAGCATACATATAAAACATTGGGTGCACGGTAAAATTTTCACAAATAATATCAAAATTTGTCAGAGGTTGTAAAGTTGGATTCCTTGTTTCAAGAGCTTTCTATTGATATATCATGCGTCATAGATCTTAGAGATCTAGCTCGTGTTATTGTACTAGTTAGCATATGTCAAAATTGTGCTAGCTAGCACTATCTGAGACAACAAAAAGCATGACATGTTAACATGCTTTCACCCCTGAAACAATCATAGACAAATGATCTGCAGACTCTTTGATGAGTAGTGCCCTTTTTTACAACTACAGTGAAATCAAATTCCAGAAGAATAATGAACCATCTCACTATTCTTCGTGTGCTACATGGCTTGTTGACCAAATACAATAAGGCTTGGTGGTCCACAAAGAATAAAAATCTGTTTGCTAATAGGTAATGTCTATACTTTTTTACAGCATAGATCATTCCTAATCCTTCCCTTTCTGTGGTGGTATAATTATTTTCCGCCATGTTCAACTGTCGGCTAGCATAAGAAATAGGAAAATCAATTTTCCCGTCTCCTGGTTGAGCTAGTATACATCCAATGGAAAAATTGGAAGCATCTACATGTATGTGAAATATCTTATTCTAATCTGGTGCTTTCAATATTGGAGCTGAAGTGAGAGCTTGCTTAAGCTTCATGAAGGATTCTTCACACTTAGTACATTCAAAGTGTGTAATCAAGCTATACATGGGTTTTGCAATTATAACGTACATATAAATGAATTGTCTGTAATATCCACAATGTCCCATGAAGCCTTGAAACCCCTTGACTGCTGTCGGTCTAGGCAAATCAGCAATAACATGGATTTTGTCCATATCAGTAGCTATGCCATTTTTCAACACTATATGTCTGAGAATTTTTCCTTGTCTACCCATGAATGTGCACTTTTCAGGATTCAAGAAAATCCTATAATGTCTACACTTTTTGAATACCTTTTTGAGGTGTTCAAAATGATCAGCCCGGATTGATGAATAGACGTATAGATAATCCATATGTACTTCCAAGAATTTCCTAAGATATTGTTTAAAATCATGGATCATTAATTTTTGAAACGTGGTAGGAGCATTAATTAACCCAAAAGGCATAACCCAAAAGGCAAAAATACTCCATTCCGTTGCAAAGGCAGTTTTATGTTGATCCTTGGGGTCAACCAAAAGTTGATTGTATCCCGAAAAGCCATCTAAGAAGGTGTGAGCTTGTTTCCTGCAACTTGTTCTAAAACATGCTCAATGATTGGAAGAGGAAAGTTGTCTCTAATGGTAGCTGCATTCACTTTCTGGAGGTTGACAAACACTCATAGTTTTCCATTTTTTTTGGATACTACCACAATTGGAGACACCCAATCTGAGTGTTCAGTTTCATAAATGAATTTGGCTTCCTTTAGTTTTTCAATCTCTTCTTTGATATTTCTGGAAAATGTTTCATTATATATGTATGGCCATTGTCTACTTGGTTTTTCGTCATCTCTCATGGGTATGGTATGTTGACAGATTTCTAGATCAACATCCTTGAGATCCTTATAAGACCAAGCAAAGATATCTCGGTATTCTTTCAGTAAGCTTAACAAAATATCTTATTCTTCTTCTGCTAGGTCATTTGCAATGTAGGCGGACCTAGGATCCTCTTGTGGTTCGGCTAGATCTATCCTTTTTGCGTTTTCAGGCCCTTTGTAGGACTCGCCCTATTTTCGTAGTTCTCTAACAGGTTGCTCGACTATGATTTTTCAATCTTGGATAGTATATTTCTTGTAATGAGAGGGAACACTTATTACATCTTTACCGTCCTCTTCTGTGGTTTCCATTTTGATCATATATATCTCCTTTAGAGCTTTTTTCAACTCTTAATATTTCTTCTTCCGCTCAACTCGTGTCATGGTTGACTCCTTGTCCTGTTTTTTTGGCTTTGCTTGAGTTTTCTTCCTCATTTTTCTTGACGTTTTTGAGATTTTTGGATTTTCGTTTGAAGGATATCTGCCAATGATTTTGTCCTTGACACAATCATGTGCAACTATTTGCATCAGGAACTGTGTTCTACTGGAGACTGATGTCATAAGTCTATCTTTCATGTTTTTGGTGTCTCTTTTTCGTCTATACATTTCTGTCTTCTTGGGTTTTGGTTAGAAACTCAAAAAAAAATTCCTCCCCTCCTTTCATGAGTAGCTTAGCTCTCACATGTTCTTTTTCCGATCCCGAATCATCTAAGGCAGCTGAATGTTCTTCTAACTCATCTGTTGCATCGTAGTAGAGGTCTGAAAAGACTTGTTGAGCTTTCATCAAGTCGTTGGGTTCCTCAATGTCATCTTCAATGTGGAGGGTTGAAATCATTTGTATGGGAATTATGTCATAGCCGTCCTCATTGCAAAATTGAGTAGGCATAGACGTATTCACACATCATCCATTGTCGCTAAAATTTGAGTCCATTCAAATGGCTCAAACAAATGCTTTGGAAAGGTTTCAAATACATATGCTTCGTTTGTGAAATCCATTCCTAAGATACATTCTTCTTGTTTTAAACTCCCGTTATCTAAAGCTCTGCACATCCAAATAGGAGTGTCTTTGTTCAACCAAGATGGAAGCTTAGTTTTAGCCAAAGAGACTGAATCAAACTCTTGTATGGGCGTTTTCATGACATCTCTATAAGTGTGATCTTTTAGATTAACCCTTGTTATTGTTCCCACTCACTTCAAGTACAGATAACTTTTTCCCCAATCTTGGATGAGTTGTACCTGTCGCATGAAAGGTCTTCCCAATATGATTTCGCAATTGTGCTTCTTCCCAAAGTCTACTATGGCAAAAGTGTGTTTATATTCAATCCCACAGGAATTAACTATCACTTTTTCAAGCAGTCTTAATGGTCTTTCAATGTGTCCATCAGTCAATTACAATTTTATTCGAGTTTGTCTAATGGCTGGTTGTCCCCACGATTCCCATACTGCTTTCGTGGCTATGGATCTTCCTGCCCAACTATCCATTATTGCCATGGTTTCAATGTCATTATATTTCACTGAAAGGGTCATGTTTCCTTCTTCCCCTTCGTAGTATTCTCCGAATTTGTTCATTGGAATAGATCGAATCTCTTTGTTATCCATTTCGTGTTTCAATTTTCCCAAATTGTTTGCGATTAGCCCCGTTATTCCCACCTTCTCTAGAGTTTTCTGTAGATCATTTCATAAATATGGTCTGATTTTTAACAGTTCTGCCAAATTAAGAGTGCATTGGATGGGTGTAGACATGATTCAATGGATGTTTTCTACTTCTAGGGTCCGTTCTGCTCTCTTTACTTGATTGGTTTTACACACTATGGATTCATCTTTGTTATCTCCCAAGTAAGAGGGTAGTGTTTTCAAGGTCAACGGTTTAGACATCCCTGAAGCTTCAGATCTGCAATCCCCATACAAGTATTGTACATCCATGTCCATATTAGGAGGTATATTGGCTAACCAAACTTACTCTATAGGAGCTGACTTTAGAGTTAAGCTCCCATCATTGATCTCTCTAACTTTTTCCCATAAGTGTCCTGGCCAGTCTTCTTCTACGAATTGAATTCCGTTTAAGGCATCTTCGTTGTTCAGAACTATGAGTTCTGGCTCTTTTGTTTCAAGGTGGGTTGCCACCACCACTTCGGCTTTTTCTTGATCGTCTTTTACCACAAGCTCCTCAGGTTTTGCCATACTTTCAAGATTGGTTTTTTGTTTTTCCAGCATTTCTTGCGTGATTCTTACCAAATTTTGATAAGATTCAAGCTTAGCTGCTTCCATGTCTGAAGAAGAATAGTTCTTTCATTTGTTTTCCATGTTTTGGTCTGCTTTAAGACCCGCTTGGTAGGCTTCCAAAGCTGCATTAATAGGCTCATAAATTTTGTCAACCAAAATTGATCCTCCAAATTTCACAGTGGTTTCCTTGATTTTGCTTCCTGTTTCTTTCACCTTTTCTTAGAATACCTTCTTTTCTTTCTCCTCGATTTCAGCCTTTTGTTTCTGTTTTCTCATCTCATACCTTTTGTTTCTACTTCGTTTGGTTTTTGAGAGGAAATTTTTGTATTTTCTGAATCATTAAAGGAGTTATGTTTCTCTTTCTTAGCGTGGGCTCTGGTGATTACCTTGATTGGAAAAATCGATTCACTCTCAGATGAGCTACTAGGTAACACATGGACTACGTTCACTACTATTTTACCCTTGTTTGATGGACTTTTTGGACAATCTTCCGGAAAGTGTCCTCCCTTTTTAAAACATAGTATGAATTAAGCTTCAACTGGCTTGCGATTCTTTTCAGGCTCTGGGCATTCATTTTTCCAACAATCATCTGAACCACAATTATGACAATTTCTAGTTCTTGGCTTAATCATGGGTCTTACCATAGGAGGTCTGACACCTTGATTAGCCACATAGTACATTGGTGCAAGCTTTGGTGGAGCATAAGTCACTGGTTCTTCCATTGGTGGTGGATGTGAATTATACCAATCTCCTTCTACCATTACTATAGATGGAATAGGCTCAGCATAGGGTGTAACAGACACTAGTGCTTGTTCATCTATGACTCCCTCTAGATGCATGTACTTTATAGGCACTACATTATGTCCTGGATATGGAGGTTGTTGACCCAACACGGGTTGAGGTCTTTCCATACCCATTGGTGGTCTTTGAGCTGGGGCCATATTAGGCTGATATTTGTACATGGGTTGTCCTTGTGGCCTCATAGGCACGTACTGAACATTCCCATCATACTTTGGTCGGTAATAGCACTCATTGGTCTCATGGTTGGTCCATTTATCCTCGCGATTGCACACCATTTTTGTGGCTTGATTGGTTGTCCCTATTGAGATATCCCTTGTCCTGGTCCTCTCATAGGTGGTTTTTGCATGTTATTCATCATGTCAGTCATCCTTTTGAGCATGTCTTCTATGGCTGAAAGTGGTGCTACAACAGCCGTTCCCACTTGAGCTGGTTTAGTGGATGCTGTTTTTTCACTTTGGTTATCCTTAGGGACATATTCTTTGTTGAAAATATCACAATTTTCTCCTAAGTCAATAGCATCTGACACACACTCTTCTAGGGTTGTATACTTCTTTCTATACAGTATAGCATGAAGTTCTTTGTTTAGTAGTCCCTCTAGAAACAATGATACTAGTCGTTCTTCTGCAGGTATCTCTAGCTCTGGGCATCCGGCAATGTATTGTTTCGTTCGAGTTGCACAATCCCTAATAGACTCACCTTGTTTCCGGGTAAAGTTGTAGATTTGAGCTATCGTAATGTGTTTGATCCCCGTTTTGGAACAAGCAACTACAAATCCTTGAGCTAATGTGCTCAAGTCCATGATTGACCTTGGTGGAATGTTTTGGAACCATATCAATGCTTTTCCTTCTAATGTCATTCAAAACCTCTCGAATTGAGTATAGAAGTCAAATATGTGTTCTGCTCTTAGCACTTACTTAAAGCTTGCTAAGTGATCATATGGATCCCCCGATCCACTGTATTTTTTTGACCCATTTTTTAAAATCAGCTGGTCAACACGTCTATTTGGTTCAACTCCCGATCTCCCTACAGCTGGTCCTGTTCCAAGTCCTTCAAACCAGTCTATTGGAAATAGTGACTCATGTAGCCCTGGACTGGCTTTAGTGTCACCCCGTTTTCTTCGTCATGAGGTGGTTTTTGGTTTCTTGACATTACTCTCAGAAGATCTCTCACGGTATTCTTCTCTTGGAATAGTTTTAGGTCCTTGGCCCAATATCCAATCCCTTATTGAATACCCTTGATATTTGGTTTGTTCTACATCCTCAGGAGTCATCATAACAAAGTTGTTGTTATAACAATCCCTAAATAGGTAGGTTGGTAGATCTGCTGATCCCTTATCCTTGATATTAAAGATAGAGATGATCTTCATGGATGTTAGTTGTCTTGATTTGGCATCCGAAGTCCACATGAAATCTTTCACATTTCTATCCTCCCAACAATAGACTCCGATTCTAGGATTATTAGTACTAAGACGTTTCAAAGGCTTCAAATGAACTTGATCGTATCCTTCAAATTCTAAAGTTTGTGGTCTTTCTTTAGCTTCCATATCTAGAATTATGGTGTTTACTTCTAACCCCCATTTGTCTATCACGTCAAGATTTTTGACCTGTAAATACTGAGTTCTATTTCTATCCATGTACATTTTTCCTTGTTTGTTATCCCTGATCTCTTCTTCGAACTCAATACCATGGTCATCAATGCGAATAGAATACTCTTTGTTAGGACCCAAGTAAACCTGAGCTCCATGGAGATTAGTCTATTGAAAAGAGAGTATATGCTTATAGCACACTCTCGTTCCAGTTTTTGAGTGAGTCAAATAGGAAGACATTTCAGATGTTGAATCAGAAAAAGTGTTTGAGACTTCTTCAAGGATAGTGTGCAAGGGATTTCCTTGATTCACGCTTTCTTCCGTTGATACTCTACTGGAGGTTTCTCCAAATGTACCTTGATTTCCTAGTACACGACCAGATCTAAGGTTCATAAAGACTTGTGGAGTCCTAGATAGAGTACTTATCGTTGGATTGACTTGTTATCAATTTCCACTTGACTTGATTGCAACCTTTGTCAAACTGCTCATTCCTTGTTTGCAACCTGATTCCTGTATAATTTTAATCAAGTTAGCTATTCTTTTGCAAAGATTGTATCGTTTTTGCTAACTATTGTAATTGGTCTATGTGTATCACTTCAAATTGAGCTAATTGAATTAGCAGTTGAGACTTTCATATTCGACTTTGCAAAAAATCAAAGGATTAATTTGCAACATGGAAACTGAGTGAACATGTACCAATTTGGATCCGAGTGAAACCAAAATTGCCGGATGGCCTTGTATTATGGTGGGTCTAACACTGTACAAGTTCAAAAGTCAAAAATGGTATCTATCTGTAGCAATAGTAAATAATCATGATTATTTACTTTTGTTAGTTTTTTACACTTTTTGGCTTGGTTTGCTAAGTATACAACCTGTTAAGGTCCTTGGGCAAGTTTCACTAAGTTTGGACAAAATCTGTTCAAGTTTATCAATTGTTTCGTGTCCGTAAACTCTGATTTCAAGAATCTGGCTTAAGTCTCACTTTTGTGATCCAAATTTCACCAAAATTGATTTGTGTGGTCTACTTGATATTCTTGACCTTGTGGTATACTCAAATGTGCAAGATTGTCAATTTTTTAAATAGATGTAAATAATGGTGATTATTTACTTCAGCTAAGTTTTTGTCCCAATCTTGACACAGATATGTTAAGCACTTCAACTTAAGCACCCTAGCCAAGTTTCATCAAGTTTGGATAATTTTTGTTCAAATGGTCATCAGTTTTGTGTTCGCAGACTAACTTTGCAAATTTGGTCACAATTTTCAATCGAATGATCCAAATCTTACCAAATTTGGTTTATGGTCTTATTACAACATGGTAAAACTAGTGGTATGCTAACTTAGTCAAAAAAGTTAAAAAATGGGACAGATGTAAATAATCGTGATTATTTACTTCTGGCAACTTTTTGCATCTTTTTGGTCAAGTGAGCATGTACACATGTCTATCACATCAATATAAGCCTATGAATCAAATTTCATCGAGTTTGGATAATTTTTTTCCCAATTTATACCCAAGTTCCCAAAAGTCATTACAAACTTTAGCTTTTACCTAGTTTTTTGCCAGTTTGGTGATCCAAATCCTATATGCCCTTACAAAAGTTGTTTGCACACATGCAATGAGTCATTGGTATCAACCTTGGTCAATTTTGAGCTGAAAGTAAATAATCGTAATTAGTTACTTCATGCTTAAATGAATATTTTTTTGCACATTTTCAATGGACAGTCTTTTCATGAGTTATTTTAAGCCTATGAATCAAGTCAAAACTTAATTTGGGCTAAAATGTCAAAGAAAAGTAAATAATGTGAGTTTTCACAAACTCTTGAAATTTTTACCTCAATGTGTCCTTGAGCTTACCCACTGGTTCATACAACTTTTAAGCATACTCTCCAGTCGGATTGAGTGGTTTGGAGTCTTTTTGTGCTATTTCTTGTCGTAGACCTGAAATTTTGCAACTTTAAATAACAACTCACAATGATTCTTTTGGAGAGAGCATTGTTCTAAAATCCACCTCGGATCCTACTTACCCTACTCCTAGGTTCTCATGCAATGGGGTTGTGGAAAGTGTCCACAAACACTTGTTTTCTTATTTTTTATGGTTTTCTGAGCATTGATCTTAAGACTCGTCTCGTCTATCAATCATTCTCAAAAACCTAATCTAGTTATAAAATCCTACAATCCTAAAGACACTCAGCAAGTACACCTTACCTCCAAGATACCTCTACACAGTAAAAGACAACAATCTTAAGATATGCGATTTCTAAAAAGAAGGCTTTTACTCTAGGAGATCCTAGAGGTAGTTAAAGGATAGCTTCACAAGAGGCTCGTGTTATTTCCTAGTTTATGTCTCTGCGGTCCCTGCCAATGGCTCAAATGTCGGACGGGTATCTAACCTCACTCCTATCTTATTTGCAGATTTAGCGAGAACCACAATTAAATTGTTAATCCATGGGACGAAGCTGACTGGACTAGTGCATAGAGGCTACAAGAGGTTGTCAATCTCTCGGAAAACAACAAACAACTCGCATCTAACTCAAGCTACACTCAAGTGACTGAAATCACCAAAAGCCAATCGCTCATGGGTAAACAAATCACATCCGTTACAACATCAAATGACATCCAAACGTAATGTAACTTCTAGGACATGTTTATAAGACCTAAGCACACATGCTTATGGTCTCAAATCCCACTTTAGGTCAAGTGCAAAAATCTCAATGATTAACAACATTGGATTTTTGACCTAGTCGTTTTCGACCCAGAATGCATCTAAATGCTTAGCAATGATGCCCCAATACCTCGCCTATACTTAGTTTTTGATTTTGAAGTGTAAATTCCTACTTATGATGAGATTAGGCCTTGGGTCGGCGATGCCAAAAGCTACAAAATATTATGAAATGCTTACGTCAATACGTAGAGCTCTTACCTGCGGTTGCAATGCAACCAGCCGCGACTTCAATGTGACAACCAGGAGGGAGTAGGAAACGTGATAAGGAGAGAAGTGAGCGCCGCTAGAGCCGAGTCGCACTCCGGAGAAGGAGGGGTAGTGGGGTCTGGTTATTCCCACTAATACTTGGTCGCACTCTAGCGCCAAAGCTACTTCTGGGTTTTTAGAATTCCCATTACAGTTGCGTAGCTAGTACAGCGTGGACGTTTATCTATGACTGGCAGTACTCCAACACCTGCCGCCTCCTAGTACGACCTCTACCCGTAATGGTTACGTCATCTCACGCTAGAAATCCCCTACCATGAAAGTCGCCATGACTCCTGCAGTAAATTCAGCGCCAAAGTTTCCCTCTTCACAAGAGTCCTCAATGCAGCTCGAGAGCATCTGGGTCGTATCAATAAAAAGCTGGCCCTGCTTCTCTATAAGCCAACATGCTCGTCACTGCCGACAATTGTAGAACTTGAACGCAGAGAATTCAAAGGTAGTATTCTGGCTCAAGGCCTGCCTTGGGTTCTCACTAGAAAGAGAGAGAGAGAGAGAGAGAGAGAGAGAGAGAGAGAGAGGACTATGGTGCAGGTACTGCTCAAATAGGGAGCACTGTAATCTGAGAAGCTTCTCTTGCGCGACGAGTGTCTCCATTGCGGTAAAAATCAGTTGAACTCTCTGGGTATTTTGGAGAAGAGATGCCATTATGTAGTCCTACATCAAATACTGATTACCTTTCTCTGTAGGTGTGAGTACAAAGGCCATTTTACAGAGCAAAGTCTTGAGAGACATCATCTGGGAAGCAGGCTGAACGTAGGGGAGTGCCAAGTGCTACTGCTATTGTTTTTCTAAATGTAATTTTTAAATACTTCATTCCCTTCTTTGCATGCCTGTGATGGCGTAGTCATTTCCCCCTTATTTGCATGGCGGTGATTGATTGGTTGCTTTGAAAATGCTTAATGAAGAATTGGCTATGTGAATCTGGGCTCACCAACTTGCCAAAGTGGTTAAATTCTTGGTTTGTTGCTGAAATGAAAGCTCATGATGCGAGGGGTGCTTCACAATCATGCATATCTGGAGAGGGAATTGGGTTTGTGGTCTCTATCTATACATATGGTGTTAGGATTACATCTGTTTTGTCTAGATGGTGAAGCGGTCCGGGGCGGGCAACAAGAAGAGCAACCTCTAGACACCCTTCAAGGCTCCCGTGCTGCTCAATGGGGCTGGGGCACAACACAACACAAACCAAAACAACAAACCCCCAGCCAAATCCCAACTACACAAGGGGCACCACCTAGTTTAAGAGCGAACTAGGACGCAAAAGAGGAGAATCGTTAGAGCAACCCACAAACAAGCAAGGAATTTACACTAACCCTAACACCAATGGAACACTCTCACACACTAAAACACGAGAGAGCGCGCGCGAGAGAGAGAGAGAGAGAGAGAGAGAGAGAGAGAGAGAGAGAGAGAGAGAGAGAGAGAGAGAGAGAGAGAGAGAGAGATAGTGCTCAGGCTGCTTTGAAACGTATCGGCAATGATCAAGCAAACACAACTATATATTTAAGAAAGAGAGAGAAAGGGGGAGGGGGTGCTTGTTGCATTAATACCTTCTTACGAATCTGTCATGACAAATCAAAGTGAGATTAGTATTTGTTCAACATAGCTTGCGTAAATTTCACCACAACACATCACAAGAAAAGCCACCCCAATCACTGTCTTAAGGCCAGGGGAGTCCTCTCCACCCTGTCGCCCTCTTACAATATGTGGGATTTATGGCTAGATTGATGACAACACCAGAGACAAGCTATCAAGAACTTAACAAAAAACACCAAGACACTTACGCATCATTGTTGTCCATTACTTCACGTTGGAAGGGAGACAAAGTATCCAAGCTTAGTCCAAATCCACCCTCCTTGATTCAGCAAATGTTGGACTTACACTAGTAGGAGAAATGATAGATTTCCTACTCTCAATTGAATGATCACTCTCTCTCTTACAATGGCATAGAGTTCCCTTGCTAATCCCCTATTACAACACATGCACATGCATAAGACAATGAGCTTCCACTCAAGAGCTCCTTCTAGAGAGGTTGAGCTTGGCTTCTCAAGCTATAGCATAGTGCTCTTGCTTATGGCTCCCCCCTTTTGTGCTAGCTACACCCTCCTTTTATAGCAACTTTGAAGGCTAGGCTTACTCCTCTAACCATGGTTGGGTTAGATTTTCAGCAATTTATCTAATTTCTTTTGCTTGGAATTATCAAGAAGTTGGTGGGGAAAGAGAGAGGAGAGAAATGGAGGTGATAGGACTTTTCATAGTGGGTTAGTGTTAGTAGAGTTAGTATTAATTTACAAATGGAATTGGATATTTACAATGGGAGTATCCATGTAGGATACAAATAAGGAAGAAAAACTCTTAAGAGGTAAGAAAAGGTGGATTTCTTACAAAGTTGATGCTCCAAGTGTCTTGAGTAGGGCCAATTTTGACGCTTGTTGACGGTCCACTAGCTTTGACGGTACATTTTTTCTCCACTCTTGACCTTCCTTGAGAGACAAGGTAATTGAAGCTGAGTAATCAACCACAATGATGCTGTCTTTTAAGAGAAGAGGCTGAATTTTGTGGTTTTTTTTGGATAGATATGGGTAATTTGGAGGAGGAAAAATGAGACTAGGTGGTCAATTTTGGAATGGAATTGTGTGTGGGAGGTATGAGTTCACCATGGTTTCTCTTATTCTTCAAGGTTGAGGAGAAGGTGAGTAGGGTGTAGAGAGGAGTGGTGAGAGAGGTGGGGATGATGAGTGGAGAAGTGTGTGTGAAAGAGGAAAATGATAAAGTGGAAGAGAGAGTGTGGCTACATAGCATGGGAAAACTGGGGCCCACTAATAAAATCATAGCTCACAGCTCGTAGCTCAAAAAAATATGAAAAAATTTGAGGCAAAAGTTCATCCCATGAGCTACAACTTTTGTTTGTATTGCCTTTTCAAATTCGGAGAGCAAGTGAACTTTAAAAATTCAGCAAAACCGACCGTTTTTTTCCACTGCACAAGGTCCTTGTGGGGTCCTTCTTTGGATGATTCTTTTGAATGCCTCCAAGAGTGAGCCCTCCATAGTGCATGTATGCATGCCACCTACCCTTGACCTTATTTGGTAGGTCTATAATTGAAGATATTGTTGAGATCATGATATAAGTGAATAGTACAACTAAGAAAATCAAATATTGAGGGGTCTAAAAAATATGTACATGTCAAATATAAATAATATAAGTGGAAAAAATATAAAGGGGTCAAAAGAAATCTCTCTCATTATGAGGCTACCATAAAAAGATAAATATTTTTGGTGTTCTAATTTTTTTATAAAAAAAACAAAATAGATGTAGGAAGGGAAAAATCACAATGGTGAAAAAATATACAAATAAATAAAACTAGTTTTTTTGGATTTTTGTTGGGGTGGAGTTACACCAAATATAAGAGAAGCTTACATGAAAATATTTCTATATGGAATAAAGAGTATGAAAAATGGTAAGAAAAATTGTGGTAATGGTGAGGCAATGTACAGAGCATAAATAACACACACCTAAGTAGAAATATTTAAATAAATACCAAAATAATTATGAAAAAATCTTTTATTTAGGCCCTATATACAAAGAAATATTTACATACGCATGGGCCATAATATACTTATATTTTTTATGTTTTTTATTTTTTTGGCTCAACTAGCCCAATGCCTAGCTAATTGAGGGTTTTTTATTTCAGTAAGGAGATATGGGAAAAGTCCCCTAACTCACACGCACCTATATACAGTGAAAGGGTGAGGGTAACCACAGTGTTTGAGTGATTTGATAGGGGGGGATAATTCACTATGGCAATCACAGAGAGCCGAAAAAACGGCTATCACTGGGACTGTAGCAGGTGATGACAATTGTTATGTAGCTGATTTATTGGGTCACCCAAAATTTGTGTGCAAGGGCACGCCCCTTCATGTCTTGGTTATGGAAGAACTGTGATTTCAGGAAGGAAAAAATAATGATTGTAATTTAATGACTGAACTTCACCTTCTACTTTTTGTCTAGACGTGCGAGTAATGAGTAGTGTTTTAATCAACCATCCCAATCCAAATGATTTTATGGAAATCATAAATATTCGAAATTCATGAGTGTACTTCGCTGGATTAAAGTTGGTTAGAAAAGAGTTATACTAGTTGATTCAAAATGGCATATTTGTCTCAATCTTAACTTATTAGTAATTAGTAATAGATACTTACAGATCAAAGAAATTTATTCAGTAGAAAACTGGGCACAATGACTAGATCAAAATTGTTAGTAATGAGCCATGCTGAGACTTTATCTCTATACACTATATTTATAGATTGATTAACGATGTCAATAGTGGTTGCATTTATCATTGCTACTGGCTTTGTTTGTCTCCTTGTAGCCTGCTAGTTTACTTGTCTGCTTGTTCTGTCATCCTCGCCATAATGAATGCATTAACTCTCCGATGTGAAATGGTTGCAAAGCATTTTTTTGTGCTCCCTATTCATCCAAGTGAGGAGACGATGTTATTCGCTTGCTTCTCTTTTAGGTACAACATGTCATTTTAGAACCCTTTTTCATTTCAACCCAGCTTTGGGACACCAGGCCGAATGGTGGTGCATTTCAAGATCCGGACAACCAGCTCATGGTGCAATGAGCTAATATGTCCAACCTAGTTACGAAACATATTTTGCCTGTAGATCTAAATCTAGTGTCCCAGCCAGGAAGAGGGCTTGTTGGGAGTTTTGTTTCCTATGAGTCAAGTGAGCGCATTTTCTCATCCGTGGGGACATGCGACTACGTCATTGAATGGAAGCCCGTCGGGACATCCCACACCTCTCTATTGCCCTCCCATTTCAGGGAGAATATTACTCTTTCACATTCCTTTGTGGACCTTCATCAACACTTGCAAGCCATAGAAACTCAAGCCCAAAGCACTGGGGAAATGCTTGTCAATGATTTCGTGCCCTCCACACAATTTCCCGATGAAGTGTATGTGCCTACTGAAGGGTCTTTGCCTGCTGTCTTGGTGGAGCCTACATCCAATGCTCATTCCAAGAAAGTTTGCAAAGGGTGGACGAAAGACAGAAGACAAAGCAACATCCAAGCCCAAAAAGGCTCCTAGCGATAGATTTCATTGGGATCTACGTGCCCAGGTGGTTCTCTTGGAGTGCAGTAAGCAATATGATGACAAACGCTGCTCAGCAGACTTGTATCAGAAGATTAAAACCATTGTAGAGCAATGGATTGATATTGTGGCGTTGTGCTCATCCACAAGGTCTGGTGGTCGATTGGCAGCAAGCCTATGAAAAGTACAAGCGTCTAAATGCATCTTATCGAGAAATCAATGACTGGGAGAGGAACACTCCTTTTGGGAAAGACTCCTATTAGACAATGACCCATGCAGAACGAGTTACCAAAGGAAAATTTTCCCATTGCAACTTTTGGTAGAGTTGTATGAACTCATGGATCGACTTTTTGGTATGGACAAAGCAGTCAACCCTTCTGCTCTACTGTTGTGGACACTAGCAATGGTAAGTGCGTTATGATGTAAGATTAACATTGTTCGAACACTCACTCTAGCTCTGAATACTCATGCAATGCGACCGCATTGAAACAGGAACACCACGTCGTAGCTCCACCAGCAACCCTAATGTGGTCGATCCAACGACGGATGCTGCATCATTTGACAAGATACCAACAAATGGTGGTGTGGAGAAAAAGACCAGGAAAAGGACACACACCTTCGATGTTGGCCTCGCGGAGGCTACAAAGGACCTCATGCGGGGTTGGGAGATTGCGGAGAAAGGGAAGAAGAAAAGACACACCTTCGATGTTGGCCTCGCGGAGGCTACAAATGACCTCATGCGCGGTTGGGAGATTGCGGAGGAAGGGAAGAAGAAAAGACACGAGGTCACGATGGATGCACAACATTCACAGCATGAGGGGCTCGTCGGTATTGAACGACAAAAAGTGGAGATCAGCCTAATCTTTGCAAATGCAGTACAGGCTATGACATCCACCCTTGGGAAGATGGCAGCAGACAAACTTTAAAAGGTATGCATTCAATCCATTGTGCTTTGGTAATTAACAATAGACTGCTAGGTGCTGGTAGATTAGAGAATGGTTATTGACAAAATTTATTTCCATGTCTTGGTTTAGGGTTCTTTCAATAGACTGTGAGGTGCTAGTAGATTAGAGAACGGTTGTTGTAAACATTGCTCGAACTTGACTGTACAGTTAACAAGCTTCGATAGGAAGTGACAGGAATAGACGACATTGAATGACTATTACATCATTAGAAAAAATTGGCATCATTGAACGATTGTGAAACAATTAGCATAAGGGACCACCCAAAAAAAAACTCAGTTATTCATTCCTTGCATGTCCAAATACTCAAGCAGGTCATCTCTAATACTGATAGCCTCAAGACTGTTCTCACCTTCTACAACCCCATCATGAGCATGTGGATTATCGACCAAAGGGTCATTCAAATATATCTCCTGCTCCTGAAGGTCTATGGGGTCATCAATGAGAGACACTAACATATTGTGAAGAATACAACAAGCCAAAATGACATTTGGAAGCTTTTGTATGTCAAGGGATCTGATGATTCCCTTCAAAATATGCCATGTACACATCAGGCATGAAAAGGCACGCTCAACGACTATATGGGTTGAAGATTGCATGAAATTGTAGTTGCAATGAAGTTGGCTGACCAACTCTGGGCGTTGGAAGGGTATCATGAGCCATGGCAACAACACATATCCTCCATCACCAACAATATGTTCCGGGAACGACATTTCTTGGAAATCGAGCGATGCACCCTTCAAGCAGTCTCCTCCTTGGCAAAGCCTATACATACCCGAGTTGCGCAAAACCCTCTTGTCATTGCAAGACCCTGGCCATCCTACATTCACATCCAGGAAGCACATGTTGGAGTCTACTATTCCCTGCAAAATCATGATGTAGTTTCTATAGCGGTCGCGCCAAGGTTCACTTTGCTCATTACTAGGAAAATCCATATTGATGTGAGTGCAATCTATGGCTCCACAACAATTGGGAATTCCCCTCTGAGCTCAAAAGCCATCCTTTACGTCTTGCATCTCAGACTCTGTAGTTGGCCATTTGATAAGATGTCCACCCCTGTGGACTAGGGAGCGCACAAACTCATGGATGAAGGTGGTGACAGTAGACCTTCCACAACCGAAAGCATTTGCCACGTGGTAGTGCGTGTTTCCAGAGGCAAGTACCATCACAAAAATTGCCACCTTCTTCTCCACAGTGAATACCCTGTCTGGCAAGTTACGAAATCTAGCGGGTATATCTCCCTGCTGCACATCTTTGCGAATGAGGTTAGTCAAGCTTGTGAAGAGGTCGACGGGCAACTTGAAAATCTCTCTTCACCGCTCTTCATCTACACAAGCGTAGAACACAAAATGGTTCCATCAGTCGATTGACGAGCGTGGCTTTATATACCATCGACTAAGCGCATCGTTGAATGAACCTTGACACCTAGGGGTGCGTTGCGCGGAGCCTGCTGCCCAAAGAAGAGGCAGATATGGGGCAATGTATTCCTCAAACTCCATCTCTTCCTCCTCAATTGACTGTGTACTAGATGTTAGTCCGTGCAAAGAATCCCACTCCTGAAGCAAGGCACACATTAGAGAATTTAGTGATGGAATTGTTACTCTCAATTGCTGTCTAAGATCCATGCCTCCTAGACCTGCAAAAAAGGAAAATTCAGAATCAGCAAGTGGTGGTACCTGTAAATATCAGACCAGCAAATGACACTAGCATTTGACACCAACTGAAATTTATCGACGTGGGTTCAGGGTATGACACCAACAAATGATATAGAATGGTAAAAGTTGAGGAACAACAAATTACAAAAACTGAAAGTATAGCCTCTCGTCCTCTGACACCAGCTATCGAGAGATAAATAAAATTCAAGACCAACTAATTATGCATAATGAAAATACATATTCAAATGCCTCATCTTTTCAGTAGTTCAAATGAGTAAAAGTAGTTTAAGCTGTTGACATTTGGTTTTTTTTTGTTTAGGAGATGCCGAAATCATTTCAAAGACTTTAGTAATCCCATTCATGGTTGAATCACAATGTACCGTTCCATTTAGCAGGGCCATTTTTTTGTTTCCAAAGCTCGATATATGAAGAGCCATTCAAAACCTGGTTTACGTAGCATTTGGAACAAACTTCTAAAGCAAACTTTTTTATTTGTAAAAGATGACCCGGTGTTCTTTCGTTTGTTCAACATCATGTTTTTCCATATGCAATCTGATGCTATGCATGGATCTTATTTTGATTGTTCACTAGTATGTTCTTTATTTTTTCGTCTGATGCTTTTCATGGTTTTGTTTGCCAGCCGGGGGGGGGTTAGGCGGGCTACTGGTGTCACTGCAAAGTGGACCGGATACTCGACTAACCTTTCCCCAAAGAGAGCATAGCGTATCCACTCTGGTGCAAACCGAGTCGGTAAGGGGTTCAAGTCCCCTACTCTCTCATGCAGGTCGTCGTGTGGCTTTGAAAGTCCAAATTTTTTATTCCAAGAAATTTTCTTCCTTATTACGAAGTGCAAATACAAGCATTTGGGTAAGGTTCAAGAACTGCGTATGTGGTGATCTTTGTGTGTGTTAATGTGTGTTGTGTATGTGGGCGCGCTTGAGCACATAAAGGCATTGCATGTGGGCAAGCGAACATAATGAGAAGTAAATATTTACTGATGCATGTTGCTGACTGTTGTTGTTATTTTATTTGTGTTTAAATTAACAGAGAAGCAAGGCGAGAAAAATTTACAGCACCTTTCACTTGGTGTCATTTCTTATCGTGTGGTTGTTAGTGATGATTGTAATGGCAAGGCCTTTGAGAAAATGTTCTGTACTCCAATGCTCATGACAACTTATTCAAAGAAAAGTGCTGGGACCGGCAAAGCAGTATTCATTCTGCACAGAAAGAGTGGGGAGATCAACATATGTGTTTTTTGGTATCCTGATATCAGAGCACGCAAAAACTTACACATACCAGGAGATGTTGAGCCAGAAATCTTAAAATACTGTTGTGATTTTTGTGAAGAACTTGCAAGTGGACATCTGCCTTCCATGAAGGTGGGGTGATATTTGATTAAGCTTGAGGCTTTGTGAAGGGAAAGCGTTCTGTAAAGTTTACGACAGGATTAGAGATTGGTAGAACGCAAAGGCAAGAGAGTGGTACATTCTCAGCTTTAGGTTTATTGCATTTGAAGGAGTGGAGGAGCTGCAGGTGCCGAGTTGATAGAGCCTGTAGTGTGGGTGTTGGTTGCTTTGTATTTTTTTTCAAAGGAATTGTATGGCGCTTCAAACCCAGCCAGCCGGTAGGTCAAAGCTTTAAATCTCAGACTTGGCGTTGGGTGTGACCAAGGACTAGTAGGGGTAGAGTTAAAACTCTCCTATATATTTGGGAGTCCCACTAGCCCATGGTGGGACCCAACTCTTAGCTCACGCTATGTATTTCATTATCCAAAACTTAAAAATAACTTACAAAAATTGGCTTTTATACCTTAGCCAAGGTTTTTGGTGGTCAAAACTAATCATCTGAGAGGTCTAACTAAAGATGGGTAATGATAGGTTGATACAATTTGGAAGTTCGTAGCCCCGGCTCATTAATTACAAGGTTTATCCGTAAAATAGGAGTTACAATATTCCCAATTTATCAAAATAATAAGTGTTTTTACAATGAGAGCTCCAAAAACTGGTATTCGAGTTAGCTTGCTGCTAACAAGATCTTAGTTCCAATGGCCTTAAATCCATTTGAACATCAATTGCATCCACCTCTATTAAGAAGGATTCTAAGAAGCTTGCACAAAATCACTATGCACACATGGGTTTACATACATTGATTACACGATGCATGTATGGTAAAACCGCCCATCATCATGAGCACACATGCATACATAATAGATTTGTTTGTGTACTTTATGACATTGGCCATGAAAGCTGCACCCTCAAAAAAATGGGCCAATGACAATGAAGAAGATATGAATACCAACAAAGGTCAAGAAACGCATGCACAACATCAACATACAAATGAAGATGAAGCATGAAGAGAAAGACATCAAAAAAATCCTCTTCACTAAAAAATCAAACCCATGAAATATCATCAATTATAGGGTACTATGTCATAGCCCTCTTTGTTGCATAATCTCATTGGGGTTACTTCATTGATGCAGACACCTAGAGTAGACAAGATCTAATTCCACCAAAAGGTTCAAACAACTCTTCAGGAAATGGATTTGGGATATAGTCTTTATCCTTTAATGCTCTATCCAAGATACAATCTTCTCTTTCCAAACTCTTGCCATAGGTGTCACATCTCCTCGTCAATTGTTGTCATACATTTTGTTTTGGTCTATTGCCCTAGTTCATTCTCTTGACCCCTTCTTTGACCATTTGATCAACATTAGGCATAGTTGGAGTTTGAACATTTTGCTTTGTTGTGGATTCACTCATCATAGAAGAGGCACTCTTGATCACACTGTTTGCATCTTTTGTCACCTCTGTGTAAGCCTTTTGTCACCTCTTTGTGAGACTTTCTCAAACGTTGTGCATGCTTCAAGTGCAGATTCTTTTTGAGAGTCTCATTCATCATGCCCTTTATGAAGAGAATGGATAGCCTCTTCCTTCACTTTCTCATTCTTTGTTTGATTGAAAGTGTAGATTTGGGACAAAATATTGTGCTTCATTCCCCTTTTAGAGAACTCCTCAAGAATGGTTCTCATCACAGAAGTTTCTCTATATTTGGAAAATCTCTAATCTTCAAAGGTTGGAACCATGTCAAGAATGTTTCTTCCATTGTTAGGCCAAGTCCTTCGTACTCAGTGTGAAAATTTTCCACCTGTTCAACTCTCAAAACTTGTCTGAAGAGTGAAACATGTACATATGGATCTCCTGACCCATTGTACTTCTTGCCAACATACTTAGCTATCTGTGCTGGTTGTATTTTTTATTTTTTTTTGCAACCATTCTTATGACTCCAAATTCTCTTGCGAGGACATCTCTAGACTTGTAGCCCCCACTAAGAACTCTAGTTGGAGTCCTCTTTGTGGGTCTCTCTTCAGGTTGCACATTTCCTACTGTTGTCAAGGTATCGAGGACTCTCATCATATGGATCTTGCTAGCAGATTCACTACCCCTAAATGTGGTCATTGGAACCCTTGAACCCAAGGATCCGATCGGTCTGAGCACTTCAAACTATGGTTGACTCATTGAGTTAGCAATTCTCATTCTATCAAGTCCCATTCTTCCCGTTTTCTGGTCTTGCCTCTGATACATTAGTTTTGAATTTTCTTGGAGTGACATAATACTAATGAAGTGGGCATCCAAAGTATCTATATTTCTCAAGTTCTCTCCGATATAGTGGCAAGTATCTACACCCATACTTATGAAGCAGGATTATATGGGTATATATGCCTTCAATGTATGTAAAAAATACAATTGTTTGTGCTCTAATAACTCTCCAATGTAGGGTTCATCACACTTGTAATAGTGCATTTGTTCACCATTATTGTATTTTTACAATGATCCACGTGGGTGTTGTTTGAGGTGACTCATATCATTTTCTTTACTCTCTTTAGTTTTGAATTTGGAATGTCCAACTTAGGCGGCTTGCCTTTCGGCTACGTCAACTTTGTCTTTTGTGCCTATCATTCCCCATTTGTCCACAAGATAGGGATTTTGTACTACAAGATACGTTATTCCCTCATTGTCAAAGTATTGATTGGGGTCTAATATTAGAAATGCTGAATTTTTACATTCTAGAGATAGCCAAGGTGATGGGCTTCGAGCCGCGTGTTACGGTGCGTCATTCGGTGAACGAAGCAACAAGGTATGCCTCAGGGAAAATTGTCCAAGAAGTCTTCTCATGCTTTGGGAGAAGCTGGGAATTTTTGGGGAAGTTAGGAAGCTTGGGAAGAGTTTCCATGTGGCATGGGAGTAATCCCACATGAGAAGAGAAAAAGGGAAAGTGATGGGTATATAGGGCACTTTGGGTGCCCATTATGGTGTATCAAAGGTGAGAGGAGCTCTCTCAAGGCTTGGCTATGGGGGCTCATCAATTTGTGAGTTCCCACTGCTTGGACAGGCGCTTGGCCACTTTTTGGGTCCTCGAACACTTGCCTCCACCCCATTCCTTGGTCAAATGGTCACCGACAGTTCATTTTTCACCCAAAAAAGGCCAAAATTGGACCAATTAAAAGGTGCCTAAGGAGAGAACCATGTCAGCTAAGAGGAGAGAGAAAATCCCTTGGGATAAGAGCCAAAAAATCCCCCTTTTTAATAGCTGCAATTCTCTACAGACCTGAAAAAACTTCGAGGGAGCTCATTTCTTAGCAAGAAAAAGGACACCTCCATCTTCGAGTGGCCGTAACTTCTTTGTTTCTTCTCTATTTTTTGCATATAGATACTCTACAGACATATCCATGAGATAAGATTTGTCATGATGTCCTTTGTTTCTCCTTACTTTGAGTGTGTTCCATGCTTGGAGGTTTTTTCGTAAATCACTACAGGTGTTTACCGTAGGTGTTTTTGGTCGTGCAATAGTTCTTCGTTCCGACGGTGTAGCTCGTGCAAGGCTATAGGGGCATTCATTTTCCTTCTTGTTTGAACGCTAACAATGTGTAGTTGCAAACCACAATGAAATTTACAATGCTTACACTTAATTGAAAGGGCAAGGAAAAAGGAACACAATGCAAGTTTCTACCGAATTGATATTGGATTACCTAATCACAAGATATGTTGACTACAAGTTGAAGCTGCTTGGCTGCTTGAGTGTACGTGCAATAGAGATCTTTTTCTTCAAAAGATAAGCCTACTTTTCACATTAAGGTTATTGTCTTTTATACCTAAGGATTTTTAAATGGCGAGTACCGGGCTCACATGGGCCTTTACACATATCATGATAGAATAACAACTCAAGGAATTGACTTGTTACCCTAAAGTAAGATTTACACCTAGTGTAGGGTACACTAGCTTGAAAAACAACCAAGAAAAAAAGACTATAAAATATAAGGACGAGTTTAACGGCAAGACTAGGAAAGTAATGGCACTGGTGCATCTATGGAGAAGAAGTATGAGGTAGCCATTGAACTGGGTGAACAAAAATCAAAAGGCAAAGCAATAGTACCAATATCAAGCACCACTCTTGAAACAACAATTTATTTAAATAGAAGTCCAACCTAGATAAGCGAGAAGCCAATCTAAACACTCGGATGAATATCCACTAGCATGAAGCAAGAAACCACAATCACTACAATTGTGGTTCAAAGAGCAATTGGGGATTTGATCATTGATGCCACACATCAAATGGCTATGCCATACAATGTTTCTATAGTCAAAGATGAGACTATGAGCACAGCTCGGGGGGTTCACCATTCAGTACCCCCCTATATAATGTGCGTTCAACGGGGTATTAAAAAATCTCGTCTTTTAACATGTCCGAGTTAATAAAATGACCCATTATTTTAAGATTTTTTTCCAAAATTGAGTATAAAAACCCCTTATTTTAATGTATCTCTGTTAAATTGCCCAGATTTTTTGAATTATAAAATCCTTCCTATCGAACTCACATTATTCATTAGCATGATTACATAGTGCACCCCCCGAGGAGCATATATGTAGATGTCGTTATAGATGGCTACATAGACACAACCTAGACATAATTAAATACAATTATAAATGTAGTGGGCCAAGTGATGGAAGCTCAGGCCAACATACAAAGTTTTGTGATATATTGATCGACTCAAGGAATAGTTGGACCAAGAGACCCTAAATGCTAATAAGAGGAGTTCTAAAGTCCTCACACTCAAGGAGATTCCGATAGATGAGGCAGCCAAGAGAGAACAACACATAAATACCAATAAAGAGTTGGAGTAGCAAAAATTGAACACCTAGAGATGATCAATGCCAATCTCAATGTTGAGAAATGGAATCTCAGTAAAGAACTAAAAGAGAACCAATTTATGTTAGACTAGAAGTAGGTGGCAATTAATAGTTTAAAGGATGTCCACAATTTCATGAAGCAGTCAATCATGGATAAGTATATCTACCAAAGACATAGACTCTGAAGGCAACCTAACTCTGAATTTTGAGGATTTACAAGATTTGGTTACAAATATGAATGAGGACCTGGAGGATAAAGCCACTAAGTATACAAATGCTTTATAGCCAATTAGACACTACTAGAGTACATCCAATCAAGGTAGGAGGAAAACAATGATAAGAAGAAGGATGGCACTACAAAAGTTGATACAGATTCAAAGAAAGATGATGATTATGATCCTACAGGTGCTCCTCATTAGAGTCAAGGGCGGATAAGGCTGATCAAACACCCCAATCTCAATAGCCACCTAATCAAACACCAAATATTATACTGGATCAAACACTTGGTAGCTAGGCAGACCAAACCCTAGACCAATAGATTGATGTTAGTCAACAATAGATGGCCTTTGCACATCGTACATCATACACCATACATTTGATTTTTCTAATCAATGTCTCAATCTATGTAAGAAGTTAAGGAAAGAAAAGCAACTCTAGATTTGAATTTACTGCCAAGATGACGATGCTTATTTAGATATGGAGAGGTATCAAATGGTATTTGTTAGTGCTAAGAGGATGGTGAAGAGATTGAAGGCTCTGAGCTACCATGAGCAACAAATCTTCCAATTGACTTCTCATCTAAATTTACTTTAAGCCCTTGACCAAATACATAAATATATGCTTACACAGGCTGACATTGAAGGGAATCCATAGGCAGGGAGCCTGATAACAATGAATGTGCAAAGTCTTGGCATTTAGCTAGAAGTATTGCTAGGCAATAGACCAACTTACAAATGTATGCAAGATATTAGGGTTAAGATCAAAGGGATGCTTCTAAAAATTATCCAAAAGGATGTTGGACCATAGAGTAGCTACTCTTCTTTTTTAAAAAAAGCATCCAACAATAGAGGCAAGGTCACTCAACTAACGATCATAATATAGCAATAACAAGCTTTCAAGAGTCTATTCCATATGGTCAAAGTCCTTCAAAAGATGATGTGGTAGAAAAATTATATTGTGTTGAATTATATTGAAGCTACGCCAGATTCCCTTGTTCTACCCTACTCATGAAGGAGGATGAACTACCCATGTTCTATCCAACTTTACACCTATTCTACAACTAACCTATAGCTAAAATGAGATATATCCAAATTGTAGATCAAATTAGAGAATGGTATGAACAAAGTATTGCTTTATTGCGTGGCATGGAAGTCGATGCTTAATGGCACTAAACAACGGCACAATCTCAAATCTCAAAGATGATCTTATCAACTTTAGAAGCAGGATGACCCAATGGAGATCTTAGGTCAGCTAGCTGATAAGGTACACAAATAAATTGCTTCAGCTGTCACTCAAAGCTTTCAAAATTCTTGAAAGGAATTGGCTAGCAAAGCCAATTCAGAACATTGATTTAAAGAGACGTGTAAGGTATCATTAGGCAAAATTTGGACTCACAAAGGAGCCCTTTAAGGAGTTTGACTTTACCTCTCTCTACCAAAACGGGCGCATGGATAAATGTTTGCAAATAAACTCCAAATTTGGCGGAGGTTTGACAGTTAGAATGTCCTCTTCAAGCTCTATCTACTGATATATAGCACACCATGACATTCCTCATATTTTTAGAAGATGTCACCTATAAAGAATCTTCTAAAAATATGAGAAATCTCATGGTTTGCTATATATCAGTAGATAGAGATAGAAGAGGACATTCTAACTGTTAAACCTCCGTCAACTTTGGAGTTTATTTGCAAACATTTATCCATGCGCCCGTTTTGGTAGAGAGAGGTAAAGTCAAACTCCTTAAAGGGCCCCTTTGTGAGTCCAAATTTTGCCTAATGTGTTTGAAGCATGAATCAAAGCCAATCAAATAGAGCCAGCTTGGGTGGATCTAGACTGCATCCATCTACCACAAGCTAGCCAAGGCAAGGCATTACAAAGGGCAAGAAGACATTTTTATGATCTAGACACAAAGACCTGGCATAACATGATACCTTATGAGATAGAGATGTTAATAAAAAGAAGGGAGCAAGTGGAGCAAGAAGCAGCTTATAGAATTATCCAGAAGGAAATGCAACCTCCAAGCTCCAATACTCCCCAACAATAGGTGGTGGCCAGTACACCTGCACAAGCACCAATTAAACATGTTCAAGAGTTGAGATATTGAGGGAGCTTTTTCCAAATATTTGCTCAACTGAGCAAAAATTAAAAAAAAGATCCCTCTTGGAGTGAGCTTTTAGGTCTCTCTCTCTCTCTCTCTCTCTCTCTCTCTCTCCATGAGCATGAGCATGAGAGATAGAGAGAGAGTGGGGGAGAGAGAGCGAGAGAGGGAGAGTTAACGACCTTCCTTCTATTCTCTACAGCACCACCTTGCAACCTCGTTTTATTCCATCCTTTGACCTCCCTTTTTGCAGGCTCCCAAAGCCTTCCTTCAACTGCAGCCTTAGCCCCCTGAAGTCCCCGCAGGTCCCCCCCCCCCGCCCTTCCTCCTCTCTCTCTCTCTCTCTCTCTCTCTCATTTTCAAGTGGGTGCATGAGAGAGAGAGAGAGAGAGAGAGAGAGAGAGAGAATCCTTTCTCAGGCCTCTTGCTGGGCGTGCACGGCTGGTATTCCCCCTCCAGCGTATTGGTGTCGCTCACGTGCAACGACTCCTTCGCCCTCAATTTGGCCAGGCAAAACCCATTATATGATGCCCTGCTACGCCTCTGCCATGCCCGTTGTGTCCGCTCACCCTCCATCAGCCTTCACTACCCGCTGGCCTTAAGCCCCCAAATCTGTCCAGCTCGGTGTATGTATCCATAGCCCATGGCGATCGGTGGCATTCTTCCTTGTGTGATGAGCCAGTTTAAGGAGTGCCTGGCACTGCTGCGACCACTTCTGCCACTAGGAGCCATCGGCCACGCAGCACCCAACCACGCTGCCCTGCACGGGCCTGCCCAATATTATCATGCCTTCGCCTTGCCTCAGCCTTGGTACCCCCATCTCTTTGTACGCAGTTGTTGCGCCCTCTGTCGCCCGCTCCCCATTCATTCACACCTTCCGCCCACAGAGAAAATATGCAATATAAAACATCAATTTAATAAGAACTACGACCCATGGCCGAGCCTCGGCACTTAACTTTAATTTGCAGGTTTTTCAAGTTTTAAAAAAAACTAGTGCTTCATTAGCTGAGTTCTTATCAAATTAAGATTAAGTAAAATATTGAAAACTATATATGCCATTTTCGTACTTCTCAAATAATAAAAAAATTTATTTGATGCTATTAATTTATGTCTAAGATATTTATTAAATGGGAGGACAGACATCAAAACGAAGGAGGGAGAGAGAGAGAGAGAGAGAGAGAGAGAGAGAGAGAGTTTTATCCGAGAGAAAATGAAGCACAGAGAGAGATTTCATCAAAGCGTGTTAGATTTTTTTAACTGAGAGTGTTTGGGATATCGATTGTCGTGGTTTAGAGGCGTTCTTTGCAAAAATGGGATACCGATCGTAGTGTTTCAAAGGGGTACCTTGCAAAAAACCACGAGGGTTAGAATTTTGTCAAGCTCAATGTTCGTGATCATACAAGATGTCAATGTTATTAATTGTTTGTTGTTCGATTTTCATGTTTCAAAAAAAAAGAAAACATGCAAGTCCCCAAATTTTATAATACGAGGGAATGTGCCATTCCCACGGCAGCGTACAATTTTCAGTGCATTCATTAACTGCGTACTCAGTGTCAAAAATCAAAAAGTGATAATGCTTACTCACCGCGAGATTGAATTTCTCTCGTTGATGCACTTCCTTGCATCAATGATGTTGGGCATTGTGCGTAGAGCCACATGCCTTCAAGATGCGTGCATAGGTGATTGCATCTGAAGAGAGGCCCTCGATTTGCATCTGTTGAAAGAGAATTAGAGCTTTCTGGCCCTGCTCCCGTGGGACAAATCTTACATCCACACTCCAGATCACAGGAAGCACGATAATTTTTTGGCAACTGCCCGTGACTAGTAATCTCATCATTAATTCTGTCACCCATGTCAATGTCTTTCATAAGACTACACACCTTCAATGTGCAAGCATAAGTGATTGCATTGCGATAATTGGAAAGAGGCCTTCGCTATCCCATGAGAACAACGCAGTACTTTCTTGAAACATCCACGTTGGGCTTATCTGTAATAGTGATGATAGTTCGAACATGAGAACTTCTCATGCTTTTGTGAGTCTGCTTGATGTGTTTCACAAGTATTGCTTCTTCTCTAGAGTTGTTAGTGGATTTTTTGCCTTTCTGTGGACATTGTAAGGGCAACACATTTGCCATACATATAAAGAAAATCCCTGCTAAGAACAACGTGTTTTTGAATAGCTTGTGACTGACTAGCACTCTCATCATGATTTCTCTCACCCATGTCAGCATATTACGAAGTGTTTCAAGATGCTAGCATAGGTGCTTGGTTCCATAGATGATTGCATTGGAGAAAAGCCTTCTCTTTGCATATGCTTGTTGCCTTGAGGAGCTTCCTTGCCAACATCCTGCGTTGATTCGAAGTGATTACCCATCTTGTGGTTTTTCTGTGAAGGTACCAAGAAAGAACAAAGGAAGCCGATCTCCCGTTTTCACTGAAAGGCTATAATTCTCACGATTTCTCAGTTTGCGATGAGAAAGATGTTAGAGGGCCAAAACTGTAGTTTAGAGCAGGAATAGCTAAATAGCTTCACGTCTTGACAAGTCGACTGATGAAGGCCATAAAAAAAAGAAAGTAAGCACTTGCCGGATGGTCAATGCCACGTGGATTAAGGATTCTTGCTTTGCATCCGCTGGAAACAGCCTAGGGCTTTCTGGCTCTGCTCTTGTTGCACATATCTTGAATCAGTGCATTCCAAGAGACAATATTTCAGATAGGAATCTCCTCAAGCACATTTTGTGCTTTCTCAAGCGTACCACATTTGACATACATATCGACCAAGACAATATAGCCAAGCACAACATCTTTCTTCAATAGCCTCCGACTCACAATACCCACAAATTCCTTGCCATCTCTTTCAGAGAGCTACATGCCTGCAAGATGCACATGTAGGTGATAGCATCTGGAGAAGGTCCCCTGCTTTGCACCTTGTAATGGAAATGGCCTATGAATTTAGAGAATAGCGAAATTAAGAGAATTAGAGTGAGCAACTTTGAGAGCATAGAGGGTGAACTTAATTGGTAGTAGCAACTTAATCATAACACTTAATTAACTAGGCATGAGCAATACCTTTAAGAGAGAGAGAGAGAGAGAGAGAGAGAGAGTTAAGAGAATATGACAACAGCTAAGGACCGGATTTATGTGGAGCCGGTCCCCCCTCGAAAAGGCATTTGTATTATAGATTCTCTCATTAAGAGAGACTTGGTACAATACAATCTTTGTGTTCCTTGAGACCTCTTTGGAAGTATGGAGATGGAAGCTTCATACACCAAGCTTTTGCATAATATCAACAATCAATCTTAGCTTGAAAACAATCAAGAACTCGTGAACATCATTAGTCTTTGTGTTCCCTAAATCATTTGAGTGCATGAGGATGTATACTTTTATGCATCAACTTGTGCCTAAAGCAACAATTAATCTTCCTTGCAATACAATTAATCTACTTGCATTAAGTAACTAATCTACTTGCAATAAACCATTAGCCTTTTTGCAATAAGCATAACATGCACTTTGTGGAAAGCATTAACTATCCCAAGCCTCAGTCCCAAGACCTCAAACACCTTCGAAGGTGGAGAGAGCTAGCAGGGAATGAGGGTAGGGAAGAGGAAGAAGAAGTATTCCATAGGAGAAAGAAATAATTCCTCACTTATCATCACTCTTCTTGCTTAGCATACATAATATCATAGTAATGAAGATGGAGAAGATGGAAAGCTTAAGCATTGAAGCATAGCTCTTGGTTGAATTTGCATTCCATAGCCAAGAGTGTTGGTGTAGGCTCTCAACTTCTCAAGGAGCTTGGAGAAGGAGATGGAGCTCTTGCACCTTGCCTAGCACACAATGAGAGTGTTTGTGAGTGTGTGAGGGTGAGTATACCCCCTAAGCAACCCCCTAGCTTGCTTGGGTCGACCCCCCCTTGTAGCTCATGCTTGCAGCTCATTGGACCCCTCCAGGCCTAGCCAATCATAAGCAAGAGGCATTACAAGCAGCAAGGGTAGCCTTGAGACAAGTGTCCCCCTTTCCCCTTTGAGAGAGAGGACTTGATAAATGCAAAATCAATTAATTAAATCCCCTAAATTATCATTGGACCCCTTGGGTGGCCAACCAATAGGCTTTAGGCACACCATGAGGGCAACATGAGAAGGAACTTGACAAGTGTCCATTTTGCTTTCTTTGTACCATGCATGCCTTGTGTGAGTGTGTGGGTGTTCTCTCTCATCCCCCCTCATGTAGGGCTCACCCCCTCCTTGTAGGGATTGAATCTTTGACTTTTTGACACCTCAACCCCTCTTGCATAGGCCCAGTTCCCACCACAAGCTTGGCCCTTAAGCACTTTAAGCTTGGGCTGGGTTCTCACCTCAAGTGCAACCCTAACATCTCAAGCATGTCAAGCACCTCAAGCATCTCAATCATTAAGAACCTCAACCATCTCAAGCACCTCAAGAACCTTAGTCATCAAGCATGACAAGCAGGACAAGCACCTCGAGCTGGGTCGGGTTCCCGCGCCTCAAGCTCAGCCCTAGCTTACCTAAGGTCAAAGGACTTTTACACACATTATTGGAGGTCTTCAATGAAGCTAACCCTAAGGTCTTATGCTCCATTGGTTAGCCTTTCTCTTTGATAGACCATCTCTCATTTGGGCTCCTTTACCAATGGCCCCGTGTTGAGATAGATCTATAAGCACATGTCTATATCTTAACCCTTGTTTCCGTTTATTCTCCCACATTAAGTGATCAGTTTAATATGAGAAAATCATTTGGGTTGGTTAGATATTAGTTTTTATGACACACCTATTCAAAATAGCCCATATCTTCCTGGCCTAGCCATTGTCGAACATATCTTGCAATCAGTGCATTTCAAAAGACGACATCCCGCACAAGAGAACCACATTTGGCGTACATATCAACCAAGGCATTGCCAGACACAACAGTTTTCTGCAGCAACCCACGACTAACAACATCAGAGTGAATTTTTGAGCCCATATCAGCATCTTGCGTACAAACGCGTGCCTTGTAGATGAACTCGTATGTGATTGCATTTGGAGAGAGGCCCTCACTTTGGATCAGATGAAAATAGCTGAGAGCTTTCTTTCCCTGCTCCTATTGCACATATCTTGCAATCAATGCACTCCAAGAGACAGCATTGGGAATAGGAAGCTCCTCAATCTCGTTTTGTGCATTTTGAAGTGCACCACATTTAGCATACGTATCAACCAAGGCATTGCCAAGCACGACAATTTTTTTGAACAACCCTTGCTAAAGTGTCCCACATTTGGCATACATATCGCCCGAGGCATTGCCAAGCGCGCCATCTCCTTTTGAGATAAATTGGCATAGAGCCACATGCTTGCAAGATGCACACGTATGTGATAGCGTCTAGAGAAATGCCCTCGCTTTGCACCTGTTGAAAGAAGCCCAACGCTTGTTGGGCATATCCTGCAATTTGTAAGTTCCAAAAGACGGCATCCCGCACATGAGCACCACATCTAGCATAGATATCGACCAAGGCATTGCCAAGCATGGAAAATTTTTTCAACAGCCCCTTACTACCAATATTGGAGTGAATTTTTAAGCCCACAACAACTTCTTGTGTGCCTTCAAGATGCACTCTTATGTGATTGCATCTAGAGAGGCCCTCGCTCTGCACCTTTTGAAAGAAGCCTAGAGCTTGTTGGGCATATCTTGCAATTTGTACGTTCCAAAAGACGGCATCCCACACATGAGCACCACATCTCTCATAGATATCGACCAAGGCATTGCCAAGCATGGAAAATTTTTTCAACAGCCCCTTACTACCAATATTGGAGTGAATTTTTAAGCCCACAACAACGTCTTGTGTGCCTTCAAGATGCACTCTTATGTGATTGCATCTAGAGAGGCCCTCGCTCTGCATCCATTGAAAATAGCTAAGAGCTTTCCGACCTTGCTCTTGTTGTGCGTATCTAGCAATCAATGCACTCCAACAGATGGCATTCGGGACCAAAAGATCCACAATCACATTTTGTGCTTTCTCAAGTGCACCACATTTAGCATATGTCTCAACCAAGGCATTGCCAAGCATGGAAATGTTTTGCAACAGCCCTTGACTAACAATATAAGAGTGAATTTATAAGCCCGTGTCGGCATCTTGCATACAACAAAATGCCTACAAGATGCACGCTTATGTGATTGCATATGGAGAGAGGCACTACCTTTGCATCCGCTGCAAACAGCCAAGAGCTTTCTAGACCTGCTCCTGTTGTGTGTATCCCACAATCAATACACTCCAAGAGATGACACTTGGGACGGGAAGGTTTGGGTGTATTCTACAGAAAATGCATTCCAAGCAAAGAGCATGCCTTAAAGACATTTCATGTTTCCATGATGGCACCCCATTTGACATACATATGACCAACGCGTTGCTAAGCACGCTAGTTGATTGTGAATTCTCTTACCCATGTGAGAGTCTTGCGTAAGAATATAAGCCAAGTACGATAATTTTTTGAAATAGCCATATCGAAAGTGCCCCACATTTGGTGTACATCCCGCAATCAATGCACTGAAGGAGACGAGATTTAGGAGTAAAAGCTCCCCAAGCACATTTTGGGCCTTATGAAGTGCACTACATTTAGCAAACGTATCGACCAAGGCATTGCCAAGCATGACAACTTTTTTAAAAAGCCCCAGCTGAAGTGTCCCACATTTGGTGTACGTATCGACGAAGGCAGTGCCAAGCATGTCATCTCTTTTATAGAGCATCTTGCATCGAGCCACATGCATGCAAGCTGCATATGTAGTGATAGCATCTAGAGTGAGGCCCTCACTTCACACCTGTTCAAAACAACCCATAGCTTCCTGGCCCGGCCGTTGTCGGGCATATCTTGCAATCAATACATTCCAAAAGACGACATCCCGCACATGAGCACCACATTTGGCGTAGATATCAACCAAGGCCTTGCCAAGCCAAACAAGTTTCTGCCGCAACCCTTGACTAACAATATCACAATGAAATTTTAAGCGTTCACACATGGCTTCAAGATACACACGTGTGTGATTGCTTATGGAGAGAGGCACTCACTTCGGATCCAGTGAGAAGACACCCATATCAGCATCTTGCGTATAGCCACATGCCTTAAAGATGCACGCTTATGTGATTTCATCTTGAGAGAGACCCTCGCTTTGCATCTAGTGAAGAGAGCCAAGAGCTTTCAGGCCCTACTCTTCTTGTGCACATCCCGCAATCAATGCTGACATTCCAGATAGGAAGCTCCTGAAGCAATTTTTGTGCTCTCTCAAGCGCACAACATTTGGCATACATATCGATCAAGAGAGTGCTAAGTATGACATCATTTTTTAACAATGTAATTGTGAATTTTTGTGCACATAGCTGATAAACGTTAAAAAATAGGACAATCATATGGACGCTCGCCCTGCTCTCGTTGTGCACATTTTGAAATCATTGCATTCATTAGAAGTGGTGGCATTTCAGACAGGGAGCTCCTCAAGCACTGTTTGTGCTTTCTCAAGCGCATCACATTTAACATACATATTGAAGAAGGCACTAATAAGCACAACATCTTTTTTCAAGAGTCTTCGACTAATTGTGAAGTTTTTTGCCAATATCAGCATCTTGAGTAGAGCCACATGCCTTCAAGAGGCGCGTGTAGGTGATTGCACCCGGAGAGAGGCCCTCGCTTCGCACCTGCTAAAAGTAGCCTAGAGCTTTCTAGCCCTGCTCTTGTTGAGCACATCCTGATCAATGCATTCCAAGAGGTGACGTTCTGGATAGGAAGCTCCTCAAGCACTTCTTGTGCTTTCTCAAGCGCACCACATTTGACATACATCTTGACCAAGACAGTGCCAAGCACGACTTCTTTTTCCACCAGCCTCTGATTAGCAATATAATTGTGAATCTCTGTGCCATGCCAGTGCCTTCAAGATGCATGCATAGAGCCACATGCCTTCACCATCCTGACAAGGTGATTGCATCTGGAGAGAGACCCTCGCTTTGCATTTGCTGAGCGGCACACATATCGACCAAGACAACGCCAAGCATAGATTCTTTTTTCAATAGCCTCTGAATAACAATATAATTGTGAATTTTTGTGCCCATATGAGCACCTTTCGTAGAACCACATGCCTTCAAGATGCATGCGTAGAGCCACATGCCTTCACCATCCTACATAGGTGATTGCATCTGGAGAGAGACCCTCGCTTTGAATCTGCTGAGTGGCACACATATTGACCAAGACAAAGCCAAGCACGGCTTCTTTTTACAACAGCCTCTAAATAACAATGTAATTGTGAATTTTTGTGCCCATATCAGCACCTTGCGTAGAGCCACATGCCTTCAAGATGCATGTGTAGAGCCACATGCCTTCATCATGCTGCTGATTGCATCTGGAGAGAGACCCTCGCTTTGGATCTGCTGAGTGGCACATATATCAACCAAGACAAAGCCAAGCATGGATTCTTTTTTCAATAGCCTCTTAATAACATACATAATTGTGAATTTTTGTGTCCATATCAGCACCTTGTGTAGAACCAAATGCATTCAAGATGCATGTGTAGAGCCACATGCCTTCATCATGCTACATAGGTGATTGTAGTTGGAATACAACTTTCTGCCCTGCTGCAATCAGTGCATTCGAAGAGTCCACGCTCTGAGTCCACGCTCCAGTCCTGCACCCTGTACATATCGTTGTCCTAGGTGCATCGATAAAATGATGGAGCCCGATAGAAAGTGTGCCACATGGGTTACTAAGAGGCCAAGGATTTGAAATTGGCATGGCTATTGTTAGGTGTATCGTGACATTTGTACGTTCCAAAAGATCACATCTCACACAGGAGAACCACATATGGCATAGATATCAACCAAAGCATTGCAAATTTTTTCAACAGCCCCTTACTACCAATATTGGAGTAAATTTTTAAGCCCACAACAATGACTTGTGTGCCTTCAATATGCACTCTTATGTGATTGCATCTAGAGAGAGGCCCTCCCTCTACATCCATTGAAAATAGCTGAGAGATTTTCGACCTTGCTCTTGTTTTGCGTATCTAGCAATCAATGCACTCCAATAGATGGGATTCCGGACCAGAAGATCCACAATCACATTTTGTGCTTTCTCAAGTGCACCACATTTAGCATATGTCTCAACCAAGGCATTGCCAAGCATGGAAAATTTTTGCAACACCCGTGACTAACAATATAAGAGTGAATTTATAAGCCCATGTCGGCATCTTGCGTACAACAAAATGCCTACAAGATGCAGGCTTATGTGATTGCATATGGAGAGAGGCCCTACCTTTGCATCCACTGCAAATAGCCAAGAGCTGACTGACCCTGCTCCTATTGCGTGTATCCCACAATCAATACACTCCAAGAGAGGACACTTGGGATAGGAAAGTTTGGGCGTATCTTGCAGAAAACGCATTCCAAGTGAAGAGCGTACCTTAAAGACATTTCATGTTTCCATGATGGCACCACATTTGACATACATATGACCAACGCATTGCTAAGCAGCACTAGTTGATTGTGATTTCTCTTACCCATATGAGAGTCTTGCATAAGAACATAAGCCAAGTACAATTTTTTTTTGAAACAACCATATCGAAAGTGCCCCACAGTTGGCGTACATTCCCGCAATTAATACACTGCAAGAGACGACATTCGGGAGTAGAAGCTCCGCAAGAACATTTTGTGCTTTCTGAAGTGCACTACATTTAGCATACAAATCGACCAAGGCATTGCCAAGCGTGACAACTTTTTAAAAAAGCTCCAGCTCAAGTGTCCCACATTTGGTGTACATATCGACGAAGGTAGTGCCAAGCACGCCATCTCTTTTACAGAGCATCTTGCATCGAGCCACATGCCTGCAAGATGCATATGTAGGTGATAGCATCTGGAGAGAGGCCCTTGCTTCGCACCTGTTCAAAACAACCCATACCTTCCTGGCCCGGACGTTGTCGAGCATATCTTGCAATCGATGCATTCCAAAAGACGACATCCCGCACACGAGGACCACATTTGGCGTACGTATCAACCAAGGCATTTCCAGGCCTGACAGGTTTTTGCCGCAACCCTTGACTAACAATATCACGGAGAAATTTTAAGCCCATATCGGCATCTTGCGTTCACACATGGCTTCAAGATACACAGGTATGTGATTGCTTCTAGAGAGAGGCCCTCGCTTCAGATCCAGTGAAGACAACCATATCAATATCTTGCGTATAGCCACATGCCTTAAAGATGCACACTTATGTGATTGCATATTGAGAGAGGCCCTGGCTTTGCATCCAGTGAAGACAACAAAGAGATTTCTGGCTCTGCTCTTCTTGCGCACATCCCACAATCAATGCTGACATTTGAGATAGGAAGCTCCTGAACCAATTTGTGTGCTCTCTCAAGTGCACAACATTTGGCATGCATATCGACCAAGAGAGTGCTAAGTATGACATCATTTTTTAACAATGTAATTGTGAATTTTTGTGCACATAGCTGATAAACGTTAAAAGATGCTAGAATCAAGATAACTGGTGGAAAGCGAAGTGACTTCTGGGAGAAAAGAGGTCAGTACATTGCTACATCCACAATTCTAGTGGATGACACATAGTACAAGCAGTTGTGGAATCCTCCAGGCACTTTCTACATTGTGAAGAATATGGAAAATCAGAATCCCACTGAGATTCAAGGATATCTTACAACAACTGTAAGATCTTGGCTCACGGCTTGGCTTTGTGCGTAAGGTCGCCTCGAGTATGCCGAGGACTGTGCACTCCCGAGACCGATCGATAACCTGAGCATTAGGATCTCAAAGCAATGGCTTCTAGAGTATTACAGCTAGATATATTATCCTGACATGTAACCATGATAAGCGATGTAAACAGTCAACCATTTACTGACTTATGGAGTATTTTGCTGACTTGTAATGATAACACAATGTAGTAAAGCAGCTTCCAATGCTCAATGTAGTAAAGCAGCTTTTGTTAACTTGTACACTTGTTTATGTTTTTGCATTGTTCATCACTGCACCTCCAAAGTTGCACAATTACAAGTACTTAACACATTAAAAAAGAGGACAGTCACATGGACGTTCGCCCTGCTCTCATTGTGCACATTCCAAAATCATCGCATTCATTGAAAGTGGTGGCATTCAGGAGAGGGAGCTCCTGAAGCACTGTTTGTGCTTTCTCAATCGCATCACATTTGACATACATATTGACCAAGGCAGTAATAAGCACAACATCCTTTTTCAAGAGTTTTTGACTAATTGTGAAGTTTTCTACCAATATCAACATCTTGAGTAGAGCCACATGCCTTCAAGGGGCATGTGTACATGATTGCACCCGGAGAGAGGCCTCTCTTTGCATCTGTTGAAAGTAGCATAGAGCTTCCTAGCCCTGCTCTCGTTGAGCACATCCTGCAATCAATGCATTCCAAGAGGCGACGTTCTGTATAGGAAGCTCCTCAAGCACTTTTGTGCTTTCTCAGGTGCACCACGTTTGACATACATATCGACCAAGACAACTAAGCACGAATTCTTTTTTCAACAGCCTTTGATTAGCAATATAGTTGTGAATTTATGTGCCCTGAGAGCACCTTCAAGATGCATGCGTAGAGCCACATGCCTTCACCATCCTGCCAAGGTGATTGCATCTGGACAGAGACCCTCACTTTGCATCTACTGAGTGGCACATATTGACGAAGACAAAGCCAAGCATGGCTTCTTTTTTCAGCAGAATCTGAATAACAATATAATTGTGAATTTTTGTGCCCATATCAGCACCTTGCGTAGAACCACATGCCTTCAAGATGCATGTGTAGAGTCCCATGCCTTCATCATGTTGCTGATTGCATTTGGAGAGAGACCCTCTCTTTGCATCTGCTGAGTGGCACACATATCAACCAAGACAAAGCCCAACACGAATTCGTTTTTCAACAACCTCTGAATGACAATATAATTGTGAATTTCTATGCCCATATCAGCACCTTGCGTAGAACCGCATGCCTTCAAGATGCATTTGTAGAGCCACATGCCTTCATGATGCTGCATAGGTGGTTGCAGTTGGAGTACACGTTTTACCCCTGCTACAATCAGTGCATTCCAAAAGTCCACGCTCCGGCCCTGCTCCCTGTGCGTATCACTGTACCACGTGAATCGATGAAAGGATGGAGCCCAATAGAAAGTGTGCCACGTGGGTTACTTAGAGGCCAACTATATGAAATTGGCTCCTACGCTAATGAAGTAATGATTTTTTTCAAACTTCCAACCCTTTTGATCATTGAGGAGTTTTCTGATGGGAGAGTATGCACATTGATGGTGGGGAATGACTATGAAAGCAACTAGGTCTTGTAAGGTTCTTCAAAACCTGGCAAGATACAATGACGGGTGTGAAGAAGAGGTGGTGCTTAGCTCATTATAAACATTGATCAAAGGAAGGCGATACCAATGAGTGCAATGAATGTGGATGGTCTTGATTATTTGTATGGTCGATAGTGGCCACCATTTACAGATGTGTGTGTGTATATATATATATATATATGGGTGGATGCATGAATAGGTGGAATTACTATGTGTGTCCCGGACACACTAACACGCTGGTAGCTACCTCCCAAATCTAAAGGTGGAGGGACTTTTGAGTGAATTTAATAATGATATTTTTAAAAACGTGAGAGACCACGATTGAAGGTTGTTACACCTTTTTGTTACTCTCTCTCTCTCTCTCTCTCTCTCTTCCTCTCTATGTTGAAGATGAAAACCTCCATAGCTGCCTCCTCCATAGCTACTCTCTCTCTCTCTCTCTCTCTCTCTCTCTCTCTCTCTCTCTCTCTCTCTCTCTCTCTCTCTCTCTCTCTCTCTCTCTCTCTCTCTCTCTCTCTCTCTCTCTACAGTTCCCATCTCCATAGCTGAGCACGCACTCTCTCTCAGAGTAGCTACCATACATAATCATAAAGAACTGCCATCGCATTTGTGTGGGCGACAACCATACACAAATAATGTAATTATAGAGGAAATGAAGGCCACAGTGGAGAGCTTCTTACTCACGTATCGCCCAACAAAAAGGATGTGTGACGAAATCGTATTGCATGCAAAGTATTTGATAAACACCCAATGCATCTTCTTGAGAAACCCTAGGTTTGTTTTGACTTCTTGAGTAACTACAAGCTTATTTTTATTGACAATTATGGCACTGGTTTGGTTGTACTTCAGTTGACTATTGTACAGTTTGCTTATTGTTGCACATTGCTTTAGACCTAGTAACTACCACTGCCAAATAGGTAGCTTACTATACATGACTGGTAGCTACCACTGTGATCCTTATAATTACCATTGTCAGACTTTGGTAGCGTCCATGGTGTCCTTGGTAAAGGTAGCTACTAGTCTAATAGGGGTTGCTACCAATCTTCCATGGTGTTCTTGGTAAATTTGTAGGCTACCACGTTCAACCTGCTAGTTTATAGTCTCATAGTCATGATAAGGTAGCCACCAGTCTGATAGTGATTTCTACTAGATTTCCATGGTAGTATTGGTGTACTGGTAGCTATTATTGTCAACTTGGTAGCTATCAGTATCCTAGTGCTAGCTGGAGCTATGACTCTGAGAGTAATAGCTTCCAGTTTGCCATGCAATCTTGGTGGAAGCTACCAATCTGCCATGGAAATCTTGGTGGAAGCTACCAGTTTGCCATGGTAATCCTGGTAGATTGGTAGCTATCACTGTCAACATGGTAGCTATCAATGTCAACCTGGTAGCTACCCTTAGGTAGTCTGATAACAACCAGCCTTACATTGCTACTCATGGTAAAGGTAGCTACAAGTCTTAAAGTGGTTCCTACTATTAGACTTAGGCTCTTGTAACTTTTTCTCCTTCCACTCATCACAAATATAAGTTACCATTTTGAGAGTAATAGCTTCCACTCCGCCATGCAATCCTGGTGGAAGCTACCAGTTTTCCATGTCAATCTTGGTGGAAGCTACCAGTTTTCCATGGCAATCCTGGTGGATTGGTAGCTATCTTTGTCAACCTAGTAGTTGTCACTGTCAACCTGGTAGCTACCACAATTAACCTAGCAGCTACCCTTAGGTAGTCTAATAATAACCAGGTCTTAGAGTGCTTTCTACTATAAGACTCAGGCTCTTGTAACTTTTCTCCTTCCACTGATCACAAAAGTATTAGTTACCATTCTTATACTAGCTCCCACCAGATTGATCTCAGTTTTGTATGTCAACAATAAGTTATGATTTTGCCAATAAGTGTACTGAATATCATTATTTAATGCAGGTAGAATTCTTTCTTGCCTTCAAAAAGAGTCACCCAGAGGTACAAATTCACCAAAGGAAATTTGGAAAGCTGAAACCTTATTTTGTACGCAAGCTTCGAGATCGCTACAGTTGCTGTTGCATCACTCATATTCAAATGTCATTCTTGAGGGATGCTGTAAACCATATAAGGCAGATTTCTTATGGTGTGCATGGGAAAGAGTGTAGTTGTCAATGTGATATTTGTGGTGCAGATTTGAAATGTAGTGCTAAGAAAAATCAGTGCCCTAGACTTACAAAGCTTTGGGAGTCAGTTTTACGCTCGAAGGCTAGCAGGTCAAATTTTTTTTCACTGAAGTGTTTGATTGGCGAATGCTCTTCATGCGGGCCTTCAAAGAAGCTACCAATTTTCCCGATTGAAGAGTTAAATGGTGCACCCATGGTAACAGTTAAGATTTTTGAAGACCTTGAAGTTGGCGAAACAGATTTAGGGAAAAAGAAGAAAAGAAAATTTCTTTCTCACAAGGAGATGTACTGCGAGCAACTTTTCATACTGTTCAAGGATCATCTGAGTAAGTTTATAAAGCACAATTTCTTTTACAGATGGTAGGAAGAGTAGTTTAAATATTGTCTACGTATCTTCCTTGAAGATGTGGTAGTGTCAGTGGTAGATTTTGCTTAAAATTACACTTTCAAAGAACAGAACGAGATCCAATCAATGCATTGGTTTTCTAGCCAGGTGAAAATTTTCGTTCACATTACGTATGTGAGGATTGCAGGTAGTGTCCAAAAATACTATAATTTCTATATATCTGATGATAAAAGCCATGATACTCTTTTTGTCCAACATTGCTTTATGCTCCATTATGGTTGGTTGAAAGAGCTAGGCATATCGCTCAAAGAACATTGGGTCTGGTCAGATGGAGCAGCCTCGCAGTTCAAAGCAAAGAGGCCTTTTTATTTTGTTGCACGATATGGAACTCTGACAAGTTTGAAAATGACACATCACTTTTCAGGTTCAGGTCATGGGAAGGGCGAACATGTTGGTGCAGGTGTTGTTATTAAGAGGCGTCTCACTCAGGAGCAGCTAAAGACAGATTGTGTGAAATTACAATGTGCAGTAGATGTGGTGCCATTTTAGAGAGAAACCATGTCCAATGGTGCTACAACCATGTATTCTTCGCAGGTACGACCAGTTACTCGACTGTCCTGGGAGGTCAAAGTAGGTGATGTGGATAGAAACCAACGTCGGGATTGTAAATCTGTGCCTAATGCACGTGGGTTACATTGTGTCATCAGAGGCTACTCCTTAACAAATGGAAAACTTCTTAGGTATCGGCAATTCTCATGCTTTTGTAGTGCTTGTTTGCAAGGCAGCTGGAGGAGGTGTTCGAACAAATCACACGTTTCTGCATGGAATTATGTTACCCTTGAACCTACAGATGATGTCAAAGATGATGATGATATTGAAGAGTTTGCATATGAAGGACACCATGATGCGTTGAGTGATGCACTTCATGTTGGTGACAATTTTGATGTTATAGCTCCTCATGACAAGAAGGAGCTTATGGATTTCTATGTCTTGAAATGTACAACATAAAAGACTCAAACTCAGAAGCTTTGCTAAGAAATGCATGGGGGAATGTTTGCAATGCCGTCTCATTTGTTGTCAAAGAAGTTTGGTACGAACAAGCAAAAGAAAATCCCTATGAGTTCAAGCTAGCTATTAAATTTTGAGCTTGAGGCCACCTTGCAATCCCACCTTGTACGAGCTATTAAGTTCCCAATGCAGAAAGTGGGACGTACAAGAAAATTCTTACTTTCCTCATAAACATATGAGGCTATTTACAATAGCACTCCTTTTGATGTATAGCATTTCTAGTTCTAATCTAAGCTGCTTTTGATGGCCCTTCAGCATCTTTTTTTTTCTTTGGGGGAATCTCCATAATCTCTGTGTTGAGCATCACCCTATTTTGCAATTTCTTGAATCGTGCCTAAAATGCCTATGTGATATCCTGAGGCAGATAGCATGAACACTCTATCAAATGCCTTTCCCTAAAAAAGGAGATGAGGGCAACTCCAGATGAGACTCGCACATGCAGCCGGCCATTCAAGGGTTCTATGCCCCTGACCGGACAGCCAACCGATGACGGATCTCGCACATGCAAAGTAGGCGGTTGCTCAACGGTTGTGTTGACAGAGGATAACGTCAGATTTTCCAGTCCCGGAGCAGCAGCAAGTGTTAGTAGTATTTTGCAGGCTCCTGCTTCTCTCCCTCCTTTGCCATCGGCACCGTTATAGCTGAATGTCGTGAGAGGGGGGGGGGGGGGGGGGGGGGGGGGGGTCACGTTGGGGGCGAAAAGGAGCCATTCAGAATAAGCATAGGGGCATGCAAATGTGGCAGCACTTTTCGAACGTTTGAGGCTGCATGTGCAAGTCCTAAGAGACAATGGATAGGTGACTCTGGTAAATGTTGAATACATCTGATGCATCAATGATCATGATCACTAGAGCCAATCCAAGGGCCCACCAATAATCTTGCATGAACATTAAGCCATAATAAATAAATCATCTCCACAACAAACATAGAAAAATTAAACAAGTGTAGCTAAGTAGCTGCAATGGTAGCTACTATGAAAACTGGTAGCTTCCCTTAACATTTCCTGGTATCGGAAGCTGTGTTAAGTACTTGTAATTGTGCAACTGTGGAGGTGCAGTGATGAACAATGCAAAAACATAAACAAGTGTACAAGTTAACAAAAGCTGCTTTACTACATTGAGCATTGGAAGCTGCTTTACTACATTGTGTAATCATTACAAGTCAGCAAAATACTCCATAAGTCAGCAAATGGTTGACTGTTTACATCGCTTATCATGGTTACATGTCAGGATAATATATCTAGCTGTAATACTCTAGAAACCGTTGCTTTGAGATCCTAATGCTCAGGTTATCGATCGGTCTCGACAGTGCACAGTCCTCGGTATACTTGAGGCGATCATGTACACATGCCCCTTGAAGGCAATCATGTACACATGCCCCTTGAAGGCATGTGGCTCTACTCAAGATGTTGATATTGGTAGAAAACTTCACAATTAGTCAAAAACTCTTGAAAAAGGATGTTGTGCTTATTACTGCCTTGGTCAATATGTATGTCAAATGTGATGCGATTGAGAAAGCACAAACAGTGCTTCAGGAGCTCCCTCTCCTGAATGCCACCACTTTCAATGAATGCGATGATTTTGGAATGTGCACAATGAGAGCAGGGCGAACGTCCATGTGACTGTCCTCTTTTTTAATGTGTTAAGTACTTGTAATTGTGCAACTTTGGAGGTGCAGTGATGAACAATGCAAAAACATAAACAAGTGTACAAGTTAACAAAAGCTGCTTTACTACATTGAGCATTGGAAGCTGCTTTACTACATTGTGTTATCATTACAAGTCAGCAAAATACTCCATAAGTCAGTAAATGGTTGACTGTTTACATCGCTTATCATGGTTACATGTCAGGATAATATATCTAGCTGTAATACTCTAGAAGCCATTGCTTTGAGATCCTAATGCTCAGGTTATCGATCGGTCTCGGGAGTGCACAGTCCTCGGCATACTCGAGGCGACCTTACGCACAAAGCCAAGCCGTGAGCCAAGATCTTACAGTTGTTGTAAGATATCCTTGAATCTCATTGGGATTCTGATTTTCCATATTCTTCACAATGCAGAAAGTGCGTGGAGGATTCCACAACTGCTTGTACTGTGTGTCATCCACTAGAATTGTGGATGTAGCAATGTACTGACCTCTTTTCTCCCAGAAGTCACTTAGCTTTCCACTAGTTATCTTGATTCTAGCATCTCTTACACAATCCTGTTGTGCAAGAATTTCCTTGAAATGGGGAAACTGATCAGGAAAGCAGGCATTCAACATGTTTTATGCTTTAGTCTTCATGCAACAGGTCCACACAAATACATCAAAGTGCACAAGGCACCAATCCAAGAATGCAAGTGCATCCCTTTTATACCCAGCAAACACCCCTCCTATGTCTACAATTTCTAGATCATTCCAGTAGGCAGGCTTCCGTAAATGATACCTCTTGTCTAATGAAGTTAGCAGGACACCATTAATATCAAGGATTAGAGCTGGCTTACTCTCAAACAATATGTTCCCAGGATCCTCCCATGGACAAGACACCGTCCCATCATCGTTCCTAACATAATCTACAACACCACCTGCACCTCCTCCATCCTCCCTTTGCCGAGACACCATCCCATCATCGTGACTTACATATTATGTACCACGTGCACCAATTGCACCAGCTGCACAACCTGCATCACCACCTGCATCCACAGATGCATCACCATCTTCCTGAGGTGGTTCAGACTTTTCATTGGTAATCTCCGTGTCCTCACCTGCACCAACTACCCCACCTACACAACTTGCTTCACCACCTGCATCCACAGATTCATCACCATCTTCCCAAGGTGATTTAGACTTTACAATGATAATGTCTGTGTCTTCACCTGCACCAACTGCATCACCTGCATCCACAGATGCGTCACCATCTTACGAGGTGGTTCAGACTTATCAATTGTAATCTCCATTTCATCACCTGCACCAACTGCACAACTTGCATCACCACCTGCATCCATAGATGCATCACCATTTTCCAATCTTGGTTCAGAATTTTTCATGATCATCTCCGTGTCCTCACCTGTATTGAGGACAAAAAACTCTGTGTTTTTATCCTCTTGGTCATCAATGCTGCTACCACATGGGACTTGCCCCTCAACTCTAAATGAACCATCTACATCAGGAGGGTCTTCCATAGTAGACTGTGCTATCATACTTATTATGTGATCAAGATTGTCAATGTTGCTAGTGGCAGCATCTGAACATAAAAACAATAATGAGATAAACAACAATGATGGACAAGACAAAAAAAAATTGATTTTGGCTTCTTAATTCATAGGAAATGGAGAATTGTTACAAAGCCAAAAACGACAACAGGATTTAGGGAAAGAGACAAAAATGGCGATAGGCTGCAAATCAAAAATATCGAGACTATGTTTGGAGTCTTTTTCTAACTCTGGTTGTTGTAGCACCTCCTATTCCAGATTCCATGGTACGTACTATTTCTCCAGTCTCTATGGCTAATAGGTCCTTTGGTGTCTTTGTTTGCCCTTTTGCATCCTGTGTAGGCTTTTTGACAGCTCCATCTGCAAGAGAGAAGAAACAATACACAAGAATGAACCTTAAACAATATTATCTACCTTTAGGAAAAAACAAAACCAAAAATAACACCTGTCATCTTTCTCTTTCTTTCCCTTTGCATCATTTGTATGGTCTGCAGGATGGAGGGACTGATGTCTCTGGCCAACACTTCATTTTCCTTCATTGATGACGGAGCATTTTCTGCTTGATCTCCATTGGAGGGACTGGTGTCTCTGGCTGACACTTCATTGTCCTTCATTGATGAAGGAGCATTTTTTTCTTGATCTCCATTCTCAGGACTATACTTCTCTAACACACCTTCCTTCTCAACTATAGTCTCTGGCTCAGTCTCTGTAGTCTCTGGCTCAACCTCTGTAGTCTCTAGCTCAGCCTCTGCAGTCATGAAAAGTATTAAGGAATTAAGAACTTTCTATTTCAAGTTACATGTAGCTATAGCATGACAGTGGAAGCTACCAGGCATGATAGTGGAAGCTACCAGGCAAGCACTGATAGCTACCAGCACTATCCTGGTAGCTACCAATGCCATCCTGGTAGCTGGCTGATTGAGAGCTACCGAGATGACATAGGGGCCACCAATTCTATCCTAGTAGTAAGCAATCTAACAGTGATGGTTAACATAATAAAATCCTGGCAACAACCTTTATCTAAAACATCTTCCTTCTCAGCATGTACCAACACCTTGAATTCTGTTCTTCACAACAAGAATTTAAGAACAAGTTTTCAAGTTACATGTAGGGTCAGCATGACAATAGAAGCTACCAGGAAAGCACTAACAATCTACCAATACTACCAAATGCTACCCTAGTAGCTACCTTGCCCCCTGCCATCATGGTAGCTACAGATGCTATCATGGTAGCTACCAATGTTATCCTGGTAGCTACCTTGTCACTTGTAGGACTTCCTTGGCAGAATGGCAGCTGATGGTAGAATGGCAGCTACCAATGCAATCTTGGTAGCCATCTTGTCACTTGTAGGACTTCCTTGGTAGAATGGCAGCTACCAATGCAATCCTGGTAGAGCCACCTTGTCAATTGCAGGACTTCCTCGGTAGAATGGCAGCTCATGGTAGAATGGTAGCTACCACTATTATACTGGTAGCTACCAGGATTGACAGTGAGAACTTCCTTGTCAACAATCGGATTTCCATGGTAAAACAGTAGCTAATGGAAGAATGGTAGCTACCTTGCCACTAGCAAGACTTCCATGGGAGAATAGTAGCTCATGGAAGAATGGTAGCCACAGCCATACTGGTAGCTAGCTGTACCAGGATCAGCATGAGAGCTGCCACTATGAGAGTGGTAGCTACCACTATTGTACTAGTAGCTACCAGTCTTGTATTAGTAGCTACAATTAGCAGGGTTCCCTTGATAACAAAAACAAAAAAAAACAAATAAATTTAATCTCAATGCTACAAAATGGAGTAGGGTGTATACCATGGTCCATGCTTAAGGGCAATGAAGAGGGTTTGGTGTCTGATTGCACTCCTTGGAAATTGGCATTCGTACTATCGAGGATCACCAAAGACCACATGGTATGCGAAATTGGTTGCATGCATCCCATCTCCATGCATGTTTCTTTGCTTGCAACAAGATGGCCAAAACAGTACATGTGAAAGGCATGATTGCAGGGCAGAAAAAACATGCCAAGTGCATCGTTGTCGTACATCGTCAACCCACAAGCACTGCAAACTTTGTCCAAAGTCAAGGTGCCCATATCCACAGGTGGAACTTTTGGCGGAGGTGCAGACAACAAAACTGTACTTCTTTTGACCTACATGGTCTTCACAAAATCCATCCGCGCTTGTGCACACTCCTCCACTTCCTGTGTAAAATCTCTCTCCTTTAGAGAACTATCCACAACATTGAGTGGTGCCTTCTCCTCAACTACCACTTGCAATGTTTGGAGTGTTAGCGACAACCTGCTGACAGGATTTTTAAGCTGCTCCACCTTCATTGCATCCACAACATCGTCGCTACCTTTTGCCTTTAGTAATGCAGCCTCTACATCTGTCAACTAGCCTCTGAGCTTTTCCACTAGGAGGTTGGCACCTTCATTTCGGTGCACATCAGCCTGAAGCAATTCCAACTTCTTAAAAGATTCATTATACTATGACAATGCAAAAGAATGCTTGCTTACAACCATGTTGTAAACAATATTTAACTCTGTAAGAGACGGTGGACCAAATAAATTATTTTTCTGCACATCATCCACTGTATCGATCGGATTTTTCTGGGGTGCCTCCAAATGATCTAGAGTCCTTGTCATTCACCACGAACTGTTAGGGGCAGAGGAGGAATGGAAAGATGCCCATCGCTGCTTCTTTGCATGTAATTTGCCTAGATCCATATTTGTGACAATACTTTCTGAAAACAAGGCCCAGTCAACTTGTCCCTTCAACTGCTCATATAGAAAGATTGAAACATTTGGTACTTCAACCTATTTTGGTACTTTTGGTACTTTCCTTGTAACCTTTTGTGCTTATATATTTTATTTGGTTCTCTCTTTGACCATTTTGGCACTGCCTTGAGAATTTTGGTACTCATGTAGTTTATAGATTTTCCTTGGGTGCTATGTGGCACAATCCTTGGTACTCTGGGTATTTATCTGCTCTTTGGGTAGTCTGATTACTTATTTTGGTACTTTCTAGATACTGTATTATACTGTAATGTTGAGTATGACTTGGGTACTTTTGGTGCTTGAGACTACTCTGGTATTGTTGAAACTTTTGGTACTTTAGGTACTTTTGGTACTTCTCGTATTTCTAGTACCTTGATACTACATTGGTATTTTATTCTAATAATGTTTTCTTTGCTAATTGTTTGATTTGGTACTGTCTTGGTTCTATTTTGTAACTGTTGCAATAATATTTTGGTATTGCATGTGTTATTCCTTGCTAGCAGTCAATTTAGGTACTATTTTGGTGCCTGTTGGGTACTGTTTCTATTATTGTACTCTTTCAGTAATTTTTTGCTATTGCATGTGTTCTTCCATGCATCTTGGTTGTTTTGGTAAATAAATTACGAGAGCATTCTGTTTTGCAGTGAGAGTATGCCAAGCTCTACAACGAGTCCCTGGAAACCCAAGACCAGTACGAATTTGTAAGCAAGCTATCTGCTGATGTGAAGAGAGGTATGACTCACACGTTGACTCCAAGGCCTCATGTTGTGGACCTTGGAAACACAATACATGTGTTTGGTTCTTGTGTTGCCTGTGGGGAGGCTTTGGAGGCTTCTTACGTGGTTGGTACCTTCATGCTTCCTTGCAGGCATCAATACCATCCACTGTGTTTTGCAGGTCTATTGAGAATGGAAGATACGTGCGTGAAGGCACTTTGCAACACTGCAATCTCTTCGGAGGCAAAGGCCTGGATTTCAGGGAGGTCATTATTGAAGAGTAAGTGGGGTGTTTGTGTTGGATAGACACTACATGCTTATAATATCAATTGAATTTATGATCTAATCTTCTCTTTCATCTTTGTGTATATGTAGGGAGAGGATCTTTCGGTGCGGACACCCATGAAAACACCAACACCCTTGTGGATCGGAAGGATCTTCCTGGATGCGGCAAGTCAGATGCCAGTCACATGTTCGAGGAAGATCCTTATAAGTCAATGCATGAAGTACTGCATGACATTGGTGCCAACACGATGGAAGGCAAAAAGGGTGAGCCTGCTTTAGACTCCAGTTTGGAGGAAGATAACACTAAAACCGAAGCGCAGGAAAGCCAGCAAGGCCCTAATGCCATCACAATGGAAGGGAAAGGGTCTGAGGCTGGTGTGGGCTCTGGTATGGAAGAAGCTAAACTCAAAACTGAAGTGCAAGAGAAGGATAAACATGAAAGCAAATCGATTGAGGAAGTTGATGACATAGAGATAGAGCTAGGCAAGAAGAACAACACAGAAATTCAAGCTGATGAGGAGGTGGCAGTGGAAATTTCCTCGGTGGCCGAGTGTTCGGATGCAACTCCAAAGTATGTAGAGGAGAAAGGAGGCAGAAAGACGAGGTAGCAGGCAAAGAGTGAGGCGGAACTTGATGACAGTGCGAAGGAGGCAGAACCTGCCGAGGGTGCGAAGGAGGCTGCGAAAGAGTATGGCACGGAGGAGGCAACTTATTTTGCGGAGGAGACGAAAGCCATGGAGGAGGCCGAAGGTACCGGGTAGGTGACAACCTTAGAAATAGGTTATAGCATTGACTGTGCCACACTCTCCGAACTCTTCCTTATGAAATGTAAAAAGCGCCCCAAAGGTGTGGTCTCAAGCCGCGAACCTCCAAGAATCATCTATTTAACAGCATTTTGTACTTGCTCTAGCTTATCATGAAATACGATCCCATTTTGCGTTTGTCAATGTTTGGTGTCATGTCAGTCAGATGTTAATGTGTCCGTTCCTTGTTATGTCATGCTGTCAACAATTGGTAACCTTTAATGGTGTTAAATGTCCACACTTTCTATTGCCAAAAGGCTGGGTGTTCCTTTACTCATTTTTCTTCATGGTACTTGAGTGAGGGACAGGTGGTGGCTGAATGAAAAATGATCGGATACATCAATGCCGCTGGATGTAAAGGCGAGCACTAAGCGCCTTGTCATTCTGGATGTGAATGGAGTTTTGTTGAAGGACTGTCATGAAGAACCCAAAGATTTGTGGAAAAAATCCCATTTCCAGAGGGATGTAGGCCCCAATGCGTGTAGGTCTCCCAGCACAAATACTACGTGGTCAGACCTGATGCGGAAGATTTCATCCTTATCCTGAGGAGGCGATGCGACGTGATGCTTTGGTCCTACAACGAAAGACACAATCTAATGACCATACTGCATGCTTGCTTCCCTAAGTTGATGAAGATGCAAAGTCTCTTTTTAGGTATGAATCCCTTAACTTCCAAACTAGTTTGGCTGATTTTGATAATGTATCTACCTTTGCTACTGATTTGTACATATTTTGGTACTATTGGTTCTTTTTGTACTATTTGGTACTATCGTGTATAGGATTTGGTACTATTTGTACAAATTGATAATGTCCACACAATTTTGGTAATGTTAGCACGATTTGGTACTGTTTGCACAATTGGGTAGTATTTGTTTCTTTTGGTTCTTTTTGGTTATTTTTATTCATTTTGGTCCTTTGGTACATTTGGTACTTTTGGTAGTGTTTGCACAACTTGATACTATCCATACAACCTGGTACTATTTGCACAACTTACTTTGGTACTTTGGTACTTTGGTACTTTGGTATTGTTATGTACAGAACTTGCTATTTTTCTTTTTTTGATGATTTAAGTCCTTTGGTACTTTGGTACTGTTATGTACAGAACTTGCTGTTTTTCAGACTGTGGTGATTTAAGTCCTTTGGTACTTTGGTACTGATATGTACAGAACTTGCTGTTTTTCTTTTTTTGGCGATTTAAGTCCTTTGGTACTTTGGTATTGTTATGTACAGAACTTGCTGTTTTTTAGACTTTGGTGATTAAGTCCTTTGGTACTTTTGGTACTTTGGTACTTTGGTGCTTTGGTACTGTTATGTACAGAACTTGTTGTTGTTTTTCAGACTTTGGTACTCTGAACTGTATACCTGCTCTAACAACTTAGTTTACTTGACACATATATTTTTGACCAATCCCATTGTGAAAAATGGGCTTCCTCTATGAAGGATGTGGCAGGCCTTTTGGGGCAGTTTGGCGACAAGCCCATTTTCCTGAAGCTCCTGCAAACAGTTTGGTGCAAGAATCCTCAATTTAATGAAGCCAGCACGCTCCTTGTGGACGACACAAGATACAAATCATTGAAGAACGATTATGAGTCATGCTGCTGCATTCGGACATATGAGCCAAACTATTACGATCCGAACAAGCCAAAGTATCTCATGGATGTCATTCTGCCATGGATCGCAGGATGGCTAGATGAGAAGTTCCCCACCGCTTATAGCCAACGCACACCCCTGTTTGATGTAGAGGACGACATCTCCCTGTATGTTGCTAAATCCTTTGTATCTTTGGAAAGGTACTCGTACCGGTTTGGGCCCCCTTATGTGTAAAAGATTCTGTAAAAGACTGGCATTTTTGTGTAATAAGAAATTATTGCTGGGCATGAACCTTCGTTTGCAAAAGTTTTACACATGCACTTAATTTTTTTGCACATGATCTTTTTCTTGCCACTTCTTTGGTAATTTTTCTGTTGCTATTTGCATGTGAAGCCTGAATCAGCAGAAATGTCAAATAACCACGAGCGTTGATTACTCCTTTCCACTTTAATTTCTGTCCCATTGATAACTAAACCCGGATTCTTGCATTTGCCAAAGATATTTTCAACCATATTAAAGTATCCTGCTATCAAACAAGGATTAGGCAGTTTGGCTATCAAATTTGGTACTACAAGAGTCAACTGAAAACAAATTAGTAAGTACACACTACTGATCACAAGTAAGATTCTATTCAAGAGAATTACAATTGTTGTTGCCATTGGCTAGACTTGTAGTTGGGGTTTACGCTGTATGGATCCCCTCGTGGTCACTCCCTTCATCATATGGCATACTGTTGTAGATATTTTCATATATCTCTGAGGATAGTTTAATATGGTTATGCAGGCCCGGTTTGACCTCCATGGGGAACCGTATGGCTCTAACAAGATGGGAGTAGATCATGAACGGTGGTTTCTCATTCAATAGGGTATAAGTATCAACTTTGCCCTCAACCAGGACATAGTACAAACCCTCAACTAGAATTCCACCCTTTACGATCTTGTAATGACAAAGGTCCTTCAGTACTCTTGGTGCCTGGTACATGGTTTTGGTGCACTTTAGAAGCTACAAGTCCTCTTTCTCCTCGGCTGCTTTCACTGCAAAGTTATCCCCAATGGACAGTAATTGGCTCAGCACCTTAGGGTCTCCTTCATACATAGGCATGGTTAAATCCACACTCACTTGGGAGGAAAGCAAATCATTGTAGTTATCTTCATCATCCTCGTCCTCATCACTACCTACTTGTACAGACTCTATCAATGGCTCAATGGAGAGATATTTCCATTCTTCAGTGCGCTGTTTATTATTGCATCTCCTCCATTGCCCATGCACACAAGGATAAAAAAGCAAGACATCGTCTGAAAACGCACATCACATGGATTGTGTGTTGAGTAGCCGTCAACACAATGGAATGAGCAAGACCTTGCAATTGGTTTGTAGTCCCATAGTGGAGAACGCAACACATCATTCGATGAAACCAACCAGAAGACCCTTCTTGTGCTGGCACACCCACCTTCCCTCGTTGTGTTAAACCTCGCGTTTAGAAAATTGACCACATCAGCCGCACACTTCATGGGCCAGGCATCGGGCTTTAGCTCCTCATGCGTCAAGGTTCTCGTGATAACAGCACCTGCACCATCATGCTCTCCTTTTCCATGTCTTGAAGCGGAGAAGTTGTGCATCATATGCAATCCTGTCCAACTGATAATACCTGGCTACAAAATAGTATGGTCGACGTGCCTTGAACTGTGAATCGGCACCATCTGACCAAACCCAATGATAACGAAAACATTGTCCTTGTTGTTTCATCCAACTGTCATGCAAGAGAAAACAATGTTGAACAAAGAGCGTGTCATGGAGCTTATCGTATGATATGTAAAAATGCAGAGTCTTCTCAATGGCTCCTATTGAATTTCTGATATAAGAGATGTGCACCAATATTGTGACCTGTGTTGACCACCAATGCATGGAGTGAATCTCATTCTGCACTTTAAAGCTGTAATTCTCTGAATCAACAACAGAAACCACAACGTCGCTTGGAAACTTTAGCAAGCAGTCTTTAAATTGTTGGGCCTGCCACCTAAAAACAAAGTTGTGCTTGACAAAGCTTTTCAGATGATCTGAAAAAAGATGAATGAAAGTTGCACTTTTCATTCTTTCCATGACTAACTCCTTTCTCTTCTTCTCGTTTCTTTCATCATTAACTTGTCCAATACCCACATCCTTAAATATCTTAACAATCACCTCCCTGTTATCTGCTGCAATCTCATCTAGGCACAATGACAACTTCCTTACACCACATCTAGGGCACTCTTCCAGCAAGCATCTCTGTGTATGATATTCATGATCCTTAGGGCGAGGGAACAATATGAAATCCAGCAAGATACTTATGTGTTGAAAAACTGTCTGGTTTGTAGAACACTCAGCTACTTCACAATGTGTACCACAAATGGAGCATGTACATGGATGTTCCTTTGCGTGATGCCGAAACTTGTTCTAGCGCATTTGATTGAAAGCATCCTTGAAGTATACCATCTAGATATGGTAAATACAACAGCAAGTATAGCGCTCCTTTAATTTTCGGACAAAGAATGGCTCGAGTGTCTCAAAGGACCTAAGTGACAACTCCACCGCAGGATACGTGCTTTTGAATCTTCTGTAGAGCTCCACCTATATACAAAATTTGATCCACATTAGAGCTCAGAATATTACTATAAAACAACAAAGCACCAAAGTAGTTTACAGTACCAAAATTAACAATGTAACCACCAACTCATTCTAAAATACCAAATTTGGCACTGTATTGCCAGATTTCAGGCTATAGTACCAAATTAAGTGCAGAAAAGCACCAAACTGTATTGATAGTACCAAACTGGATTCATAGACCAAAGTGGGTACATTTCTGTACATTGCATAGAACCAGCCTATATTCATAGGACCAAGTAGGGTCCATAGTACCAAATTATGTACATTTCATAGTACCAACCAAATCCATAGTACAAAACAGGGTCCCTACTACCAAATTCTGTACATTGCATGGTACCAGCCTGAATTCAGAGTACCAAACAGGATCGCTAGGAACCCTGTTAAGCCACCATAAGGGATAATTATCCCTTGCCAATCACAGAACATGTACTTGAGCGGGTGGTTGGAAAACGGGCTTATTCCTTTCTGGATGGGTTTTTAGGATATAGCCAACTGGCAATAGCAAGGGAGGATCAACACAAAACAGCGTTTGCCACAGAATGGGGAATTTATGCGTATCGAGTTATGCCGTTTGGCTTAACTAGTGCCCCATCCACCTTCCAAAGGTTAATGACGCACGCGTTCAAAGAATACCTGAGACTATTCTTAGAAATATACATGGATGATCTTTGTGTACACTCTCTTCTACGAGAGGAACATATTGACCATCTGCAAAAGGTCTTTGAAAAATGCAGGACATATCGAATCTGTTTTAACTCGGAAAAGTGTATATTTATGGTTAAGCAAAGCCGCATCTTAGGACACATTGTCTCAAGAAATGGCATAACCACTGACCTAGACAAAGTCAAAGTCATTGTAGACCTACCCAGGCCTACTAATGCAAAACAAGTGCAATCCTTCATGAGACACTGCGGATATTATTGGAGATTCATATACATGTATGCGGTTATTGCACAACCTCTGTATCATTTGCTAGTCAATTTCGACTGGACCGAGGAGTGTGAAACTTCTTTCCAAAATCTAAAGGAAAACCTTATATTAGCACCCGTACTTAAAGCACCGGATTGGGAAAAGATATTCCATGTTCACATTGATGCTTCAGCATATGCAATCGGAAGTATTCTGGCTCAACCTAGAGACGGAACAATGGATTTTCCAGTGTGTTATGCAAGCCCCAGTTAAACAGTGCGGAAAAGAACTACACAACCACCAAACGAGAAGGGTTAGGAATGATTTATGCTGTAAAGAAATTCCGGCATTATTTGCTCGCAAATAAATTTGTGTTCTTCACAGATCATCAATCTCTTTTGTATCTGCTAAATAAACCTTGCAATACAGGGAGAATTGTTCGCTGGTTTATTATATTGCTAGAGTTTGACTTCACAGTGGTGGTCAAAAAGGGTAAAACTCATCTACGAGCGGATCATCTTTTAAGGATACACAACGGGGAGGCTCCTGAAGGAGTAGATGATGACATACCAAATGCTTATCTTTTCAATATTGAAATGATACCCAAATGGTCACAGGAAATTGTTAGCATTCTTTCCTTTGGAAGTAGATTTGATAATACGGAGTACAGATCCAAACAACAAACAGTTCGACAAACAAAAAACTTCCAGTTGATAGCAGGACGGCTGTATCATCTAGAATCGGACCAAATCCTACGATTATGTATAAATCCGAAAGAATTCGAGTGCTACCTTGAAGAAGCACATATCCAGGATTGTGCATTTCATTGTTCAGCAGTGAAAACACACAAGAGACTGAAATAGTTAGGGGTTTATTGGCCAACTATGTATGCGGACACACATTCTTATGTGACCAATTGTACTATATGTAGTGCCAAACAACCAGTGGATCACGTGACATTGTTTCAGGTAAACATTGCACTTGCATGGAGTCAATATATGATTGATTTCTTAACCACCAGGACGTTCCCTGAGAACATCACAAGAGCACAGAAAAGGGCTATAGAGCTGGAAGCTTGTGACTTTCAGTTAATTGGGAACCAACTCTATAAGTGAGGAAAGGACAATCAACTTAGAATCTGTGCAAGTGAAAGCGAATACCTGTTGATTCTAGAACATGCACATAGCGGAATAAGTGGAGGCCATTTTTTGGGCGATAAGACGACAAAAATAGTCTTAACCGTAGGTATATGGTGGCCTACATTGCACATGGATGCTGAAGAGTTTGTAAAGCGTTGTGACACATGTCAGCGCACCAAGGTGCCGATAAAGAGAGATGAGATGCCACTTCGGCCTATGATGGGAGCAGGAGCATTTGCAAAATGGGGCATTGATTTTGTGGGACCTATCTCACTCCCTGCATATTGCACCCATACTGAATATATCATTGTGGCTACGAACTATCTCACAAAACGGGCGGAAGCCAAGGCAACGCAAAAAGTAGATGCACGCACCACTGCACAATTTTTGTATGATACGGGTTACCAATAGAAATTTTCAGTCAACCGTGGGACACATTTTCTTAATGAATTCATTGAATATTTGCTAGAGGAATTCATGGTCATACATAGAAAATCTGCTCCATACCATCCACAGGCCAATGGACAAGCCGAGGCCACAAATAAAACACTATGCACGGTTCTTACTAAAATAGTGTCAGAGTCAAGAACAGATTGGGATCAACAGTTACAGTCAACACTATGGGCATACAGGGTAGCTTACAAAACATTGATAGAAACAACACCGTACAATATGGTGTTTGGCCTAAATGCTATACTACCCATAGAGTTTTTAATTCCAACTCTACAAGTAGCGAAACGCTTAGAATGGACAGGGCATGAGATCTCTTCAAGAATAGATGATCTTGAAAAGCTAGATGAACTCCGCTTGAGAGCTGTAGCTTCAATCTATGCTAAAAAGAGAAGACAAAAAGAGTTTTTTGACAAGCATGTGTGCACCAAGGAGTTCAAAACAAGTGATTATGTATTGGTTTATACTTTGAAGCAACATGCCAAGAAACTTAAAAAGCGAGGGATGGGACCCTTTGTGATTAGTGATCTATCAAAAAGTGGAGCTGTCAAGCTTGCTACATTAGCAGGTGAAGAAATGCCGAACTCGATTAGTGGATGTCGACTGAAGAAATATCATCTACCACTCACACAGGATATGCTTCAATAAATTTATCAAGGAAAACAACAAATGAAGGAAAAACAGAGAGTACAAGAGGAAGCTCAAGCAGAAGCAAAGGAACGCATTGCAAAACGAAGACTTCTGCGACAACAACAACAAAGTGGAGCACCATTGTGAATCAATGCTATTCGACTGACGAAGACACAGTGGAGCCAATAATTGCAGTCAGACTGGGTAGCAATCCAGTTGAATCGACGACATTGCTTGATTCTGGAGCTCAAGCAAATTTGATCTCTTACGGATTATACCAACAGCTCTAATCTGCAGGCCAACTTCATCCTACTCCTTAAGTGCTGGAAAGTAGTACATCACACCCGTTGAAAACATTGGGATGGACTATATTGCATGTACAAGTACATCAATATATTTACCCGCACAAATTCTATGTGGTGGAGGATGAAAGCACACAACACCCAATGATGTTGGGACAAACTCGGCAAAAAGAGTACAATGTGCACATAGATTTGAATGCGAATGCAGCCAAGATTCATCATGAACAAGAACAACAGTTGATAGCTTTTTCTCAGCAATACCGGAATAATCAGTTGCAAGCAATGCAATCACTGGAAAAACAGCCAAAAGCAAGAATGCCACCAAATAACAACATGATACCCAAGGCCAACAAACAGGTAAAAGCAAACCATGCTGACTACATACATACAAAGTCACCGACCACAGTGCAAAGATCTAGGTTACCAAAACAAGGGAAGCAAGTATGGATGCGGAAGGATAGAAATGACATGGCAGACAAACAACAATGCAACGAAAGAATTCAACCGAAGCAGACATTTCAACCAAAAACCAAGGGCATAAAACAGATATGGATCCCAAAGAAAATTCTCAGCAATAACCCAAAGGTTACTCGCATTTGGATACCAAAACAAAAGCAAAAGGAACTCCCTTCAGTACAAGCCACAACAGAAGGCAGAAGGCTGCATTTGAAAAAAGGCAACCGACTTATGTGGATGCCAATCTGCAACAAAACAGTAACAACCAAGGAAGTAGCAAAAAACCTACAAAAATCAGCAAAAACAAGCTACCAATGGAAAGCAAAGGAAATACGGTCCACAACCATTCCAGCCAAGCCAATCCTCTCCATAGAAACAACTACGGTTATATCAACAGTAGCAGCAAAGCGACTGCCTTTTTAAAAAAATACAATTAAACAAAGAGCGATAGAGTTGCAGCTGTTACTTGCAAAGAAAACAGGAAAACTCGACGACGAATGCCAATAAGCATTTTGCTTATTCCCTTCTCTTGCATAGCATTATTCCCTACTCTTGCATAGCATTAATTTTTCCATGCATTGACCACGTATGCATAAATTAGGGCCACATTAATCGGCCAAGCATTAGCACAAATTTTTTCAACCTATGCACGGCACATATTCCGAGGCGATACTTTGTCGTTCGGGAGGACTCCGGCTAGGAGGGGGGGATGCATTCTCAAATGCGGAACCAATAGCAGAAAGAGCAAAAAAGGGCATGATTTTCGACTATTTTTAGAGTTGTTGTTTGATTGCAAAATTTTTCGGACTAACCCAAGTACATATGCCCTTATACATCATTTATCTATAGGTATATGGGGCCAAACGCCAAATCAAGCCCCTAGGTGTGTGTATATAAGTAGAAATAGCCATTTTTCGGGCAAAATATTGGTAAAACGGAGAATTCCGGCCATAAAATTATATGGGAGTGTATATATAGTTTAGGAGAGATGTTTGTGATTCATTATGATTTTTGGGGATTTTCTGGGTTTGATTTGCTATTTTCCTTTTAATTTTGCTAATTTTTGGCAGAAAAACTTCAAAAATACAAAAAGCAGGTGAAAAACGGCCGTAATGAAAAACAAAAAATAGGGGGATGATCAGTGACTATAGAAAAACCTATGGTTCAGTGGGGGTGCAATTATAAGACTGGAGCAGAAAGTGTGTTTTGGCCAGGTTTTGACCGAAATGCCAAATTTTTGGTAAACAGGCCAAATGGAGTCCAAATCAAGAAATTTGTGAGCCTAAACCGTATCTCGCAAGGAGATAGGAGCACATGTCAAATTTCATGAAAAGTGGTTCGGAGACCATAAGAAATTTTCACCTCATTTTTAGCTCATTTTCACTATTGACCTTGTGGAGAGAGCTTCTGCCACCTAGAGTGGAAGGACCTTCCAGCAGCTTCTACGATGCGCACGACTACCCGACGAGCTTCAGACATGAGAGGTAGGCTCACCACCTTGAGCTTTTTGTGCATGTTTGTCATTATGTCGCAAAAACTAGGGTAGGGATCACACACAAAGTGGGCGGTAGAGACCTACAAGTAGAGACGGCGACCTAATGGCTAACCCAAAAGCAACGAGACTTCATCATCAGCTTACCCTAGAATAGGAGACCATTCCTCGATGTCCAAAGGCAGTAGAAAACCATCGGAAGAAAACCTAATTCCTAGAATCCCGCAAGAGGCCACCAAATGAGAAATCGGTGAAAAGGCGCCCAAATGCTACCAAATTTCATGGGTAGGAGCATCTCGACATGCTCGACAATTCTATGTGACCCACATGACCAAAAAGTGACCCGAAGCGACACTAAACTTCAGAAACGGCATCAGACACACAAAGCGTCAAAATGCTCTCGCGGCCAAACCGCATGCCCGTTTGCCACCAAACTTCACGAGCGGCTTTCCTAGACCATCAACAACCAAGTCCTATGGTGGTAGACCATAGGACTTGTGGTGGTAGACCACCACAAATCATCGAAGATATGTAAACGCAACCACGAGTGCTTCTAGAGCGACAAATTGCCAAATGAAGCTTTGGTGAAGCCAAAGTCGACAAAAACCATACGGCAAGGATCCCCAAGGGATCGGGAAGCTATGGAGACCAACATCAAGAAATTTCATTGCCAAAAAGCACTCCAAAATTCATAAAATGGCTCGGAGACTCTGAACTCCACATAGGGAGTTATTCTCTATCCATTTGACTTTTTTATTGAAATTAAGCTTAAAAGGGACTCAAGGGGACTAAGGGCAGGCACTGGTGGCACAATCCATCAAAAAAATCATCAGGAGACATCCTACGCATAGGATGTCTCAAGGGCATTTCTGGGCACAGATCCCAACATTTTTCATCACACGCATTTTCTAAATGACCTTTACATGCTATCCACCAAGTTTCATCACATTTGGACCAAAATTGACCTCATATGCCTGAAAAACGCAAAGTTACGGCATAGATGCAAAAATGGGCCATAGACCTACCAAATGTTGTCCAAATCACATGAAACTTGCACAACACATCACCAACCAATCTGTGTGGTCAGAAGCAAAAATTGGTGAAGTAGACATCCAAGAGCATAGCCATGTTCCATAGGCCAAGGACTACCCACAGAACAAATCTCATGCAATTCTGATGAAATAGACATCCTACGCGTAGGATGTCTCCAGCATAATTTGGACCTTCTGTGCAAGGAGTGACATCATGGGAGAAAATACCATGGTGCAATGAGCCCATATACCAATTTTCAACCCATTTGGACATCAATTGCTACCTGTTATGGACTTTCTACCCAATTTGTGACCTAAAGCCTGAATAAGCCAAAAACTCCACTTTTTGATGCCCAAATCCATATCCAAGCAGATAGCCAAGTTCCATAAGCCATGCACTACTAGCATGTCAAGTATCAACCAATTCTGATGAAAAAGACATCCTATGTGTAGGATGTCTAAATGGAAAATTTTGGCCAGATTTGCACTGTGAGCACATGCACAGTTTCACAAGTTCCTTTTAAGCTTTATTTTCAATTTTCAAGTCATTTGGATAGTTAAAACTCAGTTTCTCAGCTAATATGGAAAAAACGCTAACTTCGGACTACTGAGTGCAACAGGATCTATGGAAGCGTAAAGTCACCGGCAAAGAAGAAAAGAATGACCATTAAGGATCACCTAGAAGAAGTGGAGCCCTTCGTCATACCGGAAGGAACACTGAAGCCCACCAACACATGGATCCAAGAAGATCTGATAGAGTCGAACGACCTAAAGATCTACCCAGGAGTTTTCAAAGACACTTAAGGGAATGTGATCGAGCTACCAATGCTGCCGCGAGAACTCAATGAGTTTGTAAGAAGCAAGATGGTCGGGTACTTGGAGAAGATTGATCTCCACAACGTTTTTTTGCAGTGCTGGCAGGGGTTGACATAAAGAGAGTCTGGGAGCTTGTGACGACCATCAAAGAAGACGGAGTGGCCAGAGTAACCAATCTACAAGGCAGGCTAGAAACAGAAATAATCATCACCGAGCAAGTTGTAGCAGATGCACTAGACCTCTCCAACAAGGGGGATAGTGTAACTAAAAGAAGGGATGATGTCAAGGTGTACAATGAGAAGAAAGTAAACTACACTTTTGAAGATATTGCCAACCCAAGAGTGGCAATCATGAGTTGGTTGTACAACCAATACTTCCATATGCGCACGAAGTAGCCACAAAAGTACCAATTTCCGCCAAGAGCGATTGCCACGATGTTCACTTGGGGAATGATGAAGAGCACTCCAAAGATAATCAACTATGCAGCATATATACATGACAACCTAGTGAAGATGGGTAACAAGAAGCCAACATATATTGTGCTAGGAGAAGTAATCACTAAGGTGATTTATGGGTCATTGCATGCAAAAGGAAGATGGCCTGACCCCCCATCTCAGAACGACTGGCTGAGGCTCAAAGAAGACAAAGAAGACGAGCCACAAAGAGCACCAAGGGTTGCTACAAGATTGAAAAGACGGCTAGAGCCTGTTCAAGAGGAGCATCCATAGCAAAAGAAAGGAAAGAAAGAGTTTGCCCAAGTGCCGGTGAAAGAGACAAAGTCACAAAAAGCGACAAGATTAGAGCGGCTGATGGAGAGCTTCAAAGCAGAGAGAGCCCTTAAAGGTGATTTGAGTGAACTCTAGAAGCCGTCTCTAGAAGCAATGTCTGGATCATCCCAAAGGGTGCAAAGGGATAGATTCAAAGATTACATTAAAAATTTTGAGATTCTTGATGCCGCATCAGAAAATATCCCGCATGTACCTTTCACAGAGGAGGAAGTGGAGCAAGTACGGCAGAAATTTCTAGACGAGCAAGAGAGCCAAGAGAGAGAAAGAAAAACAAAGGCTGACCGAGATCTAAATAAAAAGCCTACATCTCTACCGGCCAGCCCACAACCCTCACCACCTCCTAGCAGCCCTCCATAAGAAGATACAGAGGCTGAAGAAAAACCAAAAGAAGGAGAAGAGGCCAAGCAAGAGCAGAGCCAGGAGCCGGAACCAAAGGAAGAGGCTAAGCCTCAAAGTGGGCAACAAGAGCCAATTGATTCATATAACACATTTTTGGACCTGCTAGCGGCATTTTTGGACCTGCTAGCGACAGGATACACAAAAGAAGAGGCTACCACAGTCGCATTCGACTTGGCAAGCACAAGGCCTAAGGAAAAAATGCAAAGCATCAGGCTAGTAGAACTAAAAGAAATGGCCACAGATACAGTGGATCTGCACCCGCCCTCCAACGACTGGGATGTGGTGATGACAAAGTTAACTGGGTTAAGAGCGCAGTCCATGGCCTCAAAAAGTGAGATGGCAGCTCTCAAGGCCACGGAAGTAAAGATAAAGCTGGAAGTAGACTCTCTACAAGGACAAAGTCAAAGGCAAAAAGAGAGAGAAGCGGAGATATAGGCCAGTTTAGCAAGGGCATTGCAAAGATGCCAGGAAATGGAAAAGGAAAATCAGGCAGCAGCACAAAGAATGCAAGGAGTTGAAGAGGAATGTCAGCAACTCAGTAAATCACTGATAGATGCCGAGAGGGAAAGGGATAACCTGACTCTACAGTTGGCTGAGGAGTCTAAAGAAGTCGAAGCCATGCAAAACGCCAAAGAAAAGGCGGAGATAGATCAAGAAGCCAGCCAGGATGAGGTCCTTGAGCTCAAGGACCAGCTCAAAGTGAAAGATCAAACCATCCAGAGGCTGCGGGAATCTCCTGCCAGAGTCAGAGCTAATAGCTCGACTCACACCGCTACGGAAAGTCAACTTTATGAAGAACAGATGCAAGAACTTCAGAAGGCGCTGACTCTAGAAAAAAAGCAAAGATTGATGATGGCAGAGGGGTCTATTGTCATGCAAACATGAATGGAAGAAAGTATCAAAAGAAAGCTCGAGGAGGCGGAGAAGATAAACGCCGAATTGAACGACCTCCTCGTAAATATGGGCGAAGAAGCTGAAACGGAAAAACAAAAACTCCTAAAGCAGATTGAGGAGCTAAGAGGACAGCAAGCCGGAGAGCAAGAGGACACAGGGCCAGCATCCAATGAAGGCATAGATTTAGAAAATGTGGCAGATCCGGTGGACACACCTATGCAAGAGGAAATCCTAGAAGGATTCTCTCAAGAGGCACAAGATCTGACACAGGAGGAGGAAGAAAAGCTGTGTAAGGCAATAGAGGTGGAGATCAGAGAGACAACAGAGGAAGCCTTGGAGTGGGAGCAGAGGGTTTTCAAGTCCATGACCATCCAGAAGATTGACGCGAGCAACCTCAGGCATGAATGGCTTCAACCCTCTCTCCCATATCCATTGCTGAAATATGAAGCCGCCACCATCAATAAGAGGATTAGAGAAGATCCGACCGTGCCACTCTACAACGCAGACATCTCCCAACCAGAAGGGGCCAGGATAATAGTTGACTCTCAGCCCAAATGGAGGAAGGCTTGGCTCACAAAGTACCCACAATACCTAATCCACTTGGTAGAGGCACCGAAAAACATCAGAGACAACCTCAGCTTTTGTCCTCTACCAAGGATCAGGACGTGAAAATCCCAGAGATCTTACAAAGGAGCCAACCCACTTGGCTGAATTATCCTAAGCTGCTGGGCTTGAAGGCAGGTGAGAAATAAGTGTCCAATATATGGTGAAAACCCTAACGGGCGCCATCAAATTGTTCATTGGCTCACTTGACCTTACATGCATCATGATGAAGAAAATCAGCAAAACCCTTTTAGCAGTATTTGAGACATTCAAGCCAGGACAGGTGATAGATAGTATCTTCTTCTTCCAAGATACTTACAGATGCGCCTATGATCTCTTAACCCTTGCATAAAGGAGGGTTGAACCCACCCCATGAGGGTAAGAGGCATATACTTTACCATCGAGCTATTGAGCCTTGTTGTGTATAACAAGGAAGCTAGAAGGAAAGGAAAAGCTTCAAACTTCAAGGAAGTAGTTTCATCCTTCCTTTTCACTTCTTGGAGAAGGGCAAGTTTCCTCCAAAAATCCTTTTTTCCTCAAGGAGGTAGCTTCAAAGTGAACAAAAGCCTTCACAAAAACGACGAGTTTTTGTGAAGAATCCACGAAGGTGCTCTTACGACGAACAACACGTGAAGCGCTACAATTTCTGCAAGGCGAGGTTCACATCCAACGCAAATCGTCGAGCATAAAAAACACAAAGACTTCAAGTTTTAAAAGGTACAAGTTGATGTTTTTTTTCTCTCTTTACATTAGTGTGTGTTTATCATGGCCAATGAGGATATCCCACCTACGCACACTTTTGATTTTGAGCACGTAGACCAAAACCATGGCACCACGGGTGTTGTCAACACTAATATGCATGACAACGATGATCTAGGAGATAATAGTCTTGTAGATATGGTTGCTTTCAAGACTTTGGAAAATCACCAAAGAGTACTTGAACGCAACCTTTCTGCACTTAATGCAAATGTTACAAATCTTACTGAGCTACTTGTGAAATTTATGAATTCACAGGCGGCTCAAGGAGCCACAAATGGCACGGTTCAAGGAAACCAAGCTCGCACGTCTCAAGGAGTCCAAGAGACAAGTACTTTAGAAGATGCAGAAGGTAGCAATGCATTGCTTAATCTGTCTGGTCAGCCTTCCAAGGAGGTGATACATGCGTTGTATCAAAGGATAATGTTTATACCATCCTATCACCTCCACGCCTTTGAAGAAGAGTTCTACACCAGCTTCTTCACCAATAAACCCTGATATTTTCGGCCCAACAATGATGAATCTACATGCAAGATACGAATCACTGATCAAGATGCGTGAAACCATACGATGAAGAAGCAGATCAATGGCGGCCATGTCGGGGACGACATGAGCAAGGAGGGGGGGAGTGTTAGAAGCTGGACACACCCCACGGAAACTAACTACTCGAAAGATTATCATTTTTTGTAATTACTTATTTATTGAGGAAACCTGATTTTTCACCTTGTAAATATTGGGGCTTACAGAAGCTTCCAGATTGTATCCCAGTTTTGATTAGTTAGATTGAGTAGATGGTTGATTTGGAACTTTAGGGTTTGAGAATTGTGAGGTATATAAACACTTTTTGACCTTAATGAAAAACCTTTTGTCATTTTTAAAAACAAGTTTTGAAGTCTGTGAGTGAGCATACTGTGTACGAGAGAGAGTGTGAGCTTCATCTTGACGCTACGTGTGCACCGGTGGTTGGAATCGAGTGCGGAGAAGTGCAGCGTGTTGCCCCCAACGAGAGCTACGCGGCGATACCTACATTGCGCGCGTACGGTCTGGTTTTGCGAGCTCCTTCTACGAGTTTCATCTGGTGATTTGGTGAGCATACGTTTTCCGATTTTGCATTGCAGTATATCCACGTGTTCACATTGAGTAGAACTACACATTAGGCACTTTAGGTTTTGGAAACAAAGACCTGCAAATTTCGGCCAAGCATCCTACGTGATTTTTCACCGGGTGTTTTGGGTTGGGGTTTTGGTTCATAGACCTTAGGGAGAGCCACCTATTGGTATTAGTAGAGTCTCCTTCAAGTTCTATGGTGTTTCGAGATTGTTTGATGGGTGTTCGGCTCTAGAAAGCATTGTAGGAAGTCTCCTCTTATGCACTCTTGAAGGCTGTGATTTAGACAATTGGTAGAGACCTCTGTAGGAATTAGTTAGGAGTCGGTCAAGTGTAGGTTGACACCTTATGCTTGCTTCCATGCGCCTGCGGGTCGAGCTTCGTCCTTAGCTGACATTCTATGTTAGATGAGTTCTCGCTGTGCTAACGTCCATCGCGGCATATCCGTCCAACACCTTTCTTGAATGCTTTGGACTTTGTTTGTATTTGGTGTCGCTTTTCCTGTCCCTTTGTATGTCCTTGGTAGCAAGAGTCGCTTGGAGCTCTTCATTGTCTTCACCCTTCTTCTCACTACCCTCTGCATCCTCATCTCTTTGAGGCATGTTGTTAGTGTCGTGTGAAGGTTGTGGAGAATTTTTCACAACAAAATCACTTTGATGCTCTACCACCACCATCTCCTTTTCACTATTCCTAACGTCACTTTCATGAATTTGGGTCTCTCCAATTCTAGGTAGCATGTTCTCTCTCTCCTTAGTCATGTCATTTGAAGTTTTTTGAGAGGTTTGTTCTACAAGATCACTTTTGTGCTCTACAAGATCACCTTTATGAAACTGGGTCTCTCCAACAATGGTGGGTAGCACTTGTGTTGCTTGAGATATGTTATCTTCATCTTCTATTTTGTTGTCTTCATTTGAAAGATGAAAAAAGCCAATTTTTTACCTATTTAGAAAATAGTCTAGTGGATTTTCAATAACCATAGAATCCATTTCATTTCCATCTAACCGAGACGTTTTATGTTAGAAAGGCTCCATTTAGCACATTAACACAAAAATGCTCACCTAGAATGATACCTAAAGCACATTTGAAAGTGAGGCTTAATCTTAAGCTCCAGCCTAAGGCTTAAGTCTCAAAGTTTAGGCTTTTGTTTCAAGCCTAAAACTTAAGTCTCAAAATTTATGCTTAAGTTTGAAGTTTAAAATGTAAGCCCTAAGCCACTTTTAGTCTTCATCATTCACTATTGAAAACCTTTTATATTATGTGCACTCAAGACCTATTTATAAAACCCCTTATCTACGATTTTTTCAAGGTATCATCCAATTTTCTTCATAATCTATAAGTATTTTGTTATTTGTAACATTTTTTTGCTACAATGCTCATGAGACTGGACTCATATGGTAGTGCTACACTAACATACCGCCGAGGCTCGAACTTAAGTTCGATCCTACAAAATAAATTTCAATTTCTTTTTCTAGATTATGACTCTTTCTCAACATATGTAATCGCTACAATAGGATATGAAATTGTGAGCTTCACTTGGAAGTACTGAGGTAGGATTCTATGACAAGGACTTTTGTCGTCGAAACTCATACACATGATCATGTGATGCTCACGTAACATGCTATCTATTTCACATTTGGAGGTGAGACTCAAACTTAAGTTCATGCCTAAGGCTTAAGTCTTAACCTTAAGCTTATGTTTCAAGTGTAAGACTTAAGTCTCAATCCATATCTAGTCTCAACGCATTCACTATGTATAAAGTTATTATATTGTGCACATCTAGGGCCTATTCAAAAAACCTCTTAACTATGAATTTTTCAAGGTATGATCCTTTTTACTTCATGATCCGTAAGTATTGCTATTTGGAGGATTATATTACTACAATGCTCTTGAGATTGGCCTAACATGGTAGTGCTCATGAGCTCGTCCTCACTTGGTAGTGCTCATGAGCTCGGCCTCACATGGCAGTGCTACACTAACATGTGGAGGCAAGGTTCAAACTTAAGTTTGAGCCTACAAACTAAATTTCAATGCTTTGTTAGGTACAAAGACATTATGAGTTTCACGTAACATATGCAAGTGCTACACTAGGATATGGAATTTCAAGTCTCACTTAGAACAACTCAGCCAGGACTTTTGTGATTGAAGTTCATACACAAGTGCTTCACTATCTCTCCTTGTTAGGCTTGAACTTAAGTTTGAGCCTCATTAGTGTTTGGTAATGCTTCATTATTGTCTCACCAAAACCAAAATTTCTTACTCTCAATTCACATATGTATGTTAGCTATGATTTGTGAATTGGCACTTTAAATAAAGACATGTGCTTTGTGATGGCTCAAACTCAAGTTTGATCCTCCCCATCATTTTTTAAAACAACAACAATTAAATCTAATTAAAATGACATACTTTTAGATAAATACACAAGATAGTATTAAGAAAATAGTGTTTGAAGGACCTAAAGTATCACAATTGATCAATTCAATACACTATCCTACCTTTTTACACTTTAGGAGTCTGTTGATACATGATAATGGCGTGCATCATTAAACCTAGTATCAAAAATACTCTAAGAAGCATTCGCACCTTTTTCATCAGCTACTACAATGTCTTGAGGGGCTCTATCATCCTCTTGTGTATCCTCATTGCCTGCATCATCATCCTCATTATCTTCATCATTTTCTTTTACACACTCAACATCCACAACTGGACTCATTTCTCCAACATTGTCTCCCCCCCCCCCCCCCCCCCCCCCCCCCCTTGATGATCAAAATTCGTTTCTTCAACATTGTCTCCCCCCTTGATGATCAAAATTCGTAGCTTCTTCAACTTCACTATCATCCATGTTGTCTACGTTATCATTGTCTTCATTTCCATCAACATCCTCTCCACTGCTTTGTTGCTCATCAATGTCAAGATTATTAAGGTCCTTTTTTTCTTTATCATCCAGCTCCACTATTTGTCTCGCAAGTGATGCTTGGCTTGCACCACACCACTCCTGCAAGGACGGATCGCTCTCCAAAATACTAGAGCATTGAGATTCTAACTCCATTGCTTCAAAATCATCTTTACATAGAGGAATTTCCCTTCTCTTCTTCGACAAGATTTGCTCTAGCACAACTCCACCACAAAAAATTTCCAAAACATAGCTTTGCTCAAGACAAAACCCTGTGATAAGGCCATCAATGAAGTTTCTATCAATAATTCATGATCCTTGCCACAAGAGCCTGAGAAAAAGACTCTTTTTGTATGAGCCTTGCCAATAGCCTCAAATCTATCAACCTTGCTAACAAAAAGAGAAACCATTGCAGAGTCCACAGTTCCATCTACCCATGAGTCATCTCTTGTTGCTTGGATATTTCCATATTCAATATGGACCTTAGTTGACTGGCTAGGAACCCCTTCACAAGCATTCCAATATTGATGAAATTAATGAAACACACTAGCACATATTCGTAGTATTGTGCATTCAACGTGTTTAGATTGAGTGCCAAATTTGCAAAAATATATATAGATGATTTTCTTTAGTACCATAAAGATCCAAGACGACCAATTGAAATGGTACATGCTCTGTATTGCAAAAGTCTTTGATCTCCCCATATCAAAGCCCACCCCCTTGATTCTCCATGGAATAGACTCATCTTGAGATATTATGCCCATATTAGCTCTATAAATATGATTGAGGTTACTACACTTTTTGGAAGTGAAGGTGGAGTCTTCTTTGCTCTATTGAGGGAGTCCTTGACATAGTACTAGCTATAGCTCGTCATTTGATTGTACTCATGCTCTCCTAGCTTGTACTTCTCACAAACTTGCTCCCAAGATAAATTTTCCCTTGTCAAATCAAAGAAGAATGATATTATTGCTTCTTTCAACACTTGATCTGTTTTTAGCTTCCAAGCCATCTCATCCATGTCCATTCTATGAGGGGTATGCTTGCTCTTCTTTAGCAAGATGGTTTTGTCTAGGATTGCATTTTGTAGTTCAAGAACTTCTTTATTCTCGAGGCCTAAAATGCACCTGAACAATGTAGGTGCCAGTGTTGTTGTGCTAGGTGCTTGTCGAATCTGACCACCCTTCATAGTTAGAAATTTAGGATTTTTGTCGGAACCTTCTTCAATTGTTTCTCCCTTTGTATTTGGTAGCATATTGTCTCATGATCTTGACCCAATTCTTCCATATCTTCTCATCATATAGAAGAAAATGCAAGTTGATGTGTGCTCTATTGTCTCAACAAAGGTCAGCAAAATTGAAAATTCCAACATCAATATTGACAAGGCTCTAACTTGTGCGATTGAGACGCATACTTAATAAGTTCAAGCCTAGCTAGATTGAATTGTTTCTATATATTCTCACATACATCTATGCAAAATCCAAAATACATGGGTATATGTAAGTGGGGCTCAAACTTAAGTTCGAGCCTCGCTTGTTTGTGATATAGCTTCATATGCAAGTGACACTAAATCTTAAGTTAAAACCTCACTTTAAGTTCTAAATGAGCACATGGAGGTCTTGCTTGAGCCTATGATAGACTCTAGTTTACAAATAGATATTGATTAAAAAGACTCACATCCATGTTTTCAAAGAATCAAACAAGTACCTTCCAAGCCTCAAAGTCCTTCTTGGTTTGGTTGACACCAGGTGGTGGCTTAGAAGGACAACCATTTGCATGCTATTGTGCTCGTGCTTGCATAAGTTGGTTAAGAAATGGCTCCTTTTGCATTGACATTGCAACAAATAGATTCACATCTTTGGAGATTTCACCAGAGATCTTTGGTAGGCAATTGAGAATAATCTTTGATCGTCTATATTTGAATTGTTGTTGACGTAATTGAGGGGTAACCTTTGCAACATTTGCACCCTGCAAACGATTTGCAGCACTAATGGAGTGTTGTCCAAAGATGTGATCCAATAATCAACATTGCAAACATCCTCTTTGGCAAGTTTCTCAAGAGGATTTTTTTTGGAAGGATCACAAGGCATCAAAATTGCTACTATCTCCTCTTTCTTTGGTTCTTGAATGAAGTCTAAAGTCAAAATCCTGACCCAATCTAGATTTAATCTTCTGTACACATAGTTTGATGGAGCAGGAAAACACCTTGTCACATCAATGCTAAAGACTTCATTAATCCCAACAGGATAGAATCCCTTCTTGATTCTAAAGAGGTCAGTGCCTTGTTATCTTCGGATGGAATTTCCATGTTCATCAACTCCTCTTCAAAAACCTCTTTTTCTTCTGCACTCTTTTTCATCTTCCTCTTTGCTAGTTTTTGTCGATCTTCCTCAAGAGTAGAATCATCCTTTCCTTTTCTTTTTCTTCTGAGTCCTTGTGCATCTTGCTCTTGTGAACCTTCTTCCTCCTTTAAATTAATGGTGGCAATGATCTTCTCTACATGTGTGAAGCGCTTGCACGCGCATCTCTTGATACTGCAAGTGCACTCCTAACTATGGCTTTCCCTGTCTTCTCCACACCTTTCTTAGATAGTGCCCCTATTGGTTTCTTTGCAAGTACAATCTTCTTTGGTAAGCTCAAGACTCGCTTTGCATGCTTCACTGCCTTCACTATGTCTTCCACATAGTCCACACCTGAGTCTTCTTGATTAGTGAAGCTGGAGATCTTCAATCCTAATTTTACAATAGAATTTTCTTTTCCTAGTTTTCTACCATTCATGTCTGTGACGTGAAAAGTGCCCAATGATAAGCAAAACTTGTTTGCCTTTGTGGTCTCTCCAATAGGTATCACATTACAAGCAAAGCATGGCATTGCTGTTGCATCCACATCATCTTTGATACCCACAACAATCCCCATGTCTCCATATTTTATATCACCTTGTGACAAATATAGATGGATGTCACCTTTGTAGTTTGCATCTGTATCGTAGGTTTCCACAAACCACTTCACTCCTTCTTATTTTGTTAATTCAAAGGTCTTGTCAACCTTTATTCTTGGAGCAGTAGTTTTGGCGTGAGTGGACATTCCAAGAACATCGAGTGTGAAGACTTGTGCACCCTACTCTGGTATACTTGGTACATTGGAAGTCTCCATTCCTAAAACAACCAAAAAGAAAAATATTAGAACCTGAACAAGGAGCATATGTTTAAGTTAAATAGTACATTATAAAAAAAACACTAGCATGTGTAGACGAAGCTCGAACTTAAGTTTGAGCCAAAAGATGTTGTTTTGTACCCTTCCTAGCCACAAGGATGTCATGAGAGTAGTCTTGCAAGTTAGTGCTACATTAAATTTGAGCCTAAAAGTGAAGCTCTATAATTTTTCTAGCCAGAAGGATGTCATGAGGCTAGGCATGCACCCTAGTGCTACATTAGCATATGGAGAGGAAGCTCAAACTTAAGTTTCAGCCTAAAAGTGATTTTTTCTAGCCAGAAGGATGTCATGAGGCTAGGCATGCACCCTAGTGCTACATTAGCATATGGAGAGGAAGGTCAAACTTAAGTTTGAGCCTAAAAGTGAATTTTTATTCCCTGATGCACTTGAGGCTCGAACTTAAGATCGAGCCTAAAGGTGCTATTCTATGCCCTTGATAGCCACAAATATGTCATCAAGCTAGCCTTCCATGCTAGTGCTACACTCGAATATGCAAGTGGGGATCAAACTTAAGTTTGTGCCTCTTGTCATTGGTAACCAGAAGGATGCCATGAGTCTAGACTTAAGTTCAATCCTAAGTGTTTTTCTATTCTTGCATCAATCTCAAAAGGACTTAGTGAATCTAGATTTTCATGATAGTGCTATACTAACATATCTAGCTGAGGCTCAAACTTAAGCTCGAGCCTCTTGCCTCTGGTAACCACAAGGATGTCCCTCGGCTAGCCTTACACCCTAGTGCTACAATAGCATATGAAAATAAGGCTAGCCACAAGGATTTCATGAGGCAAGCCTTGCATCCTAGTGCTAAAGAATATGCACTTGAGGCTCGAACTTAAGATCGAGCCTAAAGGTGTTCTTCTATTCCCTTGGTAGCAACAAGCCCTACATGCTGGTGCTACTCTAGTATATGCAAGTGAGGACTGAACTTGAGTTTGAACCTACTGGCATTGGTAGCCACACAGATGTCGTGAGGCTAACCTTACACCCTAGTGCTAAAGTAACATATGCAGTTGAGGCTCAAACTTAAGTTCAAGGCAGACTTGCTATATTAGCATATGTAGGCAAGGTTCGAATTTAAGCTCGAGCCTCTTTCCCTAAGTAGCCACAAGGATGTCATTAAGCCAGACTTGCTACAATAGCATATGTAGGCAAGGTTTTAACTTAAATTTGAGCCGCTTTCCCTAAGTAGACACATGGGTGTCATTAAGTTACACTTGTTATACTAGCATAAGTAGGAAAGGTTCAAACTTAAGTTTGAGCCTCTTTCCCTAAGTAGCCACAAGGATGTCATTAAGCTAGCCTACAATAGCATATGTAGGCAAGGTTCGAACTTAAATTTGCACCGCTTTCCCTAAGTATCCACAAGGATGTCATTAAGTTAGACTGGCTATACTAGCATATGTAGGCGAGGTTCGAACTTAAGTTTGAGCCTCTTTCCCTAAGTAGCCACAAGGATATCCCTCGGCTAGCCTTACACACTAGTGCTACAATATCATATGAAATTGAGTCTTAAACTTAATTTTGAACCAAAAGGTGATGTTATGTTTCCTTGGTATCCACAAGGATGTCATGAAGCTAGACTTTCATGCCAATGTTATACTAGAATATATAGGCAAGGCTCAAACTTAAGTTCAAGCCTCTTGCCCTTAGTAGACACAAGGATTTCATGAGGAAAGCCTTGCATTCTAGTGCTACACTAGCATATGAAAATGAGGCTTGAAATTAAGGTGCTATTCTATACCCATGGTAGCCACAAGGATGGCATTAGGCTTGCATTCTAGTGCTACACTAGCCTATGCAAGTGAGGATCAAACTTAAGTTTGAGCCTCTTGGAATTAGCATCTCTAAAGGATGAGTCTAGACTTACTCTCGAGTGCTACAATAGCTTATACAGTTGAGGCTTGAACTTAAGCTCGAGCCTCAAAGTGTTTTTCTTTTCCTTTGGTATCCACATGGATTTCATGAAGCTATACATGCATCGTAGTGCTATACCGACATTTGTAGGCAACATCTATACTTAAGTGCAAGCTTTTTCCCATTTTTTTCCACAAGGATGCTATTCTATGACCTTAGTAGCTATAAGGAGTTCACGAGGCTAACCTTTCACCCTAGCGCTACAGTATGAAATACTCAAACTTTAGCTTGAGTCTAAAGATATTTTGCCATGTCCTTGATAGACACAAGGATGTCATGAGATTGTGCCCAGTGAAGATTTTCTTAATTGAGTGGGATGCAAGCTTTTGGGATGCAAGCCTCCTACCATCCTCCATGGATTGACTCAGTGTAGATTTTCTTAATTGAGTGGGATGCAAGCTTTTGCCAAAATTGTGAGTGTATCTTGGGAATGCATTAAATTTTGAGTTCTATGTTCAGACGTACAATTCTACTGATATCTCTTGATTTTCTCAAAAATTGCAGGGTGCAAAACAAGGTGATTCAGTGTTTCTTGTTGATGGTTCCACAAGAAAGCTCGTGGGGTTATTCATTCCACTGATGCATCTCAACACTGTGGTTTTGAATTGATTGGCACAACATGTGTGGCGATACATGTACTCAAAAGTTTTGATGACACTGATAGCCGACTTTCAAAAATCAAAGGAAAAAAAAGAAAAAGCTTACTTTCTCTACCCCCACTCTCATTACCCCCCTCCCCCCCTAGCTTATTTTCCCCCCTCCCGCCTGACGGGCATTGGATAAATAGCACCCTCTCTCTCTCTCTCTCTCTCTCTCTCTCTCTCTCTCTCTCTCTCTCTCTCTCTCTCTCTCTCTCTCTCTCTCTCTCTCTCCCTCATTTTCCCTACATACCCCCCCCCCCCCCCCCCCTAATATCCTCTCTCCCAATTCACCCCCACTCTCAAACCCCCCAGGCTAGGCGGAAGCTTTGAAAAAAAAAACTCTCGACCCCTCTCTCGTGCTCCCTCTATGTGAGCCGCATGGAACCCCCCCCCCCCCCCCCCCTCCGCTCTCCGTATTCTTACATTCCCCCTCACATTTCTCCCCCCCCAACTCTCACTACCGCCCCCCTTGGCCCGCTAATATTCCCTCCCCTACCCCTCCTCCCTCTTCCCCACCCGCTCGCCTCACCCTCCCTTGGGCTCATTCCCCTCCCCACCCTCATTCCCCCCCCCTCTTGGCCCGCGGATATATTCCCTCACTTCACCCATTGACTTGTTCCCCCCCCCCCCCCCTCTCTCTCTCTCTCACCCACACGTCTCCCCTACCCCACTCCACACCTCACCCCTCCCTCTCCCTCACTCTCTCTCTCTCTCTCTCTCTCTCTCTCTCTCTCTCATCCAAAGCCTCACCCCTCCCTCTCCCTCACAATCTCTCTCTCTCTCTCAGCCTAGCGCGGACCCTCTCTCTCTCTCTCTCTCTCTCTCTCTCTCTCTCTCTCTCTCTCTCTCTCTCTCTCGGGCGCTTAGGCCATGCAAATGAAAATCCTCTCTCTCTCTCCTTCTCACGGACAACGTCAATAGGACCACCTCTCTCTCTCTCTCTCTCTCTCTCTCTCTCTCTCTCTCTCTCTCTCTCTCTCTCTCTCACACCATACACACAATCACCCCCCCCCCCCCCCGCCCTCCCCTCTCTTCCCATAAGCGTTGTGCACTCAATTCCGCAGGACCACCCACACACCCACCCGGGCGCTCACGCACCATACACACACACACACACACACACACACACACTCTCTCTCTACCCCCACCCTCATTCCCCCCCCATTCGCCTCACGCAGTAGAAGGCAGCCGCCGGCCATCCTCCATCAAAACAAGAAAAAAAAACCATAAAAAATAAAAAAAATATATATATTATATATATAAAGCCCCCCTTCCCAAGCACGTTTTTGCACACACATACATATACATACACACACACCCGCCCTTATGCACGAATACATACACACACACGCATATACGCACTGCACCACAAATATAAAGGAGGAGAAACGACTACGACATCAACGAATAAAGAAGAAGGATCCAAAGCACGCGCCGCCAACAACAAAAAGAGAAAATGCGCCGAAGGCATGCCCCGGCCGACTCCGAAAAGAAGTAAGCTCGACACCGATGCACCAACAACTCACCATTCGTCGGCAACACGCAACCACGACGCCATCCTAGTGATTTATAGGTTATTTTCATCATTATCTTCAATTTTCACCCGAGCCATTGTAAATTTCCATTTTTGTAAATATCCTCTCTCTAGGTGATGGTCACAAAGTCCCACCTAGAGATTTCCATCTTTAAATAACCTCCCAAAACAAAGCAAGGGTCAACCACACCGGGCCCACCACTTGGTTTGTCTCCCCGATTTAGCTTACCCTAACCACACTGGGATTAACATAATCCAAGTAGCCAACACCTATAAATTGGCACTGAGAAGTCACTATTGGGGGGGGGGGGCAATTCATGAGGAGCCAAGCATTTGGTAGAGTGTAGTGGGAGGAGTTGACACTATCACCACCACGGGGAGGGGGCGTGTATGTTGGGTTTGCCTTGGGAATTGCACCATGCAAAGGGAACCACATCCATCTCTGGACTCCAATGGTCGATGCACACACGTATGCACGCTCTTGGTAGTGAGTATTCACAGTCATTAAGTCGTCTTAGAGAACGCACCAAGTAGGTTGCACCACCTCCTCTCCCTACCCCTCTACCACCACGGCATGCCACTTTGTAAATATTGCAGAAATAATTCACCCTCACACCCCTGAGGGTTTTCATAATTTGCAAATCTCTCTCTCTCTCTCTCTCTCTCTCTCTCTCTCTCTCTCTCTCTCTCTCTCTCTCTCTCTCTCTCTCTCTCTCGGTGTGTAGGTTTGCGGTGTTTATACCATCGTGGTTTTACGTCCTAGCCGCACAAAGCTAGGTGGTGCCCCTTGTTCACTTTACCGTGGCAAGCTCGAGGCGCGCCATTTGGCCCTCGACGTTTTAGAGGCCGTCGGGGTTCACGGTCCGCTTTGTGTCCTTCATTTTGTGCCCCCACTGAGGAGGTCTTTTCTAAGAACCTTCAGTTTACAATGCTGAAAGTGACGCCCACTATCAATCATGGACGAGTGGCTGAAAGAATTTTCTAACTGGAGGACGAAAGAAGAGGAGACGAAGGAGACACTAGCCGCCTTCATTGAGGTGCTACTGCCAGGCTGCAGTGTCGTCAGCATTCAAGAGGTAAATTCTCCATCTCGTGTCGCTCGTTCTAACCATAAATCGAAAGCATCAGGTGGGAGATTGGTGAAGTGCCATCACTGTTGTCAACCGAGGCACACTGTCAATGAGTGCCAGCAATGAAGGCAGCGAAAGGACTGAGGTCATCTACATCGACATTCACCGCGAAGAAATCATTCACGTCAAGGAAGGGAAGCAAACGGTGAGACCTCTTTTCCCTAAAGAAGCTGTAGTCAAAGGTATCACTCCAAAGTGGCCTAAAGGGGCTGCTCGATCAAAAGGCAAGGAGAAGATAAGCCAGTCTGGAAACACATGACCCCGAAGGGAGAAGCATCTGGCCAAGCAAGTTCTTCAAGCTCAGAAAGACAGGTTGTACCCACTTTGTCAAAGAAGAAGTCACCCGAAGCTAAGCGGAAAAAGGTCGCTATCGATTTGCACAACGCATGCGAGTGCTACCAATCCACTTCGACAATCAAGAAGAAGAAGTGGTAAGAAGATTCCCATGTCCTAGAGAAGAGTGGTTCGGCTACTGCTCTCGCTGTTTTGGGAAGCGAGTGGAGGACCTTCCTCCTCTCCCTGTACAACTTATCCTGAAGAAGCTCTTCACCACGGGAGAAACCTAGTGGGCTAGACACGAGCTGCAACTGAATGGAGTAGAATTCATGCAACACACCGATTACGAAAATTCCCTGCAATTGCTATTATCCAAGAGGCTGGAAGTGGTCAGAGGCGTCGCCATCACCCCGTACGTGCTGAGAAACGAAGGAAAGGTAGAGCCCATGAAAGGTGACTACCTCTTATGGATGTGCCGACTCATCAACACTGGCATGATAAGAGTATAAGTAAGTATTCCACCCTCTGTGCATGATGGAAAACGGGTCGACGGCATTCCTGTTCAGATTCCTGCAACATATGCTTGTGAATATCTATGTAGATAGGAAAGTCTTCTACCAACAGAAGATCGTATACCTATTCGGTGCGGTGGTACTAGGAGAAATCCTCAATTCCCCAAACCCTATCATTCTCCCCGTATTAGATTACCATCATTCCTTTAAAGTCTCTATTTTTATCCTGTTTTAACATATCCATCCACCCTTGTAAAAAGCCCCTATGAGCCGCTACTATTGATGTAAAATAAAAGAGAAGAAAAAAGAAAAAAGGTTTGTAATTTCCTGAGTCACCACCATGGCAAGTGTTTCTTTCCCCACGTTCAGTTGAAAGAAGGGAGAGGATCTCACCACTGACTTTTTGGATGATTTCGACATTGCTTGTGTCGTCTCCAACAAAGATGACGACATTTCACGACTTAGAATTTTTTCTCTACTGATGAAAGTAGAGGCCAAGTCCTGGTATAATGCATTGCCCCAGGCTACCAAGAATGCATGGGATGTGTTAAGGGCTGCTTTTGTAAAGAGGTTTGGTGGAGGCACAACCTCGGAGAAGCTATGGCAGGTACTGATAGAATTAAAGCAGGGAGGCCTGCTGGAGTATGCCACCTACGAGTCAAAGTTTGTGGACTTGTGGGAGAGATGGGATGCCACAGTGGAGGAAGGCGAAGGAGCGCCTAATTTCCTAAAGAAGGACCGTTTCATTGCTAGTCTATGGTCGCCGCTTAGAGAGAAGGTGAATGGAAGGTTTCCTACAACATATGAGTTGGCAGTCGAAGTAGCGCGCCTTAAGGATAAGAAGCTGCGAATGCAAGCAAGAGTAAACGAGTCAGGAAACGAGCTCTGCCCGACCAACCTCAGTGGCTGCAACAGCCAATCATAGAGTCCAACCACAGGAGGCATCAGAAGAACAACAAGACCTGCTGAGTCGCATCACCACCCAACTAGAGAGTTTATCTGTGCATCTGGTGCAGCAAGGGAATGCATCTGGCAGAAACCTAGAACAAGGAAGGGGACAACAAAGGCAGAACCCAGAGTACCACTGTTACAACTACGGGGAAGATGGCCATGGAATGTACTACTTACTGTCCACACCGAAGGAGGCAGAATTTCAATAGAGGGGAGAGACACAATCAGATCTCTCCGCCAAGAGCAAGACCACCACCACCTAGGCATCCAGGACCAATCCCACCGGTCCAAATCCTTCGACCACCTGTACAACAGCAACCACCACCCCAACCTCTCATTCCGCCACTACCCCCACCACCTGCTGTGAACCAAGCTGTGAGTGTTATTAGCTTGGAGGCTAAAGGGAAGGCGAAGGTAGAAGAGTCAGCTTGAGAGAAGCACAAAGGAAAATCGAAGGTAGAAGAAGTGGATGCTATGGGAGTGAAGCGTGCGAGGCACGAGGAGGCATCTCAAAGAGAAGAGAAGATGAAAGGTAAGACCGAGTCTAGTAAGCAAGCAGCTAAACCGCGGCCGAAGATAGACATTGTGGACTTCTCATTAGGTGAGTATGCACAATCCTATGACTTAGTTCAGGATGTGTTAATGTAGGGCCCGAAGATAACTTGGCCCCAATTACTCCACCTTGCACCCAGAATGAGGAGGCAATGGACAAAAATGGTAAGTATCAGGAAATCAAGACCCAGGATAGCTGGGGCTATCTCTGGGAGGGATCTCGATGACATCCTGCCAACAATGGATGCTCACATCAAGGGGCAATGTATTTCAAGCTTCTACATAGATGGTGGCGCGCAAATATGCGTCATGAGTGAAAAGATGATGCACCATCTAGGTCTAGAGGTAAGTAGACCGGCACCCTGCCGAGCCAAGATGGCAAACAATGTAAGAGTGAAATGCGTAGGCATTGTAAATGCGGTCAAAGTAAAAGCATTCAATGCAGAAGTGGAGGTAGACATCTTCGTCATGCCGCACAAAGGGGAGGGCTACCCCATCATTCTTGGAAGACCTTGGCTTATGGCTATGGAAGCTAAACAAGACTGGAGCACCGGGATGATCCAGATGAAGGATGCTAAAGGGAAGTCCATATTCTACGACATGAGGACTAGAAAGCAGCGCGACATGATCTTGGAGGCTTTAGAAGACGAGTCCACCAGCGACTACTCGTCTACCTCCGGAGAAGAGACGACCACCACCGACGGAAGTGACAGTAGCATCGAAGTAATGGGAGTCATTCTTAAAGACCCAAACAGATTAACAAAATCTGAAGCAACCTCGGCAAACCAAGAGGAATCATCAGGCATGCAGTCCTTGGAGGATGCAGGTAAGCAACAAAGAATGCTCTCAAATGAGTTAACCAATGAAGAAAGGAAGGAGTACGTCTCCATGTTAGGTAACTTCACTACTTTGTTCATTGATGGCTATGATAAGATCACAGGAATTACAATAGTACAACACCACATAAAGCTCAAGGAAGGCAGTAAAACCGTAGTGCAAAAGCTCAAAAGACTTGGAGTAATCCAACAAGAGGCATTGCTTAAAGAAGTGAGAAGTTTGCTACAAGCAGGTCCTGTCGAAGACTCATAATGGGTCTCCCCAGTAGTAGTCACACAAAAAAAAATGGTAAGTGGAGAGTCGGTGTGGATTATAAACCTCTCAATGTAGCCACGAAGAGGGACCACTTTCCCCTCCCATTCAAGGATGAAATACTCAATGAAGTGGCAGGTCACGAACAATACACAGTATGCGATGGCTACTTAGGATACTTCCAGATTAGCATTACGGAGGAGGATCAGAAGAAGACAACCTTCATCACACCTTGGGGATGTTTTTCCTACAGAGTGATTCCGTTTGGCCTCACTAACACCCCGGCTAGGTTTCAACGCTATGTAACTTTTGTTTTCCAACCCTACTTTGGAACATCAATACGGGTTTTCATAGATGATTTTTGCATTTATAGCTCACGAGCCCTTCATTTAAGCAAAGTCTATGATGGCTTAACCAGGCTGCAAACCTTGGGTGGCCAACTCAACGTGGATAAGTGTCACATTGGTGAGAGCAAAGTCACTCTCCTTGGTCATGTAATTTCAGCAAAAGAAATCGAAGCTGACCCTAGCAAGATTCAGGCTCTGGTATCTTTATCATCAACCACCACCGCCAAGTAGCTGGTTTCTTTCCTTCAGAAGGTAAGATACTTAAGCAGGTTCATTCATCTGCTATCTCAAGTGGTCCTTCCCCTACAACAACTCACCCAAAGGGATGTCTTCTCATGGAGTGAAGAGAATGAGCAGCAGTTTATTGAGGTGAAGCAAATCCTAGCTAAGCTTCCCACTATTTCACCTCCTAAGTGGGACGAGCCATTTTATGTGAACCCTAGTGTGGGAAATGATACACTAGGAGCAGTGCTAATGCAAAAGGATCCCAAAACTTCTTTCATGCGCCCTTTTTACTTCTCTAGTCGGGTCATGACCCCATCAGAAAAAGGATTTACCGAAGTAGAACACATGGTTCTAGCACTAATGTTTGCTACCACAAAGTTCCGCTCCTATCTCCTGCCTAGACCCTTTGTAATCCTAACAATGGAGGAGGTTTTCCCATATGTAATGTGACACATGGATGTCTCATCTAGGATCTCAAAGTGGTTAATTAGACTACAAGAGTTTGACTACACCATGCAAGTAGAAAACTCCACCAAGGCTAGTTTAGCAGGAATCCTCACTCATCGCCATTATGAGAAGAAGCTGAAGGTCAACACGGAGGCAAAGGAAGGAACACCAGCGATAGAAAGTCCTAAGCTAGAGAGAGCTCACTCTCTTTTCTTTGACGGAGCATACAAGAGAACAATGGATCAGTCGGTAGGCATGGTCATTTTCAACGAACAGCAAGAAAGAGTATTCTCCATGGGGCAGTTATTACACTCCCACTCCAACAATGAAGAAAAATATGTAGCCCTAATCCTTGGGTTGGAACAATGTATTTCACAAAGAATTCAGCGCTACCTAAATGTGTTCGACGACGCTTTGCTTTTGATAAGGCAAATAAATGGCACCTGGGAGTGAAAAAATCAGGTTTTACTTGGTCAACTTTGCCAAGTTAAGGAACTTCTAAAGAATTTTGAAGGAGTGAAACTCTTCCACGTCCCTAGAGCAGAAAATCAAGAGGCAGACGCACTAGCTAAAGAAAGAATACAAGACATTCCCGTAGGAGCAATCAAGTTAAAACTACCCCTCTTCCAAGGTAGTGATGCTATGCCTGATATCATCACTTTTCTAGATACAGGAGAATGTCCAGTAGGACACACCAAAGGCCAAAAACAATGGCCGGTAAGGAAGGCTACTAGGTACCGCCTTATAGACAACCACTTGTATTGTAAGGGCAAAGATCAAATTCTCAGGCGGGTGCCAACCTCTAGTGAAATCACAGAGGTAATTTCAAGTTGCCATGACGGCGTCTGCGACGGTCATTTTTCTCTAGATATCACCAGTAGGAAGATTCTACAGGCAGGATACTTTTGGCCTAGTTTGAACAGGGATGTACACCATTGGTGTAAAACATGTAAGGCTTGTCAAGTGGCCAGTGATCGCACGTTAACCTATGAGCCACAAATTAGTATCATTTCATATGGTCCTTTTGAGAAATGGGGAATAGATGCAATCGGTCCTTTACCAAGGGCCCAATCAGGTAAATTGTACATCATAGTGGGTGTAAACTACATGACTCGATGGGCAGAAGCAACGGCCACTACCCGCATTACAGCCCAAGAGGTGGCAAAGTTCATTTTTGAGCATATCGTTTGCCGTTTTGGCACTCCTCTTGAGATAATATCAGATAGAGGACTAGGATTCAGAGGTGATTTGGTGGGAGAACTAATGAAGAAGTTAGGCATCACGCGTAGGCATTCCACACCATACTACCCACAATGCAATGGTCTGGTAGAGAAGGTTAATGGAATGATTTGCAAAATCATCACAAAACAAGTGAACAACCACACAGGGGACTGGGATAAACATCTCATGGTATCTCTTTAGGCCTACAGAACAACATTCCGAGCATCACTAGTTTTCACTCCTTTCCAATGATTTGGTGGGAGAAATAATGAAGAAGTTAGGCATCACGCATAGGCATTCCACACCATACTACCCACAATGCAATGGTCTGGTAGAGAAGGTTAATGGAATGATTTGCAAAATCATCACAAAACAGGTGAACAACCACACAGGGGACTGGGATAAACATCTCATGGTAGCTCTTTAGGCCTACAGAACAACATTCCGAGCATCACTAGTTTATGGGAAGGAGGCAATTCTACCCAATGATTTGCAAAATCATCACAAAACAGGTGAACAACCACACAGGGGACTGGGATAAACATCTCATGGTAGCTCTTTAGGCCTACAGAACAACGTTCCGAGCATCACTAGTTTTCACTCCTTTCCATCTAGTTTATGGGAAGGAGGCAATTCTACCCATTGAGGTACAAATAGCCAACTTACGAGTCTTGGCTAGCTAGACACACCGTCCAATTGTAAACCTCTGAAACCACATCTTGGATCTAAAGAGACTTCAACTGGATAGGGAATAAGCAATCAATCACTATGCAGCACAGGTAGAACGACGTCGGCTCACTTTCAATCAAGGGCTTAACACTAGAATGGTAACATGACACTTTTATGTCCTTGGACACTTTTGTGTCCTGTTAAGTGACCATTTTGCTTGAATTATTTGAAGAGTATGAAAATGAATTTCTAGGTGCTATATATCCACAAAGTTGCCTTACGAGCTGAAAAAACCTTAGCATTTTTTTTGGAGTATCGATCTCACCATTAACCTTACTCTTGCACAACATTTTTCAACCTAAACTGTGTGAAAAAACGGGTCCTGTTTTTGTCTTTTTTTCAATTTTTGGCAACTATACCACTCTAAACTTCATGTTTGTGAGGTTTAGATGGCTAGATGTTAGGCCTTAATAGTTCTCAACATGTTTTGATGCTTGTAGGGAGAGCTAAGTGTTAAAATTGAAAGTTATGACCAATTTACAAGAATTGCATAATCCTGTTTTTTTGCCCAAAATTAGCACTATTATGATTTTTTTGGTGGCTTTCTTGATATCCAAATTCAATTTTGATTGTGTAAGTGTAATGTATAACATAAAGCTAATATTCCTTGATTTTTGGGGGACCTAATATGCTATATAGCATAGTATATGATGATGGTTGAGTTTTTTGATTGCTAAAGAATACGATACATTTTAGAGTAGCAAGTTTAACTTTCTCAATATTGCTAGTTTCTTAGGCCAATTGTGTGTATTTTGTAGGTAGTAACCATATCTAATCATAGACTACAAACTTGGCTAGATATTGAGTAGTTTCTATGGGTTTCTAGAGGTCATAATGCTAAACCCAGTTTTTTTATGTTTGCTATATTTAGCGCTTTATCTGTGCCCCCAAGGTTCCAATTGTAAGAGATCCATTATCCTTTTGACATGCTCCATGGCTCCTTTTGAATCCAAAGGCCCAAAGGGAACTAAGAAAACATGTATATAGTATCTGTATTGAGCGTGACTATAGAAACTTTGATGATAGGTCCGCAGAATGGCAAAAATGCAACTTTTTTGTACCTATTTTTTTTGCCCGAAAAAAAACATTTGAGGTAAAAGCAACAATATGTTTTGTTCACCAACCCATTGAAGTTAACAGGGCATTTTATCTCATGTCCTACAAAAATCCCCACTCTTATTTATATGCAATCAACCGTAAGAAATTGTTGTTTTTGGCAAAATGCACTGGTCCATCAACTTTGGAGGCTTGTAGTGACCAAGGGATGAGAAAAATTACAAGTTTCTCATTTTTTCCATATGTAGTAGTTATTGAACTATAAGCTCATGAAAGGATTTTTCAAAATGAGTGGATCTACTATGGTTTTGGAATTTTTTCCCAAAACCCTGAAAGGACACTTTTATGTCCTGTTAGGTTACCATTCTAGTGTTAAAGAAAAGGGATTGGAAAAAGGCATGTTAGTACTGCGATACGACAACAGATTTGACACTAGGAAGGATAAGAAATTTCAACCAAGATGGGAAGGGCCATTCATCATCAAGAAACGCTATGACAACGGCAGCTATAAGCTGATGGAAGCAGATGGGAGAATTCACAAGACTAGGGTCAATGGATGGAGATTGAAAAGGTATTTTCTTAGGTTTGACCCAGAATTCGTGCTAGACATTCGAGAAGAGGGAGAACCCTCTAACTCTACAGCTGAAGAAGCAGAAGAAGGGCTAGAAGCATGAATGCCTCTAGCCTAAGGGAGAGGGCTAATGATAGCCGACTTTCAAAAATCAAAGGAAAAAAAAATAAAAAGCTTACTTTCTCTACCCCCACTCTCATCCCTCCCCCCCCCCCCCCCCCCCCAGCTTATTTTCCCCTCTCCCACCCGACAGGCATTGGATAAATAACACCCTCTCTCTCTCTCTCTCTCCCTCATTTTCCCTACATACCCCCCCCCCCCCCCCCCCCCCCCCCCCCCCCCTAATATCCTCTCTCCCAATTTACCCCCACTCTCAAACCCCCCCGGCCAGGCGGAAGCTTTCAAAAAAAAAACTCCCGATCCCTCTCTCGTGCTCCCTCTATGTGAGCCACATGGAACCCCCCCCCCACCCACCCCCCCCTCGGCTCTCCGTATTCTTACACTCACCCTTTACATTCCCCCTCACATTTCTCCCCCCTACTCTCACTACCCCCCCCCTTGGCCCGCTAATATTCCCTCCCCTACCCCTCCTCCCTCTTCCCCACCCGCTCGCCTCACCCTCCCTCGGCCTCATTCCCCTCCCCACCCTCATCCCCCCCCCCCCCCCCCCCCTCTCTCTCTCACCCACACATCTCCCCTACCCCACTCCACACCTCACCCCTCCCTCTCCCTCTCTCTCTCTCTCTCTCTCTCTCTCTCTCTCTCTCTCTCTCTCATCCAAAGCCTCACCCCTCAATCTCTCTCTCTCAGCTCAGCGCGGACCCGCTCTCTCTCTCTCTCTCTCTCTCTCTCTCTCTCTCTCTCTCTCTCTCTCTCTCTCTCTCACCATACACACAATCACCCCCCCCCCCCCCCCCCCTCCCCTCTCTCCCCTTCAGCACTGTGCGCTCAAGTCCGCAGGACCACCCACACACCCACCGGGGCGCTCACGCACCATACACACACACACACACACACACACACACACACACACACACACACACACACACACACACACACACACACACACTCTACCCCCACCCTCATTCCCCCCCCCCATTTTCCTCACGCAGCAGAAGGCCCCGCCGGCCATCCGCCATCAACAAGAAAAAAAAACAAAAAAAACTATATATATATATATGTTATATATATAAAGACCCCCTTCCCACGCACGTTTTCGCACACACATATATATACATACACACCCACCCACCCTTATGCATGAATACACACACGCATATACGCACCGCACCACAAATACAAAGGAGGAGAAAGGACTACGACATCAACGAATAAAGAAGAAGGATCCAAAGCACGCGCCGCCAACAACAAAAAGAGAAAATGCACCGAAGACATGCCTCGGCCGACTCCGAAAAGAAGTACGCTCAACACCGACGTACCAGCTGCTCACCATTCGCCGACAAAACGCAACTACGATGCCATCCCAGTAATTTATAGGTTATTTTCATCATTATCTTCAGTTTTCACCTGAGCCATTGTTAATTTCCATTTTTGTAAATATCCTCTCTCTAGGTGATGGTCACAAAGGCCCACCTAGAGACTCCCATCTTTAAATAACCTCCCAAAACAAAGCAAGGGTCAACCACACTCGGCCCACCACTTGCTTTGTTGGGTTTTCCTTGGGAATTTCACCATGTGAAGGGAACCACGACCATCTCTCGACTCCAATGGTAGATGCACACACGTATGCACGCTCTTGGTAGTGAGTATTCACAATCATTGAGTCGTCTTAGAGAACGCACCAAGTAGGTTGCACCACCTCCTCTCCCTACTCCTCTACCACCACGACATGCCACTTTGTAAATATTGCAGAAATAATTCACCCTCACACCCCCGAGGGTTTTCATCATTTTCAAATCTCTCTCTCTCTCTCTCTCTCTCGGTGTGTAGGTTTGCGGTGCTCATACCATGGTGGTTTTGCGTCCTAGCCACTCAAAGCTAGGTGGTGCCCCCTGTTCACTTTACCGTGGCAGGCTCGAGGCGCTCCATTTGGCCCCCGGCGTTTTAGAGGCCGTCGGGGTTCGGGGTCCGCTTTGCGTCCGTCAACACCTTCTTGATTCCATTCATCACAATGGATGAAAGAACCATGTCTCATGCAGTTGGAAGCATCATCAAATGGCCATTGCATAATATTGTTATGGACAGAGGAAAATCTCACGCAATAGATGAGGATTTTCTTGTTGGTCAAGAAGATGGCTTGATAGATAGAGCGAGTTGGAAAGAGAAAAGAGTCATCCTTTGGGCTGACAATAGATCTACAAAACTTGGTAATGGAGTGGTATTGTTGGTCCACCCATATGAGCCTATAAACTGTACTGAACCAGGTGAGAGTAGCTTGGGTGTCATTGTGGAAGGGTCGATGCATCCACATCAAAGTGATATTTCAAGTTTGAATTTGGTAAGCTGGCCTATTAGGCAGCTCACATTTGAGAATGGTGAGCCCTTGATCAAAGACACTGGATCTTCTTTTGCCATTGAGGGTATTCAAGATCCCCTCATGGAAGAAACGAGATATTCCCTTGACAACTTATATGCTTCCAGTGATGAGTATGAGGATGATGGCATAGATAACAACACTGAAACTAGTTTTAAAGAAGGTATCACCAGTACAAAACTAGGTCTTCTTCTTCATTAGTCAAAATGATAGAGAGAAGGATGCCATTGTCGGTGACTATGATATAAGAGATGGGACAGGTAAGAAACGGAGTTATGTACATAGAGTTAGGCCTAGAAAAAAAAAGGTAATGTTCATGATTTCAACAAACAATGTGATGCTGCAAACATTCACAAAGTTGCAACAATTGATTGTTGTGAGATGCAATGATGCCAGATTGGAAACAAATCCAAAATCATGCAAGCGAGGGCAGACTTTTGGGGACAAAGCTACACTAGCCGATGCACATTTGTATTGGATTGTATGAGCATGGCTCATAGAAAATATCAAGAAGAGGAATGCTTAGAAGCATTTAGCCTGAATATGTCTGGCTCATAATCATATAATTTCTTACAAAATAATTCCAAAAATAATATAATTACAAAGGCTTAGGCCTATGGATGTCCAAAACGATCAAAAAAGCGAAACGTTACATAGATTGGATATATTTAGACTCCGATGTTAGCTATGTGCTAACATTTCCCCCCCTCCTACACTGGCTCATCGGTGCCACATCTTTAAGGGATCGTGTAGTGCTCTCGCTTTCATCCCTTTCTTTGCTTCTTGTGGGCTTCCAAGGCATCATAGTATTTGATTCAGAGTTTCCTGTCTGCTTCGGCCAAGAACTACAAATCAATAGGAGTGTTAAGCTCCATTGTTGCGTAGCACATGAACTTGGCTCAGTGGTTCTCTACCATAGGACCAAAGTTCTTTGATTTGAAGGTAAAGAAATCTATGTCAAAGGCTTCCTCAAAAAGATTTCATATAGTATGAGGTCAAGAACATAAGTTGAGCATAGAATTCATAAAGTACTTCATCGGATAGTTGATCTGATAAATTGTAGCATAGCCCTTGGTTGGCCATTGCCCATGAGGAATGTCATCCATGATGCATCGGTCTACTCTACTTGATGAAAAGTTTGGATCCAATTCAAAAGCATCTTGGCAATTTTCATGAATATAATGCATGCCCAATCCAATACCCTCTTCAAGATGTCCATTTCTTTTGAGAGAGTTGGGATCATGAAATCTTCTATAGCTCTTCCTTTTGGGGGGAGGAGAGTATGGTTTTACAGCATTAGGCCTTATATTGGTGACCTTTCAACTAGAAAACATAGATCCTCTATATCTCTTGAGAGTTGTGCAGGATAATGTGCCTGCCAAAATTAAGTTTCACATCAAACAACTAATAAGAATTTCAAAATAAGCATGGTGAGTGCTTTCTATGATGATTTTAAAAAAAATAAGAAACTTGGATTGCTAGTTTTAGAGAAAGACTCTTGAAAGAGACATCAAAATCAGTATATATGTAGGTAAAGTGGAAAAAGAATGCACTTAAAAAATGGAACTTTAATGTTGATTTGGATATATCGTCGGAGCTTGTAGATCTAGATTCTAATTTTGAAGAAATTTCCAATGATAGGATGCTTTATCATATGCTCATTTTTGTTACCATATACATGTGGTAGTGATGTGTGTGAACACACTAGGACCGCCAGGGCATTTTTTCCCTCTTTAGGAGGTTTTTTCCCCCGTGCATTGTATATATGCCCATCACTCTAGGGCTATCTATCTTTCCATTGCATACTAAGAAACATACTCTCTATTGTGTGCCTTGAGCTTCCTTCGTCTTCTCCAAGATGTGTGTGTTTCTCTGCAACCCTAATTCCAACAATTGGTATCAAAGCAGGTCACGTCCTCCCGAGCTTAGTCGCCAGCTGCTCCAGTACACGCCTGCTCACTTTCTCCGATTTCAGTGAGCTTTGGCGAGCGTTCGCAGGTAGACAAATACCCTATGTGGATGGGGACAACTACCCTGGGCTTATATGATGGGGAAAACTACCCTATGTGGCCTTGTATGATGCAACATGTTCTTGTGTCAAAGGGTGTCTAGAACATTGTGCACGGCATTGATGTACGTCCTGGTTCTGAGGATGTAGGCGATGTTGAGGATGTTGCAGGTCTTGCTGCAAGGATTGCAGCTGTTAGAGTTGTTTTGCCTACGGTAGAACAAGCTCGTTGGGATGTTAAGGATGTGCAAGCTCATGCATTGATTGCGTTGTCTGTGAAGCGCACCATTGTTTCTCACATCCGTTCAGCAAAATCTGCAAAACACGCTTGGGATATTTTAGCAGGTCTTTATGCAAGCCGCAATGAGGCTAAAATTGCTTTGCTGCGTAAAGAGCTGGAGTCGAACATTATGCATGAGGAAGATGATATGGACACTTTCCTTGCTAGTGTCAAGGATATCAATGAGCAGCTTATTTTTGCAGGTGAAGTCATTTCATACAGTTACCTTGTGCAGACTGTTCTTGATGCCTTACCAGATTCCTACCAGACTTTTGCTAGTACTTGGAGACTTATGACCCAAGGAAATCCTGAAGTTGTCAAGTTTGATGCATTATGCACATTGCTGTTGCAAGAGTCACTTTTCAGAAAAAACAGGACTAGGCAGCATGCAGTTGAACAGGCTTTTATTGCTTCTCAAAGAAAGGGTGGTAACAGTAATGCAGCCACTTCTTATGGTTCTGCTGCGAGTGGCAAAAATTTTGTTCCTAATGCTTCTGCTGGCAGCACCTCATCTGGCAATTCTAGTGATAAGGGCAAAAAGAAGATGCGTTGCCATTATTGTAAAGCCAATGATCACTTGATCAAGTCGTGTCCTAAGTTGAAGGCCAAAGAGGCTAAGAAGAAAGAGGGTGGCTCTAGTGGAAATGCTGGTTCCACTACAAATGCAGCCATTGTTGAGTCTTCTGTGAAAGGAGACTATAATGCTGATGTTGATGCAGAATGGGCTTTTAGCGCAGAATGCACTTACAATCCTGTTGTCCATGATGCATGCTTGTCAGTTGCTACAGATTCACACGTGTGGTATTTTGACAGTGGTGCTACAAAGCACATTACCTCACATCGTGAATTGTTTACCTCTCTCGAGTCTGTCCCTCATGGGAATTCAGTCACTTGTGCAAACAACGCCTCCCGTTCAAGGAGTTGGAAAGATTGTGCTTACTGCTGCTAATGGCAGTTCTTTCACACTTGTTGATGCACTTTATGTACCTGGGATCAAGAAGAATCTCTTGTCTGTATCCGCACTTGCTAGGCTTGGACTTGTAGTCAAATTTGTGGATGACAGATGTACAGTTCATGATCTCAGTTTTGGTGATGAAATTGTTGCATCTTGGCTTTTGTGCCGTGGGCTGTATAAGCTCACTTTGTATGACAAGTGTGGACAAAATTTTGCAAATACTGTTGCAGATTCAAGGGCTATTTCAGATGTAAAACTTTGGCATGCACGTTTTGGTCATCTGAATTTTGTCAGTTTGCTGCGTTTGCAAAAATCTGATATGGTTGCTTCTTTGCCGCCTCTTGAAGCACCTGTCAAACATGTTTGTCAAGGCTGTATTTTGGGTAAGATGCAGCGTTCTAAATTTCCAAAGGATGGTTTAGTTCGGGCCACATGCAGGTTGCAACTTGTGCATAGTGATGTTTGTGGACCCATGCAAACTCCGTCCTTGGGCAATTACCTATACTTCGTGACTTTCATTGATGATTACTCCAAGCATGCGTGGGTATTTTCTCTTAAAGCGAAGTCCGAAGTTTTTATGTGCTTCAAACAATTTTTGGCTATGGCTGAAAATGTCTCGAAATGTACTATGGGCACCCTCCGTTCTAATCGAGGGGGGGAGTATATGTCTCATGAATTTAATGCATTTCTGGCTAGTCATGGGATAAAACACCAATGTACAGTGCCTTATACACCTCAGCAAAATGGTTCTGCTGAGAGGAAAAACAGGTCACTGACGGAAATGGCACGATGTATGGTCAAAAGTCAAGCTTTGCCGCATTCTTTTTGGCTTGAGGCCATTATGTGTGCCACTTATGTACTTAATATGTGTCCTACGAAAGCTTTGAAGTCTATTACTCCATATGAAGCATGGCATGATAGAAAGCCTTCTATTGAGCACATGCGTGTTTTTGGCTGTTTGGCATATGCTTTGGTGCCACAAGTGCAGCGTAGAAAATTGGATAATAAGGCTGTCAAATGTATTTTTGTTGGTTATAGTGCTGAAAGCAAAGGTTACAGGTTGTATCATCCGCAAACAAAATGTATTCTGGTTTCACGGGATGTAGTATTTGTGGAAGATTCTGTTCAGCCCTTGCTATCATGTACTAGAGACAGTAATGTGAGCTCACAGGACATTTATGACACTTTGTTGCCTCTTTTCAGTGGTGGAAATACGAATGTAAGTTCCAATGAGGCAAATGTACAGCCTATGGGGGTTTCTGAAACTGTTTTAGATCAGCCTATTACTGATGCAGATGTACATGATGTACTTGATGAGGAAAGGGCTGAAAATGAGCAAGCTAGAGGTATGCCAAAATGGTTGGTGCACACTTTGCGTGACAGTAAATTGGATGCACTTTTGTCTAGTCGTACTCGTTCAGGCTCTCGCCATGCATCTTATGCATCAGATTGTTATGCTTTGGTTGTGTCTAGCTTACATGATGTTGAGGAGCCTCTGACTTTTGATGAAGCACAAAATTCAGAAAATTGGATGGCTGCCATGCAATCAGAATATGATGCACTTATAGAAAATGACACATGGACTTTATGTGATTTGCCTCCTGGAAAAAAGGCCATTGGTACAAAGTGGGTTTACAAGTTGAAACGCAAGCCAGATGGTGAGATCGATCGCCATAAGGCTCGACTTGTTGCAAAGGGTTATGCACAGCAAAAAGGCATAGATTATGAAGAGACTTTTGCTCCCACTTGTCGTATGACTACTGTGCGTTTTCTCTGTGCATTGGCAGCTCATTTTGGTTGGGATGTATATCAATCAGACATTGTTACTGCTTTCTTGAATGGTGACATATTTGAGGAAGTTTATGTAACGCAGCCTCACGGTTTTGTCATAAAAGGACAAGAGGACAAAGTGTGCAAATGTAACAAGGCTTTGTATGGGTTGAAGAAATCTCCTCGTGCTTGGTATGAGAAAGCTAACACTCATTTGGTCAAACAAGGCTTTCGTAACAGTCCAATAGAAAGCACATTGTATGTAAAGCGTGAGGGTGATGTACTTCTCATTGTGGTTCTTTATGTTGATGATTTGCTGATCACTAGGCCAAATGAGAGACATATTGCTGAATTTAAGGCTGATTTGAATGCTACTTTCAAGATGAAAGATTTGGGGCTGTTGCATCATTATTTGGGTATAGAGTTTAAGCAGTGTGATGGTGGTATTGCTTTGTGTCAGAAAAGTTACATAGAGACATTGCTATGTAAGTTTGGACTTGAGGATTGCAAACCTATTGCCACTCCCATGGAAACAAGTTTGAAGTTGAGTCTACATGATGTTGGTGATCCTGCTGATGTCACTCTTTACCAAACTGTTGTTGGCTGCCTCATTTATGTATGCAACACGAGGCCGGATATTCAGTTTGTAGTCTCACAGGTCAGCAGATTTATGCATAACCTAGGGTCTAAGCATTGGCAGGCTGTCAAGAGGATTTTCCGCTACCTTAGTGGCACTTTACATCTTGGCTTGTTTTATCCCAAGGGGGGATCATTGCCGCCAGACTTACATGCTTTTTCGGACTCAGATTGGGCTGGTTGTTTTGACACGTGAGTGTCCACAAGTGGTTTTTGTTTCATGCTTGGCAGTTCATGTATATCATGGTTGAGCAAGAAGCAACCTACTGTGGCCACTTCGAGTTGTGAGGCTGAGTACAGGGAAGTTTTCACAGCTACGGTTGAGTGTGTATGGCTCAGACGCCTTATGGCTGATTTGGGTGTTGGACAGGACACTGCCAACACTATCTACACTAACAGCCAGAGTGCATTGGCAGTTGTGAGGAACCCAGTTTTTCATGCTCGCACAAAGCACATTGAGGTGTTTTACCACTCTGTCAGGGAGAGGCTCTTAGCAGGAGAGATCAGCTTGGCTTATGTGCCAACACAAGACAACCTTGCAGATCTTTTCACAAAGGCATTGTCTCGTGAGAAGCTTGAAGCTTTCCGCAAAGATTTGGGCTTACTCCCCTTTGTGGAGTGATCCTATCCTCAGGGCATGGCACTTCCCTTTACTCATGTGCCAGCTCTTGTTCACCGCATCACTCTAGGGGGTATTTGTTACCATATACATGTGGTAGTGATGTGTGTGAACACACTAGGACTGCCGGGGCATTTTCCCCCTCTTTAGGAGGTTTTTTCCCCCGTGCATTGTATATACGCCCATCACTCTAGGGCTATCTATCTTTCCATTGCATACTAAGAAACATACTCTCTATTGTGTGCCTTGAGCTTCCTTTGTCTTCTCCAAGCTGTGTGCGTTTCTCTGCAACCCTAATTCCAACAGTTTTTAAAGGGGAATGGGATTTTTTTTTTATTGTATCTAATATTGACTTATCATGCAAACAAGCACACTCAATGCTTGACACCTTTTAAAGTAAAGTTGTTACCATGTCTAAGTGAACTGATCACATATCTACATCGAGAATCAATCACAGAGAGCGTTATTGCATTTGCAATAACAAACAAATCAAGTATTTATTATCATGGGCCCTCTCAACCTAAGAAAGGATCCACTCTATGCTAGCATGCATTAGCTAACACAGGTAGTGATTTCATAAGCTCATTCCTAGAGCTATATAAGCTGTTATCTTTACTCATTGTATATAATCTACACCCATCTCAATCCTCACTCTTATCATTATCTTGTATCATCATTATGGTGATATGTTCTTCTTGACTTGCTTCTCTTGCATGTCTTTTCTTTTGTTTGCGACTGGCAATTAGCAAAAAAAGAAAAATTATTCTGAAAGAATATTTTAAGGCAAACACACTGTAAACATGTAGTCTATTATTGCTGCACACAACCCATTTAAGCTAATTTAGACAATGTCTAACTACTAAACTAGATTGTCATAACTTTGATATAGAGCTTTGACACTACAATGGAGCTGTAAGGGAATATACACCTTTATCAATGCCATTGAATTGGTTTTTTGATTCTCGTGGTATCAATAAAATCATCAACATCAAATAGTTGGAATATTCATTGATATACTAGACTTAAACTAACCATAAACTCTTAAACTAGCCTAAAATGCTAAATTAACCCTACACTTAAACTAAACTTGAAATAACCCTGAACTAATCTTTGAACGTGAATTGAAACTAATCGTTAAACTTAAATCTTAAATTATCCCTAATGTAATACTAAAAGTAGACCTAAATTGATGGTAGAACTAATCCTAAAATAACTGTTAACCAATTTCAAACTAGCTCTAAACTAACCTTGAATAGTAAACGCTAAATTAACCCAAAAACGTATATCATAAACCAACCTAAAAGTAGCATAAAACAAAAAATAACCCCAAAAAATAGCTCTAAGCTAAAAATAATAGTAGTCCTAAACTAACCTAATAACTAGCTCCAAACTAACCATAAAACCTAAACTCTAAACTATTGCTAAAGTAGCCTTAAAATTTTAAACCCTATACCTAACCTTAAATGAGATCCTAACAAGTTAACAAAATTCTAAACTCAAGTATCATATTTTTTTAAATTAAAGCTAATTAAGCTTAATTAAATTAACAACACTTAACTAACAAACTTCTTTACATATTTAGATTAGAACCTAATAAAGTAGTGATTAAACTTAATTGAATTACAGCATAAACTACCTTAACTTACTTGATATTAGTTAAAAATACTAAACCAAGATAAATAAACAACAATAATTAGTCAAATATTAAAATAAATATATAAAACTCTATTCACCACACAGATCTACCATTAGTTTTACAAATGCATTCCAAAATTAGACAAAAATGATTTTGTTCCTTTTCCTTTTGTCTATGTGTGCCTATGTGTGTATGTATGTGTGTAAATATACAACAATGTTTATGTGCTTGGGAGAGAGAAGAAAACAAAGAGAATGTAGAGAAAGGAAGGAGGGGGAAGGTGGAAAGTGAGTGTGTTTCTTTTGCCAACACAGCTCAAAATGAGCTCACAATATGTTTCAATTCTTTTTAGTCTAAGTAAGCATCGATATTGTAGTCGGTTTTAGCATCAAATTGAGTATCATTTTCATAGTTGGTACATATCGATGCTTATATCAACACCACTCAGTGACCCAAAAGCATTGTGTACCAAGTATTGGTACCTTTTGAAGTGTCTAGCAATGTAACATGCAAAACATTTTGTCAGAAAGAAAAGAAAGAAAGGCATGCATTGTTGCTTGATGTAACCATGCCTTAATAAGATAGAAAAACACGAAAGCTTGAAGCAATGAAGATGGCAGCATAATACTTATGGAAAATCAAAACACTTTAAAAAAATTTGAGTGTTCTTAGCAAATCTTGCATTCTTTAAAAGAGGTATGTTGCACGTGAATTTTTTCTTTCCCATCGCCTAGTACATATGAACCATGTTTTTGTCCCATTGGCTAGAAAAAACAAACCATGTTGATAATTTGAAGCTCCTCTATAAGTTATTCTAGATAAGCATTAGGAATCACTCGTAGTTATGTAAATATAGCTTGTGAGTTTAATAAAAGTTGTTTTTAAAATGCCTATCCTACAATGATTTTATATACAAAAGAGATCTAATTAAAGGGGCTACTTAAAATTTAGATAGGAAAAAACGCAATTGGTTGAGCCTTTGTGATGTAAGCCCAAGATAGATAGAGGGTTCAAGGCTCAGGGAATGCATCGATAGGTGACACCCAATTCCAATTGGAAAGTTGCATCGATAGGTGACACCCAATTCCAATTACGTCCCCTTATGGACGTAATGTACAACAATGTATTGGTATAAGTACATGGATATGGCATAGAGTTCTCCCTACTTCCTCCCCCCACGTTGATGGTAAAAGGGGGGAAAAGGGTGTGTTATGATGGTGTTATAGTCAAGAACTTGATCAATTTTGCATTTTAAATTTTTTGGAATATTTTATATTTTTTTAAACTACAGAGACCTCATTAAAGGGTGTTTATTTTTTTGAGACTGACCTAATACTCGAAGGTTTACTAAACAGCGAACGTTTTTTCCAAGAAAACAAAGAAACGCTATTGATCACAAAGCTTAGAATGGGGTTAATGAAAAAGAGATATATGACATATCCATCATGAAATTTGCACATGTCGGACCTTTAATCAAATATTTTAGGACCTCTTTATGTGTTGATGTGGTGTTTTAACCTCCCAGGTTGTGTAAGAAATTTGATTATGCTCTTTTTCTTGCTAGTTGAAAAAATCTCCTTACATGGTTGTGTATCGATCAAATGATTCATGTGTGTGTGTGTGTGGGGGGGGGGGGGGGGGGGGGGCGGAGGGGGGGTTAACACTAGGTTTGTGTTTTAGCCATTTAAGTGGCTTGAGCCACAATAGTGACTTGGCACCTCATTCTCAAAAATTATCTCTACAACTATCTATTTTTCAAGAAACCATGATCATAGGATACCATTGAGATCTTATCACATAGAGGTAAACTCTAGGAAACCATTTATCTCAAAAAAGTGTAAAATTAAAAATTAAAATTTTCTAAAAATAGTAAGAATCCACAAAATTGGCTAATAGCACACACGTTTTTGAGGCCTAAAAAGAGTTGGCAGTTTTTTTCCTGTAAATAGTATATGAATAGATTCTCATTGTATACATATCCATATATTTTTCAAAAATGTTTTGATGTGCTTTGAAAGTTTATAAGAAGTCTACATGGGATATCAAATTATTTTAGTGATTTTTGTTTGATTGTCCCTAGAAAATGGCTCTTAAAAAATAATTTTTTTACGTGAAATTATTATTTCTATTTTTTTCAACTCCCTTCATACCTTGAGAAAAAAGCCTTGAAAGGTTTTGATGAGGTTTTTTGTGGTCCATGAGAGCAAGAATTTACAAAAAAGTTACTTATAGCCACAAAAGTGTCTCATGCTCACACAACCCTATTGTTAAGGACATCAAAATTATCAAATGGGATTTCTCAAGGTATGATGAAATTTTTGAGCGCAAAATGGAATATCTTGTAGCTGAGGAGGTGGATTGCTTGCAAAATAAATGTTGAAGGACCCAATTGAGGTTTCAAGCTTTGGAAAGATATCACCCTAGGTGAGAAGAAAGATAGAGAAAGCAGAGTGCTTGAGCTCTCACCTTAGCTGATTGCAGAAACGCATGTGAGTGCGATATGTTGGACTACTAGAGAAGTCTTGTCTTGTTTGTACATCAATTGCATAATTATTTAGTGAGTCGAAGTTAGGCTCTGTTTTGTTGGAGCCCATCACGAAACTAGGGCCTTTACGCCCCCTTTTTTTAGAGAAGTAGAAATTTTAAAATTGCTACAAAGAGGAGTACAAAGGACCCACACAGAGGGGGTGCGTCAGCCCCTTACAAAATCAGATCAAAGGGAGATTAGCTCCCTCATCCTAAATCTCAAAATACCATAGTAATTTGGAAGTTCAAAACTCCATTATTGCCACCTAGTAGATCTTTGGATCAATGAGATTTAAGCTTGTTGTGCTTCCCTAACTTCTTCACAAAACTTGGAAGCTAATTTGGCAAGCTCATGCTTCAAAAAAATACAAGGAACAATAGGGGTATTCCCAAATAGCCTGCTATTCCTATGTATCCATATGTACCATAAGAGGAGGCCTCTCCACATATTCCATTAAGTGACATCTAAACCCTTACAATGCCCACTCAGTAAGTCTTGAGCAATAATGGGTGAAAGACAGAGTTGAGAGAAGACATTGTTGAAGATTTCCAACACTCCCATATCTGCTTTACAATTATAAAAAAGGTGCTACTAGTCCTCCACATGGACTTCACATCTATAGCACATCCCATCACCAACTCCATCTCTGAGAGCTCTTTTCTCTCTCCATACACCTTGGTGTTTGATGAGGCATAACATATATGAGTACTTGATAGCAATTGGGAATTTCCATATACATTTGAATCTATAGGACCATTGATTTTTGCTCAAGTGTTTCTTCCATTTTTTGTTGAGTCTTCTCTTCATATCCTCATCAAAACCTCTCCTTAGTTTTGTGCCTGCTCATACATAACAACTGCAACGTAAGATGTTTTTCTTTTGACATATCTTGATTTATGAGAGAGCTTGAAATTCCTAAGGAATTCCTAGGTCCTATGGATACAAAAGGAAAATTGTGAGGCATTCAGACTAAAATCTTTATGGATATCCTTCTGAGTTTTGATCCTGAGTCCATTGTACATGTCACTCCACTTTGTTACTCCAAGTTTGAAGCATTCATGAGCCCTTATACTCAATCCAGTTTTTGCCTTGGCTGCAAAAGACATGTCCAAAGAGAGTCAGCAAGAAATATGTGGAGACTAGAGAGGAGGGCCCTGGGTGTGCTCCAACTGATCTTCATATTGTCCCAGGCTTTCCAAAATCTATGGGTTAAGGAGGATCCAAGTGGAGTGATCTAAAGGGGACATAGGATGATCTCACTTTTTGTCAAATTTGTCCAAGATTTATATTCCCTACACTTAAATTTGTGGCAGTTCCTTTTGATAAGAAGAGCCCAATAATCTTTGGAGTCCACTATCCTCAAAATCCATTTAGCTAAAATTTTATTGGAGATATGATCCAAGTTCAGCAATCCAAGAACTCCTTTCAATTTAGGCAGACAACATATTTCCCAAGAAACTTTGGGAACCTTATGAAGTTGAGTACTTCCCCCCCACAGGAAATTGTTAGCTATGGTCTTGGCCTTTTGTAGTTGGTCTTTGAATGGAGATGAGCAAGACAAAAAAGTAAATTAGGATTGGAAGAATATAATGGTGTAGCACAAAGTCCCTAGATGCAAGGGATGAATTATGGTTTCCCCATTTCACAACTTTGTCCCTGAATTTTGCAAAGACCCAATCCCACCTTTGGTTGAGACTGATTTTGAAACCCATGGGGATTCCTAGGAGCGTGAATATTTGCCCATCAGAAATGCCAACAAGAGGTACTGAAATAATCCCTTACCTGTATATTTTCAAGTATTATATGTACCCCTTATGTATGCATTTTTTTTAAAAACACTAGTCCTTATGTATGAAAATTTTCCCTTTCTCAATTAAAAATCCCTTTATGTAAGTACATTGTTCTGTAAATGTATCTAATTATAAACTCCATATTTTGTTTTCACGTGCTATCTTACATATTGCCTAGTGGACACCCCAGCGGGACTTCTCACAACACTAGCACTTAGACCCACAAGAGGCACCATGTAGCCTATTGATCTTTGCCCATTAAAAGACTCCATAATGTTTAGGAAAATGCTACATAGTGTGGCCTCATCATACCACATGGTATTCAATGGAGGTTGAGAGGTGGGATCCACGGTTGGAAAAATGCTACATAGTGTGGCCTCATCACTATATACAAAACAATATCCAATGAAATCTGAGAGGTGGGATCCACGGTTGGGAAATGAGGGATGAGTGATGAGGTGATCACAACCGTCCACGTGGCGAGAAACAAGTAAACTCAAATCTATTTTGTAAACTAGGACATGAGCACTAACATGGCAATGGGGGGGAGGAAATTTGATGTGGAGCGCTAGGTGAAAGGGGCATGTGGTGGCTGATATGGAGCCTCACCTCATGAGGGATGGTGATGTGGGCCACCCGAGGGGATGTGGATGTACCTTGCATGCGGGGGAGTATGCTGAATGCAACCCACAACTGGGTTTAATTAAGGTGGGGGAAAGGTTTAGTTTGGCATTTTTTTTCCACACAGGCAAGGCTTCTAACTAGGTAAGGCTGTGAACTTGAGAGACTAATTGCCTGAGGGACCCATTGATCCATTCATAGCAACCAAAGGGTGATTGGTGTCCATAGGAAGGGCTACATTGTAGTCCACAGGCATTGATGACCTCATGGAACCAAGAAGAGGATGAGAGGAGCCTCATGGGAAGAAGAGGGTTGGGAGCAAGGATGTGTCTTATCCATCACTGTATGAAAAGGAGACGTTACTACCACACCTCCAAAGGTTCTTTGAAGTAGTGCTTGACTAAAAGAAATAAGGGTCTCATGATAGAACTTAATGCCACTCCTATTGGAGATTTGACATCCCATCAACAAAACACCTTCCTCTATCAATCCCCGACCCAAGAAGAAGCTAGTGGATGTGTTTGATGGGTAGGCGAAGGAGGAGAAAAAACATGAGGAGGTGGATGACGAGGTGGCCAAACAACAACCCATCCTTGGGTAGTACATGGGTGGCCACAAAAAGCCAACAAGGTCATGACCTGCAAGAGGCAAAGGCAAAAAGTTTGTTGATGAGGGAATACAAGGTAATAAGACAAATGTGGAGCTTCAAGATGACCCAAAAGAAAAGATAGAGCAAACAAATGATTACAAAGAAGAATGTTTGGAAATTGGTTACAACGGATGCTCCTCGCCTTCTATGTCATTGCCATATGTGGAGGTGTTCTTGCCCAACTGGGAGGCTTTCCTGATAATGTCATGCAAGCAACAAGTGCCCTGGATGGTTTCATTTGAGTTAGTAAGGTGGTAGATGCTACACTTTAAACCACTCAGCACCCTTCCTCTTTCCTTCTTTTCAGAGAGAAACCGGTCCCCAACCAACTCCCCATAGATTCCTTCAACCCTTGTGGGCCCAACCAACAAGGTACCCCCCATTAACATATGGGTACACTTGCCAAGATTAATTATAAACATATGGGTACACTTTCCAAGATTAATTATAAACATGGGCAAAGGTATTTGTAGCAGCACCTATGCATCATCTTATCCAAATCTTGATGCTCTATGATTCTTCGCATTGAAAGTTGTTGATGCAAAAAAAAATTGCACTTGGTCCTAGTTAACCCAACGTAGCAGGACCACATGGAGTCCCTGTTTTCCATGCAAGTCCATGCTTAATGTAACAATCCTTGTTTTCCATGCACGATCAAGTTCACCTCCAAGGCAGGTAGGTCCTAGTTTACCCAAGGTAGCAGGACCCTAGTTTACCAAATTTGACCCCCTTTTGGAATGGTTCTAGTTTATCTAGTGTTTATTAGTGCCATGGGTTACAAATGCTTGCCGTAGTTTAGCATGGGTGACATGCATCAAAAGAAGAGGGTCCTACTTTATCCATGGATACACTTGCCAAGGTTAATTATAAACATGAGTAGCAACACCTACGCATCATCTTATCCAAGTCGTGATGCTCTAAGATCATTTACATTGGAAGTTTTTGATGCAACAAATTTCACCGCTCTTGGTCCTAGTTTACCCAAGGTAGCAGGACCACATTGAGTCCTTGTTTTCCATGCAAGTCCATGTTTACTGTAATAGAACTTGTTTTCCATGCATGATTGAGTTCACCTCCAAGGCAGGAAGGTCCTAGTTTTCCCAAGTCACCACAATCCTAGTTTACCAAACTGGACCCCCTTTTGGAATGGTTCTAGTTTACCAGGTGTCTATCAGTCCCATCGGTTACAGAAGCTTTCCGTGGTTTAGTGTAGGTGGCATGCATCAAAAAGAGGGTCAATTATAAACATTGGTAGAGGTATCCATAGCAGCACCTATGCATCACCTTATCCAAATTGTGATGCTCTAAGATCCTTCGCATTGGAATTTGTGGATGCAATAGATTTCACCGCTCTTGGTCCTAGTTTTATTTGCCAAGGGCTGAGGGTCCTTTTGTCTATGCATTCATGAAAACCTCTTTACCCGCCGTTTGTGGTCCTAGTCTATAACATAGGCCTACTTTCTTGGGTTGGGTATGCCCTGAGCACTAAAGGGAATGGGTATTTAATGAACCCCAAGCCATGGGATCCATGGATGAGAAGCCAGAACCCAAATCACGAGATGCCCAGGACTGCGGGATTTTTGTGCGAGTAAACTAGGACAATGAAAGTAAACTCAAACATGACTGCATTTGTCCAGGTTCACTTAGATATGTATGAGTTTCCCACTAGGTCAAGAACGCACAGGGGCATAGTGGATAGGAAATTAGCCTTGGAAAGAGGCAACCATGGTTCAAATCTGGGGGCGTGTAGTCTGTGGTTTCTTTTTCTTGGAGTGCTCAACCACCTCAAGATTCTCGCATGCCCATCTCCATGGTAGAGATCCCACCGCTCAGCTTGTTGGTCACCCTTTTCAAGGCTAATGTCCTATCCACTACATGCGCGTGCGTTCTTGACCTAGTGGGAGACTCATACATATTTAAGTAAACCTGGACAAATGCAGGTGCACCCGAGCTTGCTTTCGTTGTCCTAGTTCACTCGTGCAAAAATCCTCTAGTCGTGGGCATCTCCTGATTTGGGTCTTGGCTTCTCATTAATTACCCCCTGCCCTTTAGTGTTGAGGCAAGGTCCTAGTTTACCCAAATTTGCCATGGACTAGAGAAGTTTTCCATACTTTAGCATAGGAGATATACCCAATTCAGGTCCTAGTTTACCCACATTTGACTCTTTCTAGAATATTAGTTTACCTACCATGGGCCTAGTTCCCATGGGCTAGAGAAGTTTGCTGCATTTTAAGCATATAAGAAATACCCATTTTAGGTCCTATTTTACCCAAATTTGACCCTTTTTCGAATGGTAGTTTAAGGCTATCATTCCTTATTTCCTTGCATACTATGCGGTTAATTGCGTTTGAATTTTTATTTTTATTTTTTTTTGGGGGGGGGGGGGGGGGGGGGATGTCTTTCGAATTTTACATGTCATATAAATACAATTCATTACACATGTACGACTGAGTTTACCTCCATAGAAGGACCCTACTTTTCCAAATTCGACCCCTTCCTGAAATGGTTCTAGTTTACCTATCATTCCTTATTTCCAAGCATGGTTTATAGAGAAGTTTGCCACAATTTAGCATAGGTGATATACATGGAAAGAAGAGGGTCCTAGTTTACCCATGGGTACACTTGTTAATATGGTAAGTCATAAACATGAGTAAGTAGTAATAGTGCATATGCATCTTATCCAAATCTTGATGCTCTAAGATCAAGGGAATTCAAAGTTGTTGATGCGACAAATTTCACCACTCTTGGTTCTAGTTCCCTCGCATACTTGAAAACCTACTTTTTGCCTAGTTTATAATATAGGCCTACTTTCTTGGGTTGCCATGAGTGGCATGGCCTAGTTTATTGCAACAATCCTCGTTTTCCATGCAAGTCCTACTTCACTATAGTATTCCTCTATTTTCAGGGCACGACCAAGTTTACCCCCAAGGAAAGTCCCTAGTTTACCCAAGGCAGGTCCTAGTTTGCTCAAATTTGACCTAGTTTACCTGCCATGGGCCTAGTTCCCATGGGCTAGAGAAGTTTTCCGTAGGAGACATACCCAATTCTTGTTACCATATACATGTGGTAGTGATGTGTGTGAACACGCTTAGGACCGCTGGGACATTTTTTCCCTCTTTAGGAGGTTTTCCCCCCCGTGCATTGTATATATGCCCATCATTCTAGGGATATCTATATTTTCCATTGCACACTAAGTAATACACTCTTTGTTGTGTGCCTTGAGCTTCCTTCATCTTCTCCAAGGCATGTGTGTTTTCTTGCAACCCTAATTCCAACAATTGGTATCAGAGCAGGTTTCGTCCTCCCGGGCTTAGTCGCCAGCAGCTCCAGCACACACCTGCTCACTTTCTTTGATTTTTGTGAGCTTTGGCAAGCATTCATAGGTCAACAAATTTTTTGGAAAAGCTTGAACAGCTAGGTTTGCTCAGAATTTTGATTTGGGCTCATTTTGGCCTCCGTTTCACTACAAGAGTACTGCACAGGCTATTTTGTCATTTTGTGTAAAAATTTTGTCAGTGTTGTTTTTTGCATAAGAGGTCCCTTAAACTCTTTTACTATATAGCACGTGTTGTTCTCAATTTGTTTCTCCTCTTTTTGGGCAATTTTCACATCAGGTGCAGTCATTTTCCATGGCTGACAACAACACAGATGTGTTCAAGATGTTTGCTATTGATGACAAATTAGATGGGGACAATTACCCTATGTGGGTTTACATGATGCAACATTTCCTTGTGTCAAAGGGTGTCTAGAATATTGTGCAAGGCATTGATGTATGTCCTGGTTGTGAGGATGTAGGCAATGTTGAGGATGTTGCAGGTCTTGCTTTAAGGATTGTTGCTGTTAGAGTTATTTTGCCTACGATAGAACAAGCTCGTTGGGATGTAAAAGATGTGCAGGCTCATGCATTGATTGTGTTGTCTGTGAAGCACACTATTACTCCTCACATTTGTTCAACAAAATCTGCAAAATAGGCTTTGGATATTCTCGTTGGTCTTTATGCAAGTCACAATGAGGCTAAAATTGCATTGCTGCGTAAAGACTTGGAGTCGAAGATTATGCATGAGGAAGATGATATGGACACTTTCCTTGCTAGTGTCAAGAATGTCAATGAGCAATTTATTTTTGTAGGTGAAGTCATTTCAGATAGTTCCCTTCTACAAGCTATTCTTGATGCCTTGTCAGATTCTTACCAGACTTTTGCTAGTACATGGAGACTTATGACCCAAGGAAATCCTCGAGTTGTCAATTTTGATGTATTATACACATTGTTGTTGCAAGAGTCTCTTTCCAAAAAAATTAGGACTAGACAACGTGCAGTTGAACATGCCTTTACTGCTGCTCAAAGAAAAGGTGGTAATAAACAGTAATGCAGTCGATTCTAATGGTTCTTCTACAAGTGAAAAATCACATGTTTCTAATGCTTCTTCTATAGTAATTTGTCTGGAAATTCTGGTGATAAGGGAAAAAAGAAGATGCATTGCCATTATTGTAAATCTAATGATCACTTGATCAAGCAATCTCCTAAGTTGAAGGCCAAAGAGGCTAAGAAGAAAGAGGGTGGTTCTACTGCAAATGCTGGTTTCACTACAAATGCAACTATTGTTGAGTCTTTTCTGAAAGGAGACTGTGATGCTGATGTTGATGTAGAATGGGGTTTTAATAGTGCAGAGTGTACCTATAATCCTGTTATCCATGATGCATGTATGTCAATTTTTGCACATTCACATGTGTGGTATTTTGACAGTGGTGCTACAAAGCACATTACCTCACATCGTGATTTATTCACCTCTTTTGAGTCTGTCCCTCATGGGAATTCAGTTACTTGTGCTAACAATGCCTCTTATTGGGTTCAAGAAGCTAGAACTAGTTTGCCTTGACTGATGCACTGTGGAAATGGTGTGAATTAAAGAAAACAAGCACTGTTGTACCTTTCACCTTATATCGTCTCTTCTTTTGGAGGTTTCGTAGCATCTCCTCGAAGCTTTTACCAAAAGCTCCACAACCTCGCTAGACAAATGAAATTTGGCATTAACGGATGTGTGGAGGAGAAAACTTGCAAATAGTTCATTTTAAAGATGAAAGAAAATGCATTTCGTGCATTGGGATGCTTGTGCCCATCAAAAAAAAAGAAAACCATACATACGTATGGTGTGGAGTTGGCACTGTTCTCCACATTTATAATAATACCGTAGAGAATGTGCCCTTCCCCCGCCACTTTTATCCGGTCCCCTCTAGTGTTGAAGGGAGACTTATGCTTCTCCTCAAGTGTTTGAGGGACTCTCTTATGCTAAAAATACCACATTTGCACCAAGAAGAACTCATTACCGATAACATGTATCATCCTAGGTTTCCATGCCATGTTGTAATCCCCATGTGTCTCTTTGTCAAACATTGCATAAGTTCTTTAGTCCTTGTCACCTTCATCTACAGTGTTTTCAATAAAATTGATGTAAATTCATTGCTTTAATGTGCACATGATTCTTTTGAGATAACTTAAACAAAATCGAAATACGGAATATAAATGTACCTTTGGTATTGGTCATTTTTATCAAAGCACAATCTTGGATGGATCGGCTCCTAAACCTTCCTTACACTGTTACACCACCTTGCCATTAGTATGTGTTTTGCGTCATCGTTTCTGTGATATCTATGGCATCCATGGCCAAACCTGCAACCAACAGATCGAGTGAGTTTCCTAGGCAAGATTACCGCCACCAAATACACCATAACTCAAACAGTATGTATGCTCTCTCTCAAAATGCACTTGCCTGATTTTTGCAAATTTCTACTGCAGGCCGTCTCCATTCCAATAGACGATATTCCAAACAAGAAGCTTCTCAAGAACTTTTTGTGCTTTTTGAAGCCCACCACATTCGGCATACAAATCAACCAAGGCAGTGCCAAGTACGACATCTTTTTCAAGATCTTCTGACTAACAATATAATTGTGAATTTTTGTGCTCATATCAGCACCTTGCATAGATTCATATACCTTCAAGATGCATGCATAGGTGATTGCATTTGGAGAGAGGTCCTCGCTTTGCATTTGTTGAAAACAAACTAGAGCTTTCTGGCCCTGTCCATGTGGGGAAAGTCTTGCAAGTAGTGCTTTCCAAGAGTCCACACTCTAGACAGGAAGCTCCTCAAGCACTTTTTGTGCTCTCTGAAGTGCACCACATTTAGCAAACATGTCAACCAAGGCATTTCCAAGCACGACATCTTTTTTCAACAACCCCTAACTAACAATATTAGAGTGAATTTTTAAGACCATAATAGCATCTTGTGTAGATCCACATGCGTGATTTTTTATACCCATCCATATCAGCATCTTGTGTAGAGTCACATGCCTTCAAGATGCACGCATATGGAAAGAGGCCCTTGCTTTGCATCCGCTGAAATCAGCCTAGAGCTTTCTGTCCCTACGCGTATCCCCTAATCAATGCACTCCAAGAGACGACATTCCGGACAAGAAGCTCCTCAAGCACGACATTCTTTTGCAACAACCCCTAACTAACAATATCATAGTGAATTTTCAAACCCACATCAGCATCTTGCATAGAGCTACATGCCTTCAAGATGCACGCATAGGTAATTTCTTCTCATTTGCTGAAAACAACATAGAGCTTCCTGGCCATGATCAAGGAATTTGAAGCGATGACAAGAAGCCCCTCAAGCACTTGTTGTGCTTTATGTAGTAAACCACATTTGGCATACATGTCAACAAAGGCAGTGCTAAGTACGACATCTCTTTTCAACAGCCTCTGAATTTTTGTGCCCAGCATCTTGAGTAGAGGCACATGCCTGCAAGATGCACGCGTAGGTATATGCATGCAAACTCCTCCTCTTTATTTAGATTTGCTTGCAAAGAGACTCTCCCTCTCACGCTCTCAGCTCCTTCTTGCGATATTATTCTCTTTCATTCTCCTTTGCGACAAGTCTCTCTCCCCTCTCAAACTCCATGCATACATACCAGCGCCATCTTAATGGGGAGGATGTGATGCCTCTCACAGCCCCGTTTGGATCTCTCTTACTGATGCGACAAGTCTCTCTCCCCTCTCAAACTCCATGCATAGACACCAGCGCCATCTTAATGGGGAGGATGTGTAGCCTCTCACAACCCCCTTCGGCTCTCTCTTACTGATCATAATCCCCTAGCCTCTCTCGGCAATCCTATCATGCCATCTTAGAACACTACAGAGGAGCTTCTCTCGTTCGTTTGTTCTCTCTCTCTCTCTCTCTCTCTCTCTCTCTCTCTCTCTCTCTCTCTCTCTCTCTCTCTCTCTCTCTCTCTCTCTCTCTCTCGGCTAAGTATAGCTTTGACTCACTTTGCGCACCAAAATTAACTTCCTCAAATCAACGGATGCCAAGTGGCATGCCTCCTCTTGCTCCATTCCAGAAATTGGTATTAGATAATCAAGGTAAAGATTTTGCTTACTATTGCAAATGGCAGTTCTTTCAAACATGTGATGCACTTTATGTACCTAGGATCAAGAAGAATCTTTTGCCTATATCTACACTTGCTAGACTTGGTTTTGTAGTAAAATTTGTGGATGACAGATGTACAATACATGATCTCAGTTTTGGTGATAAAATTATTGAATTCGGCATTTTATGTTGTGGGCTTACAAGCTCACTTTGGCATTGCTGCGTTTGCAAAAATTTGATATGCTTGCTTTTTTTTCCGCCTCTTGAAGCTCCTGTCAAACATGTTTGTGAAGGCTATATTTTGGGTAAGATGCAGCGTTTGAAGTTTCCAAAGGATGGTTTAGTTAGGGCCACATGTAGCTTGCAGCTTGTGCATAGTGATGTTTGTGGGCCCATGCAAACTCCATCCTTGGGCATTACCTTTACTTTGTGAATTTCATTGATAATTACTCTAGACATGCATGGGTATTTCCGCTTAAAGCGAAGTCCAAAGTATTTATGTGCTTCAAACAATTTCCGGCTATGGCTGAAAATGTCTCAAAATGTACTATGGGCACCCTCCACTCTGATCGAGGGGGGGAGTATATGTCTTATGAATTTAATGCATTTCTGGCTAGTCATGGGATAAAACACAAATGTACAGTGCCTTATACGCCTCCTAAAAATGGTGTTGCTGAGAGAAAAATAGGTCATTTACAAAAATGGCATGATGTATGGTCAAAAGTCAAGCTTTGCCGCATTTGTTTTGGCTTGAGTCCATCATGTGTGCCACTTATGTACTTAACAGGTGTCCTACAAAAGCTTTGCAGTTTATTACTCCATATGAAGCATGGCATGATAGAAAGCCTTCTATTGAGCATATGCATGTTTTTGGTTGTGGTTATAGTGCTGAAAGCAAAGGTTATAGGTTGTATCATCCGCAGACAAAGCGTATCTTGGTCTCACGGGATGTTGTGTTTGTGGAAGATTTTATTCATCCCTTGCTGTCATGTACAAGAGACAGTAATGTCAGCTCACAGGATATTTATGAAACTTTGTTGCCTCTTTTCAGTGGTGGAAGTTTGAATGTAAATTCCAATGAGAAAAATGTACAACCTACGAGGGTTTCTAAAAATGTTGCAGATCAGCCTAAAACTGATGCAGATGTACATGATGTACTTGATGAGGAAAAGGCTAGATCTTGAAAGGCTACGGAGAAAAAAAGTAGAACTATTATTGACTCTAAATGCAAAAAAATTGCATAGCAAGTATGAGACATATGCCTACATGCGTACTGGGTCTATCACTAGTGCTATGATAGAAGATGGTATGACCTAGTGTGCTAGAGTAGATTAATGTTAGTGGAATTCATTAAACATTAGACTAATGATGATCACACATTAGATTAATGATGATCACACATTGTTAACAAATAATTCATTAAACATTAGACTAATGATGATCACACATTAGATTAATGATGATCACACATTGTTAACAAATAATTCATTAAACATTAGACTAATGATGATCACACATTGTTAACAAATAATTCATTAAACATTAGACTAATGATGATCACACATTATTAACTAATAATGAAAAAAATGGACCAACAAGTATGCAAAGTGGAAATTGGATTCATATATATTTTAATACAAATTGATGCATATATGGCCTTGGCAAGTGGTAGAAGGTGATGGAATGCATGATGTATGTAGCCCAAGTGAGCCTTCTTCAATGCTAGAGATGCATGGGTGGAGAAGAAGAGGAGAATGAATGTCAGGCTCATTGAATGATCCCCATACCCTATGTCTCATGTGTCATGTGTCATGGTTTGGCAAGCAATATGCAAAGCAATAAGCACAAATGGCAAGAGGGTAATCTGTTTTTGAAGATGTTTGCATTTTAAAGAAAAAAACGCAAACGGACTCCAAAAATTGCTTGCTTTCTTTTCATTTGGGCTAAGAAAAATGCTTATGGCTTGCCCAAATCGACAAAAGGACTGAAATTGCCAAACCAATGCAGCCCTAGTCCATTTAGGGTGGGCTAACGTAAGACTCTTGCATGACAAACCCTTATATGGCCAACTCCTAGTGGTCAAACCAAAAGCCATTAACCCCAATGGATTAAATGGCCAAATGAACACGGACCTAAGACAATTTAGAGTGTCCATCCCTAAGCGTCTTACATGTCCAAGCCAAAAACCATTAAATTTAAGTGGCTAGACCTAAGCAAAATGAAACGGCCAAACCAATGCAGCTCTAAGCTGGTTTAGAGATGCCAACCCTAAACGTCTTTATAAGATCAAACCAAAATTCTATATCCCAAAGCGGACTGAAATGGCCAAATCAACATGGCCCTAAGTCAAAGTAAACAGGCCAACTGTAAGTGGATTTCTAGGCTAGCCCTTAGCAACCAAAACAAAAGCTGCTAACCCTAAGTGGACTAAAATAACCAAACCAATGTGTCCCTAAGTGTTGGAATTAGGGTTGCAGAGAAACACACACAGCTTGGAGAAGACAAAGGAAGTTGAAGGCACACAATAGAGAGTGTGTTACTTAGTGTGCAAATGGAAAGATAGATAGCCCTAGAGTGATGGGCGTATATACAATGCACGGGGAAAAAAACCTCCTAAAGAGGGAAAAAATGCCCCGGCGATCCTAGTGTGTTCACACACATCACTACCACATGTGTATGGTAAAAAATCCCCCCTAGAGTGATGCGGTGAACGAGAGCTCGCACATGAGTAAAGGGAAATTCCATGCCCTAAGACCATGATCAGTCCACAAAGGGGAGTAAGCCCAAAGCTTTGCGGAAAGCTTCAAGCTTCTCACGATACAATGCCTTTGTGAAAAGATCTGCAAGGTTGTCCTGTGTTGGCACATAAGCCAAGCTAATCTCTCCTACTGAGAGCCTCTCCCTGACATAGTGGTAATGCACCTCAATGTGCTTTGTGCGAGCATGAAAAATTGGGTTCCTTGCAACTACCAATGCGCTCTGACTGTCAGTGTAGATAGTGTTGGCACTGTCCTGTCCAACACCCAAATCAGCCATAAGGCGTCTGAGCCATACACACTCAACCGTAGCTGTGAAGACTGCCCTATACTCAGCCTCACAACTCGAAGTGGCCACAGTAGGTTGCTTCTTGCTCAACCATGATATACATGAACTGCCAAGCATGAAACAAAAACCACTTGTAAACACTCTCGTGTCAAAACAACCAGCCCAATCTAAGTCCGAAAAAGCATGTAAGTCTGGCGGCAATGATCCCCCCTTGGGATAAAATAAGCCAAGATGTAAAGTGCCACTAAGGTAGCCGAAAATCCTCTTGACAGCCTGCCAATGCTTAGACCCTGGGCTATGCATAAATTTGCTGACCTATGAGACTACAAACTAAATATCCGGCCTCGTGTTGCATACATAAATGAGGCAGTCAACAGCATTTTGGTAAAGAGTGACATCAGTAGGATCGCCAGCATCATGTAGACTCAACTTCAAACCTGTTTCCATGGGAGTGGCAATAGGTTTGCAATCCTCAAGTCCAAACTTACATAGCAATGTCTCTATGTAACTTTTTTGACACAAGGCAATACCACCACCACACGGCTTAAATTGTATACCCAAGTAATGATGCAACATCCCCAAATCTTTCATCTTGAAAGTAGCATTCAAATCAGCCTTAAATTCAGCAATATGTCTCTCAATTGGTCCAGTGATCAGAAAAACATCAACATAAAGAACCACAATGAGAAGTACATCACCCTCACGCTTTACATACAATGTGCTTTCTGTTGGACAGTTACGAAAGCCTCGTTTAACCAAATGAGTGTCAGCTTGCTCATACCAAGCACGAGGAGATTGCTTCAACCCATACAAAGCCTTCTTACATCTGCACGCTTTGTCCTCTTGTCCTTTTATGACAAAACCGCGAGGCTGCGTTACATAAACTTCCTCAAATATGTCACCATTCGAGAAAGCAGTAACAATGTCTGATTGATGTACATCCCAACCAAAATGAGCTGCCAATGCACATAGAAAACGCACAACAGTCATACGACAAGTGGGAGCAAAAGTCTCTTCATCATCTATGCCTTTTTGTTGTGCATAACCTTTTGCAACAAGTCGAGCCTTATGGCGATCGATCTCACCATCCGGCTTGTGTTTCAGGCTTGCGTTTCAACTTCGTACCAATGCCCTTTTTGCCAGGAGGCAAATCACATAAAGTCCATGTGTCATTTTCCATAAGTGCATCATATTTTGATTGCATGGCAGCCATCCAATTTTCTGAATTATGTGCTTCATCAAAAGATAGAGGCTCCTCAACATCATGTAAGCTAGACACAGCCAAAGCATAACAATCCGATGCATAAGATGCATGGCGAGAGCCTGAACGAGTACGACTAGACAAAGGTACATCCAATTTACTGTCACGCAAAGTGTGCACCAACCATTTTGGCATACCTCTAGCCTGCTCATTTTCAGCCCTTTCCTCATCAAGTACATCATGTACATCTGCATCAGTAATAGGTTGATCTAAAAAAATTTCAGAAACCCCGATAGGCTATACATTTGCCTCATTGGAACTTACATTTGTATTTTCACGATGGAGTCTTAACATACACCGAGCGACATTTTTCGAGTGAATCAAAATCCGAGCGAATATTTAGACGGCATAGGTCCGTGTTGTTCTATGTGGTGCGGTTTTGAGACCCATCCTCAACATCTAGAATGAAGCAGAGGGCGGCATGCCACCTAGGGACCATGTCTATAGCTTTCTTCCATGCAGAGGTGGCAGAGCTAGTCATTTGCAGATGAAAAGGAAATAGCTGGACTCCACCCCTTATTAGAAGGATGGCCTTGTACCCTCAGCCAAGTTCTCCAAGCACCCACCAACTACAAAAAGTGCATGCGGGAGTTCATTTTAGAGACGTTGAACCCTAATAGATAGCGTTGGCCTCCACCCCTTGTTAGAGGGATGACCTCGTACCCTCGGCCAAGTTCTCCAAGCACCCACCAACTACAAAAAGTGCATGCGGGAGTTCATTTTAGAGACGTTGAACCCTGATAGATAGCGTTTAAGCCAGAGGTTTAACCAACTAAGGTATGTACTCCCATTTGATGAGAAAATATGTAGCTTTTGTTCTCAAATCTAGTGTGGCAACAACGTTAACGACCATGTGCAAAAGGAGGGTGGGGTAGGGGCCCTAGTGTGACAAGAGACTTAGAAGACATTCTAAAATACAAAAGTGAATAGACCTTTTTTTTAAAAACTCTCCGGTGTTTTTACCGATTGAAATTGAAAATTTTGGGCTAGATTTTCAGCTTTCTTTTAAGAAAACTAGGAAATTTACTAATATAATATCACTCAGAATCGTGAGTTCTTCTATTAAAAAAAAGAGAGAGAAAACTAGGGAATCTATACGAGTTTAATGTGATTACCGGCAAAAGCTTCAATTGTTGACTTAAATATCGAGAGAAATTCAAGTTTGCCCTTATTTTCATTGGTTAGGAAAAATGTATTTTTCTAACCGTGATCTCTCTCTCTCTCTCTCTCTCTCTCTCTCTCTCTCTCTCTCTCTCGCTCTAGTAGAAAAATTTCCCTCAAAGGATCTGCGATGGTGCACACCCTTTGAGGGAGATTTTTTTTAAAACACATTGAAGAGCTTTTTTTTTTCTTTTTCTTTTGGAAAAACTCACAAACAGTGAGTAATAAACTATAAACCAAATCATTTACAAGACCAGGCTTGCTCAGCAGACCAAGCTAGGGCATCAGAGAGATCGCCATCAAACGACACTAGTCCATTGGGTCTTATAAGGAGCCCTCGAGCCCATACACACAACTAAACACTTATAGAAAGCTAAACACATAGCCAAAAGAAAAACATAAAGTCAAAGAGGAGAACCTGCCGCCAAGGGAATCCCACCATTCTGGGTGGCCTCTCACTCCATTCACCATGTCCTCCGTGCAAGATCGACCTGATCGAAGAAACACATACTACTCCGAAAAGGGGAGAGCCCTCAGTCTCCATCACCTACCATGCTCATAATCGGGAGGTAATAAAAAAGAGCACTCGTTATCACATCCCAGAGCCCCCAATCCCGTGGAGATCCTCCATTCCTTTGCAGTGCAAATCGCAGCTTTGTAAGCGTCGATGTCACTATGCCTAGGCACCACCAAAGACCCCCCCCCCCCCCCCCCCCCAAAAAAAAAAATGTAGGACACCTAGGATTCAGTCGCGACATTCACATTGAAGGCCCCTTCAAAAGAAAAATAAAGTATAACAAAGCATCCTTGAAGGATCACTAGAAAAGAAAGAGTTTTATATTTAGAAAAAGCCTCCCCACTAAAGGATTCATTAAAACACAAGAGGATTCATTAAAACACAAGAGAGTCACTGAAAAAACAAAAACAAAACCTCCTAAAGGATCTGGGCGGGCGATTACCCTTTAGGACGTTTTGTTTTTGTTTTTTTTTTAAAACACTCTTGTGTTTTAGTGAATCCTTTAGTGGGGAGGCTTTGAAGACTTTCTTTTTAGAATGTTTTTGGATGGTTTTCTTTCGAGTGAATCAAAGGGGATGTCTTTTTTTAAAAAGAAAAAGCGAGTGGAGTGACAAAATTGCACAGGGCACGTGATGGGGAGAGAGAGAGAGAGAGAGAGAGAGAGAGAGAGAGAGCTAGAGATTTTTCCCATATCGGCACGAATATGAGGGTGCACTATGTAGGTCTTGATGAGCGATGTACAACCCATTGTGTTGCTTGATGAGGGTTGTTGGCAAGCAAGATGTCCAATACACATGGCTCTCTCTCTCTCTCTCTCTCTCTCTCTCTCTCTCTCTCTTCTTCATTGTGGAGGGGTAGAACCTTGCACTCGACGGGTAGGATGCACATGTAGAAGGTAGCTCAAGAGTCGAGGATTGAGTTAATAGTTTTGCTAAGGATTAAGAGTTTTTTTAGAATGAAACTCAATTGAATGCTTCGCAGTCACTCTCTATCTCTCAAAGCTTCTGAGGCAGCTGCCATGGCTATGGAGAGACGATGTGAGAGTGTGTGTGTGTGCGGCTATGGAGAGACAATGTGTGTGCGTGCATGCAGACATTGAGCGGCATCTCTCTCTCTCTCTCTCTCTCTCTCTCTCTCTCTCTCTCTCTCTCTCTCTCTCTCTCTCTCTCTCTCTCTCTCTCTCTCTCTCTGTGTGTGTGTGTGTGTGTGTGTGTGTGTGTGCATAGATGTTTCAGGCTTCTTGCATCTTCTTCTTCTCTCGCTACAAGAGATCCCCAAGTGGAAAATTTAATCTCTCTTTCTCCCCCTCTCGTCTAATATATCTTTATCAGTAGTCATGGGAGGTGCAATCGTCGCCATCACGGCAATAGGGGAAGAGATGACCCCTATGGGAGGGGGGGAGGGGGGGAGGGATGGGGGCACACTTTGGCAGCAACGTCTCAACCAACGGAGGTGCAGTCTTCGCCATAACAACAACAAGGGAAGAGATGAACCCTCTGGGAGGGAGGAATCACCATTTTGATTTAATGGGAATCACCAAAAGATACCTTGGAAATGAAATGAAAAAGAAAAGGCCTCCTTTGGAAGAGAATGTCATTGAATTGGAATGATAAGGAGAAGCTTTTTGCAAAACTAGGAGTAGTGCGTCATAGGCTAGAAGCGACATGGAGGCAGGTGGTAGAGTCTTACAGATAGAGACTACAGGCAAGGGAACAGGTGGCATCGAGGCCCAAAGGTGACAGAGGACTTGCGGCAACATACCTTTTTTTAATAATAGAGAGATCACCTAGCTGTCGCAAACGTAATGAGGGTGGAGTGCTTAGCTGAAATGATTGATTGTGGAAGCTCTCTACGTGAGTTTGATGGAAAGCTAACAAGTGATACTTTTACTCCAGAATTGAAAGCGGTGAAACACTCTTGACGGAATCTCGTATGTGAGCTTGATTTTGAGAGCAATTGTTCGAGTGGAATTGAGGAAGGTCCTTTGGAAGGTTTGCTAGTGAAAAGGGGAATGAAAAGGAAAAAGGGGAGCAAAAGGAGGCAAGTGCCCGACATGCTAGCCCAGCAAAGGGACAAAGAGAGCCGGCTAGGGATCATGCTAGGAAGGACAACGGGGAGAGCGAGGAGGAGCAAGGTAGGTAAGGGGAGTTGGGGGGGGGGGGGGGGGGGGGGGCGCTCTCTTTTCTAGAGCTACACAGGCGACACCGTCTTCTACAATTAAATTTTTTTTCTATCTTTCTCTCTCTTGATGTAGGTCTCGCTTCTCTCACTCTTGGCTATGTGTGTTTTTGATAAAGTGCCTCTCATTAACTCGCTCGATTTTATTATCGCTCGAAAAAATTCGCTCGGAGTTTGGGATTCCTCTATTTTCACCAACTGAAAAGAGGCACCAAAGTGTCATAAATGTCATGTGAGCTTACATTACTATCTCTAGTACATGACAGCAAGGGCTGAATAGAATCTTCCACAAACACTACATCCCGAGAAACCAGAATACGTTTTGTTTGCGGATGATACAACCTGTAACCTTTGCTTTCATCACTCTAACCAACAAAAATACATTTGACAGCCTTATCATCCAATTTTCTCTGCACTTGTGGCACCAAAGCATATGACAAACAGCCAAAAACACGCATGTGCTCAATAGAAGGCTTTCTATCATGCCATGCTTCATATGGAGTAATAGACTGCAAAGCTTTTGTAGGACACCTGTTAAGTACATAAGTGGCACACATGATGGCCTCAAGCCAAAAAGAATGCGGCAAACCTTGACTTTTGACCATACATCGTGCCATTTCCGTCAGTGACCTATTTTTCCTCTCAGAAACACCATTTTGCTGAGGTGTATAAGGCACTGTACATTGGTGTTTTATCCCACGACTAGCCAGAAATGCATTAAATTCATGAGACATATACTCCCCCCCTCAATCGGAACGGATGGTGCTCATAGTACATTTGGAGACATTTTCAGCCATAGCCAGAAATTGTTTGAAGCACATAAAAACTTCGGACTTCGCTTTAAGCGGAAATACCCACGTATGCCTGGAGTAATCATCAATGAAAGTCACGAAATACAGGTAATTGCCCAAGGACGGAGTTTGCATGGGCCCACAAACATCACTATGCACAAGCTGCAACCTGCATGTGGCCCTAACTGAACCATCCTTTGGAAACTTAGAACGCTTCATTTTACCCAGAATACAGCCTTCACAAACATGTTTGACAGGTGCTTCAAGAGGCGGCAAAGAAGCAACCATATCAGATTTCTGCAAACGCAGCAAGCTGGCAAAATTCAGATGACCAAAACATGCATGCCAAAGTTTTGCGTCAAAAATAGCCCTTGAATCTGCAACAGCATTTGCAAAATTTTGTCCACGCTTGCCATACAAAGTGAGCTTATACAGCCCATGACACAAAAGGCCAGATGCAACAATTTCATCACCAAAACTGAGATCATGAACTATACATCTGTCATCCACAAATTTGACTACAAGTCCAAGTCTAGCAAGTGCGGATACAGACAAGAGATTCTTCTTGATCCCAGGTACATAAAGTGCATCAACAAGTGTGAAAGAACTGCCATTAGCAGCAGTAAGCACAATCTTTCCAACTCCTTGAACTGGATAAGAGGCATTGTTGGCACAAGTGACTGAATTCCCATGAGGGACAGACTCGAGAGAGGTAAACAATTCACGATGTGAGGTAATGTGCTTTGTAGCACCACTGTCAAAATACCACACATGTGAATCTGCAGCAACTGACAAGCATGCATCATGGACAACAGGATTGTAAGTTCACTCTGCACTAACAGACCATTCTACATCAACATCATCATTACAGTCTCCTTTTATAGAAGACTCAACAATGGCTGCATTCGTAGTGGAACCAGCATTTGCAGTGGAACCACCCTCTTTCTTCTTAGCCTCTTTTGCCTTCAACTTAGGACACTGCTTGATCAAGTGATCATTAGCTTTACAATAATGGAAACACATCTTCTTTTTGCCCTTATCACCAGAATTTCCAGACGAAGTGCTGCTAGCAGAAGCATTAGGAACATTATTTTGCCACTCGCAGCAGAACCATAAGAAGTGGATGCATTACTGTTACCACCCTTTCTTTGATAAGCAATAAAAGCCTGTTCAACTGCACGCTGCCTAGTCCTGTTTTTTCTAGAAAGTGACTCTTGCAACAACAATGTGCATAATGCAACAAACTTGACAACTTCAGGATTTCCTTGGGTCATAAGTCTCCAAGTTTTAGCAAAAGTCTGGTAAGGCATCAAGAACATTGTGCACAAGGGAACTGTCTGAAATGACTTCACCTACAGAAATAATTTGCTCATTGATATCCTTGACACTAGCAAGGAAAGTGTCCATATCATCTTCCTCATGCATAATCTTCGACTCCAGCTCTTTATGCAGCAAAGCAATTTTAGCCTCATTGCGACTTGCATAAAGACTAGTCAAAATATCCCAAGCCTGTTTTGCAGATTTTGCTGCACGGATGTGAGGAACAATGGTGCGCTTCATAGACAATGCAATCAGTGCATGAGCCTGCGCATCCTTAACATCCCAACGAGGTTGTTCTGCAGTAGGCAAAACAACTCTAACATCTGCAATCCTTGCAGCCAGACTTGCAACATCCTCAACATCTCCTACATCCTCAGAACCAGGGCGTACATCAATGCCTTGCACAATGTTCCAGACGCCTTTTGACACAAGAACATGTTGCATCATATAAGCCCACATAGGGTAGTTGTCCCCATCCAACCTGTCCTCAGCAACAACAAACATCTTAACACATCTGCGTTGTTGTTGTCAGCCATGGTAAATGCTGCACGTGATGTGAAAACTGCCGGAAGATAGGAGAAACGGAGCGGGAACAACACGTGCTATATAGCACAAACCGTAGAAGACTATAAGGCACCTGTTATGCAGAAAACGGCACTGAAAAAAATTCTGCATAAAATGACGAAAAAGCCTGTGCAATACTGCCTATAGTGGAAACGGAGGCCGAAATGAGCCCAAATCAAAAATCTGAGCAGACCAAGATCTTCGAGCTCTTCTGAAGTATTTGTCGACCTGCGAACGCTCACCAAAGCTCACTCAAATTGGAGAAAGTGAGCAGGTGTGTACTGGAGCAGCTGGCGACTAAGCCCGGGAGGACGCAACATGCTCTGATACCAATTGTTGGAATTAGGGTTGCAGAGAAACACACACAGTTTGGAGAAGACGAAGGAAGCTCAAGGCACACAATAGAGAGTGTGTTACTTAGTGTGCAAATGGAAAGATAGATAGCCCTAGAGTGATGGGCGTATATACAATGCACGGGGAAAAAAACCTCCTAAAGAGGGAAAAAATGCTCGGCGGTCCTAGTGTGTTCACACACATCACTACCAGATGTATATGGTAACACTAAGCTGGTTTAGAGTAGCCAATGCTAAGTGGCTTTACACGGCCAACCTTAAGCAACCGAAGAAAAAGCCACTAACCCTAGTAGTAGCTAGACGTAAGTAGACTGAAATGGCCAAACCAATGTCACTCTAACCCGGTCTAGAGTGGGCAACCCTAAGCGGCGTTACACGGCCAACTCTTAGAAGCCCAAGTTGTTAACCCTACGCAGACTAAAATGACCAAACCAACACGACTCTAAGTCATCTTAGAGCTACCAACCCTAAGCGACTTTATACGGTCGGTCCTGAGCATCTTTACACGACGAACTCCTTGCAACCAAACCATAAGCCGCTAACCCTAAGTGGCCAGCCCTAAGCAATTTTTTTAGAGAGGATATCTCTAAAGCAACCATAACATAAATCCTAAACTCTAAGCAGCTAACCCTAAGCAAACTAAAATGAAAAAATTAAAGCAAAACCTAAATTTAATCAAAATGTTTATCTTAAAACAAACTTAAACATAATATCATTTAACATAATGACCAACTTAACTCAAAATCTAAATTTAATAGAAATGTTAATCCTAAACTAAACTTAAATATAGTTGCATTTAACACAATGTCAAATTTAAACTTAAATATAATTGCATTTAACACAATTTAAAACTTAAACTCAAAACTTAAAATGAATATTAATTATAAACTTAAACTTATAATTCAAAATTAACTTTAAATTACAAATATAAATTTAAAATTTCTATTTAAATAAAATTTAAAAATGTGAATTAAATTTTTTAATTTAAATTCAATTTTTAAACTTAACACAAGTTGATAACAAAATAAAAATCTAAATCTTACGCTGTAAATATTTTAATAATCATAAATTTAAAATTTATAACTTAAATAAATTAAGAACTTAATTCTATATTCATATTCAAAACAATTACAACTAATTAACAAAAAATCATTGAGACCTTTCATGTTTTAATTAATATTTTCTATTTAATAGTTAGTTACAAAAAACTATCAATTTCTTTGAATTTGGTATGCATATGTGCTTGCGTCCATTTGTATACATCCACATCTACATTATATATGTGTAGATATGTAGTAGTTGTGTGTGTGTGTGTGTGTGTGTGTGTGTGTGTGTGCATATTTTTTGTGCACAAATGTATATAGCGCACACACACACACACACACACACAGCTTGCACGTGGAGTCAGTCCTACACACACACACGCACACACATGCATCCGTGCACTCATCAATTGGCATCGAAGCATGAGTGCTCGTCGTGTTCACAACGGTGGTCGATGTTCCTAGATCTTGCAAGGTGCAGAAGTGTAGAGCTTGGCCATGGACTCTTGAGCTTGCAACAGAGAGCATAGATATAGAGGTGCTTGACTTTAGTGGCATGTGTCAGCTCCACCCACACAAAGTGTATGCTCTCCTCTTCTCTTTCCCGCACAATGCACACACGCATCTAATCACTCATCAATTGGCATTACAACACGGGTGCTCTTCCTGTTCATGACGGTGGTCTTGTCATGACGTTTCTGGATCTTGCGAGATGCAGAAGTGTAGAGCTCGGCCATTGAAGCTTGAGCTTGCGGCAAAGAGCATATATCTAGCGGTGCTTGACTTTAGTGGCAGGTGTATCCCCTCAGAGACCATGAGAGAGAGAGAGAGAGAGAGAGAGAGAGAGAGCAAGAAACGTGAGCATTAGAAAACTCAAAGGCTAGGAATAACCCACTATGAGTAGCTACAAGTAATAAAGAGGGCATAACCATAAGCAACCATAACATAAATCCTATACTATAAGCGACTAACCCTAAGCAAACTAAAATGACCAAATTAACTCAAAACCTAAATTCAATCAAAATGTTAATCTTAAACCAAACTTAAACATAATTTTATTTAACACAATAATCAAATTAACTCAAAACCTAAATTTAAAAAACATGTTAATCCTAAACTAAACTTAAATATAATTGCATTTAACACAATGTAAAATTTAAACTTAATATAATTGCACTAACACAATGTAAAGCTAAACTTAGATATAATTTAATTTAACACAATGTAAAATTTAAAGTTTAAAATGAATACTGAATATAAAGTTAAACTTATAATTTAAAATTAACTTTAAACTACAAATATAAATTTAAAATTCTGTTTAAATGAAATTTAAAAACATGAATTAAAGTTTTAAAATTAAATTCAAGTTTTAAACTTAACACAGGTTGATAACAAAATAAAAATTTAAATCTTACATTGTAAATATTTTAATAATAATAAATGTAAAAATTGTAATTTAAATTTAAAAAATAATTTAATTATATATTGATAATCAAAACAATTACAACTAATTAACATAAAATCATTGAGACCTTTCACGTTTTAATAAATATTTTTTACTTAATAGTTAATTACAAAGAACTCTAAATTTCTTTGAATTTGGTATGCGTATGTGCTTGCGTCCATTTGTGTACATCCACATCTACATTATATATGTGTAGATATGTAGTGTTTGTGTATGTGTGTGTGTGTGTGAATATTTTTTGTGCACAAACGCATAGCGGGGGGAGAGAGAGAGAGAGAGAGAGACAGAGAGAGAGAGAGAGAGAGGTAGAGCTTGATTTTTTTTTCTTCTAGAGCATCAATATCACCGTCAACATGTGCATTGATATTATCGATGCATATACCAACACCACAAGAAAGGACAAATGGCATCGCTCTTTTTGTGTTGATAGGTTGAGAGTCGCTAGCAGTGAGACACAATCATTTAATACATGATAAGAGCTTCTTGTAGGCATGAGCAAACTAAGTGGACAAGGTATTATACATGGTTGAATTTTTGTACAACTAATCTTATCAACACAAAATTGGTATATATCATTTTCAAGCTCTTTATGATCAAGAGTAACTTACTCTTTTCAAATGGATGGATCTTCTTATAAGAGTGTAAGCTTTTGAAAAGATTTTAGATGAAACATTAGGGCCAATTTGGATGAAAAAAGGGATCTAAAAGGGGGGAACCTAAAAAAGACGATGAAGATCTTACCAAAACTATTCAACATGGGTACGCATTGGATAGAGCTTATCAAACTCCCCCCATGGACCATTTGAGCACTGAAATTGGCGTTCATATGAAAAAGTTATGACTAAATTAGTGCAAAAGATTCCAAAAGCAAGTGAAGAAGATCTTGACACTGTACAAAAGTGCCATACTTTTGGAAATGTGGCTCCTCCTTGACCCTTAGATGCAGAATAGAGAAATCCTAAACAGCCCTTATTTCAGCCAAATTGGCCCTAATGATGCAATCACAAAACTAATCTTATACATCATGACATAATGACTATTTAAAAAATAGACACTGGTCACTTTCAATGGGCAAGTGCAAGAAGCTTAGTGTTAACCATGTGTTATGATAGAGAAAGGGAATGATCAAGCCCATAAAAAGGGCAACATGTCTTTTCTCTCGGCCAGACATCTGGTCTCTAACTGCCCACCATCCATACTTATCCTTATTAGTTCTACATATACAAACTAGTAAGGAGATCCTCTTTTGAGGTTAGCTCCACCCACACAGCGTATATGCTCTCCACTTCTCTTTCACGCACTACGCATACACGCATCCGTGCACTCATTAATTGGCATCAGAGCATGAGTGCTCTTCGTGTTCACGATGGTGGTCTTGTCATACGATGTTTTTGGATCTTGCCAGGTACGGAAGTGTAGAGCTCAGCCATGGAAGCTTGAGCTTGCGGCAAAGATCATACATCTAGCGGTGCTTGAATTTAGTGGCATGTGTAGATCCTCAAAGAGAGAGAGAGAGAGAGAGAGAGAGAGAGAGAGAGACGTGAGCATGAGAAAACTCAAAGGCTAGGAATAGCCCACTGTGAGTAGCTATAAGTAATAAGGGGGACATAACCATAAGCAACCATAACATAAATCCTAAACTCTAAGCGGCTAACCCTAAGCAAACTAAATGACCAAATTAACTCAAAACCTAAATTTAATCAAAATGTTAATTTTAAATCAAACTTAAACATAATTTCATTTAGCACAATGACCAAATTAACTAAAAAACTAAACTTAAATATAATTTCATTCAACACGATGTAGAACTTAAACTTAAAACTTAAAATGAGTACTAAATATATACTTAAACTTATAATTTGAAATTAACTTTAAAATACAAATGTAAATTTAAAATTTTTAACACAATGTAGAACTTAAACTTAAAACTTAAAATGAATACCAAATTTAAACTTAAACTTATAATTTAAAATTAACTTTAAATTACAAATATAAATTTAAAATTTCTATTTTAAAAATTTTTAAAAACATGAAATATTTTTTAATTTAAATTCAATTTTTGAACTTAACATAGGTTGATAAACAAAATAAAAATCTAAATCTTACTTTGTAAATATTTTCATAATCATAAATGTAAAAAATGTTATTTAAATTTAAAATAAGAATTTAATTCTATATTGATAATCAAAACAATTATAGCTAATTAACAAAAAATCATTGAGACATTTCACATTTTAATTAATATTTTTTATTTAATAGTTAATTACAAAAAACTCTAAATTTCTTTGAATTTGGTATGCATATGTGCTTGCATCCATTTCTGTACATCCACATCTACATTATGAATGTGTAGATATGTAGTGGTTATGTATGTGTGTGTTTGTTTGTGTGAATATTTTTTGTGCACAAACGCATAGCAGAGAGAGAGAGAGAGAGAGAGAGAGAGAGAGAGAGAGAGAGAGAGAGAGAGAGAGAGAGAGAGAGAGGCAAAGCTTGATTTTTTTTCTCTTTTAGAGCATTAATATCACCATCAACATGTGCATTGATATTATCGATGCATATGCATATACCAACACCACAAGAAAGGACAAATGGCATCATTCTTTTTGTGTTGATAGGTTGAAGAGTCGCTAGTAGTGAGACACAATCATTTAATACATGATAAGAGCTTCTTGTAGGCATGAGCAAACTAAGTGGACAAGGTACTATACATGGTTGAATTTTTGTACAACTCATCTTATCAGCACACAATTGGTATATCTCATTTTCAAGCTCTTTATGATCAAGAGTAACTTACTCTTTTCAAATGGATGGATCTTCTTTTAAGAGTGTAAGCTTTTAAAGAGATGCTAGATAAGAATGCAATTGCAAAACTGATCTTATACATCATGACATAATGACTATTTAGAAAGTAGACACTGGTCTTTCAATGGGCAAGTGCAAAATATTGTTGACCATAGAGAAAAGGAATGATCAAGCCCATCAATTACTACTACCACCTCATACTATTGGGGTAAAGGCAACATGTCTTTTCTCGGGGCATTCGATCTCTAGCTTCCCACCATCGATACTTATCCTTATTAGTTCTACATGTACAAACTAATAAGGAGATCCTCTTTTGAGGTCAGCTCCACCCACACAACGTGTATGCTCTCCTCTTCTCTTTCCCGCACGATGCACGCATGCATCTAATCACTCATCAATTGGCATCAGAGCACGGGTGCTCTTCCTGTTCATGACGGTGGTCTTGTCATGAAGTTCCTAGATCTTGCGAGGTGCGGAAGTGTAGAGCTCGGCCATGGAAGCTTGAGCTTGCGGCAGAGAGCATAGATCTAGCGGTGCTTGAATTTAGTGGCATGTGTAGCTCCTCAGAGAGAGAGAGAGAGAGAGAGAGAGAGAGAGAGAGAGAGAGAGAGAGAGAGAGACATGAGCATTAGAAAACTCAAAGGCTAGGAATAGCCCAATGTGAGTAGCTATAAGTAATGAAGGGGGCTTAACCATAAGCAACCATAACATAAATCCTAAACTCTAAGCGGCTAACCCGAAGCAAACTAAAATGACCAAACTACCTCAAAACCTAAATTTAATCAAAATGTTAACCTTTAACCAAACTTAAACATAATTTCATTTAACACAATTACCAAATTAACTCAAAACCTAAATTTAACAAAAATGTTAATCCTAAACTAAACTTAAATATAATTGCATTTAGCAAAATGTAAAATTTAAGTTAAATATAATTGCATTTAACACAGTGTAAAACTAAACTTAAATATAATTTCATTTAACACAATGTAAAACTTAACTTAAAACCTAAAAGGAATACTAAATATAAAGTTAGACTTATAATTTAAAATTAAATTTAAATTACAAACATAAATTTAAAATTTATAAATAAATGAAATTTAAAAACGTGAATTAATTTTTTTAATCTAAATTCAATTTTTAAACTTAACATAGGTTGATAAATAAAATAAAAATAAAAATCTTACGTTGTAAATATTTTAATAATCATAAATGAAAAAAATGTAATTTAAATTTTAAAAAATAATTTAATTCCATATTGATAATCAAAACAAGTACAACTAAGTAGCAAAAAATCATTGAGACCTTTCACATTTTAATTAATATTTTTGTTTTAATAGTTAACTACAAAAAACTCTGAATTTCTTTGAATTTGGTATGCATATGTGCTTGTATCCATTTGTGTACAACCACATCTACATTATATATGTGTAGATATGTAGTGGTTGTGTATGTGTGTGAATATTTTTTGTGCACAAACGCATAGTGTAGAGAGAGAGAGAGAGAGAGAGGCAAAGCTTGATTTTTTTTTTGTAGAGCATCAATACCACTGTCAACATGTGCATTGATATTATCGATGCATATACCAACACCACAAGAAAGGACAAATGGCATCGTTCTTTTGTGTTGATAGGTTGAAGAGTCGCTAGTAGTGAGACACAATCATTTAATACATGATAAGAGCTTCTTGTAGGCATGAGCAAACTAAGTGGACAAGGTATTGTACATGGTTGAATTTTTGTACAACTCATCTTATCAACACACAATTGGTATATCTCATTTTCAAGCTCTTTATGATCAAGAGTAGCTTACTGTTTTCAAATGGATGGATCTTCTTATAAGAGTGTAAGCTTTTGAAGAGATGCTAGATGAAATGCAATTGCAAAATGGACCTTATACATTAGGATATAATGACTATTTAGAAAGTAGACATAGGTCACTTTCAATGGGCAAGTGCATGAAGCTTAGTGCAAAATATTGTTGACCATTTGTTATGATAGAGAAAGGGAATGATCAAGCCCATCAATTACTACTACCGTCTCATACTATTGGGGTAAAGGCAACATGTCTTTTCTTGGGGCTAGAGATCCCGTCTCTTACTGCCCAACATCCATACTTATTCTTATTATTTCTACATATACAAACTGGTAAGGAGCTCCTCTTTTGAGGTCAGCTTCACCCACAAAGCGTGTATGCTCTCCTCTTCTCTTTCCCGCACTATGCACACACGCATCCGTGCACTCATCAATTGGAATCGGAGCATGGGTGCTCTTTGTGTTCACGACGGTGGTCTTGTCATGAAGTTCCTGGATCTTTGAGGTGCAAAAGTGTAGAATTGGCCATGGAAGCTCGAGCTTGCGGCAAAGAGCATAGATCTAGTGGTGCCTGAGTTTAGTGGCATGTGTATCTCCTCAAAGAAAGAGAGAAAGAGAGAGAGAGAGAGAGAGAGAGAGAGAGAGAGAGAGAGAGAGAGAGAGAGAGAGAGAGAGAGAGAGATAGAGAGATAGAGAGAGAGAGAGAGAGAGAGAGAGAGAGAGAGAGAGAGAACCTTGGTATCCCAAGAGAGAAAGAATGTGTTTATGAATGCATACATACATACATACTCACTACAAAGATAAAGAAAAGAAGTCATTGCCTCCCTTGGCATCGATGGTGTTTTTTGGCAATATACACACACCCTCTCTTCAACATTGGACATGAGAGTAGAGAGAGAGAGAGAGAATTCTAGGCTCTCCTCTCATAGCCATGGCACAATATTGGCTCAGAGTGGTAGAGAGCAAGAGAGAGATTGGGTATCTCTTTGGTTTGCGATTATTGACATTGGTGTTAGTCTCCCCACATTGGTAAGCCATGCTCTCCGACTTGGCATCATTTTGGCTTTGGTCTGAGCATTGGCTTCCCTTGCCAACCATCGGCTTCAAGCAATAGTGGCTATGGCAAAATGACATGAGATTTATTGGCCTCCGACAGTGGTGAGCATTTCCCTCCAATGGTGAAAGATGGCATCAACTTCTTTTTTCCGATTTTGACATAGCAAGAGTAAGAGAGAGAGCATTTCGTATCTCCTTCCTCAACATTGACTACCCTCCTCCAATGTAGCCTGACCATTGGATCTCCTTTAGCCCACATCCGTAGTGGCTCAGCTCCAATGTAGTTACCTCGGTGACAACTTGATTCCCTCCTACGATACACATTCGACACATATGGCTTGTTAGTCGTATGATGACAGACACTAGCATGATATAGTATGGAGATATGTAGACCATACATATTTTTTTGCAGGATTTGCATGAAGGCTCTAATATGTATACACACGCTCATCTATCACTAGAGACGATACTATTGTACACATATGGCTTGTTAGTCGTACGATGACAGACACTAGCATGATATAATATGGAGATATGTAGACCATACATATTTTTTTGCAGGATTTGCATGAAGGCTCTAATATGTATACACACGCTCATCTATCACTAGAGACGATACTATTGTACATAGATCAAATGAGCAAGCTAGTGGGCATAGGTTGAGAGATTCTCTTACCTATGTTTTTGTACATCTTAGTAGTTTAGACAATAGCACTCACTTATAGACACATTTGTCTTTAACAGGAAGGTTGTTGGGGTAAAGGCGATGTGTCTTTGTTGGGGGTTGGACATCCAATGTTTGGTTGCCCCCACCACCCACACTAGTTATACATATACAGACTAACAAGGAGCTCCTCTTTTGAGGCCTGCTCCACCTACACACCGTGTATGCTCTCCTCTCCTCTTTCCCACACCGCACACACACGCATCCGCACATTCATCACATACGAAGATACATGATTTATTCATGTGATCTTATATAAGAAGTATGTGCTTGATCCGAATCACATGCTTGATGATTCTCTTTCGACTATCTCCACAGATGGAACATTTGAAGTGTACCATGAAACGATTCTCCAAAGTCAAACCAAACCTTTATGAAACAAGACCATAACCATTAGGAAATTTCGAAGGTCATTTGGAGGGCCATATGAAGGAGAGAGAAAAATAGAGCACGTCCAATGATCAGAAGGGCTACGTTACGCAGGAAAGTACGTGGAAAGACTCAAAAAATAGAAAAATACCCGAAAAACTTTCATGAATCTAGTATTGTGGCATGGTAACTTCCTTGCTTTTACCGAGCTGTTAGGTGTGTGTGTGGTCCCACTGCTCATATTCTCTTATGGTCATTAACGTACTGGAGGGTGACCATTAAGCCCGCACAAGATATTGAAATTCTAAAACACTTTCCCTCCATTAGAATGATTTCAAAGTGAATCTCCCTCCACTGAAGCTTTTCTCTGAGAGCTATGGCTTCCACTTCTTCTCGCCCAAGAAGCTCTAGATGTTTATGGTCTCTCACACCAACTACCAACAGTTGTACTTTGCCTAGAAGGCCAAGTAGTAGCATATCCTCAATTACCATATCAACTTCAATAAGTGCAAAGAACCAATGGGTTGGACAAAGGATAAACAAAGGTTCATGGGTCCTCATGCAACCAAGAAGACCCAAGAGGTCTAGTGCTATCAATGTTTACCGCTCAGCATGGAAGGCCAGAGTGTTGGATTTCAAAGTTGAAATCCGCAAAAGATCTGTAAAGGAAGTTCTTGTTCATCATGTGTTTACCCATCCAGACGTGATAGCAAACGGTGGAAATGTGTCAAATATACATCAACCACATTGCAATTGTAAGTATTCTTGACATCTGAACTGCATTTGATTTGTCATTTCACTTATTGATACTCTCATTATAACTTTTCTTATATATTTTGCAGCGTTTATCCCTCTTCTTATGAGTAATGTCTCCATTCTTCACATCTCAACTACATTAGATTTGTCATTTTGACTTATTGATACTCTTAGTTTAACTCTTGTTATATATTTTGCAGATGTTTATCCCTCTTCTTATGAGCAATGGGAGCATGTGGAGTGCATAATAGGCCTCTTCCTTGTTGTTCATGCCCACATTGGTTCTCTACAGTATTCAGGGAGAAGCAGCAAAAGCCTGGCTGATGAAGGAATATTTTTCTATGACCACTTCTACCAACTCAGCCCAGGGAATAAGAATGGCATGTTGGTAAAAGTGCCTCTACCAGCCGATTGGAACACTGTGGACTGGCCAGTTCCTGAGGAAACAATGGTGGAGGCAATGCGAAGTAAGCTCTACAAGGATATACAGAGGTCTCTACGTAGCTCTATTCCCACCAAACTAGTTAGAATTGCAAACTTTTGTACTGCTGCAATGTTCATAGAGTTGTTTCATAACTACAATATACGTGTTACAAAAACTATGTTCATGTGCAAGTCATTTCAGCAGTCATCCTATGACAAACTTCTTGACAGAGGATGGTATGTAAAGAAAGAGATTGGCATACGGTGCGAGGTCGCGCTTGAAACTCTAGTTGTCAAGTACATGATTGCAAGCCAATCACTGTTAGTCTCCTTTTGGTATATGCGATCACAAATTCTCAGAGGTAAGTACATTCCTATGGACCAGGTTTCTGCAGGTTTGGAAGATAATCGTGCCGTGGATGTGGAAGTGATTGATAAAGAGCATGGCCTAATGTTGGTGGTTACAATAAGCGAGCTATGCAGTCTTCTGGAGTTGCGGCATGAAATAATTGAAGAGTCAATGGACAGGGACCTTTTAGATTTTTCCTTTTTCCTAGCTGGCCGTAAGCTGATGCGGCGTAGGGAAAAAGATATTTTGTGCAAAGAGGTGGATGTTCGGGTTGAAATAGTGTCAATGTAAGAGAGATTCTTGTGAACCAAGTGTATACGAATGACTTTCAATACATGAAGTTTTTTGAGCTCATTTGTCAATTGTGCTCTGTGAATATAAGTGTTCTTGAAATACATTTCTTTATCATGTCAAATCTCTCTCTCTCTCTCTCTCTCTCTCTCTCTCTCTCTCTCTCTCTCTCTCTCTCTCTCTCTCTCTCTCTCTCAATGTTATGCAAGACAAAGACATGATAGAAGAGTCATCTTAATTCATTAGAAAGTACAAACTCGTCCGTGAACAATGGAAAGAGATACAATTTCTGTAAGTATGGAATCAAAATGTCTTCAAGGTAAAAATCAAATGAATGCCCCTCGAAAGAGGGTGGTGAGATAGTTTTTCCTGGTGGATTTAATTCTCCCTTTTCAGGAGTATCATCAATCAGTAGTGTATTATTTGCATCAAAGGGTACATCGATTTGGCTAAACGGTTTGTACAAAAGAGGTAAATGTGGTTTTTTAGGGTGGTAGTGGCCCTCAACGGTAACACATTTTCTTTGATCATACAAAAAGGCAAAATCTGACGTGTGAGCGCCGCATACACCGCAAACTATTGTAACTAGTGGCGACAAGTTTTGCCTTTGCATTGAAGACCATACGGCAACTCTGAAGCGCGGAAGAAGAAACTGAATAAATTATTTGGTTCTTGGACGAACCACGACTCGACAAGTTCCCATCCGAAATGTTTGCAAATCCTCGAAGGGGCCTGCTATATCCAAAGGCACGCGCATCAGCAGCAATCCATTGAGGTCCAAGATAATCAACCTCTGTAAAAGTTGACAAGTACATATAAGTAGTTAGAAGCTGAACATATTTTTCCATACTTGAATAGACATTACCGGAACAACCATATCTACAAGTAGCAAGGGTCCATACTGGGTCTCTATAGTGTTGTTGTCGTTGTTGCTATCCTCTGCTTTAGCTTCATCATTCACATCTTCATAGTCATCATTCACATCTTCATCAAGGGTCTCCCCCATGGCTCTTTCTGCCTCATTCAAGGTTTCCTCCAAGGTCTTTTCCTCTGCCTCTGTTGGCCGGCTTGCATCATCCATATCCTTTTGCTCATTCGTATGCCTGCTTTCCTCATCCATCCTTGCCTCATCCATATCACTTTGCTCATCCCTAGGCCTGCTTTCCTCATCCATATCCTTTTGCTCATCTGTAGGCCTGCTTTCTTCATCCAGGGTTTCATCCATGGGCTCTTTTGGCTCCTCCACTGGCTTACTTGGCTCTTTCATTGTCTCCTCCATAAGCCCCTCTGGTTGTACACTAGCACCTTCCATATGCTCATTTGACCTTTCTTCATCCTTGGATCTTTCATCTTCGGCTGATATGACCCCCTTGGCCCGTTGTGATTCCACTGTATCTGATGCAGGGGTTTGTCGTGGTGGCACGTCATGTATTGTCATATCAATTGTGCAGTCATCCAAGCCGCTATCTTCAGGTTCTCTGGGGCTCGATATAGTAAGCAGGTGTTGTATTAGACTTACCCGATATCTTTGCAAATAATCATATGTGTAGTTTTTTAAAGCACTCTGCAAAATTGAAAGACCACATGGTGAGAAGTCTTGTGTAAAGAAAACCAAAACTAACTGAATGCATTGCCAAATGGTTACCTTAGTCATGAAAGGTTTTAATGCAAAGTAGCTTTGCAGGACATATTCTGCATGGAGAAGACATCTCCAGCCGCAAGAATTTCCATCGGTTTGATTTGGGATAGGTACATTTTTGATTGGGGCCTTGTATAGTTCATACCTTCCACATAGCTTGCCATAAGCAAGCAACAACCTCTCTATACAACTGCACAAAGTAGTATCTAGATGTTAGCTTGAGGCTTCAAGTTTACATGGATATCTATAAGAAACACTTTCTGATACATAACACTTACAGCCTAATTTCAGGGTGGGTTCCTTTTATTGAATTGAACACCCACACTGCTGGTTGGTCAACATCAAGGCATATGAGACTCCGGTGATGGTTGTTCTCATATGGAAAGATGATGACAGTTACTTCGAGCATAGCACAGTGGAGAAACCAAATCTCAAATGTGCCAGATGGACTGTTCTTCTGTCTAATAATCACTGACATTTGTGGATCAAGAAGAAACACCTCCGTGTGGGTGTGCGGTGGAAGTTGACTTTTGATCAAGCTGCAGAGAGTGTACCTGAGTTAGTACACCTATGATTTGAGTTTTCAAAGTTAGCAAGATAGTAACACTTACTTAAGACAAGCATAGATAATTGTGTCTGAGATCTGAGCATCTGGATTCATCAATAAATTAATGTCCACTTTTTCCAAAGCCAGCTTTTTGGCTCCATTTATAAATGGTATCTCTGCAAGCAAACCATCCTTCATTGAAAGTAGAGTTTCTTTGTTGCTTGCCTCTATAGATAGGGTCACATTGCATTCTGTTGCCTCTGGGACTCCACTGCTACTTTTGCTTTCTCCTTAAGCTCTTCTTCCCTCATGTCCTCTATTTGGCGAGCAACCGTCTCTGCCCTTGCCCTTGTATTCACATCATGTGTGACATCTACACTCTCTCTCTCTCTCTCTCTCTCTCTCTCTCTCTCTCTCTCTCTCTCTCTCTCTCTCTCTCTCTCTCTCTCTCTCTCTCACCACAACTTATCCCATTACTAACGGCGTGCGTGAAACATATTTTGACCCCAAAATACATCTCCGTGCGTCGTTAGTATAAGGGTACAGAAAGACTCTCTCTCTCTCTCTCTCTCTCTCTCTCTCTCTCTCTCTCTGTTTCTCCCGCCTTCCCCAGTCTCTACACTTTTTCCTCCTCTCTCTATAACACACTCACACACACACACACACACTCGTGGATACACTCCATCTCTCTCACTCATTCTACTTGCGTTTGCGCAGTACTAAAGGCGCGCAAAGAGACATCCAAACCGGAGGTGGCTATCTCCGCGTGCCTTTTAGTACACACACACACACACACACACACACACACACACACACACACACACACACACACACACACACACACACAGAGAGAGAGAGGTTGTGTGTGTGTGTGTAGACGTCTATGTGTGTGTTTGTGTGTGTGTGTGTGTGTTGTATTTGTGTGTGTGTGTGTGTGTGTGTTTGTGTGTGTGTGTGTGTGTGTGTATGTGTGTGTGTGTGTGTTGTATTTGTGTGTGTGTGTGTGTGTGTGTGTGTGTGTGTGTGTGTGTGTGTGTGTCTGTGTGTGTGTTCGTGTGTCTGTGTGTGTGTAAGAGAGAGATACATATGAAATATACTGTGAGAGAAAGAGAGAGAGAAAAAGAAACAGAGAGACAGAGAAACAGAGAGAGAGAGAGAGAGAAAGAGGGAGACAGAGAGAGAGAGAGGGATGTTTCAGAAACAAACATGCTGATAGAGAAAAAGAGAGAGAAGCACAGCCTGACCTTTTGGAAAGAGAGAGAGAGAGAGAGGGTGAGGGCCAAACCTTCTAAGGACGCAGACCTGCGTTCTGTCGAAGACGGGACAACTCAATTTTGCACGTGCTTTCTGTCGGAGATGTAGACGACGGCTCGACCTCTCTTTCTCTCACTCTCTTTGACGCGGTGTGTTACTTTCTCTCTCATCCCTTTTATATGTGACGTACGAAAGTATCCAGCCCCAATAAATGACCGCACATGTGGCATGATGCAATTATATTCTATTTTTAGTAACACGTGGGGCGCCGCCATGGGTATCCATTATAAGTATCATTTTGAGAGAGAGAGAGAGAGAGAGAGAGAGAGAGAGAGAGAGAGAGAGAGAGAGAGAGAGAGAGAGAGAGAGAGAGAGAGAGAGAGAGAGAGAACCATAGAAAGAGAGAGAGAGAGAGAGAGAGAGAGAGGGAAGGAGACTCACTACTGCCAGAGAGAGAGAGAGAGAGAGAGAGAGAGAGAGAGAGAGAGAGAGAGAGAGAGAGAGGGAAGGAGACTCATTACTACCAAAGAGTGTGTGTGTGTGTGTGTGTGTGTGTGTGTGAGAGAGAGAGAGAGAGAGAGAGAGAGAGCAATGGAGAAGACACCTCCCATGGAGTTTCTGCAAACTCCACCAACAAAAGGTGATCTCTCACTCTGTCTCTCTGTATTTCTAACAATAGGTAGCAAATTGTGTGTGTGTGTGTGTGTGGAAACAAAGAAAAACCCATAGTGTTCAACACACACACACAGTCACATACACACACAGACACACACACACACACACAGAATCTCTCTCTCTCTCTCTCTCTCTCTCTCTCTCTCTCTCTCTCTCTCTCTCTCTCTCTCTCTCTCTCTATCTCTCTCTCTCTCTCTCTCTCTCTCTCTCTCTCTCTCTGTGTGTGTGTGTGTGTGTGTGTGTGTGTGTGTGTGTGTGTGTGTGTGTGTGTGTGTGTGTGTGTGTACTAACGGCGCGCAGGTGACAACCAAATACCGGCTGCAGCTCTCTCCACTCGCCTTTAGTACATTCATGAGCCCTGCCTCTCTCTCTCTCTCTCTCTCTCTCTCTCTCTCTCTCTCTCTCTCTCTAGTACTAAAGGTGCGCGTAGAGAGTTGCAAAAAGTATGTTTTTGTCTCTGCACGCCTTTAGTACAAAGAGAGAGAGAGATAGATAGTTCTATTATCGTCCTGGGAGGTCAAATATGACCTATGGGACCAAATGAACATGTCACGTGGTGTGAGTGGAGTTCATAAGTGACTCTCGATGCTCAAAATTGGCTGAAATGAGCGTCGCAATAGAGAGTCCACCTCGTGGTTGGGAGAGGAAGGTATGTAGGGAGAGCTCATGGCTGAATATATGGGGAAAAGAGGACCTAATGTGGTCGAAAGCTGAGCACTCAAGTAGTGTGTGGTACTCACTCTCTTGCACTTGACGAGGGCATAAGGTGCAAAGTCGATGACACTCCTCGCCAGTGCCCCAACGTCCTGTCTCACAGCGTAGAGAATGGGAGCTAAGACGAATGGAGGCAATGGTGCGGATCGCACTCAACGGGATGGGCTCAAGGATGTAGGAATGGGTTCGGTTACCTCGTTCCGAGAAGAAGAGAGATTTGTAGTTTGGGGCAACGTGTGTGGTGTAATGGCTGAAGCGAGAACCTCCGGATTTCTCCCAAGCCATGATACATTGGCGTTGTAAGAAGGCCTCATTAACTTGGGAGTGGATCAACGCATCCTTGACCAAGTGACATGCATCCCATCTTCCAAACCATTTCTTGATATCAAGCATCCACCCCGAACTTAGTATTTTGCTCTTGCATGTCTTTTGAACCTTTTGACTTGCTTCATATGTGATTCTAGGAAGTCGATGCAAAGGGCTACGTTGTGTCTTACGCATGTACTCCACAACCCTTTCCATGCCCAAGACCTCAATGGGAAGCGATCCGGACTCAAGAAGTAAGAGCATGTAGGGTGTTTGTGTCTTGACTTGGAGAAAGTTGGTGAGAAAACGCTTTTGGACATTCTCAAACTCTTTCCAAGTAGACTTCCCGATGCTTCCACCCCACACCTCCACTCCATAAAGAAGCACCGGTGTCACCAATGTGTCAAAGAGGTACTTTTTGAGAGCCCAACACTTGATCTCTCCTGCATTGCACATGTTCTCAAATGCATAATAAGCCCTCTTTCCGGCTTCCAAGCGACGCATTGCACAATCCTTCCATTTATGATTGGATGGAACCTCAAGGCCAAGGTACTTGAAGTGATCTACCACTTCAAGTTTCTCATTGTTGTATACAATGCATGGATTTTCGTCATTGAGGGTCTTTACAAGCATAACCTTGGTTTTGGATCCATTCACGATCAGCCCGCTATGTAGGCAAAAGCGTTCCAAGACACTCATAAGCTTTTGTGCATCTTCTAAGGTATGTGCCAAGAGCACTACATCATCGGCATAAAGCAAAAGCATGATCACCGCATTTCCAATCTTAACCTCTTCTATGCCTTCTTGCTGCATAAAATCAAGAACCATGTATTCCAATTCATCAATGAGTAGCCCAAAGAGGGTTGGGGAAAGTGGGCATCCTTGTTTGACACCAATAGTGCTTCCAAAAAATTTTGAAATTCCATCTCCCATACGTAATCGACATATCACTTTTTGGTAGATGCGAAAGACTGCATGCATAAATTCTCTCGGCACTTGAAGGCTTTGCATACGTCTCCAAAGATTTCCTCGCGGTACCATGTCAAAAGCTTTCTTGAAATCCACAAAGCAACAATACAACTTTTTTCCTTTCAATCGAGACGCTTCCATAAGAACTCGAAGAGTGACAAGGTGATCAATAGTGCTATGATGCTTTCGAAAACCTGCTTGGCCAAGCGCACGTTTGCCATTCTTTTCAGCCCATTCACTTATCTTCATCTCCATGATACATCCAAATAACTTTGCCATCAAAGAACCAACCATTATAGTGCGATAGTTGTTCACATTGTTTACATCTCCTCCTTTGTGCAAAGGTTTGATCCAATTTGCACTCCAATCATGAGGCATGCCATACTAAAGTGCAAGGTTAAACATATCGCATATCCAATATCGTGTTTTATTGCTTGTCCATTTAATCATTTCAGCCTTGACACCTTGAAGGTCACCTGCCTTGCGAGTAGCAAGTTTCTCAAGCGCGCGGCATACATCTTCAATGGTAAAGAAGGGAGACATAAATGGAAGGGAGCTACAACCCTCCATCTTATCAACATTGGGTTGCTCATAGAGGTTCTTACAATGCATATACATATCCTCAAGAGTCAAGTCACCAAAGCTCTCAACGCGCTTGCCTTTTAGATTTTGCCAAAACTTGCCACATGCATGTGCTTTCTCTTGTGCTAAAAGAAGTTGTTTTTCGACTTCCCACCTTCTCCTCTTCTTTTGAAGAAGTGCTTTGTATGTGTGTGAACATTCCAAGTAAACTTCCTTGTCTTTGATTGCATCCAATCTTAGCAAGTGTTTTCGGGCTTGACTACATTCCATGTCAAACCATTTCTTCTTGGTGCTACCCTTCTTAGACCTTTTGCAAGACATGTGTTTCGCCGAAAAGAATTCCTTCGCACAAGAGAAAATTACTTCTTTGAAAACTTTCCACTTGCATTCTAATGTTGGGCTCCCTTGATGCTCTATCATGCTTAACATTTGTTCCACCATATCAGCATATATAAGTGCTCGTTTGAAGTCTAGACGTAGGTACAAATGATTCACATCATGATTGGAGGCTACATGCTCGGGCCATTTACCACACTTGAGGTCAATACATAACATCCTATGATCCGATTCCGGATTCCATTCACCAAGTGTAAAGCTTTGTATGCATTCTAGAGTGGCTTCTGAGAACAACATATAGTCAATCACGCTAGCACCATTGTGCTTTCTACATGTAAAGTCATTGGTGCCTTGCCATAGAGATACACCATTTGCAATGAGCATTCCGGTACTATTGCACATATGTAGAAGTGACTTTCCATAGTGATCCACTTCTTTTGCATCATTAGAACTTCGATTATACATATATGAGTCATCCACTCTTCTTGATACATGCGGCATGTCGACTTGTTGTGTGTCGTGTTGTAACATATTTGTGCGAGCATTCATGTCTCCAAAAACAATGACTTCACCTTGATCCTTGTAATGAGCAATGTAATGAGAGAGAGAGAGAGAGAGAGAGAGAGAGAGAGAGAGAGAGAGAGTCTATGTGTGTTTGTTGGTGTCATTTGGAGAGAGAGAGAGAGAGAGTGTGTATGTCTATGTGTGTTCTTTTGATGTGCTTTGGAGAGAGAGAGAGAGAGAGACAGAGAGAGAGAGAGTGTGTCTATGTGTGTCTTTTGTTGTGCTTTGGAGAGAGAGAGAGAGAGAGAGAGAGAGAGAGAGAGAGAGAGAGAGAGAGAGAGAGAGAACAAAGACTTGTCATGTTTTGTGATGAATAGGATTAAGATCCAGTAGGTAGAAGAGGCTAAAACTAGACCCAGAGCTTGTGCTAGGATTCCAGCCTTTGCAAGCTCAGTTGCTTAATGTTTCTGCCAAAAGAACTGGTTACTTTTGTCAGGACATTGATGAAGAAGAGTCAATTGGTGAAGATGAGTCAGAGAGGTCAGTAGGCCAAGAGGATCCCTCACCCTACAAGAGTCCCTCACCCTCTACAGACTTGTCAAGAAAAATACAAGAAAGAGGAATATAGACTTCTCAGATGATGCAGATCTCCCAGAAATCAGTCCCTGTGCAAGTAAAGGTGAAGCCAACGAGGATGTACCTTCTCTGGAAGACCTAGCTGCAAATGATGAGAGACTGTTAAATTTTGTAGCATCTTGTGGTGATGGGGACAAATATGATCTAGTTCATTCTATGTTTAACCCAAAATTTGATATTGAAGACCTTTTAGCTCAGCACAGTGAATTCTTGCAGTCCTACAAAGATAAGTTTGAAGTGATGGTGCAGGTAGGGAGGGTTGTTCTGCCCAGTATGACTGTTGTGCTTTGAAATGACTGCGGTGGAAAGGGACAAGGACTGAAGAAGTATAGGGAATTACCACTTGCTTGCCGACATTTAGCCTGCCCTTTGCACCAAAAAGAGTGAAAACTTATTCAGGAATCCTTTGGCTTTATGATTTACCTGAACAGCCTATTTGGATTCCTCATGTAGAATCCTAATGAGGTGCTAGAGGAGCATGATGCAGCACCAGACGAAGAATGCGAGGAGACAACACATATACAATAAGTCGAGGAGGTTGAAGATACATTCGACCTTGAGGTTGAGGCAATTGAAGTACAAAGAAGTAAGATGCTGTCTGTGAAAACCACAGAAATCAAACTACCCTTGGATGTAAGTAACTTCACTGAGAAGCATGCTCAGATGATGTTGCCTGTTGTGCCTGACTTCAAGATTGGAGACAGGACCTATATCTTTTTACATCATGTGCAAAGCATCTTTTATTTAAGGGAGGACTTCTCCCTGGCTATCATTTCCAAAGTCCAAGAGGAGAGGAGTGGATTTGTTTCAGAGGATAGTAGTGATGATGAGGCAATGGAAACATCCAGCAATCCAATGGAATGCCTCTGAAGATGCTTTGAGAAAGCTGAAAAATACAAGGAGACACTACCTGATGAAGCCACCCTCCAAGAAATAAGACAAAGCCTAAGGCCATTAACAAGTCACAAAGAAGTGGAGGACTGGTTTAACCATTCAAGTCAGGGGTCAACTACATCTGTAGACCTGTGGCAGGAAAACCTCTTTCTTCAGGATGAGAGATTCATGGTAACTCTCTCTCTCTCTCTCTCTCTCTCTCTCTCTCTCTCTCTCTCTCTCTCTCTCTCTCTCTCTCTCTCTCTCTCTCTCTCTCTCTCTGTCACTTACTCAGACATGATATGTGCAGTCTTGGATTGCTGACAAGGATGACTTCCTTCAACGACAGACTCGAGAGTATCATGGAAGGGATGCGGCCCTAGCACAGTACCTTTCAAAGCTTTGCGAGTCGACGATAGTAGTTTTTCACAATTCCATGTCACGAGAGGGTTCAATAGCAACTTACACATTAAAGACACTATCACGCTTCTTGGGTGGACCCGTGCTGCCCAAAAGTGCAGATAAAGTCATTCTTGTGGACAAAGTGTTTGCCAGAGATTGTTTTGGTTACTACCCGGGCTATACAAGTGATCGGGCAGCATATTACTACACTTACACAGCAATGGCACTAGCTCTTGGCAGACAAAACCCATACGAACTTTTAGAGTATGGCAAACATCTCATGATTCGTTACAAGGGTGATGTGCCAAAAAACAAAATTGAACCTACAAAATCTTGATACACTTCAAGTAGCAATTGTATAAGATCATGTATTACAGAAACTTGTACAATGTCATCCACTCAGAGTATCTTTCTCCACTTGTGGTTCACATACACCATTGTCTCTCTCCACCTTTGTTGACTTTCACAAGCACCGGAGTTGTTGTATGCCATTGATCTTTTAACTTTTTGTTGTTGTAAATGTCTGATGGCTTGTGTTGTTGCTGAAGAGGCCAAGACTTGTGCTGTTGTGTTGTTGCTGAAGAGGCCAAGACTTCTTTTGCCTGCATTCGCTGAAGAGGTTAAGACTTCTTTTGCCTACATTCGATGAATGATTCTATGATAGAACCATTCAAATAGTTCTCTCAAACTGTTAGCTTTGATTCGAGAGCCACCATGTCGTGTGTGCCTGAAATAAGCATTTCTCTCCATGTAATGAGACTTTTCCATCCCTTGGGTATTCCATATTGCCGGTGTGAGCGGGATGAAAACACACACAGCGCCTCTATAACGACCCGACACACACTCTTGGGAAGATACACACACACACTATGGGGCACCACTCGGCTTACACAACACACCTGGCCGAGACAGGGAACACACCTCTGGAGTGAGAGGAGAGAGACTATCCACTTGCCCACTCCACACAGAGATACCCACACGCACACACACACACACAAAAACTCAGCTCAAAAGAGGAGAACTTCTAATGTTTATATACAAATGAGCTTGGGCCAACACCAATGGAGCAAACAGCTCACACAATATGGGTAAAAGATACCAGATACAATCACAAATTGGAGAAGAAGCTTCACTCACCGGAGAAGATTACACAGAAAAACAGCAGAAAAAGAGTGAGGAATTTGGCAAAATGGACAGCGCCATCGCATCCAGAACGGCCCAAAACCCCAGTCTACAATGTCAAAGTGCTCAAATCCGACATCGGATGAGCAATTTACGGCCAAAACAGGCTCCAAAATGAGCAAAAACACACCTGCGGCTGTTCCTCCTCTCTTCTCCACGTTTTTTCTGGTCTTCTCCCTGTTTTTTCAGTCCCACACTTAGCTTTATTAGTTGGGCACCCATGGCCTTTTAGATGACCTCAAACGGACCCCGAACAGGCCAAAAACTGACCTCGCAGTGCATAGTTGTCACCTTTTTGCATCATTTGCACACCTGGCACTCAACTTTTTTTCAATAATGCATCTCGCCACCACGTGAAGTGGCCCCAAAAAGTGGTCCTAATGATGACCTTTCTGCATAACTCTCACAAGAAAACACCCACGTTGTGTCCGTATTCATCCACGTGCAAATATTGACCCTGTTCGGCCTCCTGACGCCACTCGATGCCATCTGACGCACCTGCTTACCTCATGTCGTCGGCCCGCGGATAGCTTCCTCGAGAAGTTTTACGTGCTACCAACTCCTCCTTATTGTAGAAAAAACACACTAGTACTGATAATAGTGAAAATCGATGCACTATGTACACCCTGTCCTACCTATACACATGTGGGCCCCACATAACCACCTGGCTCTGGAAAATGGGCAATCCTTTATTCGATGCACCATGCATGTGTATGTACATATGCGCAATCCCTTGCTCCAAAAAACTTCTGACATAGTTTGCCCACCCCCTAGCCTGCTAGATCATTCATGATCAGCAGCAGCAAAAAGAGATATGAGACTCGCCGCATCACAGGTCTCCTCATCCTTCACCAACATTTCTTGCTCCACCGACAACTCATCTTGCTCCACCATCATCAATCTAGCATGATACAATTTAAGACGCAATCCATTTACCCTTGACTTATGTAGAACACCATCCAGGTTAGCCAGCTGATATGTGCCATTTGGAAAACACTCTACTACCTTGAAAGGGCCTTCCCACTTAATTTGAAACTTCTTTTGGAAGGTGTTGTCCAGCTTACTGTTGTAGCGCAAAACCAAGTCATGTTTCTTGATACCCTTACTTTTGACCTTTTCATTTATCTTTGTCAAAGCCTTATCCTGCATCTGCCCATAATGCTCCAATGCGCTCATCCTATCCAACTGGACCTCTTGTAACTGCAAGAGCCTCTCTTTGAATGCATCACTAGGCGACCCAAGCAACTTCTCTAACATCTTGACCGCAGGCAACTCTACCTCCACAGGCAATAGTGCTTCCTTTCCATACACCAAATGAAATGGAGTAAACCCTGTACCTGTCTTCACCGAAGTACGGTAAGCCCATAATGCACTAGGCAATTCCAAATCCCAATTCTTTCCTTGGTGCTCTGTCACTTTAGAAAGAATTTGTACCAACTCACCATTGAATCTTTCATTTAAGCCATTACACTGTGGGTAATAAGGAGTGGTATGCTGATGCTTAATCTTCATCTTTGTGCATAAGAAGTCTAGCAGTTTAGCTCTAAATCCTGGCCCCTTATCTGAAAGTAGCTCTAATGGCACCCCAAACTTGCAACATATTTCATCATACACAAATTTTGCCACATCCTTTGCAGTGATCTGTTTTACTGCTATAGCCTCTGCCCATCTAGAGAGATAGTCCACTGCCGTCAAGATATAGCTTTTGCCCCTGCTTGTGATAGGTAACGGGCCTATTGCATCAATCCCCCACTTTTCAAACACATCAAACGCCATAATGGTTTTTCGTAGCTCTGGCTTCAACACTCTCTTCCCAAACGCTTGACACCTATTGCAAGACCTACACCAATGGTGAACATCCTTGTGCAAACTAGGCCATACATACCCCTCTTGCAAAATCTTATGCAAGGTGATATTTAGAGCAAAATGGCCACCACATGCGCCTTCATGATTCTCTTCCAACACTCTGTAAAGCTCCTCCCGCCAAGGTACACGTCTCAACACGAGATCATCCCCTTTCATGTATAAGACATCACCAATCAATTTGTACCTGTATGCTCTACGCACAAAGCCATACTTCTTAGACTTCTGAATCTCCTTTGGAATGATTCCTGTTAGCAAAAACTCCTCTTCTTGAGCCAAACTTTCCCAGCCATGATAAAGAGGTAAAGTGGTCCTCAACACGAATAGCTCCCCAATCATGCCTTGAGCTGCTTCATGCGCCTCTCCATTTAGAGCACGTTCAATGTGTCTGATACTCCATGCTTCAAACTTTTTTAACAGGCCTTTAAGTCTGAAGCACATTTCCTTCAATGAGGTGTTCTTGCTCTTCCACACATTCAGCACTTGCTTCACCACTAACAAGGCATCACCTTTTATGCTCAACCTTCGAACCCCATGCTTCAAACAAATGTGTAATCCGGCTTCCAATGTAGCATATTCAGCCTCATTGTTACTATGCGCATCCAATTTGAACCCTCTCTTGCATACTAGCTTTCCCTCTGGATCATAAAGTGCTATACCCCCTGAAGCTGCATCGTGGCTCTTTCTGTATGAGCCATCAAAGAACAACACATGTGCATTGCTGATATGTGGCACTTATTCAACTACCTTTCTCACCACCTCTTCCTTAACAATAAGGGGATTCTCCTTGTAGGTCAACAAATCAGCTAGGGTAGCCCTTGTACTATCTTCCACTAGAAAAGAGAACTCAAACTCTTGCAGCTCAATTACCCATTTCTTCACCACATTTGACATGTTAATACCATTAATTAACTGTGGCAAAAAGGCATAACTCGTCAAGAAAACAAAAGGCCGTGGTAGCAAGTAATGACGAAATCGTCGACAAGCAAATATTACACTGGCCATCACTAGCTCTACTTCCGATAACTTTCTCTCCGCTACCAACTTCACTCGGCTTGCACAATACACTGGCCTCATATAATGGCTGCCCTTCCCCTTTTGCAATAGCATGGCTCCAATGGCATCATCCCCTACTGATGGATTTACATTAAAAACTTTCTCCCAATCAGGAGTCTGCATGGCTGACAACCCCCCTAACACCTCTTTCACCTCTTGAAACACTTCTTCACACTTGTCATCCCATTGCAATGGATCATGCTTTGCCACTTGCTGTAATGGATAAAGAAGCTGCGAAGACAATGGAATGAACCGTGCCATGTACTTCACTTTGTGTATAAAGGTTGCCAATTGCTTCGTACTCATAGGTGATGGAAGAAGAATAATAGACTTAACCTTGTCTGGATCAGCCTCAATGCCATTTTCTGACACCATGTGGCCCAATAACTTCACCCTTGGCTGTGCTAGATGACATTTCTTTGGATTTAGTTGTCCTCCACATTCATCATATCGAGCCAATACCATCTGCAGCTTCTCATGGTGTTCAGCCGTACTGCTATAAACACAGAAGTCATCCATAAAAGCTTTAACACAACTACCAATGAATGGTTCCAACACCCAATTTGCTCTCTCTTGATAGAAGGAAGGTCCACTTGACAACCCAAATGGCAATACTGTGTAGCAATAGCAGTCCCATGGCATAATAAAAGTGGTCTTTGTGCGGTCTTTAAGAGCAATCTTCAATTGAAAATAGCCTGAAAAACCATCACACACACTGTACCTCTCATAACCTGCCACTGAATCCAAGATCTAATCGATAAATGGAAGAGGATATGGGTTCTTCTTCGTGGCTGTGTTTAAGGGCTTAAAATCTACACAAATCCTCCACTTCCCATCCTTCTTTGGACTGACTACTACTGGACTCACCCATTCTGTGGTCTCCACAGGGACTATGAACCCTGTCTTCAACAACTTGTCCACCTCTTCTCGCAAGGCTTCCATTTTCTCTTGACCCATCCTTCTTAGCCTTTGCCTCACTGGCTTAGCACCTTCTTTCATCTCTATATGCATCTCTTCTCCCTTGAACCCTCTGATCTCTTCATATGAAGTAATGAACAAATCAGGAAAACTAGCCAGCATGTGCAAATATATATCCTTCTCCATAGCTGAGAGGTCTCCACTAATCATTTGTGTCATTAATTCCTGCTTCTTTGACAACTCAACCTTGGTTTGCATCAGCCCTTCAATCACTTCATAAGGCCCTTCACTTTCATCTTCAACTTCATTCGCAAATGCGACTAAACCACACTCCTAGATTTCTTTATCCATCAAAAGAAATGCAACATCAGCATCCTCATCACTGCTGGTAGTGCTATCACTATCCTCATCTGTCACCGTGGAAGAGTCTTCATCACTAGACTCATCCTCATCTTCATAAATCTCCTCTAATCGTTTCCTTGTGTCCATATTATAAAGCTTCTTGGTACCTGTCTTTCCATAGAGGCTAATCGTACCATGTCGCCAATCTTGAACAGCTCCCACTGCACGTAACCATGGTCTGCCCAGTATAATAGGATATGATCCCAACCCTGCTGGCATCACATGAAAATCAACCACTGCCTTTGCATCATATGCCTCCACTTCTAAGCTCTTTACAACACCCAAGCATTTTACTTTTTGATGGTTTGCCAATCTGATCCGAAAACCTGACACCCCAGCCACTATGAGACCCATCTTCTCAACGCATGAGTGTGTTATGACGCATATTTGGGCTCCGCCATCCACATAACCTTGTCCCAAATTTTTCCTTTTATGCCACATATCTACTATTGGACAAATGTCTGGTAGCTCGTCCATTGCCAACACCTTCACTGAACCTCTCTCTGGCTCTTTCTCCATTGGGTTAACCATCCTCTTCCACTGTCGCTTTAGCTTAGGCACCATCTCTATAAGATGCCCAAAAGTAACATCTGCCTTCCTGCTCGTCAGATCCTCCCTCAAGTCATAGCTTAATTGCCCATCCCCTAGTGGAAAATCTGAAACATGAAACTTTCGACGAGCTCTCCTTTTCCTCTTGGCCTTGACGTCCTCGCCTTCATGGCTCTTTCCTTTCTTCTTACTAGGACCTGGGGCACTTCTTCCTTCCTTATCCTCTGTGGTCCTCTTCCCAATAGGCATCACTAATGTATCCTCTAGCTTTGATGCCTTCTCCAAGGTGACTACACTTAGCACTTTTGTTTTTCCCTTTTCCTCCTGGGTCAGTCCACTAGTTCCTTCGTCTCCCTTAATTTCGATGTCATAATCATTTGACCTAGTTAGCACCTGTCTTGGCAATGGATACATGTCTCCCCCCATCCTTGGTGGCTTATCACATTGCGGGCTGATGTGACCCAACTCTCCACAATTATAACATGTGGGCGTCTACCTCCAAAACCTACCATTGCTTTGTCCAACACCATTCCTAGGCCTTTCTTCACCTCCTTGCTGATTTGCAGACCTCCCTCGACCTCGATTATTTCCCACTTGACCTAGCATGTTTAGGCTGAGATTCTTCATCAAATCTACCATTTGTCTCATGTCTTGCCTTAGCCCATCATCTTGCACTGCTGTAGTGACCACTGCTGGCATAACCTGAGTAGTAACAGGAACCACTGGTTCATGATGAACCCCTGACATACGACCTTGTAAAGAGTCCATAGGCTGAAATTCAGACCTCATTGGCAAAGACTCCACCCCTAACTGGCTCATTTTCCTCAGCTTCCACTCTTTGTTCCTTGCTACCTCTAGTGCATCCTCATATGTCCTAGGCTTCTTTAGCTCCACTCTCCAACGTATATTCTCCCAAAGACCAGCCAAGAACCGTCCTTCTTCATCATGTCAGGCGGGGGTACCTGTGGTGCTAAAGCCTTGCACATTCGCTCCCATGCCAATGAAAACTTACGTATGTACGCATCTACTGGCTCACCTTCCTTTTGGCACCAAAGCCTGTACTTCTTGCCACACTTTGTCGGGATCTTCTATCTTCACAAACTCCACTTCCAACCCATGTCGTAGATCGTCCCAACTCAACCTTACAGGTGGATCAGCCACACGCAACTCCTCTTCAAATGCTTTAGACCAAACTCGTGCATCACTCTTCAAACAAATTTGGAGAAGGCGTAACATTTGCGTAGGGTCATGAATCTGGTTGCTAATGCAAGCAACCTCCATCTTTTCCAAAAATTCTTCCACATCTTCATCACTTCTTCCATGAAACTCGGGATAAGAGAAAGCCATGGCTACCCAAATTATGATGCTTTGAGAACCCCTTCGAACACACGTGCAAGAACCCAAAACTTTTCACTACCCAATCCCCAGAAACTTCAATGGAGCTCAACTTTAGATAAGGACAAACACATGCACATCAAATGAGTTTTCATAGTTGATCATCGGAATTACAACAGGCAAAGGACATTCCAGGATCTCTCTCAATCTTCTTGGCCCAAACATAAAGACTATGAGCTGCTGGAAAAAGATCTTCCTGGACACATGAACATTAATCTAAATTCTTTGAGTTAAATGAAAAGGAGTGAACTGAGGGCCATTTTGATCATCCATTAAAGCCAACCATGAAGCTCCCAAGAAGGTACACCTGACTCAACCTCTGATTTTGCCAAAATTTCAGCAGCATAACAGCATAAATGGCTCAAAATACCAAAAAACCAGCCATCATAACTTGGGAAAATTTCGACAGAGTTTCCCCAGAAGTAGAGCGGTAGGAACCCAAAATATAGACTGTCTATGTATGCATAAACTATCAACAATAGAACCCGAGCATCAAGTAGGACTCACTAGTACATAGCCTATGGCGAGGTCACACAAAGGGTGCTCCAGCTACCTGTACCACCGAAAGGATCTCCACATTTGAGAATCCCCCAGCTCAATAAAAACCTCACGCTATCGACCCTCACACGAAGGCTAATGCAAATCGCATATAGTCAAGTCTCAGAAATGACTATCTTCCAGACCAAGTCTCAGAAATGGCTGGGACTGCCAAATACAACCAAGTATGGCTCCACAAATGCGTACAATGGCAGTTTCCACAAGTAACGTACAATCCAGCAGACAATGCGTTCAAATAGGCGCCAAGTGATGCATACCCACAACAATTGCAAGTGACATCACTGCTAGTATATCACTGTACTCCAGCTACTTGTACCTCTGTGAATCACTTGTACCTGTACCTGTCCCAGTAACCTCTAACCTGTAATCCTGAATCTCGAAGCTTGAAACTTGAAGCAGAAGGTACTCGAAGAAGATCCTCAGTGGGGGCACCAAAAGAATGTGAGCGGGATGAAAACACACACAGCGCCTCTATAACGACCCGACACACACTCTTGGGAAGATACACACACACTATGGGGCACCACTCGGCTTACACAACACACCTGGCCGAGACAGGGAACACACTATGGGGCACCACTCGGCTTACACAACACACCTGGCCGAGACAGGGAACAGTGAGAGGAGAGAGACTATCCACTTGCCCACTCCACACAGAGACACACACACACACACAAAAACTCAGCTCAAAAGAGAAGAACTTCTGATGTTTATATACAAATGAGCTTGGGCCAACACCAATGGAGCAAACAGCTCACACAATATGGGTAAAAGATACCAGATACAATCACAAATTGGAGAAGAAGCTTCACTCACCGGAGAAGATTACACAGAAAAACAGCAAAAAAAGAGTGAGGAATTTGGAAAAATGGACAGCGCCATCGCGTCCGGAACGGCCCAAAACCCCAGTCTACAATGTCAAAGTGCTCAAATCCGACATCGGATGAGCAATTTACGGCCAAAACAGGCTCCAAAATGAGCAAAAACACACCTGCGGCTGTTCCTCCTCTCTTCTCCACGTTTTTTCTGGTCTTCTCCCTGTTTTTTCAGTTCCCACACTTAGCTTTATTAGTTGGGAACCCTTGGCCTTTTAGATGACCTCAAACGGACCCCGAACAGGCCAAAAACTGACCTCGCAGTGCATAGTTGTCACCTTTTTGCATCATTTGCACACCTGGCACTTAACTTTTTTCCAATAATGCATCTCGCCACCACGTGAAGTGGCCCCAAAAAATGGTCCTAATGATGACCTTTCTACATAACTCTCACAAGAAAACACCCACGTTGTGTCCATATTCATCCACGTGCAAATATTGACCCCGTTCGGCCTCCTGACGCCACTCGATGCCATCTGACGCACCTGCTTACCTCATGTCGTCGGCCCGCGGATAGCTTCCTCGAGAAGTTTTACGTGCTACCAACTCCTCCTTATTGTAGAAAAAACACACTAGTACTGATAATAGTGAAAATCGTTGCACTATGTACACCCTGTCCTACCTGTACACATGTGGGTCCCACATAACCACCTGGCTCTGGAAAATGGGCAATCCTTTATTCGATGCACCATGCATGGGTATGTACATATGCGCAATCCCTTGCTCCAAAAAACTCCTGACACCGGGTTCCCATACTTTTGTATAAAATATGGTAAATGATATGAAAACAGATTACTTAGAATGTTTTACACTCACATAGTTACACATAAAAGAGAATCAAATACACAATAATACCATGTAGTGAGTAATCTGGGTGTCTGTCCATGTTGTCTTGAATGATTTTTTGAGAAGGTTGAGATTTTCCTTGAACTTGTTCATATCACCTTGTGACTAGTCATCTTTGTCGCACATCAAAAATAGGATGTCTATTGATCGCCAAACCTCAGCCTTCACGTTACGAGTAGTTGGTTCTTGATCTTTGACTGCAATATGTAGCTTTTTCGAGCTCTGATACTCTACCTTGCTAACATAAGATGTGTTATATATTTTTCCATGTTTTGTTAGCTTCGGATCTCGTATTCCTTGGGGTTTAGATAAAAACCTCCGTGCCTTCACCCCACCAATGGATGGTTTGCATGGGACATCCTTCTCAGCAGTTGATCTCTTTTCATCCCGCTGGATTTTCACATTGCCACCATGAAGCCCCATATCCGATAGTACCAATTCTAAGCACTGCAGGGCTACTTGTCACTCTACTGACTTCTTAATTTTCCAAGCAAACCCGATATATAAGTAGACCAATTTCTCCACAATTCTACAAAGGGCATGCATTGTACAAATGTGGACATTCACAAGTGGTATTTTCAAAACCGATCAAAAAGCAGGGTCCTCAATGTGACGTGTTGGAGATTTTCTCCACCACTTTGGGTCCATGACCTTTGCAGGCTCCATGCAGAACAAACGACGACTTTTCCATTGCACCCATTCCACAATTATACATGCACTTTAATGTTTTGAGGTCACTTGCAAGATGCCACTAAACTTGAAAGTCTCCCCTTCCATCTAGATGTAAAACCTCTCCCTGGTTAGTCTGTCGATCAATCACCTCTGGAATATTAGTTCGATGGAACACCCAATATAGAATCTCATGATCTTCTTTCTTTACCTGCAACACAAAATAAATGAGACTTAAGTAGATGTGAACATTTGAGCTTAGCTGAGAATATCGCTTACCTCAAACGCACCAAGCCACCATCTGTTAGATTCTGATTGAACACTAAAATACAAAGGATGATCATTTGGACACTTTGAGAGGGCTCTATTCATTAAACTAATAGTAACACTCTCTAGCTTTTTCTCTTTAACAAGATCACACTCATCCAGTTTTAACACAAAATGTAATATCCCTTGTGACTCTTCAAATGTTATGTTGTAAAACTCCACCATTCTCTTCTGTAACATCTGCAGGTCCATAAAAATATTATTGAACTCATCATATGCCATGTTTGCTCCATGGCCACTGTAAGTTGCTTTAATATGAAAGGGTTGTCCAAGATAGTCTCCCTGTGCCTCGTTAAGCTGAAGCCTCTCTTTCCAAACACTTGAGGCTGATGGTAAAAGTTTGGATTTTATACCCTTTTTAACAAAGATGGATGAGACAGATTTTTGTATAGCCAAATATCCTCTTTTGCTTACACCAAGTGAATCAAGTGTGCCTTGTATCTCTTTTGCAGGCACTGAGTTCTCTGAAATAAAGCGGTCTACTACATTTCGTTGTAGGACCTAAAACTTCTTGTCATGTACTATATCTGCTGCTAGGCTTCTACTTATAAGTGGCTTCAATCTCTTTCCTATATTGGCTTTGGGGTCAATGTTTTCCTTGTCACGATAGATTGAATCTCTACATGAAGACAATGCATAAGTAAATAATAGAAAATTTACTTCACTAACACTATTTAGGCACATGAAAACAATGAATAACAAGAAAAAACAAAAAGATTACTTAACTAAGACAATTTAGCTAACCAAGAAGCATCACCTTAATGCTCGGATTCTTTTCTTGAGACCTCCGGATGCAACCTGCAATGTTTCAAGATTGCGCAATTTCTTCTTTCGAATACGACCACCCAAGATGGTGTCCTTCATTTGACAACTTTGTACCTTTCCTTTCAGTTCCTGTACCTCTGTTTTGTGTTGCAAAATGGTAACCTGGTCTGTAGAATGTAAATGTGAAAGATGAACAATCTCACATTGTTGAGCTTGGAGAATGCCCTTATAAGTTTCAGCTTCCCTTAGAAGAGATTTACAATAACCGAGAAGGATCTTTTCTCCATCACCATCAAAGGTCAATAAGCTTGTAGGATTGACAAACGGTGGAGATTCATTAGTCATTGGATTCTTAGGATAGAGAGAGCCTCTCGTCCAGATATCTATGTGTTTAGCTCCCTGAGCTCTGAGCGTATCTATGGATGCGGGAGGTATATGTATGTTTGTTTTACTACGCTCAATCAATGGTTGGTACTCATTGTCCAAATCAATGTGAAGGTGATATTTGGCTCGTTTCTGTGTAACATTTTTGCCATTTGAGGAGTGCACCATTAGCCAAATGTGCAGGTTTAATGGAAAGTGAATAGACGGTTGCGCCTTCGTCCCTCCATGTTAGCCTCATTCCCTCCATGTTGACGAGGTTCATTCAATGCAACTGAAAAGAAGATTATCCCTCAATCATTACGAATGAATGTTCAGAAGAGTAAGGAATCTACTTAAAGTACACTGTTTGAACTTTTACCATGAAAGACCCACCTCTATTATTCGCCATATTTTCTAGAGAGAGAGTGCAAAAAATACATTTTCTTAGAAGGCCCTCCAAATGACCTCCAAAATTTCCTAATGTGAGCATCTTGTGAATTGATCAACTTTTCTTGAGGAAGATGATGCATGAGAGTGTGATAATATTTTGAGAGACAATTACCCTACATTTATGTCAAGGTAAGGCCACCTTGAATTTTTCAAGTGTGGGAGGATGTAAAGTCCTTGATCTTATGGGTGTTTTTGAAAAATGCAATAAATAGTTTTGCATGTGCACTATAGTTTAACTTCCATAAGTACTTTCATAAAATGATTATTTTAGTTGCTTTTCGAAGAAAAGTAGAGTTATCTCCTATATATATTGGGTCTTAGGAGGTCAAAGTTTAGTTTTGTAAACATTTTCTTTTATTGCTTTTCGATGCTTTTTCAAAGAGCAAGGCTTTTTTTTTATATCAAGACTGTTTCTATCTCTATAGGGGTCAAGGCAAGTCACATGTCAATTTTGTTTGTTATTTTTGTGCTTTTTGATTTTTTTTTTAAAGTAACTTTTTTTGGTGTGTTTTGCTTGACCTAGAATAATTGTTTTTTGAGCACCAGATATGTGCAAAGTGGTCGTTATTGCTCAAAAAAATTAAAAGCAACCACTATAAGAGGCATATTACAAAACTACTATCATTGATGCAGGCTAACAAAGGAAAATACAAAGAGAAAAGATTGCGTGTGCGGCAATGACAGCGGCAAGTGACGCGGTAGTGGTTTAACAGCAATATATGCGGTAATAGACACGGGAATATCCCTACGACTATTACTGTGTGCATTGCCACAACTATTATCATGCTATTACCACTATAGGCCTATTGAAAAATAAAGGTGCTCATTTTGGGTGGCCCATATGAAACATCAACTTTTTTGTGAAAGATTATAGAGGGGAAAAAAATGAATTTGAATATACTTTACCTTGACAAATTAATATGTAGATGATCAACTATTTAAAAAAGTTACAAATAAAATGAAAATAGTTGTATATACATTGTGCCACATTGGGACTTTATGAGAGTTTAGACAAATAATTTTCTATCTAATCCTCCTCCTCCTCATTGTCATCTACATGCACATACGTTTGATCACTCTGACTCAACATAAAGCCAAACCAAATTAAACAAATCAACAACTTAAAACAATTGATACAATACTAGTTGTTTAAACTTACCACTTGTAGAGATCCAACCTCTGAGTCGAATTTCTCGTGAGAGATGTGATTGTTCTCCAACAACCATCGCCAAGTTTCAAATTTTGTATGCCGCTCTCAAAACTTGACCATCTCTTTGGTTGGTCAACTAAGAGTGATATTCTCCTAAGTTAGCGATAACAACAACAAATCATTAACTAAAATCTTTATAATCAATGATTTAGGTTGTAATTTTATCAATCTTACATATTTTTCCTTCCAAGTTGCTTTGCCTCCCAAGCCATAGTACGTGGGAGTTTATCTGGCCCGAGCTTTCCACTGTTGTCTGTAGGATGAGCCCATTGCAACATGATTGCTCTTTTCTTGCATTTTCCACTCCCACTCTATATCTACCATGTTGCCATCGTGATAGCTCCTATCTGGATCTCTAACTTGGTTGGCCGCTACACGCCGTACACTGGACTGCTTGTTTTTCAAAAATGTTTTTATGTAGCCCTCCAACCACATTTGTGAAAAATGCTGATCAGGGGCTTTTGAAAATCAAGCATGCAACACATCCTCAATATAGCATGCATGATCTGGTAGTTGTTCTCTAGACTTTACAAAACAATTCTTATATGTCAAATGTATAAAAATTTGAAGATGTCATCAAAATGCCCTACCCTGTGCTGCATCGAATTCCACCTCCCTACCATAATTTACCCTATAGTAGTGTCCATGCCTGTCTAGCACGGGTGCATCAATATCCTCATTCTTTGCATATGGGGTGGCACGCTTTGAAATAGGGGGCTTTGTCCCCCCCCGGCCCCCCCCCCCCTCCCTCCACCCAAACAATCAAAGACACAAGATCCCCCGCCGCTCCATCTCTCTTGACGCTCATTTCCCTGAGACGAACATCAACGCGCGCCACTAGAAGAAGTGCGTCAATGGTGCTCGAGAAAATTAGTAGTGGAATGGAGTGGCATGGGACCCTGCAAAGCCATGGGAGTGGGACCCTGCAATGGAAGGGGAGTAGGACGATAATAAGGGGCCGTAGACTGAGGCTGCATCGGTGCAAGGTTGTGGATGTAAGAAGCCCCTCCCTAACTCTCCCATGGAGTGGACTGCGGAGAAAGATTGTAGTTGGCAAGCTGCTACGAAGTGTAGCAGCCAAACAATCCCTCCGTCAAATGGAGGTACTTGTCCCATAAAGAGAGCACCCATTGTAGGTCTTGATCTACCACTAGTGGAGGAACCTAAGTAGAGTAGGTGTAGGATGACCATGCCTGCAAACAACAACGAGAAACCTATAGCACTCATGGGTCACAAAAATCTAGCCACAAATTATCTTAATTTCTTTGCTTGGTCTCACTACCTCAATACTCGAGTCCACTAAAGGCGATGTCCACCCCAGATGGGAGCCCACCTAGGATATGAATCAACCTAAAGAAGGACCAGATGGCTGCTCCCCACCAGATGGTCTCTCATCTAGCATCTACATTACAAAGAGAAATATGATATTTAGCTACTCCTATTGCTCTTTATCTCCCTCTATTGCTCGTTATCTACTCCTATTGCACATTATTGTACTCTCTCTATCTCTCTGCTTTCTCCCTCTACTCACTCATCTTTATATATGTACACAAGAATATATGCACAAAAGCACGTAGATACATATACATACTAGTAGACCTAACTAGAGGCTAGTAGTGCCAAAGGTCAAGAGGCATCTCTTTAGATATCATCACAGTCTCAACCGTGGTAAAGCCAAAGGTACGTTGCGGTAATCTATGCATGAGTGGATCAATACTTGCAACACCATGATTAAAAAAGGATTATACCCAAGAGGAATCATTTAACCTTTGTGCCTATATACATGTATAAACAAATACATATGTACACCCCCTCCCATAATTTAAGTATATACAAATACATATTGTCATAATAAATAATATCTAATTCTCCTAAATGATTTTCTCATGTTAAACTGATCATTTAATATGGGGAAATTCCAGGGGAGAAAAAGCTAGAATAATGGTTAAGCTGGCAGACCTGCCATAGTAGGGATCCAAAGGAGGGAAAATAGGGATCCAAAGGAGGGGGGAATCTGTAAAAGAGCTATGTGCAACAATGGGATCCAAAGACCTTAGGGTTCAGTCCATTAAAACTTCCAGAATGCTAAGGTTCCAAAATTCAAAGGTTGTGTCCAATGCTCAAAAGCTTAGCAAATTGGATGATTTGTGTGTGTCCCAAAAAGTCTTCCCAAGTCTTACAAAGGAGGGGGCGAGCCCAAGATGTAGAGGATGAGAGAGAAAATCACACTCACACACACACACACACACACACACACACACACACACACACACACACACACACACAAGCTCCCTTTAGACAAAGGGAATGAGGGACACATGTCAGCTCCCTAGGCCAGATGCCCACAAGGTGTACTCAAATCCTATTGGATGGCCATGGAGGTGGACCAATGCGAATTAGGCTAGAGTAGATCTAGTTTAATTAATTTAAAAACACTTAATGAAAGAACCAATAGGAATTAAGCTCTCTAGAAGACTATTGGAGAGTCTCCCAAGGGGTCCAATGAACATTCATCATCCCAATGGCTTGCCTGATTCCTATTTTCTAGGAGGCAAAGTGGTCCAATGAGAGTTTAGTTGAATTAATTAATTACCTAAAGCTCTCACGAAAGGAGAAAGGGGGACACATGTCAGAAGACTATCACCTATCACTGGGAGAGGTCCAATGACGTGCTAGCAAGAGCAAATAGCAAGAGGGGTCCACCAAGAGAGAGAGGGGGCTGATTTTTCAAAGGCAATTATCCACACACACTCACAGAAGCTCATGTGTAGAGTAAGAAGACTCTATCTCTCTTCTCAAGCTTTAATGGAAAGCTTATCACCTACTCCAAGATTGTGAGAAGGGAGGCCTACACCAACAACTCTTGGCTTTGTGATGCAAATCCAACCAAGAGCCAAGCTTTAATGCATGCTCATCTCCTCTACCATGCTAATTACTAAGCTAATCTATGCTAATATGAGTGATTATGTGAGGAGATGTACATCTTTCTCATAAGACTACTCCTTCCTCTCAATCTACTCTCATACCCCGCTAGCTCTCACCATCTTCAAAGGTGTGTGAGGTCTTGGGTCTGAGACCATGTGGGAATTGATGTTGTGTTTGATAAGTATTTTTCTTAGTGCTTGAAGTTTCCATCTTCATTGCACTAACTAGTATTGAAAGAACACAAAGAATTGCATTGTAAAATGTCTCTCTTGATGGGAGAAACCATAATACAAAGCCTTTTGGAGGGGGGACCGGCTCCATGCAAATCCGGTCCTTCAATGTTGTCAATTGCTTGATTTCTCTCTCTTTTGAAGTATTGTTCATGCTATCTAACTAGGTGTTATACTTTTTGTTGGTCTCTCCACCCAAGCACTCTTGTTATTCTCATTAGGAATCTATTCTAATGAAATGCTCACTATGTTCATGCTATTTTCTGCTACACGCAAGTTACTAGACCATTAAATGTTACATTGGTATTAGAGCACAAGGTTTCTCTTTTCTTGCTCAAGAAGGGACGTCCTCAAGCTATCTATAAATGGTTGGTATTATTAATTGTATGTAAGCAAGTAGAATAGGGATTTTTCAGCCTCTAGTACGCCTATCTTTGTGCAGTTAACGGGCCATCACCGTTGAGAGCTATGGTCTTAATAGTGGAGTCCTACGGGGCTTTCCTATGGCCTAACCACTATTGAGCTATTAGAAGCTTCACAGGAGCCGGTGGTGTTTTGGTGTTGAACGACCCTCTCTTCTATTCCTTGCAATTAATGATATTCGAGCCACGGGTACAATAGCTTGAGTGATTTTTCTAAAGGGGTAAAGAGGAGTAGCAACTAGGGCTTGAAGTGCCAAAGTACACCTAAAATTTGTTAGAATGGCTGACAATAGTAACGAGAGTGAAATTAATGTTGATAAGTTTGATTTTGCTAATAATCAGGCTACTAATGATGCTTGTTAACTTAAGTACTTCATGACGTAGACAAAGCTCTCCAACAAACAAATGAGGTGGGAAAATTTTCTTTTGCAATTTCATTTTCATATTGCTCACATTACTGGCAAGCATAATCAAATAGCCGATGCACTCTCAAGATGGCCAAGAGTGAATGTGGTTTTTATAGCAACTCAAAATGATCTATCTTCTATGATAGATGAGTATGCTATTGATCCCAATTTTAGAGATGTGATTTCAGCCCTTGCACTAGGGAAGAAAGAGGAACCATTTACTTTACAAGATGGTTATCTTCTCTATCGCAATAGACTATACATTACTAACTCACTCCGTGAGAAAGTAATGTATGAATCTCATGCTCCTCCTTATGCGGGGCATAGAGGATTGAAACATATTTCTATTGGCCTACCATGAAAGCAAACATACAAGAGTATATTTCTAAATGTGTGGTATGCCAAAAGATGAATTTTGATAGAGGGAAGCAACCTGGATTTCTTCAACCTTTTCCAACCCCTAATTCACCATGGGAGAGCATATCCATGGATTTTATATTTGGATTGCTTAAGTCCATCCATGGGAATAGGGGAATATGGAAGATAGTAGACAGGTTCAATAAACAAGCTCATTTTATACCTATCAAAAAGACTATCAAAGCCCATCAAATGGCAACCCTCTTCATTTCACAAATCTTCAAGTACCATGTCTTGCCAATGTCTATAGTGTCGGATAGAGATCCTAGAATGACCAATAAGTTTTGGAAGGGTCTCTTTGAGAATTTAGGGACAAGGCTAAACTTCTCTTTGGCCTATCACCCGCAAACGGATGGCCAAAGTGAAATATCTAACCTAACAATTCTCGATCTACTAAAATCCTATGTAATGGAAGTAGATCAAAGATCCCAATGAGAGAAGTACTTACCCTTAGTGGAGTATACCTACAATAACGCTATACATACTTCCATGAGAAAATCACCTATTGAGGTAATTGAGGGAAGATCAAAAAGTCCCCTGCTACTTAAGGTACACGGGAACTTCTTTTCCCCGCAGATGAGTATAGTCGAGACCTACAAGAATCTTTCCAAAAGATTAAGGATGATATCTCTATCGCATAGCAACGGCAAAAGGTTGTTGCTGACAAGCACAAAAGAACCCAAGCCTTTAAAGAAAATGATTGGGTCTTACTCAAATTTCCCAAGGCTCAATTAAGGCACACAACAGGCAAGAATCCTACGGGACACCAAAAGTACTATGCTAAGTTAGCAAAAAGGTACTATGGTCCCTTCCAAATTCTTAGGCCAATCAATGAGATGGTCTATCAACTCAAGTTGCCCAGCCATTGGCTCATACACAATTCTTTCCATGTGAGCCTTTTAAAGCCTTACAACGGAGAGCCACCACAAGAACCAACTATTGAAGACCCATCGGAGATCGAGGACCAAGAAGAGGTGTTTCAGCCCGAGTCCATTCTCCAACATGAAGACAAGGTACTAAGAGGCGATAAGACTATTTGATGATATCTTATTAAGAATTATCCTTTGAAGATGCTAGATGGATGTAAGGCATACAACTAAAGGATAACCTAAACCTTGTCAATGCTTACAATGCTTCCCTAGAGTAAGAAAATGTACAAATGTTAAAAATGAATAACTTTTTTGTCTTATAAGACTCTCTTTTTCTTTATTGTGCACAAATGTGAAGTAGTATGCATGCTTAGAGCACATTTGCGGAGACGACATCTCCCAAACACCAAGTAGAGCTTGTAACTCTACTATGGAAGATTGATAGGACTAATGTGCAGACATGCTTGCGGCAGCTTGAGCTCTCAAGCACCAAATGGACTAGTCATCCATTTTGTAACGATGTCGTAGGGTAACATAGGGATCCTCTACCCGCTAGCAAAAGGACTAAGGAATATACTTTATCTTCTGTACCCCATAGTCGAGGAAGACTATGATTTCAAGAGAGAGGTAATGTCATAATAACTAATATCTAATTCTCCTAAATGATTTTCTCATATTAAACTGATTATTTAATATGGGGAAGTGCCAGGGGAGAAAAAGCTAGAACATTCGTTAAGCTGGCAGACCGACCACAGTAGGGATCCAAAGGAGGGAAAATATGGATCCAAAGAGTGAGTTCATCTGCAAAAGAGCTATGCGTAACAATGGGCTCCAAATACCTTAGGGTTCAGCCCATTAAGACTTCCAAAATGCTAAGGTTCCAAAATTCAAAGGTTGTGTCCAATGGTCAAAAGCTTACGAAATTGGATGCTTTTTGTGTGTCACAAAAAGTCTTCCCAAGTCCTCAAAGGAGCGGGCGAGCCTAAGAAGTAGGGGATGAGATAGAAACTCTCTCTCACACACACATACAAGCTCCCTTTACACAAAGGGAATGAGGGACACGTTTCAGCACCCTAGGCCAGATGCCCACAAGGTGTACTCAAATCCTATTGGATGGCCATGGAGGTGGACCAATGATAATTAGTCTAGAGTAAATCTAGTTTAATTAATTTAAAAACACTTAATAAAATAACCAATAGGAATTGAGCTCTTTAGAAGACTATTGGACAGTCTCTCAAGGGGTCCAATGAGCACTAAGCAGCCCAATGGCTTGCTTGATTCCCATTGGCCAAGAGGCAAAGGGTTCCAATGAGAGTTTAGTTGAATTAATTAATTACCTAAAGCTCTCACAAAAGGGGAAAGGGGGACACATGTCAGAAGACTATCACCTATGCTACTTAACTTTCATTGGCTAAAGCTGGGAGAGGTCCAATGAGGTGCTAGCAAGAGCAAATAGCAAGAGGGGTCGACCAAGAGAGAGAGGGGACTGATTTTACAAAGTCAATTATCCACACACACTCACGGAAGCTCATGTGTAGAGTAAGAAGACCCTCTCTCTCTCTCTCTCTCTCTCTCTCTCTCTCTCTCTCTCTCTCTCTCTCTCTCTCTCTCTCTTCTCAAGCTTTAATGGAAAGCTTATCACCTACTCCAAGCTTGTGAGAAGGGAGGCCTTCACCAACAACTCTTGGCTTTGTGATGCAAATCCAACCAAGAGCCAAGCTTCAATGCATGCTCATCTCCTCTACCATGCTAATTACTAAGCTAAGCTTTGCTAATCTGAGTGATTATGTGAGGAGATGTACATCTTTCTTGTAATATTACTCCTTCTTCCTCATAAGACTACTCCTTCTTCCTCATAAGACTACTCCTTCTTCCTCTCAATCTACTCTCATACCTTGCTAGCTCTCACCATCTTCGAAGGTGTGTGAGGTATTGGGTATGAGATCGTGAGGGAATTGATGTTGTGTTGGATAAGTGTTTTTTTTAGTGCTTGAAGTTTCCATCTTCATTGCACTAGCTAGTATTGAAGGAACAGAAAGAATTGTATTGTAAAATTTCTCTCTTGATGGGAGAAACCATAATACAAAGCCTTTTGGAGGGGGGACCGGTTTAATGCAAATCCGTTCCTCAACTGTTGTCAATTGCTTAATTTCTCTCTCTTTTGAAGTATTGTTCATGCTATCTAACTAGGTGTTATACTTTTTGTTGCTCTCTCCACCCAAGCACTCTTGTTATTCTCATTAGGATTCTATTCTAATGAAATGCTCACTATGTTCATGCTAATAAATTATAATTTAAGTATATACAACTATGTATATGTAGCCATTTTTTTGTGTAAATTGTATAATTTAAGTATATACAATTACGTAAACGTAGCCACCATTTTGTGTTGTGCGCAGTGCAAGAGTGCTCCCGCTTCTGTAGAGTGCTTTGAAGAAGAGCTTTTTTATTTTGCTTCTTGCACACCATCTCTTCACAGCAGCTCCTTGTTCAAGGGATTACTAAGAACATTGCATGCCTGACTCCATTCTGAGGTACGGTATTGTTGGAAGCTTTTCAACCTAATGCCACGTCCGTGGGGAGAAAGAGAGAGAGAAAGAAAGAGATAGATAGGAAGAGAGAGAGAAAGATAGAGAAGGTAAGGAGAAAAGAGCAAAAAGTCATTTCTTTCTCCCTCTCTTTCTCCCCACGTCCGTGGGGAGAAAGCGAGGGAGAAAGAAAGAGATAGATAGGAAGAGAGAGAGAAAGATAGAGAAGGTAAGGAGAAAAGAGCAGAAATTCATTTTTGAATTCCATCGTTTTCACATAACGAATCTCTCTTTCAGAGCACTATACAGAAGCGGAAGCATACCCGCATTGCGCACACCACAAAACGATGGCTTCGCTTACAACCATTGCTCTTTATCTCCTTGTAAGCTCACATGCGCATACCTCTCTCTCTCTCTCTCTCTCTCTCTCTCTCTCTCTCTCTCTCTCTCTCTCTCTCTCTCTCTCTCTCTCTCATATTAAAGGTCCAAACAAAAGGTGTAAATGTACCTCACTCAAGGAGACTCACTTAAAAAAGAACCCAACATGGGTATGGAAAAATAAATGTCATTGAAAATCATCAGAGCACCGAATGGTTCATGCCTGATAAAGGTAGGCAAACAGTTGGAGCCGAATGCTTTACCCTAACTCTCTTGAGCGCATGGGGGCAACTAAAGCACCGAATGTGGATTCGTGAAGCCACACTTATAAAAATCCAGACATAGAACACTACAAGCCCACCCAAAACTCCCTACGCACATGCATAAGGCTCCTCACATGGATATCTACTACCCCATGAGCCCCCATCAGACCTACACAGGCTGCTGGGTCTTCTCATACACATAATACACACACACGTGAAGTTGTTGCTACCCGATTCTTCTCATACGCAACACATAAACTACACACACACACAGACACACAATCACACAACTCTTGCAGAGAAAAACCCCATCACACAACGGCCTTCGAGCACCAAGAATCACAAACTGTAGCATCTTTTGGTGGTGGCAAAGCGGCACATAAGAAGGATTGGGTCTACTACACATCTCACCAACGGTAACCAACAACTATTTTTGTGACTTTTTGTTTTTTTTTGGATTTGAATTGGTGAAAAAACTATGATATACATATTCATGAACATATGATCACTTGGTCATAAAACTCTGATTTAAAACGATGTTATGCATAACATTCCTTACAATGTAGTATACTTGTTGGGTATTCTTACAAGCATAAGAGAGGTAAATATGGTTTTTAATTATCCCAGAAAAACATTCCATAATGTAAGAGAAAATTTATAATTTGGAAAACCTTGAGTAGGGAAAATGCTGCATGGTCTGGAACACTGTATGATATGAAGTAATGACTCTATGAACTAGCATAGGATATACCATGTTGGTCTTTGGGTTCAAAAAACATGCTTAATTTTATGAAAAATTTGGTATATTGTGAAATCTCTCAAAATATATGATTTGCATAGAATTAGACACAAGCTGATTATACTTAGCTGATATTTAAATAGGCACGGTGAATGCTGAGCTAGCTTTTGGGTTTCCCAAAAACAGTCAACAATGTAAAGAACCTTCTGATATGGAAAACCTAAATTTATGAAAATGATCTGCATGGTGTGACAAACCGTATGGTATAGTTTGTTAGCTCCATGAACATGCATATGATTTACCTTGCTATTTTTTTGTTGTAAGACAAATTCTAAAATTTATTACGGATAATCTTGAGAAGGACTTTGCAATTAGATATATACATCGTATATCTTACTTGAATGGATTTTTGGACATGAAAATGAACCCTGGCTGGCTGTAAGTCAGAATATGTTGAACATCCTCTCAGGAATTGGCATCTTGTATGATATTTTTCGCAGCCCTACATCGGATATCATATAGGTGTAGTTTCAACACAAATCATACGAATGATGACCCCGAGCTTTCAGGTAGACCTTCTGTCTACTGAGAGGATGTCCAACCGAAATCTGGCATATTTTCTTTTTAGGTTTTCTAGACCTTATAACAAGTTTCTTTTGAGTATTAAGAGAAAATATTTTTTTGAAACAGTGGGAACGGTTTTTTTGTACATTATGAGGAATGGTCTACGAACTTGTGAAGAAAGGTTTTTTTGGAAATATATGTTGATTGGTATACTTATTGAGAAAAAAGTTTCCAAGCTTGTTTTTTTGTTTTTTATATTTAAAAAAATCTTCATGTGAGGCTCCTCAGAGAGGAGGACATGTTTATTTTGAAAAAAGGATCTAATTAAAAATGGATCTCTCTCTCTCTCTCTCTCTCTCTCTCTCTATATATATATATATATATATATATATATATATATAATTTTTTTCTTTCTTTATCTCTCTCCCTCTAGCCTCTCTCTCTCTCTCTCTCTCTCTCTCTCTCTCTCTCTCTCTCTCTCTCTCTCTCTCTCTCTCTCTATATATATATATATATATATATATATATATATATATATATATATATATATATATATATATATCTACCTCTATCCCTCTCTCTTTCTCTTTATCTCTCTCTATACCTTCCCTCTTTCTCTTTCTCTAACTTACACTATTTTGACACTACTCTAACATTCAACATTTGTCCTCGCTCTACATTAGGACTTATTTAACAATAACCATTGAATTATTCCTAATCTCTCATTCTCCCTCTCTTTCCTTTGTGTGTGTGTGTGTGTGTGTGTGTTAAATCATTCCTACTCTCTCATTCTCCCTCTCTTTTCCTCTGTGTGTTAATCATACACCAAGCAAACAAGAAATCTCACACCAACACCTACAAACTAATCACACACCAACAAAAAGCATTATTACCGCATGTTCACAACAATCACGGGGAGAAAAGAAGGCTCTACTTTGCACAATATTCGTAAATCCCTACAAATGGAGGAGGTATGCACAATTGATGCATTTTTTCTATTTCCATTATTGTTTGTGTGTGTGTGTGTGTGTGTGTGGGGGGGGGGGGGGGTAGAAAATAATAAGAAAAGGAGGGGGAGAGAGATTAGGTATTTATCGTGCATTGAAGAGTTGGTTTCCAACGAGGTTGAGCATCCAATGTCGTTCGCGGATAACCCCCACTCCAAAACCATCTCTGCAATCTATCTGAATGGAATGTATGTGTGTGTGCACGCGCTTTGATTGTAGTGTGTGGGTGCCTGTGTGTGAGGAAGAGAGAGGTAGAGGGTGTGGGAGGTAGAGTAGGGAAAGTTAGCAAAGATGCAAGTGTGATGGCAGAGAAGAGAAGGATAGACTATGCCACAAATACGCAGCATACTCTGTCCTTCTTTCTTTTTTTGGGGCCAATGATTACTGTGGTTATTATTGTAGATATTACTGTGCATATTATCGCATAATGTTACTTCAAATGGATATAAATGTATCCGAGGTAGTAGGGGGGTACAAACCACCCCCCTCTACCCTTAGATTACCATATTTTCATACATAGCTTTTTGTTTTATTTTATAATTCTTTTCTTTTTTTGAATTGATAGTATTGAATATTTTATATTAACATGCACTTAAATAATTAGCATATGTTTATTTGTAGCACTTTTAGAGATTTTTTTAATGAATTTTATATTCCTTTTGTACTATTTGTGATTTAAAATTAAGCCATTTAGTATAAATACTGATTGCACTTTATTTAAAAAAATTGTAGCACTCATTGCATTTTATTCTCTTAGTATTTTTAGTCATTTCTCTCTTTTTGTTGAAATATATAATTGACACAATTTTCTCTAAATAAATTTCCTCAACTTGCAAGCAAAGTTCAGTTGGAGCAATGCAAGTGTAGATGCACTCCTTGGGTAAGTTCGTTAAATGGATTTTTATACATCTCTCTCGCTTCAAGGTGCCTCCTTGCAATTGTATTAATACGCTTTTTTGTTGTATTTTGATGGGGAAAATGTTGTCAAAAGATCACCACATGCCTCGGGATCGCCGACGAGCTAGATCGTATGTCACTACACTTGGCATGGAGTATGAGCGCATCCATGCGTGCATCAACAATTGCATACTATATCGTCATAAGCACGCACGTACTACCTCATGTCCCGTGTGCGGGGAAGCATGCTACAAGACCGGAGTGAGCAGGGTGCACCTACCCTGCAAGATATCAAGACATTTTTCCATTGATCCCTTGCATTCAAAGCAGGTCTACCATGCAGCTTCTCACGCGGCATGCCAACCACCGCTCAAATGGTGGAATGATGCGTGTCCCTGCCGATTCACCTGCATGGAGGCACATCAAAACTCAATGGCCAGAGTTTGGGTTGGAGCCTCAACACTTGAGGCTTGGGTTAGCAAGTGATGATGTCAACCGCTTTGGCACTAAGTCTACTTCATGGAGCACTTGGCTTGTGGTGATCATCAACTACAATATTCCACCATGGGAGACAACCAAAAAGGGAAATATACTTCTTTTCTTGCTTGTGCCAGGGAAGTACAAAGCTGCAAATATGGATGTCTACCTTGAGCCTCTCATTGAGGAGTTGGAGGAGTTATGGAGAGGCATCCCTGTTGTAGATGTCTCACTTCCACAGGGGGGGAGGGAAGCCATTGTGAGGGGATTCTTATGTGGATTATGCATAAATATCCTGGGCTTGGAGAGATTTATGGTATCTCCCTTTACCTTCTCTCTCTATTTTTCTCCCTCTAGTTTGAAGCTTCTCTCTAACAATTTGATATGTATGCAGGGTTGTCCAAATCAGGCCACAATGCATGCCCTACTTGCGGGCCATCATCGGTGACAAAGAGGTTGGATGCCTTGCGCATCTATTAAAAAAACTGTAATGGAATTGGCCTATTTAGTTTGAGAGTAGCGGAAATTAATGAGAGTACTTTTGAGAAATGACTTTGTGAGCATAGCGAGTGAACATAATTGAATATAGCAACATAATCATAGCAATTAGTTAACTTGGCATGAACAATAATTTTGCAAGAGAGAGAATTTAGAGAACATGACAACAGTTGAGACCGGATTTATGTGGAGCCGGTCCCCCCTCCCAATAGGCATTTGTATTATGATTTCTCCCATTAAGAGAGACTTGTTAGAATACAATCTTTGTGTTCCTTGTGACCTAGGTGATGCAATGAAGATGCAAAGCTTCATGCATCACAAACATAACATAAACTTGAAAAAAGCTTTAACTATCCCAAGCCTCAGTCAAAAGACCTCAAACACCTTCGAAGGTGGAGAGAGCTAGCAGGGAATGAGGGTAGGGAAGAGGAGGAAGAAACATTTCGTAGGATAAAGAATTAGTTCCTCACTTATCATAACTCTTGTTGCTAGCATACATAATAGCATAGTAATGAAGAAGAAGGAGATGGCAAGCTTAAGCATTGAAGCATGGCTCTTGGTTGGATTTGCACTCCATATCCAAGAGTGTTGGTGTAGGCTCTCAACCTCTACTTACTTGGAGAAGGAGAGGGAGCTCTTTCACTTTGCATAGCACACAATGAGAGTGTTTGTGAGTGTGTGTGGGTGAGTATACCCTCCTAAGCAACCCCCTAGCTTGCTTGGGTTGACCCCCCCTTGTAGCTCATGCTTGAAGCTCATTGGACCCCTCCAGGCCTAGCCAATCACAAGTAGGAGGCATTACAAGCAGCAAGGGTAGCATTGAGACAAGTGACCCCCTTTCCCCTTTGAGAGAGAGGGCTAGATAAATGCTAAAGCAATTAATTAAATCTCCTAAATTATTATTGGACCCCTTGGGTGTCCAACTAATAGGCTTCAGGCACACCATGAGGGCAACATGAGGAGGAACTTGACAAGTGTCCCTCTTGCTTTCTTTGTACCATGCATGCCTTGTGTGAGTGTGTGGGTGTTCTCTCTCATCCCCCCTCATGTAGGCTCGCCCCCTCCTTGTAGGGATTGAATATTTGACTTTTTGACACCTCAAGCCCCTCATACATAGGCCAGTTCCCACCACAAGCTTGGTCGTTAAGCACTTTAAGCTTGGGCTAGGTTCTCACCTTAAGTGCAACCCTAGCATCTCAAGCATGTCAAGCACCTCAAGAATCTCAATAATTAAGCACCTCAAGCATCTCAAGCACCTCAATCATCAAGCACCTTAGTCATCAATCATGACAAGCAGGACAAGCACCTCGAGCTGAGTCGGGTTCCCGCGCCTCAAGGTCAGCCCTAGCTTACCTAAGGTCAAAGGACTTTTACACACATTATTGGAGGTCTTCAATGAAGCTAACCCTAAGTTCTTATGCTCCATTGGTTAGCCTTGCTCTTTGATAGACCATCTCTCATTTGGGCCCCTTTACCATTTGCCCCATGTTGAGATAGATCTATAAGCACATGTCTATATCTTAACCCTTGTTCCCGTTTATTCTCCCACATTAAGTGATCTGTTTAATATGAGAGAGTCATTTGGGTTGGTTAGATATTAGATATTAGATTTTATGACATTACCTCTCTCCTGAAATCATAGTCGTCCTCGACTATGAGGTAGAAGAGATAAAGCCTTAGTCATTAGTCAATTTTACTTAGCGGGTAGAGGATCCCTTTTTACCCTATGACATCTTTCCAAGATGCATGACTAATCCATTTTGGTGCTTGAGAGACATAGTTTCCGCAAGCATGTCTGCTCTTTAGTCCATTTTATTCTCCCAAAGTAGAGTGACAAATTCTACTTGGTGTTTGAGAGACGTCATCATCACAAACATGATTCTAAGCATGCATAATAGTTAAATTTGTGCACAATTAAAAAGAGGACTAGTCTCATAAGACAAATTGTATTCCTTGCATCCATCTAGCATCTTTAAAAGGATGATTTTTGAACTTAATAAGATACCGTCGGATAATCTTACCATGTCGTAGTACCTTGTCTTCATGCTGAAGGACAGCTTCGGGTTGTAGCACCTTTTCTTGGTCTTCAACTTCGGGAGGGTCTTCAATAATTGGTTCAGTTGGTGGCTCTCCTTTGTAGGGCTTAAGTAGGCTTACATGAAAGGCATTGTGTATGAGCCAATGGTTGGGCAACTTGAGTTGATAAGCCGTCTCATTGATGGGCTTCAAGATTTGGAAAGGACCATAGTATCTTTTTGCTAGTTTAGCATAATACTTTTGATGGCCCATAGTATTTTTGCCCGTTGTTGGCCTTAATTGAGCCTTAGGAAACTTGAGTAAGACCCAATCATTTTCTTTGAACATTAAGGCTCTTCTGTGCTTATCAGCAACAGCTTTTTGCCTTTGTTGAGAGATGGATATAGCCTCCTTAATCTTTTGAAAAGATTCTTGTAGGTCATGGCTATACTCATCGGCGGCGAAGATCTTCCCATGTACTTTGAGTAGCAAGGGACTTTTAGGTCTTCCCTCAATGATCTCAAAAGGTGATTTTCCCGTAGAAGTATGTACAGTATTATTGTAGGCATACTCTACAAGAGATAAGTACTTTTCCCATTGTGAGCGTTGATCTACTTCGGTAACATAAGTCTTGAGTAGATCAAGTATCGTAAGATTGGCTATCACACTTTGGCCATCCGTTTGTGGGTGATAGGCCGAAGAGAAATTCAATCTTGTTCCGAGATTTTCAAAGAGACCTTTCCAAAAATTACTGGTTATTCTAGGATCTCTATCTGACACGATGGATGTGGGTAATCCATGGTGCTTGAAAATCTGAGATATGAAGAGAGTTTCCATTTGATATGCCTTAATAGTCTTTTTGACAGGAATAAAATGTGCTTGCTTGCTAAACCTGTCAACTATTGTCCAAATTCCTGTATTCCCATGGATAGACTTGGGTAATCCAAAGATGAAATCTATGGATATACTCTCCCATGGTGAATTTGGGATAGGCAATGGCTGGAGTAATCCAGGTCGCTTCCCTCTATCATACTTGGTCTTTTGGCATACTACACATTTTGAAACATACTCTTGTATGTCCACTTTCATGGTAGGCCAATAGAAGTACGTCTCTACTCCTCGAAAAGTAGGTTGAATACCTCTATGCCCCGCATATGGAGGAGCATGGGATTCATACATAACTTTCTCACGAATGTTGAAGATGATGAAACAGGAAACAGAAGGAAGACAGCAACTCAGAGTAGGAAGAAGATGGAGAAGGAGAAGACACAGAGCTTGCGTACGAGATCTCTGTAGTCTCTCTCTCTCTGTATTAGATAATAGTGTATACAAACTCAGAGCTACAAAGCTTATATGAAACCCTAAGAGATAAGGTGTCCTTTCACACCGGATGTCCAGGGGGAAAAACCCAGTGGGAGAAAAGTGCCCCTGGTGAAGCGCGTATACACACTAACACTACTACATGTCTACAAATCCCCCCTATAGTGATAGTGTGAATCCGTACAAGGTAGCAGATCATCATTTGTATGAGAGTAAGCCCAAAGCTTTTCAGAAAGCTTCAAACTTTTCTCATGATAACGCCTTCGTAAATAGATCTGCAATGTTATCCTGTGTAGGACAGTAAGTTAGTGTGATCTCCCCTGCATGTAGCCTTTCCCTGACATAGTGGTAGTGAACCTCTATGTGCTTTGTTCTTGCATGAAATACTGGATTCCTTGCAACTGCCATAGCACTCTGACTGTCAGTGAAAATGGTAGTCGGTGCCTGTTGACACTCACAAAGATCTGCCAATAACCTGCGTATCCATACACAATCAATTGTTGCCGTGAAAGCTGCCCTGTACTCAGCTTCACAAGTTGATGTAGCCACTGTGGGTTGCTTCTTGCCTAGCCAAGATATACATGCATTTCCCAAGAAAAAACAATTGCCACTTGTGGAATGTCGTGTGTCAAATATCACCAGCCCAATCTGAATCGCTGTAACCAAGAAGCTGCATAGAACTGTGCTTTCCATACATATCCCCCCTTGGAAAGAACATGGCAAGATTAGGGGTATGCTGATCAAAAGATTGATCAAGATTATCAACCTGTTGTGATTCTTGATTCTCCACAAAAGAAGGAAGCAAACCTTCAAATACATCATGTGTCTGCATATCCGGTACATCAAAAGCAACCATAGTTTGAGCAGTAGTTTCTGCAAAAATTACATCACGACTTTCAAAAATCTTGTTTGTAGCAGGATTGTAAAGTCTATAACCTTTACTTCCACTACCGTATCCCACAAATATACATTTGATTGCCTTATCATCAAGCTTCCCACGTAATTGCTGAGGGATGTGAGCATAAGCAAGACAACCAAAAACACGAAGATAACTGACTGAAGGTTTTTTGTCATACCAAGCTTCAAATGGAGTAATGGTCTTCAATGCACGAGTAGGACACCTGTTCAAAACATGTGTTGCACAAGCAACTGCCTCCATCCATAGCTTATGAGGCAAACTCTTAGCCTTGAGCATACATCTAGCCGTCTCCATTAAAGACCTTTTCTTCCTTTCTGCAACACCATTCTGTTGTGGTGTGTATGGCATAGTGCATTGGTGTTTAATGCCTTTCTTTCCCAAAAAATCCTTAAATGCACCTGACATGTATTCACCTCCTCGATCGGTACGAAGAGTCTGTACTTTGCAACCTGTTTCATTTTCAACCATGGCGACATAATGTTGAAAAACTGCAAACACATCTGACTTTGCTTTGAGTGGATACACCCAACAAAACCTAGAAAAGTCATCAATGAAGGTCACAAAATAAAGGCTGTTTCCCAAAGATGGCGTCCTCATAGGACCACATACATCACTGTGTACAAGCTGCAACTTTCGTGTCGCTCTAACTCAACCATCCTGCGAAAATGCAAATCTGTGCATCTTTCCAAGAACGCAACCTTCACATACATGTCTTGGTGGCATCTCCAATAAAGACAAATCATGCACCATATTATGACGTTGTAAAGTCATCAAACTGCCATAACCAACATGCCCAAATCTAGCATGCCACAACTCAGCATCCTGCATGGCCTGAGTCTTTGTTTCTGCAATACATACCTGAATCTGCTTTTCATAACGATCTAGCACAAATAGTCCATTTTCCAGCGTACCTGTAGTGATAAGAGAATAACCATTCTCTCGATCTCATACAACACATCGGTCATCCTCAAAAATGACCTGAAGACCATTTTTTGCAAGAGAGGATACAGACAACAAATTCTTCTTGATCCCTGGAACATATAAGACATCTGGCAAGCATAAATCTGAACCATCTGAAATGGTAATCAAAATCTTACCAACGCCTTTGATTGGATAAGAAGCATTATTTGCACATGTCACCTTCTTTCCTGTTGGAGCTGCATCCAATGAACAAAACAAATCCTTCCTTGAAGTAATATGCCTGGATGCACCACTATCAAAGTACCAAATCATTTGTGTCTTGTCAACACTGTAAGCAAAAAAATCTGAACATACTACAAAAGCATAAGAATCCTGCACAAAGTTTGCAGACTCTTCTTTAGCTGTAGAAGAATCACCAGAAGCTGAAACAACCAAACTTGACTCTTTCTTCTTTTCTTTAGCAATTCGCTTTTTACACTCACTAATGTAGTGACCAGGTTTCTTGCAGTAGTGACATTTACCTTTCTTCTTGGACTTGTCGGAATCACCTTAAGACTTCTCTGAAGATTGTCCTGCACTAGACTTGGAGTGATGAGCACTCTGTTTACCCTTGTTTTTGTGATGTACAACAAGAGCATGATCCATACCATCCACCTGTAAAGACTTGTTCTTATGTGATTGATCCTCCTGCAATAGCAAAGCCACTAACTCTTCAAAATGAAGAGGCTCAGGATTAGCTCGCAAAGACAGAGTCAAAGAAGTCTGAAAAGTCAAATAAGATGGTGGTAGTGAATTGAGTGTTTTGGAAACCAATTCCTTCTCTGGAATCACTTCATCAATGCTAATCAATTGCTCTTTAAGATCCCTGATTTTTGTAAGATGCTCGACAATATCGTCACCTTCGTCCATCTGTATTTTGTCAAGTTGTTTCTTCAAAAACTCTATTCTGGCAGCGTTTCTTCCTCCAAACATAGCTTGCAGAGTGTTCCAAGCATCCTCAGAAGTTCTGCAAGATCTGATATGTGGTGTGATTGTCCTCTTTATGGTTAAGGCAATCACAGCCATAGCCTGTGCATCTTTAGTATCCCATCTCTTTTGCTCTAGAGTGACTTGTGAGGGTCCTGCACCAACAGTTGCACCACGACCAGGCGTGGCAGGTGCAATACTAAATGGACGAACTTCATCTCCAAATACATAATCCCACAATCCTTTACCAACCAAAACATTTTTGGCCATAAAAGACCAAAGAGAATAGTTGGTACCATCCAATTTGTCTTCGGATGTAAACGCACCAAAAATCTCTTTCTCCGTAGATTGAGCCATATTGTGGATGCACACAAGAGAGCAAAAGAACCTCCAAGAGATTCACAAATCTCCTCTCCAATGCAAGAAAAACTCTACACAAAATCTCAGCACAAAGCTAAGACAAGCTGCTTCCAAAAAGAACTGTTTACCTGAAGAAAATATGTCAAAAAGCACACCCTCTTGATCTAAACGCCTCCGAAAAGTAACTTCTGCTACGTTGCTCATAACAAAATTCTGAGGGCTTGAACGACTTTGAAAGGGGGGTAAAACCCCGGGTCACCTGATCATAATACTCCCGGAACGTCGAGGATGCTCCCACGAGCAAATTTTTCGAAAACTGCCTGAAAACTGCGATTGCGCGTGCGGACGCGAAAACGCAAGTAGAGGCTCTGAAAATCACCTCGCTCTGATACCAATTGTTGAAGATGATGAAACAGGAAACAGAAGGAAGACAGCAACTCAGAGTAGGAAGAAGATGGAGAAGGAGAAGACGCAGAGCTTGCGTACGAGATCTCTGTAGTCTCTCTCTCTCTGTATTAGATAATAGTGTATACAAACTCAGAGCTACAAAGCTTATATGAAGCCCTAAGAGATAAGGTGTCCTTTCACACCGGATGTCCAGGGGGGAAAACCCAGTGGGAGAAAAGTGCCCCTGGTGAAGCGCGTATACACACTAACACTACTACATGTCTACAACGAAGGGAATGGGTAACACATAGCCTATTTCCGTGGAGAAGATAACCATCCTGCAAGGTGAATGGTTCCTCGTCTTCCCCAAAGCAAGGGCTGACATTATGTCTCTAAAGTCAAGATCAGTAGCATACTCATCTATCATAGAGGATAGATCATTGTGAGTAGCTATAGACACCGCATTAACTTTGGGTCGTCGTGAAAGTGCATTGGCCACTTGATTGTGCTTACCAGCTATGTGAGCAATATGGAAATTAAATTACGAAAGAAAATTTTCCCACCTCATTTGTTTGTCGCAAAGCTTGGTTTGCGTCATGAAATACTTGAGACTTTGGTGGTCGGTTCGTAGGATAAATGCAGTCCCCAATAGGTAGTGCTTCCATGTGTCTAGGGCATGTAGAACAACTAAAAGCTCTTTCTCATAAATTCCCAAGACTCGTTGCCTTCGGCTCTCATATGCTATGGCATGCCCTTCTTGAAGCAGAACTGCTCCAAGGCAATCACCACAAGCATCACACTGGACCTCAAATGGCTTTGAGAGATCCGGAAGCACGAGGACTGGTTGGGAAGTAAGATTCTCTTTGAGATTTTCAAAAGCATTTTGCTCCTTAGCAGTCCATACAAACTTAACGTTCTTCTTAGTTAAGTCGTGTAGTGGTCCTGCTACTTGAGAGAATTTTGCTATGAAGCGTCTATAGTATGCGCACATACCAACAAAGCTTCTTAGCTCATGTAGATTTCTTGGGTTAGGCCATGCTTTTATTACCTCTAACTTTGATGGATCCATTCGGATACCATCTTTAGAGATAATATGACCTAGGTATTGAATCTCTTGAAGGAAGAATTCGCTTTTCTTTTGGTTGAGAAAAAGCTTATTCTCCCTCAATGCTTGAAAAATCACTTGGAGATGTTGCTTATGTTCCTCCAAAGACTTGGAGTAGATGATGATATCATCAAAGAACACTCCAGTGAATTTGCGGTATGGTCTAAAACTTTTCTCCATCAAACAATTGAACGTAGCTGGTGCATTGGTCAAGCCAAAAGGCATGACTAGATATTCATAAAGACCAAACGTTGTGCAAAACGCGGTCTTTAAGATATCTTAATCCACTATCCTTATTTGATGATAGCTACTCTTAAGGTCAATCCTACTGAAGTAGGTAGAGCCTTGTAGCTTATCAAACAGATCTTCTACCCGAGGTATGGGAAATCTGTTTTTGATAGTGATATGGGTTAGTGCTCAATAGTCCACACACATACGGTATGTACTATCTTCTTTTGTACTAGAAGGACTGGAGAACAAAAGGGAGAGGAAGTAGGCCTCACCATCCCTTTGTCTACCAGCTCTTGTACTTGCCTCATGATCTCCTCTTGTTGAGCTTCTGAAACACGATAAGGAGGCTTGTTAGGTGGTGAGATTCCAGGAAGGATCTCAATGCGATGGTCATCATCCCCTCGTTTTGGAGGTAACTCCATAGGGATATCATCGATGAACATATCTTAGAATTCTTTTAGAAAATTAGACAAGTCTAACTCTTCTTGATTCCTACCATTTACATTTGATGAAACATTAGTATCTATTGTTTGTGAGTGTGTGTGGGTGAGTATACCCCCCTAAGCAGCCCCCTACCTTGCTTGGGTCGACCCCCCCTTGTAGCTCATGCTTGAAGCTCATTGGACCCCTCCAGGCCTAGCTAATCACAAGCAGAGGAGGCATTACAAGCAGCAAGGGTAGCCTTGAGACAAGTGTCCCCCTTTCCCCTTTGAGAGAGAGGGCTAGATAAATGCTAAATCAATTAATTAAATTTCCTAAATTATTATTGGATCCCTTGGGTGGCCAACCAATAGGCTTCAGGCACACCATGAGGGCAACATGAGGAGGAACTTGACAAGTGTCCCTCTTGCTTTCTTTGTACCATGCATGCCTTGTGTGAGTGTGTGGGTGTTCTCTCTCATCCCCCCTCATGTAGGCTTGCCCCCTCCTTGTAGGGATTGAATATTTGACTTTTTGACACCTCAAGCCCCTCATACATAGGGCCAGCTCCCACCACAAGCTTGGCCGTTACGCACTTTAAGCTTGGGCTAGGTTCTCACCTTAAGTGCAACCCTAGCATCTCAAGCATGTCAAGCACCTCAAGCATCTCAATAATTAAGCACCTCAAGCATCTCAAGCACCTCAAACATCAAGCACCTTAGTCATCAAGCATGACAAGCAGGACAAGCACCTCGAGCTGGGTCGGGTTCCCGCACCTCAAGGTCAGCCCTAGCTTATTACCTAAGGTCAAAGGACTTTTACACACATTATTGGAGGTCTTCAATGAAGCTAACCCTAAGGTCTTATGCTCCATTGGTTAGCCTTGCTCTTTGATAGACCATCTCTCATTTGGGCCCCTTTACCATTTTCCCCATGTTGAGATAGATCTATAAGCACATGTCTATATCTTAACCCTTGTTCCCATTTATTCTCCCACATTAAGTGATCAGTTTAATATGAGAGAATCATTTGGGTTGGTTAGATATTAGATATTAGATTTTATGACAAAAACCATCGCGTTTCTTACCCCAAGGTCATAGCAAGTACAAGGCTCCAACAAATGGGAAGACGCCTCTAAAGCTCACAATGGCGAATTGGGCAATTATTTGGGAAGAGCACTAAAACAACAATCCGGTTCTGAGTACTCCACCAAAAGGTATGTCAAGGTATTCCATATTTTTAAGGCTTCCATATTGGAAGGACTTAAAAATACAACACCTCTTGGATCCCATGCACATATTCAAGAATTTAGCCCACACCTTGTGGGACCACATTATTGGCAAGAAGAACTCGTTGGGGGCGAGGGAGGATTTGAGGGTCTTGAAATGTGTCCCCATATCTGCTACTCCATGTCGTGACCCCAATGGGAATATTGTGCTTCCTAAAACGCCATGGATGTTAGCCAAAGAAGAATTGGACCAAGTGAAGGGTACCATTGCATCTATTTTCACACCAACAGGATACATGAGGTCGCTAAAGGGGGCTTTCACAAAAGCGAAGAAATGTGGAAGCGTTCAATCGTAAGAGTTGAAGTCCCATGATTGGCATAAGATGCTTCAGGGAACTCCCTCTCTCTATTCTCTCTATTGTTTGTTTTTTAGGACACATATGATTTGTGTATATGACTTTCTCTCACTTTTCCTTCCTCTAATTTACATTGTAGTTCATTCTGTCGGTGAGTATGTGCATATGCCGGGACAAGAAAGTGAGGGATGCTATTTTTAAACTTGGAGAGCTAGTAAGGTACACCATAAGACTCCACTCAACTACACTTTTTTATGTACACAATAACCTTAACTAGCACTTAGTGTATTCTTGTGTGTTTTCTTGTAGATTTGTGAGCTACAAGGAAATTGAAATAGATGTTATCCCTGTTGCTCAAACACTTGCAGTAGAAATTGTGTGTGCCATTGAGGATGCATTTCCTCAATTTGTTCTTCTTAGTGAAATCCACCTCTTGGTTCACGTGGTTGAGGAGATTGCTATAGGCGGAGTAGTGCACGCACGATGGATGTACTTTTTAGAGACGGTTTTAAAGACTCTCAAAGATTTTGCGCGGCTACGGTTTCAACCAAAGGCATGTATGGCCGAAGGATGGATCATGCAAGAGGCATTTGTTTACATCTAAGAGTATTTGGCACAATTTGATTCCTCAATGCCTCGCATGTGGTCAAACGAGGAGGATGCAAGGATGACTTCACACTTGCCAAGTGGAAAGGGAAAATTATTTAACATGGATATAGATCCATCCCGAGTTGTCAATAACTTTTGCATTCTCAATACAATGGTTATGACCAAGTGGTTGGACTTGTGGACAATGGAAAAGGCAAGGCGTTTGCAAGAGAGACAAGCATGAAAACAAGTACATGAAGGAAGGAGGGCACCCCCAGTGCCTAGACACCCTGCATTTTTACCAAATCTCATTAGTGCGGAGTGGATTCATGAGAGGATGACCAAAGAAAAAGCCCACGGAGAAGACATCACTGACAAAGAATGGGAGTATGCACGAGGTTGCGAACCAAAAATAGAGTTCCATATACCTAAACCATATTGTATAGTTTTTTCTTGATTTTATCTTTATTATTGATAAAAGATATTTTCTTATTTGTAGTATCTTTCCTTTAACTCTATGTGGTCAAAGGATCATCACTTTCGTATGTGTCACATTGTGACAAGCGTAAACCACCATGGACTGTGGCATCATGGGAAACTTTGACATAGATGGTGATGAAGTCAGGTACTGTGGAACTATTGAAAGGATATTAAAGGTTAATTTTAGAACCTTTCATACCTTCATCTTCGAGTGCAAGTGGTTTGCAAATGTGTCTAGATGGCATGAGAATGGACTCTACATGGTGGACTCTAGTGTGCATCACACACGGAGGTATGACAATTTAGCTTTGCCACGCAATTGTGAGTAGGTGAGTTACTAACTCTTTTATCCTTATTTGCTTGTAACATTAATTATACCAATGTTACTCACTTTGAGCTTCTATAGGTCATCTATATCCCAACAATCCACCAACCAAAACTTTGGTTCGTAATTCTCATAAAACCCGGGGGAGAACCATTTTTGCCACTAATGAAGTGGAGACCATCCATCTTCGACCCTCTTTCACCTCCTACTTTGGATGAGGGGGAGACACATGAGAGGGAGATCAATGATTGAAGTTTGACGGACGCAAGTTTCAACGAGGATGATTACCATGATGATGATGATGATGATGAGATGGAGGATGAAGAATTCGAAGATGATGAAGCCAACGCATCTACAAACGACAATTCTATTTCTCTCTTTATTGATTTAGGAGTCATGGGCTTAGAATTGGATGATGCTTCTTACAGGAATCTTTTGGAAGATGATTCATAAACATTTTGTATACTTTAAGTTATGAAATTTTTTTGTCATGTCATCCGTTCATCTCTCTCTTCCCATTTTTTCTCTCTCTAATTCTGTGAAGCATGCTAAATTATGTTAATCAAGTCATAGTGATTAATCTAATTGATGACAAAAGTGTAGACCATGTTGCAAAATAAAGCTTGATAAAACTAACATAGGAGCTACCGTCTCATAAAATGTAGACACACATTACTCTATCATGCCCATGCCTTGACAGAAGATGTCGTCCATGTTTAGCTTCTCTTCTCTGACAATGCTTGCTTTACGTGGATTCGCATGCATTACTTTAGGATGAAGCAAGCCCTTTGTTGTTTCATGTTTATCCACAAAGCCAACTATTTCATGTTTCATATCTTTTTGTTTAAATTTTAAAATTTCATATAATGTTCTGTAATTTTTATTAAGGGGGAGGGAAACACCAAAACAAATGAAAACACTAAAATTTGAATGGTTAAGCCAAAATTTGAATGTTTAGGTGCTAAAGCGGGTTTCGAAGATAAACATGGTAATTTTCGTGGAAATAACACAGGCAATTGTCGTAGTAATGAGCATGGAAATAAATGCGGTAATATTTGAAATGAAAAAAAGTTCCCCCCTCCCCTCCCCCCACTACCCTCCTCTCTCTTCCCTCTCGTGCGAATAGCCTTTTTTGCCTTAAAGTGGGGGGAGGGAAGAGAGAGGAGGGCAGTGGGGGGAGGGGAGGCTATTCACACAAGACAAGCCACACCTTTCTATAAAAAACAAGGTGTCCCCCTCCTCTCATCTCCCTCCTCTCTCTACCGGTGCCTATAAAACTTACGAGGGCACTCACCCCATACACAAGGAGGTTTTACACACTGGCATAGTGAGGGCATAAAGCAATCTCTCTCTCTCTCTCTCTCTCTCTCCCATGCTCTTGGTCCTCGTGAGTTTCTATACACACATGTAGACACACCCCCCCTTCCCAAAACACACACACACACACACACAATCTGGTACTCACTTTCTAGAATCTAAATAAGTCACGTAATTGTGTCAACTTTACGAGAGTGGCATCTATATTGCTCATATGCTCTACAATTTGCTTCATGGACTTTGAAAATTGTTTACTTTTTTGTAACTAGCTCCTATTTAGCTTGAACCTTCTAATATAGATTGGTGGAGATGTTTATAGACAAAGATGAAAAAGGAAAAGTATATTGAGAAAGAAGGAAACAATCGCAGTTTACACATTATCAGCTTTGAAGTAATTTTTCGATTTTTTTCTTTAGGATTATTTTCAGCTATATGTTAAATCGGCCATTCCGTCACATTTGTTTTCACCCTATCAATTCTCTACTGAAGCAAAAGGAGATTACATAAGACTCTTTTTTGTGACATTTCGGTTTTGTACTTTTATGTACAAATTCCACTATTAGGTCTCCCCAATCTCAGCAAAACAAAAATTCTTTTATAACATATTAACACTAGGTTGGTAACCTAATAGGATATAAAAGTGTCATTTCAGGGTTTTGAAAACAACCTCCAAAACCATAGTAGATCCACTCATTTTGTGAAATCCTTTCATGAGGTGATAGTTCAAGGCCTACTACGCATGGGAAAAATAAGAAACTTGTAAAATTTCTCATCTTTTGGTCACACCAAGCCACCAAAGTTGATGGACCAATACATTTTCATCAAAACAGTCATTTCTTATGTTTTGTTGCATAAAAATAAGATTAGGGATTTTTGTAAGACTTGAGATAAATTCTCTAGTTAACTTCAATGGGTTGTTGATCAGAACATATAATTGCTTCACACTCACTATTTTTTGTTTTGTCAAAATAAATAGGTACAAAAAAGTTGAATGTTTACCATTCTACAAACCTATCATCAAAGTTTCTATAGCCACGCTCAATACAAATAATATATGCATGTTTTACTAGTTCCCTGTTGTCCTTTAGGTTCATAAGGAGCCATGGAGCATGTCAAAAGAATAATACATCTCTAATTACCAAGAGAAATCTTGGGGACAAAGATGAAGTGCTAAATACAGCAAACATGAAAAAACTGGGTTCAACATTATGAGTCATAGAATCCCATAGAAACTATTCAATATCTAGCCAAATTTGATCCTTATGACTAGATATGGTTACTACCTACAAAATGCATGTAGTTGTCACAAGAAACTAACAATATTGAAAAAGCTATACTTGATATACTAGAGTGTTTCGTTTTCTTCTATAATTTAAAAAAAATCAACCATCATTGTCTACTATGCAAAATAGGGTATTAGGTGCCCCAAAACTCAAGGAATATTAGCTTTATGTTACAATATGAGACATGGAAAATCAAAATTGCATTTGGATATCATGAAAGCCACCAAAAAAATCATAGAAGAGCTAAAATTTGTTAAAAAAGAAGATTTGACAATTTTTGTAATTTGGTCATAACTTACAACTTTAACATTTATTTCTCCCAAGAAGCATCGGGACATGTTTAGGGCTACTAAATATAGTTCTCTAGCATTATAGACCTCACAAACATGAATTCTAGAGTGGTATAGTTGCAAAAAGTTGAAAAAAGCCAAAAATAGGACCCGTTGTTTCACACAGTTTAGGTTGTGAAATGTTATGCAAGGACAAGGTTAAAGATGGAATTGATATTCCAAAAAAATGTCGAGTTTTTTTCAGCTCATGAGACAACTTTTTAGACAGATAGCACCTCAAAATCCATTTTGAAACTCTTGACCTAATTCAAGAAAAATGGTCACTTCACAGGACATAAAAGTGTCCCAAGACATAAAAGTGTCCCATTACCAACCTAGTGTTAATTAAGTGATATTAAGTGCATAAGTGAAGGGTGAATTTAGGAAATGAAAAGATACATAAAGATGAAAAGTCAAAAGATATACTAAAGTGAAAAGTGAAAAAATCTTTTGTGTCTATATATTAAAAAAAGGTGTTTCTCTTCTCCTTTATTTTTTTTTCAACATTTTCTTAGGTGTCTTTGTACACACTCACTCTCACTCTCACTCTCACTCTCTCTCTCTCTCTCAATGTTGTATCCGTCCTTCCCAATTAATATTGTTGCAAATCTATGTGCTTCGTCATTGCCCATCAGTACATGCTGCAGCCTCTAGCGCATTGTTTTTGTTGTTTTTGAGAGAATTTTTGAATTAGAAATACCTTTCAATTTTTTAAAGCCATTTGGAATACCATTAGGTGAAGAAGATAAGTTTTCACACTAAAGTATATATATATATATATAAAAGGCAGGATATGTGATCCACATGGATGCAAGCATGGAATCATAGGTCCTTCCCTTGTCTTATGTCTCATAGAACTATAGTCAACGTGGCCAATCTACCCACATTGTGTTTGTGGTGGCCACTTCAAACTTTTCCCTGCAGCTCAAGAACATTGGGTGATCTTGGTGCCTACCCACAAACCGAGAGGAAATCGTTTTACAACCCGCCCACTATTGTATGTTCTACTCTCTCCTTTCACAGGCCTTTACGAGCCTCCCCAGCCCCATACTGCAGGCGTCTCTATGAGCCTTGCAAGCATTTCTCCACCTCCAATGGAGGCCGAGCCCATTCCACGTATTTCTCCACATCTCTAGTGCATACCACATACCCGGCACCAGCTTGGAGCGGGCGATGCAAGGGAGAGGTGGAAGCGAAATAAATTTTTTATTTGGAGAAAGTTGCACATGCAGCAGCCAACCCATCGTAGTAGAGTGGCTCAGGCTCTGTAGAGCTCAATAACAATGCGTTGCATGGGCTTTTCATTGAGAGTCGCAAGGGAGTGATATTCAAATGGGATCTTTAGAGATTCCATGTATTAGAAAGGTGGAGCGAGTAGAAGAGAATGCTAGTAGTAGAATCTTTTTAAGAGAGACCCAATAAGTATGTGCCTACGTTCGTGCTTTATTCCTACTTTAGTAGGAATCTTTATAGATTCACAAAAGAAAGTTCACTAAATGTAGGCCTACTCTCTCTCTCTCTCTCTCTCTCTCTCTCTCTAGGCGCTTTCTCTCTCAGTTTTGAAGGCTTGCAATGCGCCATTGCCCTGCAACATGAACTCATCTTCCTCTTCGACTCCCACGGATGCCTCCTGCTCAACCTCACCTCCCTCTCTTGGTCCGGCTCTGCTTAACCTCACCTCCCTCTCCTGTTCTTGTCGTGACTTGTAGAGAGAGGAGTGAAGCTCTCTCTCTCTCTCTCTCTCTCTCTCTCTCTCTCTCTCTCTCTCTCTCTCAGGTGGTGGGTAGGGGGGTAGGCCATAGGTAGACGACCAACATCTCTCTCATGGAAAGCGAGCAGACGGTGCAAGAGGAAGCGGAAGCAGAGGAGTAGATGGCGCAAACAACGAGGGCGAACCAAGGACAAAGAAAAAGGCACAAGAGCACTTGAAGGAGGGGGTGTGGAGCCTCTTTTATGAGTGACACGGGGTCAAAGTAAAGGGATCGACGACAAGGGAACTTTATCGGTGGCGCGAGGAATTGGGGCCGTCGGTGGGTAGGGGGGCAAGATTTTTATAGCGCAAGAGTTGCATACGTTTCAACGTATTGCGTAGCTAGAGGAGTTGGATTAGGTGTGGTAGTGTTGTGTAGGGGCAGGTCTGGGGTTCGAGACGCGAGCGACGATGGTGGGGAGCCTTTTTTTTTAAATCCCATGTAGATGGGATCAATGGAGGATTAAACCCCCACCATAGATCCCTCTACTTTGGGCGTGTCACTCATAAACAGAGGGTGCGGGCATTGCGGAGGAGGGGGACTGGACGTGTGGCAAGTAATCTTTGTGGGTATTGATTTTTTAGATAGTATGTACGTATATACATCGACTCACTCTTCAATTTGAGGAGCAAATGTGGAAGAAATTGACAGCCATTCGGCAGGTTTTGGTAAGGGCACGTCAGCCACGTCGTCAGCTTTTTTGTCTTCATGTGCAACTGTTGTCGACACTTCTTTGTGTGGTTCTTCAACGTGGCTTGGGTAGAAGAACGATTTTCCAACTCTGCCGATTTCGGCAGAGTTGAGAAACTTGGGCATAGTTTGCTGACGAAAGCAGGCTAGGGTAGCTCCCCCGCCCGTACGAAACTGCTCTAATACTGGAAATGCTCACCCCCAACACAAATGCAGAAATGTGTTTCTAGCAGATAGGGGTGGTGTTTTCTGCAACACGGGGTGGGATACAAGGGAAGGAAGAGGGCGAGGAAATGAAGTGACCTTGCCCTCCCCAATCTAAACATTGTACGCTCCTGCAGTAACTAGCATATTTAGGTACGTGTGTGTGTGTGTGTGTGTGTGTGTGTGTGTGTGTTGGGTGGGGGGGGGGGGGGGGGGGGGGGGGGGGGGGGAATTGAGGGATCAAAGACGGGCATCCAATCCATCGTTGATCTTGGTTGCATGACCTAAAAAGCTAAGGTACCCATCGTCACTCTCGTTGCCTCGAGTCCCCAACCTCATCCCACAGACTCCCATACCCTATCCAATTCGCCTATCACGCATCCATGCAAGCAAAACGAGTTTGCGCGTATAAGTCCTTGCCTTTCCCCTGTCGCGTGGATCCGACGGTCAAACGTCCCCTGATCCTGTCGTTAAATCGCCCGCCGTTGATCCCTCGAGTCCCACGCCGTGTTATTTATTGGGGGGGGGGGGGGGGGGGGGGGGGGGGCGGGGAGGTTGACGATTGTACGTTTGTCATGAGCGCAAGTATTTTGTGTACTGGCCTTGCAAATGGAAGCACATTGTTGGTGACTCTCTCTCTCTCTCTCTCTCTCTCTCTCCCGCCAACGTCTTCAGCACCTTCTTCTTCTATCCGTCTCTCCACGCTTCTGCATCTTCTTCCTCTTCCTCTCTCTCTCCCCATTAACGTCTTCAGCACCTTCTTCTTCTATCCGTCTCTCAACGCTTCTGCATCTTCTTCCTCTTCCTCTTTCTTTGATCTTCCTCTCTCTCTCCCTCTCTCTCTCTCTCTCTCTCTCTCTCTAAAGTCTGTAGCACGTTTCTTCTTCTTCGTCGTCCAGCTTAGACTTAGACTTCTAGAAACCTTAAAAATCAAATATAATGTTTCTTGAAAATGCGAATATCTACAATTATAGTCATTGTTTCAAACATAGAAATATCAGAGAATTTAAAAATAGAAACCTTGAGGATTGAAATAAATTTCCTATTTAATATAGAATGATTACAAGATTGAAGACATGGCCAATTGAGGCCAGGCAAGCAAGCAAGCCAACAACAAGAAGTTTTGAACAAATTCTCACATTTGTGACTTACCTCAACACCATTAGCTTCTGTGAGGGACGCACTACATACCTAGCTAGGTAAGATTGGGGGTATGAGGGGATTGGGCCGGCAGTCCCCTCACCCCAATTGTATTTAGCTAGGTATGCGGGGCCTCTCGAGCAGAAGCTCATGATGTTATGTATTGTATGAAAACAATGAAATAGACTCAGTTTTCCTACATGAGAAAATGTTTAAATCTTCTTGTGCTGCAAGCACTGGGTTACTTTCATTGGCTAATGCAAAGTGAGAGTTTAACCATTATAGGACATCATGCCAATAGCTGCAAGGACCAACAAATTAACGATTATGTTGTTAATCATAAGCTATTTGAGAATAACAATATCATACTGTAAATGTTGTGGTTAATTAGTACCTATGCCAAAGAGTAGGCTTTTGCACAATCGCACAAACTGTGCCCACCGGAGGCGGCGGGAGTCTCATGCGTTACAGTAAAAGTCAATTATTTTGGCAAGTTGCATAAGAAGATATCAGCACCAAACAAAAGTGACCTTTTAATGTATTTTTGCTGGCTAGGATTGAGAGAAGAAGCTGATCAAGTACAACCCTCCCCATATACATTACCAACCAAACAAAAACAAGTGAGCCCTGTGAAAACATTCTTTAGTATTGACTCTACAAAATTTATCAAAACTTGGTAGTGAGCTTGTTGAAGCATTGACTCGAGTCAAGAGAAAGCACGCACGTTGAAATCCTATTCATTAATAAAAAATTTAAATGAATAAAAAATTAAAATTTGAGTTAGCTAAATGCATAATTGTTGCTAGTGTGCAAGAAGATTTAGAAATTTTCTCATGTAGGAAATCGGAGTCTTTTCCAGTGTTTTTCATACAATGAATAACATCATGAGCTTCTGCTCGAGAGGCACCGCATGCCTAGCTAGGTACGATTGGGTACCTAGCTAGGCATGCGGTGCCTCCCTCACAGAAGCTCATGATGTTGAGGTAAGTCACAATGTGGGAATTATTGTGAGAAATTGTTCAAAACTTCTTGTGGTGCGTCCTTGGTCTCGGATAATTATGACACGTTGAATATTTTTGTAAGCCTAATTGCTAGCACAGACTTCAACGATCATGGTGAATGTGCTTTAACTTGTAATTGAGTGGAGATCAAATAGAAATCACCCTTGCTATTACTATCATGGCGCATATGATCAACACTTGGGAAGATGGTAATTATTCGATAGTTTAAAAATCCCCATAGCCTTGTTTGTATTATTCGATTGACCTGAAGAAATTGTTGTTGTTAGCAAATTGCACCAGTACATGAACTTCGGTGGGTTACCACGACGTCCAAATGGTGAGGAATCTTAAAGGTTATTCATCTTTCCCATAAGTAGTGATATATTGACTTCAGGCTTAAGAAACGATTTTGCAGAAAGATTAGGTCTATTAGGAGAATTGGATTTTTCTCCAAAACCCTAAAAAGACACTTTTATATCCTAATTTGGTTATCAACCTAGTGTTAAATATTTATGTAAGCCAAATTGCTCTCAATGGTGGCTATGCTTTAGGATGGAATTTGGTGGAGATCAAATTAGAATCATCCTCACTAGCACTTAGGAAGATCTGAAGGGGGAGGTGGTAATGTCTCTTTGATCCCTTTGCCGTTCTTCACAAGGAAGGCCATCGACATCCCCCACGAGGTGTGGATGTCAAAGTGGCAATGCATGAACCACATACCTGCATGAGTAGAGGAACAACCAAGTATATCAATATAGATAATGGTGCAAGGTGGAGATGATAACACAAATTAATATGGTTCTGGGCTTTCTAAAACAAGCCTTGGTGAAAAATTGAGTCGAGCATATAATTGACTAATTTTGCATGTTAAGCATTGAATGATTGATGTCTGTTTATTTTGTAAATGGGTCCTTTCCTTTAAGAGCCTCAATTTGGCCTTTTCAACTTTTTTTGGTTTTAGGATGCCAATGTGAGAATGCGAATGCCAATGCCAATGCCAATTTTTTTTGTTTTAGAATGCCAATGAGACCAAAATAACCAATTGATCCTTCAACGTTTTCTCAGACATAATCTTTGAGTAAAATTTCCATGCACTTAGCATATCTATTACCTGGATTGTTCGCTACGAACCGGACAGCAGCCCACCCACCAGAGGGGACACCGACTGTATTCCGAGACGGGGGATCCACCAAGTTGAAGTTGGGAGTGTCAGTAGTGGCATTGAAGGTGCCAAAGCCCTCACCCACAATGAAGAAGTTGGTGCCATGCAGGTGAATGGGGTGCCCCTCAAAGAAGAAGGTGGAGGTGTCTTGAAATACAATCTGCACAGAGTCTCCAAACTCAAGCTCCTTAACTTTTGTCGCCTTCACCGAGTAGAAGTTGGTGGGTGGCCTCCCCGTGTAGTTGTAAGGAAACAATGGTTGGGAGGGGAAGTCTGGTTGGTAAACCCCACTTTGGTTGTAATAGTATGCCTAAGTTTCATGACAAGAACAAAGTCATGTTAGTCCTAGCTAGGGAATGTCTTGAGTTACATACAATTACTTTCTTCTTGAAAACAGAAGGAAAGAGTGTCGTGAACTACCTCTTGCAATGAGGCTCCCGTGGGCTCCAAGAAAGTGACATTGTTGATGGAGGTTTGCAACCGGTTTTGCGGGAATCCGGGGAATATCGAGACATTGCAAGTGGAGCAAGGCTGAATAGCATAGCTGACGGTGAAGAAGAAATCCTTGTTCACAGTCTGGGGTACAAAGAAACCAGTGGAGTAATTGGAGAGTCCCTTGAGGCTCTTAGTGAAGCTGGCAGCATAGATGGAGTCATTGAAGACGGGGAAAGTAGGGAGGGTGAGGCTAGCAGAGGCGACTTTGCTCGCGCCGGTATAGCGAATGATTGCGGTAGCCGGGGTTGCGGGGAAGGGGACGACGAAGCGGTTGATGACGGGAGAGAAGACAGAGGCGGAGAGGTAGTATTGGCCAACAGATTGGTCTGCTGTGAGGAGAACGTTAGTGGTCTGGCCGGGTGCGAGGATAAGGATGTTTGTTTTGAAGGGCTTGGTGTACTCGGCGTCGACCTCTACGACGGTGAGGGCATGGCCAGTGACGCCCACGTACATCTGGAAGTTGAGGGCGGCATTGATGATTCTGAGCAAGTAGGTTTTGCCCTTGGTGACGCTGAAAACGGTGGTATCTGCAATTACAACAATGATGAGCGATCGTGGAGAGCCTGGGAATCGAGCACGTGTCGTAGTGCTTTTTCTATAATGGTACCTGCTAGCGAGCAGTTGTAGAGAGCCCCAGGCTGGCTATTGATGGTAAGAGCGTCGGACTCGTTGTAGGCAGCTCCAATGCGCAGGGACTCCGCGATCACCTCCTCAATGTCAGCGTTCCACCATTCCCCTGCACACTCGATGAAATTGCTGTTCAGCAAATCGATAAATTCAACGGCATAGACTTGACCTTGTAGACGGTGACTATTTGGCCAGCTGGCTTTTCCTTGTTTTCAGATTTTCCTTAAATTGTGTTTAACTTGTTAGGAATTCTATTATTAAGAAAATATTTACTACCGATGATAACGAGATGCTCGGCCGCAGGCTTTGGATAGGGCAGGACTGCAGCAGCCTTGGGCAACATGATGAAGGCGCCGTGCAGCGTTGCTCGCAACCAGCTGACATGCGCATGGTAGAAGAGGGTCCCACGCTGCTCCACCACTTTGAAGCGGTGCACATACGAGTTGCCCTTTTGGATGGGGCACTGCGTTACGTAGGCCGGCCCGTCCGCCCACGCACTCAAAAACTGTCGCACTCCATGCCTGTGATCGTGAAAAAAACAATCCACTTAAACATAATTCTATAATTAACCACTAAGTAGCCTAAACATTGTTCGCTCTTTTCACTAGATATTTTTTTGTGAAAATTACCAAAATACCCTTCAAATTTCAAAAATTACCAAAACACCCTTGCATCTATTTTGGATGGATTGTTCAAGGTTTTCTAATCTTTATTCCTTTTGGACAATTTAGATCTGTTTTTGAGTGCTCAGCATGTAATTTGTCACAAATTACCGGGCAGTTATGTCTAAAACTAATGAAGAAATTCATCTCCAAAGCCTACGTAACATACCCAAATCTAGTTTTAGCATCTTGTATTGATAGACAATCAGTCTTCTTATGAAAAGCTGCAATTTTTTTCGTCTTTCAAGAAATTTATTCTCACGACCAGGGGTACTTTGGGAATTTTGGAAAAATTGAAGGGCATTTTGGGAATTTGTGACAAAATATTGGGAGTGTTTTGGGAATTTTTGCAAATTAGAAGGGTATTGTGGTAATTTTCCCTTTTTTTTTTTTTTTTTTAAAAAGAGACAGGAGAAGTTTCAATTACCAATGGATGGTGACGTTATAGTCAACCTTGTTGGTCACTTTAACCACAACCGAGTCGCCTTCACGCACGTACATAGTTGGGCCCGGGTACTGTCCATTTATTGACACCAACGATTTGGTGTGGCAAAGGCGGGTCACATTGGTGTAATCAATCTAACGATAAATCAAACAAAACGTTCAGTAAGAATTGCAAACGTGATGGTAGGCTTTAGCAAAAACAACAATATTAATTGACATATTCAGCAATTGCTCAAGTTGTTTATTTGGCCCCTAATATTATAACATAGAGGTGGATAAATTTTGCCTAGCTTGTATTCGTGTAGGTGAAGTTGATCTGCACAATCGGTAATGGCACTTTTTTTTGGTGGGGGGGGGGGGGGTTCAAAATATTCAGTGTAGGCGTCAACACCCTCACAAGAAGATTTAGAAATATTCTCATGTAGGAAAACGGAGTCTTTTTCAATGTTTTTCATACAATGCATAACATCATGAGCTTCTGCTCAAGAGGCACCACATACCTAGCTAGGTACGGTTGGGGGCAGGGGACCACCGGGCCCCCCACCGGGCCGGCAGCCCCCAATCGTACCTACCTAGGTATGCGGTGCCTCCCTCACAAAAGCTCATGACGTTGAGGTAAGTCACAATGTGGGAATTATTGTGAGAATTTGTCCAAAACTTCTAGTGCCTGGCAAGTGCACGCTGCCAGCATAGCGGCAAGGTCCACACCTTCTGAACAGGAGGTCCCGTGTCCAATCCTTGTTAGCCTTTTCGTCAACCCTTGCCAATAGGTTGTTTTCAACCGACAACCAGCTTCACATGCTTTGCCACGAGGACTAGCAAGCCGAAATTTAACGAAAACTGAGGTACATAAGAGAATGACCGTGCGATGCATAGTTATCAGTTACTTTTCGTGATAATTGTTGCTCATGCATGGTCACACATGCAATAGTTATTTGTCGGGTCTGAAATATGCAAGGCCTTTTGTACCTATGCTGATCGTGGCAATATGCTTGCATCAATAACATCTTAGTGATAACTATGCTTCACGTAACCACATCCTAACACCAGATCTGAATCTAAAGGCCTTAGTGTATTATGTCTATCCACTTAGACACGAGAAAGTCCACCAAGATCTGAGCCCACTTAGAAGCATTATCATACTAAAGGCAAGAAAATGGATTTAATGCACAATGTTGTCACAACATATGTATAATTTACATCATATCTAGCATTATATTACATGGATAACCAGAGACTTTGAAGTTGATGAGAAGGGCATCCAAAGGTTTCCTTACCACAAGATTGAACTTGCGAGTCTGTGGTGCACCACCGGAGCGCGCCATTGCAGCTAAGGGAGCAGCCGAGAGAAAGGTAATTAGCAAGAGCGGCAGCAAAAGTGCTGATGCCATAATTAGAGGCTTAGAGCAGTACTGCATTGTGACTATAACAATGCGCAGCAGCTAGAAGAGGTGTTATTCTAGGATGTGGAAGAGACTCTAGCTTTGATCAGGCCTCCCTTAATGATATAATTATGAGGTGAGAGTCCTTCATGAGCTGCAGGACGCGACGATAGTTTTATATGTAGGTTGGGACGACCCTGCAGATTTGAAGATGAGATCGGCCAACTCAATATTGACCAAAAAGAAAATGGAAACAACAGAGTTAACCCAGCGCGGCACGCATTTTTTAAAGGCTTTCCTCGCATTCAAAATTCGCACCACTGCAGCACACCTTCGCCTTTTGCATCTCAGCCGTTGACACACCCGGCTCTATACGGTCAACTCTCGTAGCCGGCTCGTGTAATATCTCAGCCGTTGAATTTATGCTCAGGTTATACGCTAGCACACCACTTCTACATGCCACTTGAAGTTTTTTTTTAATTCTTTTGCTTGCAAGTATATATATGAGAGCAATTTTGAGAGAGAGAGAGAGACTTTTCAAGCAAAGTAAATACCGAGCACAATAATCCAATCAATGCCAAGAGATTACCTTAGCCCTGCCACCTCTAATAGCATTTTGGACATACAAAAATTAAACATAAGAGAAACATCCTAAGCACATCCATAGACGACATCTAGAATGTAGTTTGACTAAAGCCGAAGGAGCACACAAATCAGCATTTGCACAACCATTGTGCGTAGTTGTTCTCTCCCATTATTGAAAGCTCATTGAGTTGTACAAATGTGCTCCACACTATCCTCATCACTATTTACCACGAGGTACTCAATAAAGGCTAAGTGGTGGGACTTCACGATTAGGAAGTGAGACGTGAGCGGTGATCAGGTGATCACAGTCGGCATACATGTGGCAAAAAAAAAACTCGGACCAATTTTGTAAAGTAGGATGCAGACCCTGAGGTGGTGTTGGGGGGGGGGGGCGGGGGGGGGACGGGGCAGTGGGGGGGCTGAGGTGGAGGTTGGGGAAGGCTAACGCAGCCTAGGTAACTCAATGCATTTTTTAATTTTCGGGGTAAGGAAAGAAGGGCGCGTGTAACATTTAATGGTCTAGTAACTTGTGTGTAGCCGAAAATAGCATGAACATAGTACTATGAGCATTTCATTAGAATAGCTTCCTAATGAGAATAACAAGAGTGCTTGGGTGGAGAGCAACAAAAAGTATAACACCTAGTTAGATAGCATGAACAATACTTCAAAAGAGAGAGAAATTAAGCAATTGACAACAGTTGAGGACTGGATTTACATGGAGACGGTCCGTCCTCCAAAAGGCTTTGTATTATGGTTTCTCCCATCAAGAGAGACATTTTACAATACAATTCTTTGTGTTCCTTCAATACTAGCTAGTGCAATGAAGATGGAAACTTCATGCACTAAGCAAAACATTATCAAACACATCAATTCCCTCACGGTCTCAGACCCAAGACCTCACACACCTTCGAAGATGGTGAGAGCTAGCGGGGTATGAGAGTAGATTGAGAGGAAGGAGTATTCTTACGAGAAAGATGTACATCTCCTCACATAATCACTCATATTAGCATAGCTTAGCTTAGTAATTATCATGGTAGAGGAGATGAGCATGCATTGAAGCTTGGCTCTTGGTTGGATTTGCATCACAAAGCCAAGAGTTGTTGGTGTAGGCCTCCCTTCTCACAAGCTTGGAGTAGGTGGTAAGCTTTCCATTAAAGCTTGAGAAGGAGAGAGAGTCTTCTTTGCTTCACACATGAGATTGTGTGAGTGTGTGTGTGATAATGCCTTGCAAAAATCAGCCCCTTCTCTCTCTTGGTTGACCCCCCTTGCTAAATGCTCATGCTACAGCCCTATTGGACCTCCCCAGGCCTAACCAATGAAAATTAAGCAGCATAAGTGATAGCCTTTTGACATGTGTCCCCCTTTCCCCTTTTGAGAGAGCTTTAGGTAATTATTTAATTCAACTAAACTCTCATTGGACCCCTTTGCCTCCTGGCCAATAGGAATCAGGCAAGCCATTGGGCTGTTGAATGCTCATTGGATCCCTTGGGAGACTATCCAATAGTCTTCTAGAGAGCTTAATTCTTATTGGTTCTTTTATTAAGTGTTTTTAAATTAATTAAACTAGATTTACTCTAGCTTAATTCTCATTGGTCCACCTCCAAGGCCATCCAATAGGAATTGAGTACACCTTGTGGGCATCTTGGCTAGGGAGCTAACATGTGTCCCTCATTCCCTTTGTGTAAAGGGAGCTTGTGTGTGTGTGTGTGTGTGTGTGTGTGTGTGTGTGTGTGTGTGTGTGTGTGTGTGAGTGTGTGTGTGTGTGAGTTTCTCTCTCATCTCCTACTTCCAGGGCTCACCCCCTCCTATGTCGGGATGGTTGAAGACTTTTGGGACACGCACAAAGCATCCAAATTTCCTAAGCTTTGACCTTTGGAAACAACCTTTGAATTTTGGAACCTTAGCATTTTGGAAGTCTTAATGGGCTGAACCTTAGGGTATTTTAAGCCCATTGTTGCACATTGCTCTTTTGCAGATGCCCCCCCTTTGGATCCCTATTTTCCCTCCTTTGGATCCCTACTGTGGCCGGTCTGCTAGCTTAACCAATATTCTAGCTTTTTCTCCCCTGGCACTTTCCCATATTAAATGATCAGTTAAATCATTTAGAGAATTAGATATTGATTATTATGACATTACCTCTCTCTTGAAATCATAGTTGTCCTCAACTATGGGGTAGAGAAGATATCCCATGGTGAATTAGGTATTGGCAAAGGTTGAAGCAATCCAGGTTGCTTCCCTCTATCAAACTTCGTTTTTTGGCATACCACACATTTAGAAACATACTCTTGTATGTTTACTTTCATGGTAGGCCAATACAAATAGGTTTCAATCCCCTTTAGAGTAGACTGAATCCCTCTATGCCCTGCATAAGAAGGCGCATGAGATTCATACATTTCTTTCTCACGTAGTGAGCTAGTAACGCATAGTCTATTGCCGTAGAGAAGATAACCATCTTGTAAAGTAAATGCTTCCTCTTTCTTCCCTAGTGCAAGGGCTGAAATCACATTTCTAAAATCGGGATCAATAGCATACTCATCTATCATAGAAGATAGATCATTGTGCTATGGAAACCGCATTCACTCTCGGCCGTCTTGAGAGTGCATCGGCTACTTGATTATGCTTGCCAGCAATGTGAGCAATATGAAAATGAAATTGCGAAAGGAAATTTTCCCACCTCATTTGTTTGTCGGAGAGCTTGTTCTGCGCCATGAAGTACTTAAGACTTTGGTGATCCGTTCGCAGAATGAAAGGAGTCCCCAATAAATAGTGCTTCTATAAGTCTAAGGCATGCAGAACTGCAAGGAGTTCCTTTTCATATATGCCTAGAGCTTGCTCAACAGGGTCGAGCCTTCGACCTTCATAGCCTATGGTGTGCCCTTCTTGAAGCAAAACAACTCCAAGGCAATCACCACAAACATCACCATTGCGAGACAAACTGGATAGATTTCCATGTCACTTAGAGCTAGCATAACAAAGTCACCTTGGTGCACATCAGACATAGGTTCAAACTCTTCCCTTGATCTATCTCGTTGAGGACCACAAAAATAATCATTCAACTCTTCAAGGCCTAGGAATCTTTTTGCTCCTTGTTATAAGCTCATTGTAGTGGATTGTAGGTGACAAGAGTCCTGAGTTGTTGGCCAAAAATTTTCATACAAGCCTCTCTCTGATATGGTTGCTTTTCCAAGCTCGCCAATCACCTTACTCTAGTAATCTATCTCACGGGTCTATAATACCTTGGCACATTTGAACCATTCCCTAGAGTTTGCCAAAACTTAATATAATTTTTCAACCCTAAAATCACTTCTTCGTGAGCCTTGACATATTCTGCCATTTGCACCAAAGGTGGATCTCCATGTGGCAACATTGGATTGCCTTCTATGTCAGTTTTCCAAATGCAAATGCTTCCACTCCAACTTGATACACCTACATGTGCCTTACACTGCATCATTGGTGTCTCATCTTGCATAAAAAACCTGAATTGAAGTGGTTTGGAATGTCCAACAAGTATGTCTTGTCCATCACAAAGATAACCATCACAATATTGCTTGAAATTGGGGACCTTTTCAAGCAAAAATGGGGCCGGAGATGAAGATGAACTATTTCATAATGTATCCCCATCAAGTGTGGCAAAGTATATGTTTGTGTAACTCTCAATTTTTCCAAGGGCATCTATGTCCTCATGTGTATGCCCAACCATCAAAAATCCTAGTTGGATGGTTTTGAAAACACCCCTTGCAACAAGCATTGACAAATAGGCAAATAAGTATCAATTTTTGTTTTCCCCTGCACAATTATCCAATTGTAGTAACAAGTTCTATGGGAACTTGCAAAATGTTGACCCCGATTCCTCTTTTCTAGCTTTTGATGGTTGCACGATGGGCTCTTTTCCATCACTCAAGTTGTGGTGGTCTAAAGCATCCATTGAGTTCAAAGCATGTAGTAGAGAGATACTACTCCTTGGTAGTCCATTTGTTGCTAGATCACCAAGAGGATGCTTATCTATCCTCTCTAAGTTATGTAAACAATTAGCAATTGAGCCAATTGTAAGATTTGGATCAGGTGGCCACAAACCATTCAAGACGAAGTGACCATAATGACCTTCTACATGGCCATGAGTGATCATACCTACCAAAGCCACCTGCAAATTATATCCTGAATCCACACCCTTAGGAACAATGCATAATCTAGGAATGGCAGTCTTCTTTTGATCCATCTTATCATGGATTATACAAACATACTTTTGTGGTTGAGTTTCTGAATATGTGCGCGATGCATAATATAAGTCCTACAACTCTTCTGTTGTGCCATGTGAACTTCTCTTTATCTCAAGAGAAGATCTCTCTCGTGAAGAGAAGGTTTAGCTTCTAGCCTTGCCTTGATTGAACTACAGACATTGCACTTAGAGAACTCACTTGTCTTTGTTAAAGTGACATGTGGATACTCTTTGTTCCAAATTCTACCGAAAAAATATTGAGATAACTTCTTCTCATAGCCCATTTGGTCCAGTGTTGTGTTGATTTTGCTTAAAATGTCAACTTGTTTGTACATTGATGGAATCACTAATTGAGTCTCTCTTGATCCATCTAGTAGTGTTTGGCTTCTATGTCGCATCTTCTCAGAGTTGTTATTCACAAATTCATTTAATAGTGTAATGGAATTGGCCTATTTAACTTGAGAGTAGCGGAAATTAATGAAAGTAACTTTGAGAAATGACTTTGTGAGCATAGCGGGTAAACATAGTTGAAGATAGCAACATAATCATAGCAATTAGTTAACTTGGCATGAACAATACTTTTGCAAGAGAGAGAATTTAGAGAACATGACAACAGTTGAGGACCGGATTTACGTGGAGCCGGTCCCCCCTCCAATAGGCATTTGTATTATGATTTCTCCCATTAACACTAGAATGGTAACCTAACAGGACATAAAAGTGTCCTTTCAGGGTTTTGGGAAAATTTTCCAAAACCATAGTAGATCCACTCATTTTGAAAAATCCTTTCATGAGCTTATAGTTCAATAACTACTACATATGGAAAAAATGAGAAACTTGTATTTTTTCTCATCCCTTGGTCACTACAAGCCTCCAAAGTTGATGGACCAGTGCATTTTGCCCAAAACAGCAATTTCTTACGGTTGATTGCATATAAATAAGAGTGGGGATTTTTGTAGGACCTGAGATAAAAAGCCCCGTTAATTTCAATGGGTTGGTGACTAAAACATATGGTTGCTTTTACCTCACTAATTGTTTTTTGGGAAAAAAAAAATAGGTACAAAAAAGTTACATTTTTGCCATTCTGCGGACCTATCATCAAAGTTTCTATAGTCACGCTCAATACAGATACTATATACATGTTTTCTTAGTTCCCTATGGGCCTTTGGATTCAAAAGGAGCCATGGAGCATGTCAAAAGGATAATGGATCTCTTACAATTGGAACCTTGGGGGCAATGATAAAGTGCTAAATACAGCAAACATGAAAAAACTGGGTTTAGCATTATGACCTCTTGAAACCCATAGAAACTACTCAATATCTAGCCAAGTTTGTAGTCTATGATTAGATATGGTTACTACCTACAAAATACACACAATTGTCCTAAGAAACTAGCAATATTGAGAAAGTTATACTTGCTACTCTAAAATGTATCGTATTCTTCAGCAATCAAAAAACTCAACTATCATCATATACTATGCTATATAGCATATTAGGTCCCCCAAAACTCAAGGAAGATTAGCTTTATGTTATAAATTACACTTACACAATCAAAATTGAATTTGGATATCAAGAAAGCCACCAAAAAAATCATAAAAGTGCTAATTTTGGCCAAAAAACAGGATTATGCAATTCTTGTAAATTGGTCATAACTTTCAATTTGAACACTTAGCTCTCCCTATAAGCATCAAAACATGTTGAGAACTATGAATGCCTAACCTCTAGCCATCTAAACATCACAAACATGAAGTTTAGAGTGGTATAGTTGCCAAAACTTGAAAAAATGCCAAAAACAGGACCCGTTTTTCCACACAGTTTAGGTTCAAACATGTTGTGCAAGAGTAAGGGTAATGGTGAGATCGATACTCCAAAAAAAATGCTAAGTTTTTTTCAGCTCATAAGGCAACTTTGTGGATATATAGCACCTAGAAATTCATTTTCATACTCTTCAAATAATTCAAGAAAAATGGTCACTTAACAAGACACAAAAGTGTCCAAGGACATAAAAGTGTCCTGTTACCATTCTAGTGTTAAGAGAGACTTGTTACAATACAATCTTTGTGTTCCTTGTGACCTAGGTGATGCAATGAAGATGGAAAGCTTCATGCATCACCAACATAACATAAACTTGAAGAAAGCTTTAACTATCCCAAGCCTCAATCCCAAGACCTCAAACACCTTCGAAGGTGGAGAGAGCTAGCAGGGAATGAGGGTAGGGAAGAGGAAGAAGAAACATTTCGTAGGAGAAAGAATTAGTTCCTCACTTATCATAACTCTTGTTTCTAGCATACATAACAGCATAGTAATGAAGAAGAAGGAGATGGCAAGCTTAAGCATTGAAGCATGGCTCTTGGTTGGATTTGCACTCCATATCCAAGAGTGTTGGTGTAGGCTCTCAACCTCTACTTGCTTGGAGAAGGAGAGGGAGCTCTTGCCCTTTGCATAGCACACCATGAGAGTGTTTGTGAGTGTGTGTGGGTGAGTATACCCCCTAAGCAACCCCCCTCCTTGCTAGGTCAACCCCCTCTTCTAGCTCATCATTGAAGATCATTGGCTCATGCCAAGCCTAGCCAATCACAAGCTTGAGTCATTTCTAGCAATAGGTGTACTCTTGGGACAAGTGTCCCCCTTTCCCCTTTGAGAGAGAGGACTTGATAAATGCAAAAACAATTAGATAATTGTTGTAAATTATCATTGGACCCCTTTTAATCCTAGCCAATAGATTTCAAGCACCTCATGGAGGTAACATGGGTAGGGGCTTGACATGTGTCCCTGTTGCCTCTTTAAGCTTGGGATTTCCTTGGGAGTGTGTGTGTGTGTTCTCTGATCTCTAGCCCCTAAGAAAAGGGCTCGCCCCCCTCTTTGTAGAGATCTTTTTGAACTTTGGTGCTCAAGCACCTTAGTCATCAAGCATGACTAAGCACTTGGACTAGGGGTGTTCCCACAAGCATCTCAGGCAAGCATGTCAAAGCACCTCAAGCACCTTAATCATGCAGCAGGTCAAGTACCTCAAGCATGACAAGAACCTCAAGCACGACAAGCACCTCGAGTTTGGGCCGGGTTCCCACCTTGGGTTCCCACCTCAAGCTCAGACCTAGCTTACCTAAGGTCAAAGGACTTTTACACACATTATTGGAGGTCTTCAATGAATCTAACCCTAAGGTCTTATGCTCCATTGGTTAGCCTTGCTCTTTGATAGACCATCTCTCATTTGGGCCCCTTTACCATTGGCCCCGTGTTGAGATAGATCTATAAGCACATATCTATATCTTAACACTTGTTCCCGTTCATTCTCCCACATTAAGTGATCAATTTAATATGAGAAAATCATTTGGGTTGGTTAGATATTAGATTTTATGACATTACCTCTCTCTTGAAATCATAGTCGTCCTGGACTATGAGGTAGAAGAGATAAAGCCTTAGTCATTAGTCAATTTTACTTAGCGGGTAGAGGGTCCCTTTTTACCCTACGACATCTTTCCAAGATGGATGACTAATCCATTTGGTGCTTGGGAGACATAGCTGCCGCAAGCATGTCTGCTCTTTAGTCCATTTCATTCTCCCAAAGTAGAGTGACAAATTCTACTTGGTGTTTGAGAGACGTCGTCATCACAAACATGATTCTAAGCATGCATACTAGTTAAATTTGTGCACATTTAAAAAGAGGACTAGTCTTATAAGACAAAAACATGAGTCATTTAAAAGAAATTTGTACATTTGCTTACTCTAATGTAGCATTGTAAGCATCATTAGGAAAAAAATGGACTCTCCATGGGCCTTGTAAGAATCCCTAATTTAAAGGAAGCCTGCCAAGATTAAGGGGGACAAAGGCTTTGAATGGGGCTATTTTGGTAGGGTCTCCTCCACCTTTGACCCCTAAAAAGGTGGGGGGGGGGGGTAACCATTTAAAAAGTAGGGAAGGGGGGGGTAAACCATTTGAAAAGTAGGGGGGTAGGGGGTCTTCTCTCTCTACCTTTTTGGCCAACTTGTAAGTGGCCTCTTAACTCTCCCATGCCACCTAAGCAAATCCTTGGGTCAAAGAGGTCAAAAAAATGACTTTTTTCAAAACCTTTCAAAAAAACTCTATTCCCCCCTAAAAAGTACCCCCAACATATACACATAATAAAAAAAAGTTTTTTAAGTTAAATTACTCAAAATTCAACATTTTTTGACTCCCTCCAAACTTTTAGAAAATTCCCCCCAAAATTGAAAACTCTCTCCTAATCTAAGCTCCTCTCCTACACCCCTCCCCCTTGCACCTGCACCTGCTACTGCACCTATGCACCCATCTCTCCATCCTTCAAGCTCCATCTCTCCATCCTACAAGCTCTATCTCTCCATCCTTCAAGCTCCATCTCTCCATCCTACAATGCCTCTTGACGACGTGACCAATGTCCCAGCAAACTCTTCACACGGTAGGTCTCCAGGGCTTTTCCTACGCCTACCTCAAGAGTATGTTCCGACAAAGAAAACATGCTTGGGTACATTACCTTCAGCCAACGAACGCCGCGCTCAAGGGGAGAAGAATGTGGATCTCTGGACAGACGGATGCTTGTATCCAAAGGATCCTTCTCTCAATGTTCATCCGTCTTTTACAAACATTCCATCACTGTTGCAATACGTTGGAAATGGAGAGCAAGGTTTGTTGGGCTACTGCAAGAGACTCAACAAACACGAGATTGTGCGGTCCGAGATCTACTTGCGTCATTGGCAGTTGCTCAATGGGAGTTTCCACAATCTTCAAGCTCAGATGCAAACAGCTACTAGTGCGCTTGAGGAGGCAAAGAGCACCATCACAACCAAGGAAAATGTAATTAAAAAGCTTGAGGATACTCTTTCACACATGAAGAGTACTGCCATGGGAGGTAGGGTGAGGAAACGAGAGTTGTCCGAAATTCAGACTCTTGCACCACGTGGAGGTGCAAGAAAACGAAGGGTGACAGCTATGAGGTAACATGTTCTATCCCTCATGTTGTTTAAGTTTAATACGGCTCATCATTGTTGTTTTGGGCAATAGGAACTTCGTCCAAGAAACGTGCGGCGGCGAGAATGCGTCAGCTAGGGCTACTTTACTTCGTTCTTGTTTCAACAAAGAGGATTTTATTGGGATGCTTGATGCTCCAGAGGCAAAACACTTGAAAGACGTAGTCACTAAGAGAGTTCTTAGAGATTTTTCTAATATTGTCACTGATTTAGATGTTCAGGATATTTGTGATGCTGTTGGGATTAGTACCAAGGGCTATCAAGCAATACATCAAGTGTTAAAAGATGCATTAAGAAGTCGAGGAGTCACGGAAAACCTATTCCCACTTCCTCACAGAGTGAAGAATGCCAAGAAGGTGTCAAATGAAGATGTTGTTCACCGATTAGGGGACTACTTGTATGTTGAAGACACGATGCCTCTTCAGCCGCTCCGTAGCAAATCACAAGGAAGGAAGGGCCGCGGGAAGGGAAGCGGTGTTGTTTCTAACAGTGTGTTGCGGACAGAAGGGTTTGTTTACACCAAATTCAACAATATCTTTGTGGACTTGATATGATTGCAGCAGTCCATGGCTGTTTTCTACAATTTGAGTGATGCAGGTTAGTTTAGAGTTGCCTACATGCTCTATGATGTGTCATAACATGCATTCTGAGGCTTTATGTTGTTGGAAGTTCTTGAAGGCAAGCTTGTGTTCGTGCTGAAGTTGGATGAGTGTGTAATTGTTAAAGGGAGAAAGTTGGAGAGAATGAGCATCACGCTTATGAATGAAGCCCTAGCTTACACCAAGCAATCTTGCAGTTCGAGTGAAGCGACAAAGCCCTCTTTTAGTGTGCAATCAGAGAAGGATATATGGTGGCTTGGTGCAATTGAAGTTCCGAAAGAGACACATGAAGTCCTTGCATGGATTTTCAGTAGAATCCCATGGGTCACAGAGGTCATTAAAGCTCAAATAAACGGTGAGAAGCTCATGGTTCCAGGACGTGGGGAGTTTGATGTTGAATGGCATTTAGGTGGTGATCTAAAGACCATAAAGTGCATGCTTGGATGCAAACAAGGTGCAAATTCTTTACTTCCCTGTCCATTCTGTACGAAAGGGCACAAGACAAGTCGAGCAACTCAAGTGGAAGGTCAGGACGATGATAATGATGACCATATAAATAGGGAGTGGCAAAGTTCGGTTCTTTCATGTTATATGCTGCAGGTGCCCAATAGGGATAGCAAAGATCCTGGGTGGAACCCCATAATTCCCTTATCCCTCAACAATGTTCACTTTTGCACATTGCATGCGTTTATGCGAATATTTGATAGGATCTTAAATCATCACATTGATTATGCTTTCACAATGAAGCACCTTCAACGGTCAAAAGACTCCTTGCAGGGGGTGGAGACGCTCCTTAATGAGATTGGATGTCACCGATCAAGGGTGAACATTGTAGCAGAGACTTGTAGGGAGAAGACATATGAGGTGGCACAGAAGGTTTCCATGAATGGAGCCAAAGCACGTCGATTTTTCAAGAAGATGTCAAAGTCTCCAATGCAGGTATCCAAGGCAAGTGTCGATCTAGCAAGTGAGAAGCGGTGGGAGTTGTGGAAAGATTTGTGTTCATGCAGGACGGACAAAGATCCCAATGTGGAGGTTGCTAACCAACGCAAGCTAGTATGGTCATCCTTTCAAAAGGTTGTGCAATTGATGAATCTTTCAAGCACCACCGTTGAGCAGCAAGAGGAGTTCAAGAAGGTGCTTTATGAATTCACAAAGGCCGCTAAGGACGGATGGTCTGAAAGCAAGATTACACACTACATGGTTTGTTTTAACGGACTTAATACATATGCAATGTTTGAAAATGTAACTTTTCTATTCGCTTATCTCCTTTTTGGTTGTTTTAGCACATTCTCTATGCGCATGGTGCATACTTCATGGACCGCTATGGTTCGCTTGATATATGGAGTACACAAGGCATGGAGAAGTCCCACTATCGAGCAAAAGGAGTCTACTTCAAGAATACTCGGCATGGTGGTGGTAGTTCACACTCCAACTACCTCCAAGAGATGTTTAATTGGTTTTTTAGGCACACCTTTGGGAGAACTCGTACTATTGAGAAAGCAAGAGAATCGATGTTAGCAAAGCAGTTACGCAACGCTTCCCGTACTGCAGCATCCGAGAAGTGGAAACGCTCGCGAGCGTCCCTCGGCCACGAAGCTTGGCGTGCAACTAAATATCGAAAAGGCAGCGTTTGGGCGTCGCGTCAGCCGTCCACATGATGCTGGTTTAGTTGTTCAATTCAATTGCTTTATTTGAGTTTCACTCAATTGGCGGCATAGTGTGAAAGGGCCCAAATCTCAAAAAAACCTATTTAAAGGTTGAAGGGGCTCATTTTGTCATCTTCCCTACTAGGTGCAACCATGGCACGAACAAAACAAACGGCTAGGATTGCATATCCAGAGGGGCCGGATGGCCAACAACTCAAAGGTACAGCAACAGAAGCTGAAACTTCACAAGCTCAAGGTGAAGTCCACACAGAAGAAGCTGGAGCTTCAAATCAGCATGGCGAGTCCTCTACAGCAGCAAAAGAGAGACGGAAGCATCGTCTTGTTGTCTATTCATCGAACTCCAACGATTCTGATGGCAACAGGGAGGATGAGAGCGACCAGGGAAAAGAAACAAACAGCCAAAAGCAGCCATCAAAAGGCTCCGAAGAGACACAAACGGATGAAGATGCCCCATGGGTTGGCATCCAAATACAAACTTATCAGGCTCACATGTCTATTAGGGGTAAGACACTTCCTAAAGGGAGTGGACCTACACCATCACATCTAGTCGATAGTGAAGAGCACGAATCAGATGGAGAGTGGGTGGAATCCGATTATGAGGTGTTGGAAGTGCCTGTGCAGAAAAAAAAGAGAAAGAGCATTGTCTACAAGAAGAGGAAGCAAGCTGCCCCGACTCGTGCCAAAAATGCACCTCCACGTCGACCTCAGAAGGTACGAAAGCGCAGCCGTGCTTTTGCGGAGATTCGACACTATCAAAAGAGCACCGAGCTCTTGATTCGGAGGGCCCCTTTTACAAGGCTATGCAGGGAGGTTTTGCAATTGTACAACACTTAGTTTCGGATGGGCGCTGTGGCCATAGAGGCAGTCCAAGAGGCAGCAGAGCAATATTTAACTGGCATATTCAAGGATTCTAACCTCTGTGCCATCCATGCAAAGCGTGTAACCATTATGCCCAAGGATATGCAGCTTGCTCGCCGTTTGCGCCATGAGGAGTAGCTTGTAATTAGGCATCAACCTTTTTGTATTTACGGAACTCCAAGATTGGGAAGAATTTGAATACAAGCATCTTTTGATTCTATATCCCACTCTGTGCATTGTATTGGGAAGAATTTGAATATAAGCGTCTTTTATTGTATACCCCAGTGCGCAATGTATTGTTTTAATTCTGCACCATGCAATGTAGCAGTGGTTCAAGTTTTGTCTACCTTCTATTGTATGTATGTAGCCATTAGCTTGTTATTGTGAAAAATTGCCTACGTTTAGCACCTTGGCTAAGTGGGGCATGCACTTCCTGATGTATCCATGCTATGTGACTCACTATTGCATGGAAAAAACATCTACAAAGTGTTCAAAATGGCTTAAAATGCCCCCAAGTTGGCTGCCACAAGGGCGCGCATTTGGGGCTTCTAGAGGCCTATGGATGGACATAATGCGCGCCCTTGTGGCAGCCTCTCCTAGTGCTTTGCTGACACTCTCCAATGGTTTCCAAACAATTTTGACAAGCAATAAGTATGTTTTGTTTTCTTCAATGCTTCAATTAGCATAGATGCTGTTGGAATTCATCCCCCCTTAGTCCATGTCAGTCCTAAACTCCAGAAAGGGCTTAGATATTGCCACAAAGTTTACTCTTGTGGTTTGTTAATACAACTTTAGGTATCTGGGGCAAGATGGGCTTAAGGTTACCTGGGTATCCATGTCTTGCTGTTTTGCAGTTGGGTATTATTGTCTTCTCACTCTGTTTTGTAACTGGATATGCTCCTATTCTCCAAGAAGGGTTTAGATATTGCCACAGTTTTGTGGTTTGTTAATACATCTTTAGGTATCTGGGGCAAGATGGGCTTTAGGTTACCTGGGTATCCATGTGTTTCTCTTTTGCAACTGGGTATTAATGCCTTGAAACTCTGTTTTGTACTTGGGTATGCTCTTAGATGTGTCCAAATTCATCTGCCACAAGGGCACGCATTTGCACACTTCATCTGCTGATGGAAATCCCTAATGCGCGCCCTTGTGGCAGCATTGTTTAGGCACTTCCAAACCCTTTACTAGGCACATACATAACTTTGGAAGCCTAGAAATAACAAAGTATACATTTTTTAAATTTTAATGCCTGCCAAACCCTTTAGTAGTCATAGCAAAAATTATGGTGCTTCTCATACACAATGGAAGCCCAACATATAAGAAATTCAAAACCTTGCAAGAAAGAGAGTCATAGACAGCAAAAAGTAGTTTCATTAAAGAAATCAATGCTTTACATGATATCCGGCTTTTGCTTTAGGATCTTTCTAATTACAATTTTCTGGCGCTTGGCCTTTTGGGGTGGCTCCCTGTTAAGTAAAGTGGTTGTGATTTCTTGGGTGTCATTAACCCCTACAGCTTGGTTCATGCCGACATGGGCAATAAGGCGCCCGCGAAAGTTTACACCGAAAGTGGATATTGCAAAATCTTTCTTTACAAGCACTACAAGGTTGGCCGTTTGGGCAAGTGTTGTTAAACACAACGCCTTGGAGAGTGAACGGAGAGCAAAAATGTTGTAGCGACCATTGGGAGAGTAGTCGGCATGGACAAACACCATGACACCAATGGGAAGTGTTCCGAGGTAGTGAGCAAGTGCCGCTTGAGGTCCGAACGGCGTCCTCCTCCCCCCTGACCGTTGCGCCCAGGCGTCAACCTCCAAAAAATCCTGCAGAACATAGGTTTTTTGAGATATGGCATAGAATTATGATATAACATTAACAAAATCATTTGTAACAATCAAATGTAAGTGAGCATCTATACCTCTTTTCTACGATCCTCCTCATCGGCATCCGGGTGCAAGTAAAGATCCGCGCTTGACTTCCCCTTTGGATCAAGCAAAACAGGTGTTGCAGCAGGTGGTGGTGAATCCACTCTTGCGCGTTTAGCCAAACACATGGCCTGCACGGCCACAAACTCCTCCTCAGAGACCTTGGCCTGCTCGGCCGCTGCCACCTCGGCTTGTGCGATCGCCACTGTGTCCGCCAAAGTATTCCCCATGGGCAGTAGGAGATCATCGTCATGGGAGGTGGTGGTATCAAGCTCAAACTTTCCATGGGCATCGAGGATGGCGAAACACTCATCCATGCGAAGCTCAAAGGATTTCTCCAGATCGTGCATAAACACAAACTCCTCCCCACCCACCACAATGGAGGAGAAGCGGGTAATCTCTACCTCAGGGATGGCATCCCGAGTGGTGGTTCCTTCTGGCGGTCCCGAGGATGAACCGACTGATGGAGAGGCCTCCAAGAGGCCTTGAATCCCTACAGGGTAGGTCAAGGCAAGCGTCCTCTCCTCTGCGGATGAGTCAATGGCCGCGGGTTTGGGGTCCTTCACATCAACCAATACCCCGCCGATCTGCAAGTGAGGTAGCACTACGTCAGGGCCTGTTGGGCACTCGTGAAGGAGGAAGATCATTATGGCCTGAACAGAGAAAAAAGTGTTTCCGATCCTTCCCTTATGCATTGCTCGCACATCATCAGCTTCAAGCCGCACATATTGTCCGGCGGGTTGTGCTATGGTGGCAAAGCGTGCAAGCCGCTGATGAAATGGCCTGTCCCCTTGGTAGATGTGGTGGAGAAGGCCTTCAGGGACCCATTGCCCTGGTCGGTTTGGTAACTCAACAATGAATCTCCCCATGCACGTGGAAATGTATGAAGTAATGTGCTCAAGAGATTAAGAGTGGAGGGTCAAGGTGGTTTCCAAATCGGGTTGGGTTGTGAAAAATGCTTGAAGCTCAGGGCGATTTGCATGCCCAACCTCAGTAAGGAATGCATCTAAAGCACTAGTAGCAGCCATGTCTTCTCTTTGCGTGATTGGGTATGCTAGGTCTCTCTGCAATGTTGGGATGAAAATGGTGAAATGAGGAGGTGGTCCTCCTTATATAGACATATTCTATCTCGAAAAAAATAAAAAATATGGATTTAAAAAATAAATTTACACCACCTTAAAACTCAAGTACAAAATCAAGTACAACACCTTAAAACTTTTCAAAATCTTTAATAAAATATCCAATATATAAACGATTAAAGTTACAAGCCAATTCACTTAGACAAGATGATTTCGTCTGTAGCCCAATCTTTGTAAACAAGCATAGTGGCCTCCATCCGCCTTCCAATCTATACAACCAAAAATGGGCAATCAAAAAACAAAAACCCACAGAAAATAAGAAAAGGTAGCTAAGGAAGCACAAAGCAGACCTTGCGTTGTTCTAGTTTGAAACTTGCATTACCGACATCCTCGAATCCCATTATGACAAAGTGTTCCCGAAGACTGGCAAGAGTCCAATGCGGATTCACTGCAACCACCTCCACCTCGTTATTGGGCATGCGGATTCGAATTTCAAAGGATTGAATCTCTTCAGCTGTCAGCTCCAAGGGTATCCATTTGCCATGTTTGTGCATCCACCTCTCATAGCTAAACCGTGCATACAAGGTGCACCTTGCTTTCAAATACCGAAGGCAAAGCTGTGTGGGGGACACATTGCACTTATAACGGTCACCATCATGCAAACCGTCAACATAGCCCCAATTGACACCTAGAATGGTGTCCATTGCATCTATGTCAACTTCTTTGCAAACAAACATTGTTGGTGTTTCTACAATCAGTAGAGAGCGGAATGCATGCACAAACAAATGAATGGGACAATGCCAACTGAGACCCACCGATCTGGTTGCCTTACCAAACTTTAGGGACCCTTGGAAATCTTGCAGCACCTTGTGCTTGAAAGAAAGAAAAGCCCAATGGTCTGGAGTTGGCCATTCTGCACTCTGCAATGAGGGTGTCTCCACGGCTTCTAACCTACCATAGCTTTGGCTTCACTTCAGCACCACGTACTTGTGGGAATACATGAATATTCGTTGCTCGGTAAGTTTTTTCGATGAAACATTAGGAAACATAAGCTCCCCAATGTGAGCATGCACAACCATGAACGTGCCTGAGAGGCACTCAGGCGGCTGCTCCTCAACTAAGCTGGATGGAAAAACATCTTTACAAATGTCCTTAGTTAAACATAATGATCACATAAACGTAAACATGACATATGCATGGGATAGCTAAACCATGAAAACTTACAATGAGGTGCAAATTGAGTAGAAGCTCTCTTGAGGTGGAGCTCAGCTGCACTGTAGACATGTTGCACGATGGCCACCATTCCGGACTTTGTTTCTTTGAATGTCAATAGCCGGCCCTTCCAATGACGTTCCAATACGCCTCAACACCGTACGCGATGAGGTCCAGCACGTGACGGTTGCATGTAGATCCATGCACCCTTCTTGAACACTTGTGGGATCCATACCCCCTCTGAGTCTTTTGTGTTGTGCAACACAATCTCCTCTATCTCTAGTTTGGGCCGTCTATGCGTGGACATGCTTGGGAAGTTGGGCTTAGGAAGGGATTTGAAAGAGTTGAGTACTATGGAGAGAGAATGAGGAGCTGAGGGGAGGGTGAGGTGAGCTGCCTATGGTGGCTATGGTGGCTTTGACAGTGGAGATAGAGAAAGAGAGGAGTGAGAGGTAGAGAGGTAGAGAGGATAGTGGAGCTCTGGGCTATGGAGTGTGGGACTATAAAGGGTTGATGGAGGTTTGAGAGAAGGGGGAGCTATGGAGAGAGAGGAAGAGAGTGGTGGAAAGCTTTTGGCTATGGCTGCCTTGACTGTAGAGAGAGAATGGAAGGAGGGAGAGTGTGGGAGAGAAAAGTAATGAGGGAGAGAGAGAAAAGTGGATTTTGGGGGGGAAAATTGACTTTTTTAAGTTAGTTTATGTTTTGGGGCAGTTTTGGAGGCAAATGGGTCAACTTTGGAACTTTTGAAAAATTTTCAATTTTTTGGGTTTTTAAACATGCGCGTTTTTTTTTGGGGGGTCCCTCGCTCTTTAATGACACCTCTCTCCTCCTATTTACCCCCCCCCCCCCTAGCCTACCTCCCACCTCTCTCTAAGAACCAAGCATTGAAGAGGGAGACAATTAGGCTGCACCCCTCCATTCCTCCCCCTCTAGGTGATATCCCAAGAGCCTTTTCATTGGTTCTCCCTTAAGCCTTCACTAATCAAAAAGGCCCAAGGAGAGTCCATATTTTTCCTGATGTTGACAAGGTTCATACTATCATTAAGCTGTATTCCTTGCATCCATCTAGCATCTTCAAAAGGATAATTTTTGAACTTAATAACATACCGTCGAATAATCTTACCATATCGTAGTACCTTGTCTTCATGCCGAAGAACAGCTTCGGGTTGTAGCACCTCTTCTTGGTCTTCAACTTCGGGAGGGTCTTCAATAATTGGTTCAGTTGTTGGTGGCTCTCCTTTGTAGGGCTTAAGTAGGCTTACATGAAAGGCATTGTGTATGAGCCAATGGTTCGTCAACTTGAGTTGATAAGCCGTCTCATTGATGGGCTTCAAGATTTGGAAAGGACCATAGTATCTTTTTGCTAGTTTAGCATAATACTTTTGATGGCCCGTAGGATTTTTGCCCGTTGTTTGCCTTAATCGAGCCTTAGGAAACTTCAGTAAGACCCAATCATTTTCTTTGAACATTAAGGCTCTTCTGTGCTTATCAACAGCAGCTTTTTACCTTTGTTGAGAGATGGATATAGCCTCCCCAATCTTTTGAAAAGATTCTTGTAGGTCACGGCTATACTCATCGGCGACGAAGATCTTCCCATGTACTTTGAGTAGCAAGGGACTTTTAGGTCTTCTCTCAATGATCTCAAAAGGTGCTTTTCCCGTAGAAGTATGTACAGTATTATTGTAGGCATACTCTACAAGAGGTAAGTACTTTTCCCATTGTGAGCGTTGATCTACTTCGGGAACATAAGTCTTGAGTAGGTCGAGTATCGTGAGATTGGCTATCTCACTTTGGCCATCCGTTTGTGGGTGATAGGTCGAAGAGAAATTCAATCTTGTTCCTAGATTTTCAAAGAGACCTTTCCAGAAAGTACTGGTCATTCTAGGATCTCTATCTGACACGATGGATGTGGGTAATCCACGGTGCTTGAAAATCTGAGATATGAAGAGAGTTGCCATTTGATGTGCCTTAATAGTCTTTTTGACAGGAATAAAATGTACTTGCTTACTAAACCTGTCAACTATTGTCCATATTCCTGTATTCCCATGGATAGACTTGGGTAATCCAAAGATGAAATCCATGGATATACTCTCCCATGGTGAATTTGGAATAGGCAAGGCTGGAGTAATCCAGGTTGCTTCCCTCTATCATACTTGGTCTTTTGGCATACTACACATTTTGAAACATACTCTTGTATGTCCACTTTCATGGTAGGCCAATAGAAGTACGTCTCTACTCCTCGAAAAGTAGGTTGAATACCTCTATGCCCCGCATATGGAGGAGCATGGGATTCATACATAACTTTCTCACGAAGGGAATGGGTAACACATAGCCTATTGCCGTGGAGAAGATAACCATCATGCAAGGTGAATGGTTCCTCTTTCTTCCCCAAAGCAAGGGCTGACATTATGTCTCTAAAGTCAGGGTCAGTATCATACTCATCTATCATAGAGGATAGATCATTGTGAGTAGCTATAGATACCGCATTAACTTTGGGTCGTCGTGAAAGTGCATCGGCCACTTGATTGTGCTTACCAGCTATGTGAGCAATATGGAAATTAAATTCCGAAAGAAAATTTTCCCACCTCATTTGTTTGTCGGAAAGCTTGGTTTGCGTCATGAAATACTTGAGACTTTGGTGGTCGGTTCGTAGGATAAATGGAGTCCCCAATAGGTAGTGCTTCCATGTTTCTAGGGCATGTAGAACAGCTAAAATCTCTTTCTCATAAATGCCCAAGACTCGCTCATCAATATTGAGCCTTCGGCTCTCATATGCTATGGCATGCCCTTCTTGAAGCAAACCTGCTTCAAGGCAATCACCACAAGCATCACATTGGACCTCAAATGGCTTTGAGACATCCGGAAGCACGAGGACTGGTTGGGAAGTAAGCTTCTCTTTGAGCTTTTCAAAATCATTTTGCTCCTTAGCAGTCCACACAAACTTAATGTTCTTCTTAGTTAAGTCGTGTAGTGGTCCTGCTACTTGAGAGAATTTTGCTATGAAGCGTCTATAGTATGCGCACATACCAAAAAAGCTTCTTAGCTCATGTAGATTTCTTGGGTTAGGCCATGCTTTTATTACCTCTAACTTTGATGGATCCATTTGGATACCATCTTTAGAGATAATATGACCTAGGTATTGAATCTCTTGTAGGAAGAATTCTCTTTTCTTTTGGTTGAGAAAAAGCTTGTTCTCCCTCAATGCTTGAAAAATCACTTGGAGATGTTGCTTATGTTCCTCCAAAGACTTGGAGTAGATGATGATATCATCAAAGAACACTCCAGTGAATTTGCGGTATGGTCTAAAAATTTTCTCCATCAAACGATTGAACGTAGCTGGTGCATTAGTCAAGCCAAAAGGCATGACTAGATATTCATAAAGACCAAACGTTGTGCGAAACGCGGTCTTTAAGATATCTTCATCCACTATCCTTATTTGATGATAGCCACTCTTAAGGTCAATCCTACTAAAGTAGGTCGAGCCTTGTAGCTTATCAAACAGATCTTCTACCCGAGGTATGGGAAATCTGTTTTTGATAGTGATATGGTTTAGTGCTCGATAGTCCACACACATATGGTATGTACCATCTTTCTTTTGCACTAAAAGGACTAGAGAACAAAAGGGAGAGGAAGTAGGCCTCACCATCCCTTTGTCTACCAGCTCTTGTACTTGCCTCATGATCTCCTCTTGTTGAGCTTGTGAGACTCGATAAGGAGGCTTGTTAGGTGGTGAGCTTCCAGGAAGGAGCTCAATACGATGGTCATCATCCCCTCGTTTTGGAGGTAAGTCCATAGGGATATCATCGATGAACACATCTTGGAATCCTTTTAGAAAATTAGACAAGTCTAACTCTTCTTGATTCCTACCATTTACATTTGATGAAACATTAGTATCTTTTAGAGACTCTTTGACAAAAATCATGTACGCAGAAACTGAGCTCTTCATTGACTTATCAAAAGCAAGAGGATTTACAATTGGAATAGTGCGACCACTCTCACTAGCATCTATATACATGTTCTTTCCCCTGTAGGTGAAGTAGATTCTCCTTTCAGGGAACTTCATGTTGGCAGCCATGCGATCAAACCATGGTGCCCCTAGGATAACATCCTCATGTTGGAGAGGAGAGATGAAGAAGTCTTCCTTGTCGACATAGCTTTGGACATGAAGCCTCAACTTCCCAATCAAGGGAGTAACAAAGGCTTGTTGTCCCTTGAAAGCTGCATCAGCCACTACTATATCTCCCATCCCGAAAGCTTGAATGCCCAACTTGGTGGCCAACTCCATTGATATGAAGTTAAGAGTAGAGCCAAGGTCAAACAAGATGAAGGCATCATGCTCTCTTACCTTTCCCCAAGCATAGGAAAGTGATGATCCTTTGCAATGAGCATCCTCTTTTGGAGCTTCGATGGTGGAAGCCCTAGGAGTCTCATTGCGAGTATTCTTCTTGGGGCAAGAACGATAGCCATGTCCTTGCTCCCCACACTTGAAACACTTATGGTCCTTGCGAAAAGCTTCAAGCTCTTCAGGAGAGAGTTTGTTTTTACCTTTTTAAACTCCCTTCTCCTTGGACCGGTTGTTGTTGTTGTTGGAATTGACTAGGGAAGTATTTTGAACATTGGTTTTTCCCTTTGCATCATTTTTGTCTTTGTTTTCCATGGGCTTGACATTACGTCTAGCCCCTTGATGGAAATTGATGCGTGAAGCAACCATGGTGTGATGGATTACTTCGCTAATAGTACTAGGCCGTTGATATTTTCCTCTTGGGAGGAGTGGGCGATCGTCTAGACCGCCGTCTTCGTGGAGCCACATCTTTAGAGGAACTTAAACTTTCATTGATTTCTTGCTCTTTGGATTCTTCCTCTCGAATGGGAGAGAGTCTTCTTTTGGGGGTCTCTTCAAGAGGCCTCCTAAGCTCTCTCTCCTCTTGGAGAGGAAGGGAAATTCCATAAGCACGAAGTTGTTGAGTAACTTCGGCTTGCAAAGCAGGGTTGCCCATAGCTTGCTGCAACCTAGTGACGAGATAATTCACAAACATGGGAGCATCATCATTAGCAACTTCATGTGCAAAATCAAAGCTATCAATGTTCATTCTACTCTCTTGATTATTGTCAGCCATGTTAACAAAATTTATGTATGTACTTAGTGTATGCTTTGGCAATTCAAAACCTTAGTTGCCACTCCTCTTAGCCTTTGAAAATCGGCTCTTAAGTATCTACACCCACAGCTCGAAGTGGTTAATTATAGATAGTAGAGGAGTAGGTCTAACATAGCAGAGTTGCCAAGGGCTAGCTCCTTTCGGACTTCTTATGGCTCAATAATGGTAAAGCCGTAGGCAAGTCTAAAAATACTCCATTATTATGTCCAAAGCTCCCAAGGTGTGCACCATCCCCCACATAGTGGGCTCAACAAAATCGATAATAGATCCCAGTTCCCATTACCCTAATATAATTAACAACATCAACCATTTATAGCCTACTTAAGGACCTCTCTTCTTAAGCAAGAAAAGAGAAACTAAATGCTCTGATACCAATGTAATGGAATTGGCCTATTTAACTTGAGAGTAGCGGAAATTAATGAAAGTACTTTTGAGAATTGACTTTGTGAGCATAACGGGTAAACATAGTTAAAGATAGCAACATAATCATAGCAATTAGTTAACTTGGCATGAACAATAAGTTTGCAAGAGAGAGAATTTACAGAACATGACAACAGTTGAGGACCGGATTTATGTGGAGCCGGTCCCCCCTCCAATAGGCATTTGTATTATGATTTCTCCCATTAAGAGAGACTTTTTACAATACAATCTTTGTGTTCCTTGTGACTTAGGTGATGCAATGAAGATGGAAAGCTTCATGCATCACCAACATAACATAAACTTGAAGAAATATTTAACTATTCCAAGCCTCAGTCCCAAGACCTCAAACACCTTCGAAGGTGGAGAGAGCTAGCAGGGAATGAGGGTAGGGAAGAGGAAGAAGAAACATTTCGTAGGAGAAAGAATTAGTTCCTCACTTATCATAACTCTTGTTGCTAGCATACATAATAGCATAGTAATGAAGAAGAAGGAGATGGCAAGCTTAAGCATTGAAGCATGGCTCTTGGTTGGATTTGCACTCCATATCCAAGAGTGTTGGTGTAGGCTCTCAACCTCTACTTGCTTGGAGAAGGAGAGGGAGCTCTTGCACTTTGCATAGCACACCATGAGAGTGTTTGTGGTGTGTGTGGGTGAGTATACCCCCTAAGCAACCCCCCTCCTTGCTAGGTCGACCCCCTCTTCTAGCTCATCATTGAAGCTCATTGGCTCATGCCAAGCCTAGCCAATCACAAGCTTGAGTCATTTCTAGCAATAGGTGTAGTCTTCGGAAAAGTGTCCCCCTTTGAGAGAGAGGAATTGATAAATGCAAAAACAATTAGATAATTGTTGTAAATTATCATTGTTGTAAGCCTAGCCAATCACAAGCTTGAGTCATTTCTAGCAATAGGTGTAGTCTTGGGACAAGTGTCCCCCTTTCCCCTTTGAGAGAGAGGACTTGATAAATGCAAAAACAATTAGATAATTGTTGTAAATTATCATTGGACCCCTTTTAATCCTAGCTATTAGAGTTCAAGCACCTCATGGAGGTAACATGGGTAGGGGCTTGACATGTGTCCCTGTTGCCTCTTTAAGATTGGGATTTCCTTGGGAGTGTGTGTGTGTGTTCTCTCTCTAGCCCCTAAGAAAAGGGCTCGCCCCCCTCTTTGTAGAGATCTTTTTGACCTTTGGTGCTCAAGCACCTTAGTCATCAAGCATGACTAAGCACTTGGACTAGGGGTGTTCCCACAGGCATCTCAGGAAAGCATGTCAAAGCACCTCAAGCACCTTAATCATGCAGCAGGTCAAGTACCTCAAGCACCTTAATCATGCAGCAGGTCAAGTACCTCAAGCACCTTAATCAAGCACCTCAAGCATGACAAGAACCTCAAGCACGACAAGCACCTCGAGTTTTGGCCGGGTTCCCACCTCAAGCTCAGACCTAGCTTACCTAAGGTCAAAGGACTTTTACACACATTATTGGAGGTCTTCAATGAATCTAACCCTAAGGTCTTATGCTCCATTGGTTAGCCTTGCTCTTCATTAGGAAAAATATGAACCCTCTAGGGGCCCTTTGGGATTAAGGTTAATTAGAGGCCAGCCAATAGGAAGAGGGTGGTGGACACACTCTATACCCTCAAAAAAGTAGGGGGACAAGGTAGCTTTACACCTCTTAATGGCCTCTTACCTAGTGGGGGGGGGGGGGGGGGGGGGGGGGGGGGGGGGGGGGGGGGGGGGGACCACTTTGACCTTTTTTCCCCCACTTTTTGGCCCGGATTTAAAAATACACTAAAAATTTCAAATTTTCAAAAAATTTCAAATTTCAAGTTTTCCCTCCTTAAAAGGTCCCCTAACCTATTTCATGGTCAAAAAAGTATTTTTGACCTCCAAAAGTCAAAAACGTGCACTAAAAATTTCTTTAAAATTAATTTTTTTCAAAAATTTTCAAAAAATCATTTTCCACCCTCCAAAGTCTTTCCAAACCTATTCTATAGCTAAAAGTGATTTTCTCTCTCTACAAACCCTTTTCCAAGCTCTCCATGGCTGCAACAACCACATGCACCCCCTATAGTCCAACATTATCTCTCTACTAGCTTTCTCCCATCTCCATTGTAGCACCAAGCAAGCTTCTTCCCCATCTCTTCCCCTTGTCCACCACATAGTTCCACACCAAGCTAGCTCCTCTCCCTTCTCTCACCTCCATTACAGCATGAAATAAGATTCTCCTCCTTCTACTTTCATTCACTCGCACTACATGGAAACCTCTACTCCCGAAGGTGGAAAAAGCATCAACTCACATGACTTGCATACCACAAGAACAGGAGGTGTGAATAGTGCATGGGCATTGCAAGGATTCATCTCCAACATAAAGATAGAATGGTGAGAAAACTACCCTTGTAGCTTACATTCAGAGCTTAAGATCATCTCCATCTTTAAGTTTATCATGCTGGAGGGAATTAACCTCTTTATGGCTTTCAATGTTTAGGCTTCACACCTCATAACATTGGGTGGTGCTATTTTGTTGATGGCTTTGGTGCGCCATCTATAGTTTTGTAACATGTGATTGAGTCTCACGATGTAAGTAAGTTGTGTTATCTATGGAGAGTCATCACAGATTTTTCTTATAATTTATTCTTTGTGTACTTGTCATTAGATTATTAGAATGATATCATTTTGTACTTTATAACTTTGTGCTCACATAATCTGTTGTTTACTTACAGAGTCAACTTGTTTTGAGAGGACATGAGCAAGCAACAATGTGCAGAGATGGAAATCACCCTATTTTTGTTCCGTGAGGAACCTTTCACTACCGTGTTAAAAGATTTTGATAAGAATAGTAGGATTTTTGTAGAATCTTGAACCAATAGGTACTCTCTAGGAGCTCTTAGAAAAACCATCCCTATAGTACTACTATCTTCCCTAGTGTCATAGACACACAAATACTCGTGTATATGAATCTCTAGATGAGAAAGACAAATACTTGTAAGAGAAGCCTAACAGCAACAACATTGTCTCCATTTGTAATTATTTTTATGAGGCTCGATTCCTCTATAAATGCAATATAAATATTTCTTTTTGTTAAATGGTGTCGCATTGAGTGAGAGTATTTTATTTAGATTACTGGAGTTTCATACAGATTTGAGAAATATTGTTGATTTTTTTGGATATTCTGATTTGTCTATAAGATGTTTGAAGTTTCAAGTCTTAATCATTCCACCATGAAGAAATTCATGCAATATTTTGATTTCAGTTTAATCACTAATGGTTATTCTTATTAAGTGGATCATAACCTTTGTCAAGATGTCCTCATTTGGGGATGTTGAATATATATCAATAGCAACATTTCAAAAGTTGAGAAAGCTAAATTCTTGCTTTCCAAAATGTTATTGTTTCCATACTATTCCTATGCCAAGCTTGACTTAGAGAAATGACAACTTGAGATGGAGGTGTAGATATATAGGGGTGAATTATTATTGATTCTTGTTTCATCATATATATTATAAAGCCTTTGAGTTTCCACCTTTTTGAGTAGTGTTGACAAGTTTTTGGTATCAAACCTTCTTAAATATCCTTATTCATTCGCTATTGGTAGCTATTTATTTGGTATTGTTAAAGATCATACCAATAGCTATCACCTTGTGAACATAATTGTTGAATTGCGGATTTAATTTTTACTATGTAGCTCATTTGGATAGAGAAAGTGTAAACATAAATTATAGATACATGTATTGTTAACATAGAAGATATGTATCACTCGAACCTATATAACTGCTAATCAAGAAACCTTTGGTCGGATACTATAACAATAGGGGTCACATGTGGTATTAAATACCAAAGAAATGGCTTAACCAAAACATTTCCAAGAACACGAGGTGAACACAAGGAAGTAAAAATTGGCTCCTTGTTTGGTTGATTTCTAGTGCTAAATGTTCTGAGTGCACAAAATTTGTGAGGCCTTTGACCTTGCGAGTTCACTAAAGTATATGTAACATAGCACATGTGTTCAACAGAAGGGAATTTATATTCTTGTAAAGTTACAGAAACATGTGTAGGTAAGGCCTATAAGGGCTACTTTCAATCCATTGTGGTGAACGGACATGATATAGGAAAATTTGACATAGTGAATACTCCGGACATCAAACACTACAACTCTATCTCATGGCCATACATTAAAACAAAGCCGCTATTTGTCATTTTGAAGCCCCAGAGACCCTCAACAAGAGGGACCACAACGGCGCGTAGAATGCCCATCCAGGCACAAATAGGGACCAAGATATTTCCAAGAACAGGGGATGGACACAAGGAAGTAAAAAATGGTTGATAAGCATGATACAAGGTTTAGGTATCTGCCATTGGGGGGGGGGGGGGGAGGGGTTGCTATGAACACATTAAACTACCCAGTTCTATCTCATGGCCATGCATTAAAAAAAGCTTGTACTTGTCATTTTAGGGACCCAGGGACCCTCAACAAGAGGGGCCACAAGGGCGCGCAAACTGGCCATCCAAAATTTTGGATGGCCAGTTTGCGCGCCCTTGTGGCCCCTCTTGTTGAGGGTCCCTGGGCCCCTAAAATGACAAGTACAAGCTTTTTGGATGGCCAGTTTGCGCGCCCTTGTGGCCCCTCTTGTTGAGGGTCCCTGGGCCCCTAAAATGACAAGTACAAGCTTTTTTTAATGCATGGCATGATACAGTGTTTAGCTATTTGCCATTGTGGGGGGGGGGGGGAGTTTGCTATGAATACATCAATTTGCCCAACTCTATCTCATGGCTATGCATCAAAATTTTTGGTGGCTGATTTGCGCGCCCTTGTGGCCAAATTTTGGATGGCTGATTTGTGCGCCCTTGTGGCCCCTCATGTTGAGGGTCCCTGGGGCCCTAAAATGACAAGTACAAGATTTATTTTTATGCATGGCATGATACAATGTTTAGCTATTTGCCATTGTGGGGGGGGGGGGAGTTTGCTATGAATACATCAATTTACCCAATTCTATCTCATGGCTATGCATCAAAAAAAGCCTGTACTTGTCATTTTAGGGCCTTAGGGACCTTCAACATGAGGGGCCACAAGGGCGCGCAAATTAGCCATCCAAAAATTTTGGATGGCTGATTTTCACGCCCTTGTGGCCCCTCATGTTGAGAGTCCCTGGGGTCCTAAAATGACAAGTACAAGATTTATTTTTATGCATGGCATGATACAATGTTTAGCTATTTGCCATTGTGGGGGGGGGGGGGGGGAGTTTGCTATGAATACATCAATTTGCCCAATTCTATCTCATGGCTATGCTATTCTATCTCCCTTGTGGCCCCTCATTTATTTTTATGCATGGTCATAATTCAAGTGGTAAGTCCCATGTGACCACTTACCACTTGAATTGAACACTAGAAGCTCTTGAAAACAGCTTAAAAGCTCGAACGGGCATTAAAACCATGGAATCTGAAAATACTCAAAGAACCAATGTTTTTTATTGTGTTAAGGACTGCATTTCCTACATACAAAACTTTCTCAAAATCTCAACACCTTCAAAAGTGGCTTCCAAGGAGTGCCCTCGATCAAAAATTGAAACTGAAGGAAAACAATCAGACTGAACTCCTAGACTGTGTACAAACTTTAAAATAACCAAAATTTCCTTTTTTTTTAAATTATTGCTAAAAATTTGAAAATAGACCACCCTTAGACTTCCCACAATGATAGAAATCAAAAGGTTCAAGGAGAGGTCTGGTGTCACAAGTGCATGGTAGGAATCTAATCGAGGCTTATTCCGTCAAGATCTCTTATACTTTATTATGTCTTCTCATGTACAATCTTACCAAACAAAAACAAACTTACACTTTAAATGACAAAAAAAAATTTATTTAACTTATCAAACAATCTAAAATATGGTAGACCTAGAGTGCTCTTACACATCAACAAACAAAAAAGTCCAAATTTCTTCTCATTAACTTTGATAAACATACATCTGTGAACACTTTACAAGGAGTAGTGTGGTCATAGTTCTTACATCCATTCCATGACATGGTATGCTCCTGGGGTGACCTATCACATAAAAATATCTTTGGTAGGAGTGCCCTCATGTTAGGAAAGAGTGTGTTGCTGCTATTGAAAAGTTTTTGCATTGTCCTACTAGGGATCTCTTCATGTTAGCATAATGATTTTTGGTGTAGTGGGAGCCACATTGCCGCTGAGGAGAGCTTTGTGCCACCGTAAAAGCTTCATGTTATGCCAGTTCCTTGAGCCGTTCTTGCAAACAACGCCACTCAACTAGCATAGCAAGAGGTCACCTTGTAACAAAAACATGTATGAATTCAACATTTGCAAGCTATATAATGAAGACACTTGTTAAGTATATGTTGTACAAATTTGCAAGTATTTCTATCTAGCTGGGAATAAACAATATAAAAATATACATTAGGATGAGACTACCACCCCTAATAAGCATGGATTTGAAGCACCTACCTGCAAGATGTAACAAAGAAGACTGTTTTAGAGGAAAAGTGGTGACACTTGGCCTCTCTAACCTGCAGCCTTTCACTATTTGTGCATAAAAGAAACCTTTGTGCCAAGCACTACAAAACAAGTAGAGGCAACACCTTAGACTTCAAAGTTTATGATAAGAAGAACACAATCAAAAGTAAGAAGTATATTGTTACCTTGCATAAAGGGGTGTTTTATTCAAATATGTGATGGTATTGGCAAGATATTGAAGAATCGTCAACATTCATCTCACCGATGCTATGACGTTCCTGGGATGACCTCTGCTCACCCTCACGTACGGCCTTCGATGCAAACGTTGCGAACAAGCAAATATGTATGCATACGATTTGTGATGTCCTTGAGCACCATGGTAGTTGTTGCATGAGGAAGCAAAGGATGAAAAGAGAGAGGGGGGAGGGAGAGAGAGGAACATGGGAGAAGACAAGGGGGTAGTGGGGGAGAGAGAGAGAGAGAGAGTGGAGAAGGAGGAGAGAAGGGGGCAGGGAGGGAGAGGGAGGAACATGGGAGGAGAGAAGGGGACAGTGGGAGAGAGGGAGAGAGGGGAGGAGGAGGAGCGAACAGGCAGGGAGGGAGAGGAGAGGGAGAAAGGAGGGAGGAGGAAGAGAGAAGAAAGGTTCTTTTTTTTTGGGGGAGTTTTTTTTTTTTTTAAATGGACTTTTAGTGCTTGTAAGTTTAAAAAAATGTCAAAAAATACTTTTTTGATATGGATATATGTTGGGGGGGATTTTTAAGTCAAAAATAAGTAAAAATAACTTTTTTTTTTTTAAGTCAAATTTTGGCTCTTAGTGATCCACGTTTTTGATGATGTGGCCACACCTCTTTACTCCCTTCACTTTCAAAAAGCTAGAGAGAGAACGTGACCTCTTAGGTCCACATCCTACATGTGTCTAAAAAAAAGGCTAGAAAAGCCTACTCAAAACTAGCTTCTTGAATGCCCTTGTCCCCTTAACCCTACACACCATTAGCCTTAATCCCTAAAAATTAGGATTCTTTACAAGGCCCATGCAAGGTTCATATTTCTCCTAATGTTGATAGACCATCTCTCATTTGGGCCCCTTTACCATCGGCCCCGTGTTGAGATAGATCTATAAGCACATATCTATATCTTAACACTTGTTCCCGTTCATTCTCCCACATTAAGTGATCAATTTAATATGAGAAAATCATTTGGGTTGGTTAGATATTAGATTTTATGACATTACCTCTCTCTTGAAATCATAGTCGTCCTGGACTATGAGGTAGAAGAGATAAAGCCTTAGTCATTAGTCAATTTTACTTAGCGGGTAGAGGATCCCTTTTTACCCTACGACATCTTTCCAAGATGGATGACTAATCCATTTGGTGCTTGGGAGACATAGCTGCCGCAAGCATGTCTGCTCTTTAGTCCATTTCATTCTCCCAAAGTAGAGTGACAAATTCTACTTGGTGTTTGAGAGACGTCGTCATCACAAACATGATTCTAAGCATGCATACTAGTTAAATTTGTGCACATTTAAAAAGAGGACTAGTCTTATAAGACAAAAACATGAGTCATTTAAAAGAAATTTGTACATTTGCTTACTCTAATGTAGCATTGTAAGCATTGACAAGGTTCATACTATCCTTAAGCTGTATTCCTTGCATCCATCTAGCATCTTCAAAAGGATAATTTCTGAACTTAATAACATACCGTCGAATAATCTTACCATATCGTAGTACCTTGTCTTCATGCCGAAGAACAGCTTCAGGTTGTAGCACCTCTTCTTCGTCTTCAACTTCGGGAGGGTCTTCAATAATTGGTTCAGTTGTTGGTGGCTCTCCTTTGTAGGGCTTAAGTAGGCTTACATGAAAGGCATTGTGTATGAGCCAATGGTTCGTCAACTTGAGTTGATAAGCCGTCTCATTGATGGGCTTCAAGATTTGGAAAGGACCATAGTATCTTTTTGCTAGTTTAGCATAATACTTTTGATGGCCCGTAGGATTTTTGCCTGTTGTTTGCCTTAATCGAGCCTTAGGAAACTTCAATAAGACCCAATCATTTTCTTTGAACATTAAGGCTCTTCTGTGCTTATCAGCAGCAGCTTTTTACCTTTTTTGAGAGATGGATATAGCCTCCCTAATATTTTGAAAAGATTCTTGTAGGTCACGGCTATACTCATCGGCAGCGAAGATCTTCCCATGTACTTTGAGTAGCAAGGGACTTTTAGGTCTTCTCTCAATGATCTCAAAAGGTGCTTTTCCCGTAGAAGTATGTACAATATTATTGTAGGCATACTCTACAAGAGGTAAGTACTTTTCCCATTGTGAGCGTTGATCTACTTCGGGAACATAAGTCTTGAGTAGGTCGAGTATCGTGAGATTGGCTATCTCACTTTGGCCATCCGTTTGTGGGTGATAGGCCGAAGAGAAATTCAATCTTGTTCTGAGATTTTCAAAGAGACCAAGTAGCCCTTGCTTCTCTTGTAATGGAAGTAAGGTTGGACAACTGGTGGAGCTTGAAATCAGAAGTCCCTTTTATATATGAGAGTAAAGGCTGGACAAGTGTGGACCTAGTTTTAATGGCCAGTGTACAAGGTGGTGTAGGATCTTGGTTCCCAATGTCCAAGTATCTCTTGTTTCTTTCAATGCAAGTAAGGCCGTACAAGTGGTGGATCTTGAAACCAAAAGTCCCTTTCTAAATGAGAGTAAAGGTTGGACAAGCGGTGGACCTAGTTTTAATGACCAATGTCCAAGGTGAACTATTGTAGGGCCTTGCTTCTTGATGTCCAAGTAGCCCCTTGCTTATTTTAATGGAAAAAAATGGAGCAGTGTTGGATCTTGAAACGAAACCCCCGTGCTTTATTTGAGGGTAGCTTGGACAAGTGGTGGACCTAGTTTTAATGGCCAAGGTTCAAGGTGAACTACAAGCAATTGGTCCAACTATAATAGAATATAGCTTGGACAAGTGGTGGACCTCCAAGTTTAATGAAAAACATAGGACAATTTCAAGGCTTTACTTCCCAATGTCCAAGTTGCCCTTGCTTTTTTCAATGGAACAAGGTTGATAGTAGGGTCTTTCTTCTCAATGTCCGAGTAGCCCTTGCTTTCTTCAATGGAAGCTTGGAGAAGTGGTGGACGTAGTTTTAATGGCCAATGCTTGAAATCGACAGTCCCTTTTCCTATATGAGAGTAAAGCTTGGACAAGTGGTGGACCTAGTTTAAATGTCCAGTTTCCAAGGTGGTATTGTAGGAACTTGATTCCCAATGTGAAAGTATCTCTTGCTTGTTTCAGTGGAAGTATGGTTGGACAAGTGGTGGACCTAGTTAATGTACAAGGCGAATTATTGTAGGGCCTTGGTTCTCAATGTCCAAGTAGCCCTTGCTTATTTTAATGGAAGTAAGGTTGGACAAGTGGTGAAGCTTGAAACCAGAAGTCCCTTTTATATATGAGTAAAGGCTGGACAAGTGGTGGACCTAGTTTTAATGGCCAGTGTCCAAGGTGGTGTAGGATCTTGGTTCCCAATGTCCAAGTATCTCTTGCTTCTCTCAATGCAAGTAAGGCCAGACAAGTGATGGATCTCGAAACCAAAAGTCCCTTTCGAAATGAGAGTAAAGGTTGGACAAGTGATGGACCTACTTTTAATGACCAATGTCCAAGGTGAACTATTGTAGGGCCTTGCTTCTTGATGTCCAAGTAGCCCCTTGCTTATTTTAATGGAAAAATTGGAGCACTGTGGATCTTGAAACAAAAACCCCCGTGCTTTATTTGAGGGTAGCTTGAAGAAGTGGTGGACCTAGTTTTAATGGTCGAGGTTCAAGGTGAACTACAAGCAAATGGTCCAACTATAATAGAGTATAGCTTGGACAAGTGGTGGACCTCCAAGTTTTAATGAAAAACATAGGACAATTTCAAGGCTTTACTTCCCAATGTCCAAGTAGCCCTTGCTTTTTTCAATGGAACAAGGTTGATAGTAGGGCCTTTCTTCTCAATGTCCGAATAGCCCTTGCTTTCTTCAATGGAAGTTTGGAGAAGTGGTGGACGTAGTTTTAATGGCCAATACTGAAGGTGAATAACTAGATGAGCTAGTAGCTTCCTGAATTCAAAGAAGTACTCGCTTCAACAAGGACAAGTGGTAAAGATTTGATAATTGGTGAAATTTGAAACAAAAACCCCCAAGCTTGCTATGACGAGAATAGCTTTGAGCATGGTTTAGGCATGTTGTGGATATGGTCAATTTTCTAGGAAAATTTTGAGTTCTGAGCTCCAAAATAGAGTCATTCTCCACCACTTATTTATGTTGATTGTCCTTGGTGAGTTGTGAAGCAAGGAAAGAGACTAGGTTTTAGATACAAAGATTATCTAAGCTATACCACAATTGAGAAAGTGGCATAGGGTGGTGCAACAAGAGTTTAGATTGGGGTTTGGTGTAGCACCCCAACCGGGGTCCCGTGGGGTTTGGGGCAGCATCCCAAGCAGGGTCAAGGGGAAGCATCCCCTATGGGCTTAGGGGCAATGCCCCGAGACGGGTCGAGGGGTGGCAGCACCCCACCCCAAGCGGGGTCAAGGGGCGGCAGTCCCCGTGGGGTTCGCGGCAACGCCCCGAGCAGGGTCGAGGGGCAGCAGTCTCTGCGGGGTTTGGGGCAATGCCCCAAGTAGGGTCAAGGGGCGGCAGCCCCCAACACCCCAAGCAGGGTCGAGAGGCGGCAGCCCCCGTGGGGTTTGGGACAGCGCCCCAAGCGGGGTTAAGGGGAGGCAGCCCCTGTAGGCTGTGGGGTTGGGGGCAATGCCCCGAGCAGGGTCGAGGGGCTACAGCCCCCCTGGGGTTTGGAGCAGCACCCCAAGCAGGGTTAAGGGACGGCATCCCCTGTGGGGTTTGGGGCAACGCCCCGAGCAGGGTTGAGGGGCGGCAGTCCCCCCGTGGTTTGGGACAGTGCCCCAAGCAAGGTCAAGGGCCCCGAGCCTTTTTTTTAAAAACAAGAAGTTTTTAATGTAGAAAATCAATGAGGTTTTACCTCTTTTTAACACAAATGTTTACTTGTATGGTATGCCAAATTTGCTCAAAACGAAACCAAATCACTCAAAAGGTTTAGTGAGTTCAAAGTTTTAAAGTACACGTGGCATTTTAGATAACCGTAGCACAAAAACACACAGCGAACCAAGCGAAACACATACGAAACAGGGGAGATTTGTTCTTGCATGCAAAGAGGGATTTCTTGCTCGCACACACAAGGAAACCATAGCGCATGCAAAACAGGTTGTGCACAGCACGATAGGGGCGACATCGCATTCAAAAGAGGGACTTTTGGCTTGCGTGCATCAAGGGACCACATCGTGTGAAAAAAAAAGCGTGAACACCACGACCAAGGTAATCACACTCAAGGCTTTGACATCACAAAAAGAAAAATATTTTACTGTGTAAATCAAAATCGTTTGACAAGGTGCATTTCATCTCCCTCTCTCTCTCTCTCTCTCTCTCTCTCTCTCTCTCTCTCTCTCCATCTACATCAGGTTTCTGTCTTTATGTTTTTCTCTCCAAGAACCAAAATGGTTCTCTTTCTCTGTGCTGCCTTCTTACACACATATATACATGGATGTTTTGCACACACACCAACCCACACATAAACATGATGAAAACTTCTTTCCTTCATGTTGTTCACCTTCCTTGCTCCCATAGGCGATTTCCAATCAACGAGCAAATAAAACCGAGCGAAACCGATTTCCGAGCAAATATGGACAACACCCTTGACAAATTGATCTGTGCACAAGGTATATTGAAGAAGATAATCATGTCATGGTGGATTCAAGTAGCACCTCAACCCAAAAGAGTCGCACATCTAAAATTATCACAAAACAGAAGAGGCTTCAAAATCTCAAAATTCAAAACCTACCCCTTTCTCCAATGAACCAATTATAGTGACATGGAACACATGTGATGCATGGCCCGAGCCGACCATGATTACCTCCTGCACCAATGTGGCATGCATGCTTATTCCCTGTGCAATTTTGTTCTGAAAATCTCCTGTTCTTTTTTTATCTCCATCTAACCTCCTTACCATCCTTGAACTTGGGGTGAAATGCACTAATTACAGATTCACTAGCTCTGACATTGCGGTTGCACTCTATGCTTACATCAATGTATTTAAGAACAAATTAATTGTGCTGCAACATTTCAACTTCAGATGGATGTAGTTTAGTGCCCACTACCACTACCTGAGTTCCAGGTGCTAGTCGCAGCGGAGCAACAATCATGTCTCATAGTTGTTGCCTTCTCATTTCAACCTTAGTGAATCCCACTCTGTCATCGGCAACGTCAAAGGTCAATTGAACACCTTGTTGGTGGATGTTGCCAAGGATAGAAGTGAGAGAGGAAATTTTGGTTGGAGTGAAGTTTATGCAGATATGCATGTCAGAAAGCTCCGACCTATGGGGGAGGTATGTGGTTGTCTTCGTCTGCAAAGTAGAAAGTCATTGATGGAACTCCCTCAAGAAGACTATTCTCTTGTATTCCTCAGTTTAGTATGTAGCAGGAGTCAATGAAGGGCCTAATCGGCCGGTCAAAAGTGAGTTGCTTAGCAAAGGCAATGGGCATATATGACGGCCCTAATAGTGTCCCACAGTTGGTCGTGGACACGTCTAGGCATTCGGGTGAAGAAGCCACCAAAGTCTATGTAGACACAGTCATCCCTAGTGTGAGGAAATGAGTGAAAATTCCCTCATTAGATAGAATCTAGAAATAAGGCCTCTCTCTCTCTCTCTCTCTCTCTCTCTCTCTCTCTCTCTCTCTCTCTCTCTCTCTCTCTCTCTCTCTCTCTCTCTCTCTCTCTCTCTCTCTCTCTCTCTCTCTCTCTCTCTCTCTCTCTTGCTCTCTCTTGTTGATAATAGTTTCTAGTTTTTGCAATCATTTTGTATTCATATTCCAATTTATGAAGATGTAAGATATCTGATTCGAATTACTCCAAAGCCTACGCCGTCGTGCAAGGTCTTCACCTACTTCCTCTTTTTCCATCTCTCTGTCTCTCTCTCTCTCTCCATACACAATGCAAATGTTGCAAATGAATTTCTTTGATCTCACCACTTTTCACCTGCAACGGGACCCATCTCTCTCTCCCTCTCCCTCTCTCTTTCTCTCTCTCTCTCTCTCTCTCTTTTTTTTTTGACAACCGAATCACTTAACAGAAGTATTCTCAATCCCAATACATTTTTAGTCATCATGGGCCGAACCCTGCCAGGAGGTACAAGCTGAAACATAACCCCCTAGGACAGATTCCCCTGTTACCATATACATGTGGTAGTGATGTGTGTGAACACATAAGGACCGCCAGGGCATTTTTTCCCTCTTTAGGAGGTTTTTTCCCCCGTGCATTGTATATACGCCCATCACTCTAGGGCTATCCATCTTTCCATTGCACACTAAGTAACACACTCTCTATTGTGTGCCTTGAGCTTCCTTCGTCTTCTCCAAGCTGTGTGCGTTTCTTTGCAACCCTAATTCCAACAATTGGTATCAGAGCAGGTCACGTCCTCTCGGGCTTAGTCGCCAGCTGCTCCAGCACACGCCTGCTCACTTTCTCCAATTTCAGTGAGCTTTGGCGAGTGAATTTTGATTTGGGCTCATTTCGGCCTCCGTTTCCACTACAGGCAGTACTGCACAGGCTATTTCGTCATTTTGTGCAGAATTTCTGTCAGTGCCGTTTTCTGCATAACAGGTGTCTTATAGTCTTCTACGGTTTGTGCTATATAGCACAGGTTGTTCCCGCTCCGTTTCTCCTATTTTTGGGCAGTTTTCACATCAGGTGCAACATTTACCATGGCTGACAACAACAACACAAATGTGTTCAAGATGTTTGCTGCTGAGGATAGGTTGGATGGGGACAACTACCCTATGTGGGCTTATATGATGCAACATGTTCTTGTGTGAAAGGGTGTCTGGAACATTGTGCAGGGCATTGATGTACGTCCTGGTTCTGAGGATGTAGGCGATGTTGAGGATGTTGCAGGTCTTGCTGCAAGGATTGCAGCTGGTAGAGTTGTTTTGCCTACGGCAGAACAAGCTCGTTGGGATGTTAAGGATGCGCAGGCTCATGCATTGATTGCGTTGTCTGTGAAGCGCACCATTGTTCCTCACATCCATTCTGCAATATCTGCAAAACAGGCTTGGGATATTTTAGCAGATCTTTATGCAAGCCGCAATGAGGCTAAAATTGCTTTGCTGCGTAAAGAGCTGGAGTCGAAGATTATGCATGAGGAAGATGATATGGACACTTTCCTTGCTAGTGTCAAGGATATCAATGAGCAGCTTATTTCTACAGGTGAAGTCATTTCAGACAGTTCCCTTGTGCAGACTGTTCTTGATGCCTTACCAGATTCCTACCAGACTTTTGCTAGTACTTGGAGACTGATGACCCAAGGAAATCCAGAAGTTGTCAAGTTTGATGCATTATGCACATTGCTGTTGCACGAGTCACTGTCTAGAAAAAACAAGACTAGACAGCGTGCAGTTGAACAGGCTTTTATTGCTTCTCAAAGAAAGGGTGGTAATAGCAATGCAGCCACTTCTTATGGTTCTGCTGCGAGTGGCAAAAATTATGTTCCTAATGCTTCTGCTGGCAGTACTTCGTCTGGTAATTCTAGTGATAAGGGCAAAAATAAGGTGCGTTGCCATTATTGTAAAGCCAATGATCACTTGATCAAGTCGTGTCCTAAGTTGAAGGCCAAAGAGGCTAAGAAGAAAGAGGGTGGTTCCACTGCAAATGCTGGTTCCACTACAAATGCAGCCATTGTTGAGTCTTCTGTGAAAGGAGACTGTAATGCTGATGTTGATGCAGAATGGGCTTTTAGTGCAGAGTGCACTTACAATCCTGCTATCCATGATGCATGCTTGTTAGTTGCTGCAGATTCACATGTGTGGTATTTCGACAGTGGTGCTACAAAGCACATTACCTCACATCGTGAATTGTTTACCTCTGTTGAGTCTGCCCCTCATGGGAATTCAATCACTTGTGCCAACAACGCCTCTTATCCAGTTCAGGGAGTTGGAAAGATTGTGCTCACTGCTGCTAATGGCAGTTCCTTCACACTTGTTGATGCACTTTATGTACCTGGGATCAAGAAGAATCTCTTGTTTGTATCCGCACTTGCTAGACTTGGACTTGTAGTCAAAATTTGTGGATGAGAGATGTACAGTTCATGATCTTAGTTTTGGTGATAAAATTGTTGCATCTGGGCTTTTGTGTCGTGGGCTGTATAAGCTCACTTTGTATGACAAGTGTGGACAAAACTTTGCAAATGCTGTTGCAGATTCAAGGGCTATTTCAGATGCAAAACTTTGGCATGCACGCATTAGGAGATTTCGGAGGTCTTTTGGAGGGCCTTTTGGTAGAGAGAGGAAAATAAGCTCCTCCAATGAGAGAAGAGCCTACGTTACGTAGAAAAATAGATTGATATTAACAAAAATATAAAAGGTGTCCCTCTCCTCATTTAATAATCTAGTGGTCCTTGAAGACGAGCACTCTCTTTTATTTAATGCGAGCACCTTTTTCAGAAGGTAGATGCGGTGCATTTGATACGGGATACGTCATCACTAGAACTCAAAAAGTCACAAAACTATCAAGTGGTGGAAGATTTTGAAACTTTTGATACTGCCAATGCGTCCGGAACACACATATCTCCTAGAAATGAATGTCCAATTGCCTCGCTTAGACATCCAAAGAGGCCAAAAATGTCAAACACCCCTAAAAGAACATTTTACTAACGGCGCGCGAGGGGGCATTTCAAAATTTTGGAATGCCTCCTCACGCGCCGTTAGTAAAAAGGACCTTTTTCTCTCTTTTTAGGGAGCTTTTTGAGAGGAAAATGTCCAAAAACCTCTAAAAAGGGGCTTTTTGGAAAGATAAGTGTCCACAAATCACTAAAAAGAGCTTTGAACTAACGGCGCGCGAGGGGGCATTCCAAAATTTTGGAATGCCTCCTCACGCGCCGTTAGTAAAAAGGCCCTTTTTTCCTCTTTTTAGGGAGCTTTTTGAGAGGAAAATGTCCAAAAACCTCTAAAAAGGGGCTTTTTGGAAAGATAAGTGTCCAAAAATCACTAAAAAAAGCTTTGTACTAACGGCGCGCGAGGGGGCATTCCAAAATTTTGGAATGCCTCCTCGCGCGCCGTTAGTAAAAAGGCCCTTTTTTTTTTAGGGAGCTTTTTGAGAGGAAAATGTCCAAAAACCTCTAAAAAGGGGCTTTTTGGAAAGGTAAGTGTCCAAAAACCCCCAAAAATGGGCTTTGTACTAACGGCGCGCAGAGGGGCATTCTAAAATTTTAGAATGCCTCCTCACGCGCCTTTAGTAAAAAGCCCATTTTTGGGGTTTTTTGACATTTTTTGCCTCTCCGGATGTCGGAATGAGACAAATAGACATTCGTTTTTAAGGTATTTTGGCGTTCTGGATGCATTGGTGGTGTCAAAATCCTCAAAATCTATCACTATTTTACAGTTTGTGACTTTTCAACTTTCAGTGATGACGTAAGCTGCATTGAATGCGCCGCACCTGCCTCCTGAAAAAGACGCTCGCATTAAATAAAAAAGTGACCGTTTTCAAGGACGATTGGGAATATAAATCTACTTTTCAAAGTGTCTAGTTGTCCTTTGGGACGTACTCACAAGGTGCAAGTGCATTTTAAAAAAAGTTTCTAGAGAGAGAAATACAATTTCTTACAAGGCCCTCCAAATGACCTCCGAAATTTTCTAATGTTTTGGTCATCTGAATTTTTCCAGTTTTCTGCGTTTGCAAAAATCTAATATGGTTGCTTCTTTGCCACCTCTTGAAGCACCTGTCAAACATGTTTGTGAAGGCTGTATTTTGGGTAAGATGCAGCGTTCTAAATTTCCAAAGGATGGTTCAGTTCGGGCCATATGTAGGTTGCAGCTTGTGCATAGTGATGTTTGTGGTCCCATGCAAACTCCATCCTTGGGCAATTACCTGTACTTCGTGACTTTCATTGATGATTACTTTAGGCATGCATGGGTATTTTCGCTTAAAGCGAAGTCCGAAGTTTTTATGTGCTTCAAACAATTTCTGGCTATGGCTGAAAATGTCTCGAAATGTATTATGGGCACCCTCTGTTCCGATTGAGGGGGGGAGTATATGTCTCATGAATTTAATGCATTTCTGGCTAGTCGTGGGATAAAACACCAATGTACAGTGCCTTATACACCTCAGCAAAATGGTGTTGCTGAGAGGAAAAACAGGTCACTTACGAAAATGGCACGATGTATGGTCAAAAGTCAAGCTTTGCCGCATTCTTTTTGGCTTGAGGCCATCATGTGTGCCACTTATGTAACATGTGTCCTACGAAAGCTTTGCAGTCTATTACTCCATATGAAGCATGGCATGATAGAAAGTCTTCTATTGAGCACATGCGTGTTTTTGGTTGTTTGGCATATGCTTTGGTGCCACAAGTGCAGCGCAAAAAATTGGATGATAAGGCTGTCAAATGTATTTTTGTTGGTTATAGTGCTGAAAGCAAAGGTTACAGGTTGTATCATCCGCAAACAAAACGTATTCTGGTTTCTCGGGATGTAGTGTTTGTGGAAGATTCTGTTCAGCCCTTGTTGTCATGTACTAGAGACAGTAATGTAAGCTCACATGACATTTATGACACTTTGTTGCCTCTTTTCAGTGGTGGAAATACGAATGTAAGTTCCAATGAGGCAAATGTACAGCCTATGGGGGTTTCTGAAAATGTTTTAGATCAGCCTATTACTGATGCAGATGGACATGATGTACTTGATGAGGAAAGGGCTGAAAATGAGCAGGCTGGAGGTATGCCAAAATGGCTGGTGCACACTTTGCATGACATAAATTAATTGCACCTTTGTCTAGTCGTACTCGTTCAGGTTCTCGCCATGCATCTTATGCATCAGATTGTTATGCTTTGGCTGTGTCTAGCTTACATGATGTTGAGGAGCCTCTGACTTTTGATGAAGCACAGAATTCAGAAAATTGGATGGCTGCCATGCAATCAGAATATGATGCACTTATAGAAAATGACACATGGACTTTATGTGATTTGCCTCCTGGAAAAAAGGCCATTGGTACGAAGTGGGTTTACAACTTGAAACGCAAACCGGATGGTGAGATCGATCGCCATAAGGCTCGACTTGTTGCAAAGGGCTATGCACAGCAAAAAGGCATAGATTATGAAGAGACTTTTGCTCCCACTTGTCGTATGACTACTGTGCATTTTCTATGTGCATTGGCAACTCATTTTGGTTGGGATGTACATCAATCAGACATTGTTACTGCTTTCTTGAATGGTGACATATTTGAGGAAGTTTATGTAACGCAGCCTCGCGGTTTTGTCATAAAAGGATAAGAGGACAAAGTGTGCAAATGTAACAAGGCTTTGTATGGGTTGAAGCAATCTCCTCGTGCTTGGTATGAGAAAGCTGACACTCATTTGGTCAAACAAGGCTTTCGTAACAGTCCAACAGAAAGCACATTGTATGTAAAGCATGAGGGTGATGTACTTCTCATCGTGGTTCTTTATGTTGATGATTTGTTGATCACTGGACCAAATGGGAGACATATTGCTGAATTTAAGGCTGATTTGAATGCTACTCTCAAGATGAAAGATTTGGGGCTGTTGCATCATTATTTGGGTATACAGTTTAAGCAGTGTGATGGTGGTATTGCCTTGTGTCAGAAAAGTTACATAGAGACATTGCTATGTAAGTTTGTACTTGAGGATTGCAAACCTATTGCCACTCCCATGGAAACAGGTTTGAAATTGAGTCTACATGATGCTGGCGATCCTGCAGATGTCACTCTTCACCAAACTGTTGTTGGCTGCCTCATTTATGTATGCAACATGAGGCCGGATATTCATTTTGTCCTCTCACAGGTCAGCAGATTTATGCATAGCCCAAGGTCTAAGCATTGGCAGGCTGTCAAGAGGATTTTCCGCTACCTTAGTGGCACTTTACATCTTGGCTTGTTTTATCCCAAGGGGGGATCATTGACGCCAGACTTACATGCTTTTTGGACTCAGATTGGGCTGGTTGTTTTGACACGCGAGTGTCCACAAGTGTTTTTTGTTTCATGCTTGGCAGTTCATGTATATCATGGTTGAGCAAGAAGCAACCTATTGTGGCCACTTCGAGTTGTGAGGCTGAGTACAGGACAGTCTTCACAGCTACGGTTGAGTGTGTATGGCTCAGACGCCTTATGGCTGATTTGGGTGTTGGACAGGACACTGCCAACACTATCTACACTGACAGTCAGAACGCATTGGCAGTTGCGAGGAGCCCAGTTTTGCATGCTCGCACAAAGCACATTGAGGTGCATTACCACTATGTCAGGGAGAGTCTCTCAGTAGGAGAGATCATCTTGGCTTATGTGCCAACACAGGACAACCTTGCAGATCTTTTCACAAAGGCATTGTCTCATGAGAAGATTGAAGCTTTCCGCAAAGCTTTGGGCTTACTCCCCTTTGTGGATTGATCCTGTCCTCAGGGCATGGCACTTCCCTTTACTCATGTGCCAGCTCTCGTTCACCGCATCACTCCAGGGGGGATTTGTTACCATATACATGTGGTAGTGATGTGTGTGAACACATTAGGACCGCCGGGGCATTTTTTCCCTCTTTAGGAGGTTTTTTCCCCCGTGCATTGTATATACACCCATCACTCTAGGGCTATCCATCTTTCCATTGCACACTAAGTAACACACTCTCTATTGTGTGCCTTGAGCTTCCTTCGTCTTCTCCAAGCTGTGTGCGTTTCTCTGCAACCCTAATTCCAACATCCCCCACTTATACAAAGCAATTACTACATTTTTCAAAATTGTCACTTAGCTCGCAGCATTTCTACAAACCAAGCTTGGTCCTTCTCCAGTGCCATCGCTTGGCCTTGTACCTGATGATGTTGTCGTTGCGCAGGTGGATCTAGTGCAAGATGGGACGGTTTTGCCTCTCCTTCTTCACGAGCTTCTTCTTGATAATAAAGTTCTTATGGGAAGGCATCATGCCACAGGAGCGTAGTCTCTCTCTCTCTCTCTCTCTCTCTCTCTCTCTCTCTCTCTCTCTCTCTCTCTCTCTCTCTCTCTCTCTCTCTCTCTCTCTCTCTCTCTCTCTCTCTATGAGAGGACCTATCTCTCTCTCTTCGCTTGCGAAAGGACCCATGAGACATTAGATACTTGTGAGGCATAGAACCTCATTTCTGCTGTTGAATGCAGCAGTCACCCATTCTTACAAGCCTTGGGTTGTCCAGTAAAGCACTACCAAGGAAGTCTTGGAAAATATTCGCATAAAGAGCACATGCACATACAAATCTACACAGTGACACACCGCTATCTCTCATGAAAATGATGGAGCCACGAAAGGATATGTATTTCTGCTTCTTACATGCAGAAGAAATGGGAGGTGAAGCGCTATGTTTATTTCACAAATGCATGGTTTGTTTCTCCAAGAATGGCCAAGTGGTGCATCTAGGTGACACCAACAGTTGTATCTACAATTCAATCCTTTGATATAATGGCCAAATGGTGGATCTTTGATGTATCTAACTCCCAAATTTTAGTCTAAATGGCCAAGTGGTGGATCTAGGATCTACTCATTCCACAAACATTCTGTAAAATTACAAGTGTTATCATGGCCAAGTCTTGAATCCACCTAGGTTTAAGATATGGTTAGAATGGCCAAGTGATGGATCTAGGAGACACCAACAATTGGATCCACATATCAAGCCTTTGTTATAATGGCCAAGTGGTGGACCTTTGATGCACCTACTTCCCAATTCTTACTCTAAATGGCCAAGTGGTGGATCTAGAATCTACTCATCCCACAAACATTGTGTAAAATTACAATTGTTATGATGGTCAAGTGTTGAATACACCTAACTTTAAGACATGGTTCGAATGGCCAAGTGGTGGATACAAGTGACACCAACAATTAGATCCACATTTCAAGCCTTTGTTATAATGGCCAAGTGGTGGATCTTTGGTGCACCTACTTCCCAATTCTTAGTGTAAATGGCCAAGTGCTAGATCTAGAATCTACTCATCCCAAAAACATTGTGTAAAATTACACGTGTTATGATGGCCAAGTGTTGAATGCACCTACCTTTAAGAAATGGCTAGAATGGCGAAGTGGTGGATCTAGGAGACACCAACAATTGGATCCACATTTCAATCCTTTGTTATAATGGCCAAGTGGTAGATCTTTGATGCACCCACTTCGCAATTCTTAGTCTAAATGGCCAAGTGGTGGATCTAGAATCTACTCATCCCACAAACATTGTGTAAAATTACACGTGTTATGATGGCCAAGTGTTGAATGCACCTACCTTTAAGAAATGGCTAGAATGGTGAAGTGGTGGATCTAGGAGACACCAACAATTGGATCCACATTTCAATCCTTTGTTATAATGGCCAAGTGGTAGATCTTTGATGCACCCACTTCGCAATTCTTAGTCTAAATGGCCAAGTGGTGGATCTAGAATCTACTCATCCCACAAACATTGTGTAAAATTACAAGTGTTATGATGGCCAAATGTTGAATGCGCCTAACTTTAAGACACGGTTAGAATGGCCGAGTGGTGGATCTAGGAGACACCAACAATTGGACCACATTTTCAAGCCTTTGTTAGGTGGATCTTTGATGCATCTATTTACCAATTCTTACTCTAAATGGACAAGTGGTGGATCTAGGATCTACTTATCCCACAAACATTGTGTAAAATTCCAAGTGTTATGATGGCCAAGTGATGAATCCACCTAACTAGCCAAGTGGTGGATCTAGGAGACACCAACAGTTGGATCAACATTTCAAGATTTTGTTATAATGGCCAAGTGGTGGATCTTTGATGCACCTACTTCCCGATTCTTAGTTTAAATAGCCAAGTGGTGGATCTAGAATCTACTCATCGCACAAACATTGTGTAGAATTACAAGTGTTATGATGGACAAGTGTTGAATGCACCTACCTTTAAGACACATGGCTACAATGGCCAAGTGGTGGATCTAGGAAATACAAACAATTGGATGCACACTTCAACCCTTCGTTCTAATGGCGAACTGGTGGATCTTTGATGTATGTAATTCCCAAATTTTAGTATAAATGGCCAAGTGGTGGATCTAGGGTCTACTCATCCCTTAGACATTGTGTAAAATTACCAATGTTATGATGGGCAAGTGCTGAATGCAAATACCTTTAAGACATGGCTAGAATGGCCAAGTGGTGGATCTAGGTGACACCAACAATTGTATCTACAATTGTAGCCTTTGCTATAATGTCCAAGTGGTGGATCTTTGATGCACCTACTTACCAATTCTTACTCTAAATGGATAAGTGGTGGTTCTAAGATCTACTCATCCCACAAACATTGTGTAAAATTACAAGTGTTATGATGGCCAAGTGTCGAATCCACCTAATTGGCCATGTGGTGGATCTAGGAGACACCAACAATTAGATCCACAATTCAAGCCTTTGTTATAATGGCCAAGTGGTGGATCTTTGATGCACCTATTTTCCAATTCTTAGTCTAAATGGCCAAGTGGTGGATCTAGTATCTACTCATCCCACAAACATGTGTAAAATTACAAGTGTTATGATAGCCAAGTGTTGAAAGCACCTACCTTTAAGACATGGCTAGAATGACCAAGTGGTGAATCTAAGACATGGCTAGAATGACCAAGTGTTATGATAGCCAAGTGTTGAATGCACCTACCTTTAAGACATGGCTAGAATGACCAAGTGGTGAATCTAGGAGATACCAACAATTGGATCCACACTTCAAGCCTTTGTTATACTTGCCAAGTGGTGGATCTTTGATGTATCTAATCCCAAATTTTAGTCTAAATGGCCAAGTGTAGTGGATCTAGGATCTACTCATCCCGCTGACATTGTGTAAAATTACACGTGTTATGAGGGCCAAGTGTTGAATGCACCTACCTTTAAGACATGGCTAGAATGGCCAAGTGGTGGATCTAAGAGACACCAAGAATTGGATCCACATTTCAAGCCTTTATTATAATGGCCAAGTGGTGGATCTTTGATACACCTACTTACCAATTCTTACTATAAATGGACGAGTGGTGGATCTAAGATCTACTCATCCCACAAACATTGTGTAAAATTACAAGTGTTATGATGGCCATGTATTGAATGCACCTACCTTTAAGACATGCCTAGGATGGCCAAGTGGTGGATCTAGGAGATACCAACAATTGGATCCACACTTCAAGCCTTTGTTATACTGGCCAAGTGGTGGATCTTTGATGCACCTACTCTCCAATTCTTAGTCTAAATGGCCAAGTGGTGGATCTAGAATCTACTCATCCCACAAACATTGTGTAAAATTACACATGTTATGATGGCCAAGTGTTGAATGCACCTACCTTTAAGACATGGCTAGAATGGCCAAGTGGTGGATCTAGGAGACACCAAGAATTGGTTCCACATTTCAAGCCTTTGTTATAATGGCCAAGTGGTGGATCTTTGATACACCTTCTTTCCAATTCTTAGTCTAAATGGCCAAGTGGTGGATCTAGAATCTACTCATCCCACAAACATTGTGTAAAACTACAAGTGTTATGATGGCCAAGTGTTGAATGCACCTAACTTTTAAAACATAGTTAGAATGGCCAAGTGGTGGATCTAGTAGACACCAAGAATTGCATCCACATTTCAAGCCTTTGTTATAATGGCCAAGTGGTGGATCTTTGATACACCTTCTTCCCAATTATTAGTTTAAATAGCCAAGTGGTGGATCTAGAATCTAACTCATCCCACAAACATTGTGTAAAATTACAAGTGTTATGATGGCCTAGTGTCGAATGCACCTACCTTCAAGACATGCCTAGGATGGCCAAGTGGTGGATCTAGCAAATACCAACAATTAGATCCACACTTCAAGCCTTCGTTTTAAGGCCAAGTGGTGGATCTTTCATGTATCTAAATCTTCAATTGTAGTCTAAATGGCCAAGTGGTGGATCTAGGATCTACTTATCCCACAGACATTGTGTAAAATTACCAGTTTTATTATGGCCAAGTACTTAATGCACCTAACTTTAAGAAATGGTTACAATGGCCAAGTGGTGGATCTAGGTGACACCAACAATTGTATCTACAATTCTAGCTTTTGTTATAATGTTCCAAGTGGTGGATCTTTGATGTACCTACTTACCAATTCTTACTCTAAATGGATAAGAGGTGGACTAAGATCTACTCATCCCACAAACATTGTGTAAAATTACAATTGTTATGATGGCCAAGTGTTGAATCCACCTAATTGGCCAAGTAGTGGATCAGGAGACACCAACAATTGGATCCACATTTCAAGCCTTTGTTATAATGGGCAAGTGGTGGATCTTTGATGCACCTACTTTCCAATTCTTAGTCTAAATGGCCAAGTGGTGGATCTAGAATCTACTCATCCCACAAACATTGTGTAAAATTACACCTATTATGATGGCCAAGTGTTGAATGCACCTACCTTTAAGACATGGCTAGAATGGCCAAGTGGTGGATCTAAGAGACACCAATAATTGGATCCACATTTCAAGCCTTTGCTATAATGGCCAAGTGGTGGATCTTTGATACGCCTTCTTTCCAATTCTTAGTCTAAATGGCCAAGTGGTGGATCTAGAATCTACTCATCCCATAAACATTGTGTAAAATAACAAATGTCATGGTGCCCAAGTGTTGAATGCACCTAACTTTAAGACATAGTTAGAATGGCCAAGTGGTGGATTTAGGAGACACCAAGAATTGGATCCACATTTCAGGCCTTTGTTATAATGGCCAGGTGTTGGATCTTTGATACACCTTCTTCCCAATTCGTAGTCTAAATGGCCAAGTGGTGGATCTAGAATATACTCATCCCACAATCATTGTGTAAAATTATAAGTGTTATGAAGGCCAAGTGTTGAATACACCTAAGTTTACGACATGGTTGGAATGGCCAAGTGGTGGATACAAGAGACACCAACAATTGGATCCACATTTCAAGCTTTTGTTATAATGGCCAAGTGGTGGATCTTTGATGCACCTTCTTTCCAACTCTTAGTCTAAATGGCCAAGTGGTGGATCTAGAATCTACTCATCCAACGAACTTTTGTAAAATTACAAGTGTTATGATGGCCAAGTCTTGAATGCACCTACCTTTAAGACATGCCTAGAATAGCCAAGGTGGATCTAGGAGATACCAACAATTGGATCCACACTTCAAGCCTTTGTTCTAATGGCCAAGTCGTATACCTTTGATGTATCTAAATTCCAAATTGTAGTATAAATGGCCAAGTGGTGGATCTAGGATCTACTTATCCCACAGACATTGTGTAAAATTACCACTTTTATGATGGCCAAGTACTGAATGCACCTAACTTTAATGTATGGTTAGAATGGCCAAGTGGTGGATTTAGGTGACACCAATAATTGTATCTACATATCTAGCTTTTGTTATAATGTCCCATTGGTGGATCTTTGATGCACCTACTTACCAATTCTTACTCTAAATGGAAATGGTGGTGGTTCTCAAATCTACTATTCCCACAAACATTGTGTAAATTTACAAGTGTTATGATAGCCAAGTGATGAATCCAACTAATTGGCCAAGTGGTGGATCTAGGAGACACCAAGAGTTGCATCCACATTTCAAGACTTTGTTATAATGGCCAAGTGGTGGGTCTTTGATGCACCTACTTCCCAATTGTTAGTCTAAATGTCCAAGTGGTGGATCTAGAATCTACTCATCCCACAAACATCATGTAAAATTACAAGTGTTATGATGCCCATGTGTTGAATGCACCTACCTTTAAAACATGCATAGAATGGCCAAGTAGTGGATCTACGAGATACCAACAATTGGATCCACACTTTAAGCCTTTGTTCTAATGGCCAAGTGGTGGATCTTTGATGTATGTAATTCCCAAATTTTAGTCTAAATGGCCAAGTGGTGGATCTAGGGTCTACTTATCCCATAGACATTGTGTAAAATTACCAATGTTATGATGGCCAAGTGCTGAATGCACCTACCTTTAAGACATGGCTAGAATGGCCAAGTGGTGGATCTAGGAGATACCAACAATTGGATCCGCACTTCAATTATTCATTCTAATGGCCAAGTGGTGGATCTATCATGTATCTAATTCCCAAAGTTTAATCTAAATGGCCAAGTGGTGGATCTAGCATCTACTCATCCCACAAACATTGTGTAAAATTACAAGTGTTATGATGCCCAAGTGTTGAATCCACCTAGATGGGCAAGTGGTGGATCTATGAGACACCAACAATTGGATCCACATTTCAAGCCTTTGTTATAAGGGCCAGGTGGTGGATCTTTGATGCACCTACTTCCCAGTTCTTAGTCTAAATTGCCAACTGGATCTAGGATCTACTCATCCCACAAACATTGTGTAAAATTACAAGTGTTATGATGGCCAAGTGTTGAATGCACCTACCTTTAACACATGGCTAGAATGGCCAAGTGGTGGATCTAAGAGGTACCAACAATTACATCCACACTTCAAGCCTTCGTTCTAATGGCCAAATGGTGGATCTTTGATGTATCTAATTCCCAAACTATAGTCTAAATGGCCAAGTAGTGGATCTACGATCTACTCATCCCACAGACATTGTGTATAATTACCAATGTTATGATGGCCAAGTGTTGAATCCACCTACCTTTAATACATGGTTAGAATGGCCATTTGTGGAGCTAGGTGACACCAACAATTTTATCCACATCTCCAACCTTTGTTATAATGGCCAAGTGGTGGATCTTTGATGCACGAACTTCCCAATTCTTAGTCTAAATGGCCAAGTGGTGAATCTCGATCTACTCATCCCACCAACATTGCATAAAATTACAAGTGTTATGATACCCAAGTGTTGAATGCACCGAACTTTAAGACATGGTTAGAATGGCCAAGTGGTGGATCTAGGAGACACCAACAATTCGATCCACATTTCAAGCCTTTGTTATAATGGCCAAGTGGTGGATCTAGAATCTACTCATCTCACAAACATTGTGTAAAATTACAAGTGTTATGATGGCCAAGTGTTTAATGCACATGCCTTTAAGACATGCCTAGGATGGCAAAGTGGTGGATCTATAAGATACCAACAATTGGATCTCCACTTCAAGCCTTCCTTCTAATGGCCAAGTGGTGGATCTTTGATGTATCTAATTCCCAAATTTTAGTCTAAATGGCCAAGTGGTGGATCAAGTATCTACTCATCCCACAAACATTGTGTATAATTACCAATGTTATGATGGCCAAGTGGTGAATGCACCTACCTTTAAGACTCGGCTAGAATGGCCAAGTGGTGCATCTAGGTGACACCAAAAATTGTTTCTACAATTCAAGCCTTTGTTATAATGGCCAAGTGGTGGATCTTTGATGTATCTAATTCCTAAGTTTTAGTCTAAATGTCCAAGTGGTAGATCTAGGATCTACTCATCCCACAAACATTCTGTAAAATTACAAGTGTTATCATGGCCAAGTGTTGAATCGACCTAGCTTTAAGGTATGGTTAGAATGGCCAAGTGGTGGGTCTAGGATGACACCAACAATTGGATCCACATTTCAAGCCTTTTGATATAATCGCCAAGTGGTGGATCTTTGATGCACCTACTTATCAATTCTTACTCTAAATAGCCAAAATGTGGATCTAGAATGTAGTCATCCCACAAACATTGTGTAAAATTACAAGTGTTATTGTGGCCAAGTATTGAATGCACCTAACTTTAAGATATGGCTAGAATGGCCAAGTGGTGGATACATGAGACACCAACAATTGGATCCACATTTCAAGCCTTTGCTATAATGGCCAAGTGGTGGATCTTTGATGCACCTACTTCCCAACTGTTAGTCTAAATGGCCAACTGGTGGATCTAGAATCTACTTATCCCGCAAACATTGTGTAAAATAACAAGTGTTATGATGGCCAAGTGTTGAATGCACCTTACTTTAAGACATGGCTAGAATAGCCAATTTGTGGATCTAGGAGATACCAAAAATTGGATCCACCCTTCAAGCCTTCGTTTCAATGGCGAAGTGGTGGATCTTTGATGTATCTATTTCCCAATTCTTGGTCTAAATGGCCAAGTGGTGGATCTAGGATCTACCCATCATATCAACATTGTGTAAAATTACAATTTTTATGATAGCCAAGTGTTGAATGCATCTACCTTTGAAACATGGTTAGAATGGCCAAGTGGTGGATCTAGAAGACACCAACAATTGGATCCACATTTCAAGCCTTTGTTATACTGGCCAAGTGGTGGATCTTCGATGCACCTACTTCCTAATGCTTAGTCTAAATGGCCAAGTGGTGGATCTAGGATCTACTCATCCCACAAACATTGTGTAAAATTACCAATGTTATGATGGCCAAGTGTTTAATGCACCTACCTTTAATACATGGCTAGAATGGCCAAGTGGTGAATATAAAAGATACCAACAATTGGATCCACACCTTAAGCATTCGTTTTAATGGCCAAGTGGTGGATCTTTGATGTATCTAATTCCCAAATTGTAGTTTAGATGGCCAAGTGGTGGATCTAGGATCTACTCATCCCACAAACAAAATGTATAATTACCAATGTTATGATGGCCAAGTGTTGAATGCACCTACCTTTAAGACATGGTTAGAATGGCCATTTGTGGATCTAGGTGACACCAACAATTTGATCCACATTTCAAGCCTTTGTTATAATGGACAAGTGGTGGATCTTTGATGCACCTACTTACCAATTCTTAGTCTAAATGGCCAAGTGGTGGATCTACAATCTACTCATCCCACCAACATTGCGTAAAATTACAAGTGTTATTATGGCCAAGTGTTATTATGGCCAAGTTTTAAATGCACGTAGCTTTAATACATGGTTAGAATGGCCAAGTTGTGGATCTAGGAGATACTAACAATTTGATCCACATTTCAAGACTTTGTTATAATGGCCAAGTGGTAAATCTAGAATCAACTCATCCGACAAACATTGTGTAAAATTACAAGTGTTATGATGGCCAAGTGTCTAATGCACCTACCTTAAGACATGCCTAGGATGGCCAAGTGGTGGATTTAGGAGATACCAACAATTGGATCCATACTTCAAGCCTTCGTTCCAATGGCCAAGTGGTGGATCTTTGATGTATCTAATTCTTAAATTTTAGTCTAAATGGCCAAGTGGATGATCAAGGATCTACTCATCCAACAAACATTGTGTATAATTACCAATGTTATGATGGCCAAGTGTTGAATGCACCTACCTTTAAAACATGGCAAGAATGGCCAAGAGGTGGATCTAGGTGACACCAACAATTGTATCTACAATTCAAGCCTTTTTTATAATGGTTAAGTGGTGGATCTTTGATGTATCTAATTCCCAAATTTTAGTCTACATGGCCAAGTGGTGGATCTAAGATCTACTCATCCCACAAACATTATGTAAAATTACAAGTGTAATCATGGCCACGTGTTGAATCCACCTAGCTTTAAGATATGGTTAGAATGGCCAAATGGTGGATCTAGTAAACACCAACAATTGGATCCACATTTCAAGCCTTTGTTATAATGGCCAAGTGGTGGATCTTTGATACAACTACTTTCCAATTCTTACTCTAAATGGACAACTAGTGGATCTAGAATCTACTCATCCCACAAACATTGTGTAAAATTACAAGTGTTATGATGGCCAAGTGTTGAATGCACCTACCTTTAAGACATGGCTAGAATGGCCAAGTGGTGGATTTAAGAGATACCAACAATTGGATCCACACTTCAAGCCTTCGTTCTAATGGCCAAGTGGTGGATCTTTGATGTATCTAATTTCCAGATTTTAGTCTAAATGGCCAAGTGATGGATCTAGGATCTACGCATCCCATAGACATTGTGTATAATTACCAGTGTTATGATGGCCAAGTGTTGAATGCATCTACCTTTAAAACATGGCTAGAATTGCCAAGTGGTGGATCTCAGAGATACCAACAATTGGATCCACACTTCAAGCCTTTGTTCTAATGGCCAAGTGGTGGATCTTTGATGTATCTAATTCCCAAATCGTAGTCCAAATGGCCAAGTGGTGGATCTAGGATCTACTCATCCAACAGACATTGTGTAAAATTAACAATGTTATGATGGCCAAGTACTGAATGCACCTAACTTTAGGAAATGGTTAGAATGGTAAAGTGGTGGATCTAGGTGACACCAACAATTGTATCTACAATTCAAGCCTTTATTATAATGTCAAAGTTGTGGATCTTTGATGCAGCTACTTCCCAATTCTTAGTCTAAATGGCCAAGTGGTGGATCTAGGATCTACTCATCCCACAAACATTGTGTAAAATTACAAGTGTTATGATGGCCAAGTGTTGAATGCACTTGACTAGAATGGCCAAGTGGTGGATCTAAGAGATACCAACAATTGGATCCACACTTAAGCCTTGATTCTAATGGCCAAGTGGTGGATCTTTGATGTATCTAAGTCCCAAATTGTAGTCTAATTGGCCAATTGGTGGATCTAGGATCTACTCCTCCCACAGACATTGTGTATAATTACCAATGTTATGAATGTCAAGTGTTGCATGCACCTATCTTTAATACACGGTTAGAATGGCTATTTGTTAATCTAGGTGACACCAACAATTTGATCCACATTTCAATCCTTTGTTATAATGGCCAAGTGGTGGATCTTTGATGCACCTACTTCCCAATTCTTAGTCTAAATGGCCAAGTGGTGGATCTAGGATCTACTCATCCCACAAACATTGTGTAAAATTACAAAAATTATGATGGCCAAGTGTTGAATGCACCTAACTTTTGGCCAAGTGGTGGATCTACGAGACAGCAATAATTGGATCCGCATATCAAGCCTTTGTTATAAAGGCCAAGTGATAGATCTTTGATGCACCTACGTTCCAATTCTTACCCTAAATGGCCAACTAGTGGATCTAGAATCTACTCATCCCACAAACATTGTGTAAAATTACAAGTGTTATGATGGCCAACTGTTGAATGCACCTAAGTTTATGACATGGTGCGAATGGCCAAGTGGTGGATACAGGAGACACCAACAATTGGATCCACATTTCAAGCCTTTGTTATAATGGCCAAGTGGTGGATCTTTGATGCACCTACTTTCCAATACTTACTCTAAATGGCCAAATTGTGGATTTAGAATCTACTCATCCCACAAAGATTGTGTAAAATCACAAGTGTTATAATGGCCAAGTGTTGAATGCACCTGACTTTAAGACATGGTTCGAATGGCCAAGTCGCGGATACAGGAGACACCAACAATTGGATTCACATTTCAAGACTTTGTTATAAATGGCCAAGTGGTGGATCTTTGATGCACCTACTTCCCAAATCTTAGTCTAAATGGCCAAGTGGTGGATCTAGGATCTACTCATCCCACAAACATTGTGTAAAATTACAAGTGTTATGATGGCCAAGTGTTGAATGCACCTACCTTTAAGACATGGCTAGAATGGCCAAGTGGTAGATTTAAGAGATACCAACAATTGGATCCACACTTCAAGCCTTCGTTCTAATGGCCAAGTGGTGGATCTTTGATGTATCCAATTCCCAATTGTAGTCTAAATGGCCAAGTGGTGGATCTAGGATTTACTCATCCCACAGACATTGTGTATAATTATCAATGTTATGATGGCCAAGTGTTGAATGCACCTACCTTTAACACATGGTTATAATGCACCTGAATGCACCTACCTTTAACACATGGTTATCATGGCCATTTGTGGATCTAGGTGACACCAACAATTTGATCCACATTTCTAGCCTTTGCTATAATGGCCAAGTGGTGGATCTTTGATGCACTTACTTCCCAATTCTTAGTCTAAATGGCCAAGTGGTGGATCTACGATCTATTCATCTTACCAACATTGCATAAAATTACAAGTGTTATGATGGCCAAGTGTTGAATGCACCTAACTTTAAGACATGGTTAGAATGGCCAAGTGGTGGATCTAGGAGACACCAACAATTCAATCCATATTTCAAAGCTTTTGTTATAATGGCCAAGTGGTGGATCTAGAATCTACTCATCCCACAAACATTGTGTAAAATTACAAGTGTTATGATGGCCATGTTTTGTATGCACCTACCTTTAAGACATGCCTACGATGGCCAAGTGGTGGATCTAGGAGATAGCGACAATTCGATCCACAACTCAAGCCTTCATTTTAATGGCCAAGGGGTGGATCTTTGATGTATCTAATTCCCAAATTTAAGTCTAAATGGCCAAGTGGTGGATTGAGGATCTACTCATCCCACAAAAATTGTGTATAATTACAAGTGTTATGATGGCCAAGTGCTAAATGCACCTACCTTTAAGACATGGTAAGAATGGCCAAGAGGTGGATCTAGGTGACACCAATAATTGTATCTACACTTCAAGCCTTTACTATAATGCCCAAGAGGTGGATATTTCATGCACCTACTTGCCAACTCTTACTCTAAATGGACAAGTGGTGGATCTAGGATCTACTTATCCCACAACCATTGTGTAAAATTACAATTGTTATGACGGCCAAGTATTGAATCCTCCTAACTCGCCACGTTGTGGATCGAGGAGACACCAACAATTGGATCCACATTTCTAATTGTTGTTATAATGGCCAAGTGGTGGATTTTTGATGCACCTACTTCCCAATTCTTAGTCTAAATGGCCAAGTGGTGGATCTAGAATCTACTCATCCTACAAACATTGCGTAAAATTACAAGTGTTATGATGGCTAAGTGTTGAATGCACCTACCTTTAAGACATGCTTAGGATGGCCAAGTGGTGGATCTAGGAGATACCAACAATTAGATCTAGAAGATACCAACAATCTAGGAGACATGGTGTAAAATTACCGTGTTATGATGGCCAAGTGCTAAATGCACCTACCTTTAAGACATGGCAAGAATGCCCAAGAGGTGGATCTAGGTGAAACCAACAATTTTATCTACAATTCAAGCCTTTGTTATAATGGCCAAGTCATGAATTTTTGATGTATCTAATTCCCAAGTTTTAGTCTAAATGGCCAAGTGGTGGATCTAGGATCTACTCATCCCACAAACATTCTGTAAAATTACAAGTGTTATCATGGACAAGTGTTGAATCCTCCTAGCTTTATGATATGGTTAGAATGGCCAAGTGGCGGATCTAGTAAAAACCAACAATTGGATCCACATTTCAAGCCTTTGTTATAATGGCCAAGTGGTGGATCTTTGATACACCTACTTTCCAATTCTTACTCTAAATGGCCAACTAGTGGATCTAGAATCTACTCATCCCACAAACATTGTGTAATATTACAAGTGTTATGATTGCCAAGTGTTGACTGCACCAAGTTTAAGACATGGTTTGAATGGCCAAGTGGTGGATACAAGAGACACCAACAATTGGATCCACATTTCAAGCTTTTGTTATAATGGCCAAGTGGTGGATCTTTGATGCACCTACTTCCAATTCTTACTCTAAATGGCCAACTAGTGGATCTAGAATCTATTCATCCCACAAACGTTGTGTAATATTACAAGTGTTATGATGGCCAAGTGTTGACTGCACCAAGTTTAACACATGGTTTGAATGGCCAAGTGGTGGATACAGGAAACATCAACAATTGGATCCACATTTCAAGCCTTTGTTATAATGTCCAAGTGGTGGATCTTTGATGCACCTACTTCCCAATCTTAGTCTAAATGGCCAAGTGGTGGATCTAGAATCTACTCGTCCCACAAACATTGTGTAAAATTATAAGTGTTATGATGGCCAAGTGTTGAATGCGCCTAACTTTAAGACATGGCTAGAATGGCCAAGTGGTGGATCTAGGCGATACCAACAATTGGATCCACACTTCAAGCCTTCGTTTTAATGGTGAAGTGGTGGATCTTTGATGTATCTAATTCCCAATTCTTGGTCTAAATGGCCAAGGTAGATGTAGGATCTACTCAGCATATCAACATTGTGTAAAATTACAAGTGTTATGATAGCCAAGTGTTGAATGCACCTAACTTTGAAACATGGTTAGAATGGCCAAGTGGTGGATCTAGGAGACACCAACAATTGGATCCACATTTCAAGCCTTTGTTATAATGGCCAAGTAGTGGATCTTTGATGCACCTACGTCCCAATGCTTAGTCTAAATGGCCAAGTGGTGGATCTAGGATCTACTCATCCCACAAACATTGTGTAAAATTACAAGTGTTATGATGGCCAAGTGTTGAATGCACCTACCTTTAAGACATGGCTAGAATGGCCAAGTGGTGGATCTACGAGAGACCAACAATTGGATCCACACCTTAAGCCTTCGTTATAATGGCCAAGTGGTGGATCTTTGATGTATCTAATTTCCAAATTGTAGTTTAAATGGCCAAGTGGTGGATCTAGGATCTACTCATCCCACAAATAAAATGTATAATTACCAATGTTATGATGGCCAAGTGTTGAATGCACCTACCTTTAAGACATGGTTAGAATGGCCATTTTTGGATCTAGGTGACACCAACAATTTGATCCACATTTCAAGCCTTTGTTATAATGGCCAAGTGGTGGATCTTTGATGCACCTACTTCCCAATTCTTAGTCTAAATGTCCAAGTGGTGGATCTACGATCTACTCATCCCACCAACATTGCGTAAAATTACAAGTGTTATGATGGCCAAGTGTTGAATGCACCTAACTTTAAGACATGGTCAGAATGGCCAAGTGGTGGATCTAGGAGACACCAACAATTCAATTCACATTTCAAGCCTTTGTTATAATGGCCACGTGGTGGATCTAGAATCTACTCATCCCACAAACATTGTGTAAAATTACAAGTGTTATGATGGCCAAGTGCTATATGCACCTACCTTTAAGACATGCCTAGGATGGCCAAGTGGTGGATCTAGGAGATACCAACAATTCATTCCACATTTCAAGCCTTCGTTCTAATGGCCAAGTGGTGGATCTTTGATGTATCTAATTCCCAAATTTTAGTCGAAATGGCCAATGCGAGATCGCCAACCCGCCAATACCAAGATCGGGATGGGATCCTTGACAGGTCTCTAGGTCTGATAAAAATCAAAGTCTCTAAAAAAGAAAAATCCAAAGAATAGACCTTTACCATTGACAATAGCTTGGGTCTATAGCCTTAGAAGAAGACCTAGTCCTTTCGCACAGCGGAAACGGGACAACGTATTAAAAGTCCAAAAAACTATTTCGGCCCTATAACTGTCACAATTGGGCTAAGGTATCCTCAACCAACGCTTTTTTCCCCCTAACAGATGTCAGGGCACAGCCGCTGGTAGACTCCTCTTCCAAGTGAAGAAGTTTTCTAAACGTTTTAGTGCGCAAAGATGGATAGTTACACGACTAATCAAGTCCACCCGTCCATGATTGACAACCAGTCAATCCCCACTTATTACCACCCCGCACTCACACATGATTCTTTTGTTATTTAATTACTACCATGTTCTTATCACAATTAAAATAATGATTCTTTTTATCCTTCATAACAGGATTTTATTAAAACAACCCTTGAAAACAGTATTGAAAACATTCTTTTAGCAAGCAGACATCTTTAAACTTAAGACAGGGTATTGTCAATCAAAACATTGTCCATAATAGCCATGACCAATACTCTTCTTATCTCAAGACCACCTAAGGGTGAAAAACGGCACCCATTCCTTATTCAAATCCGGAGTGGATAAACCCCCACCCAAGGTTCCGAGTGCCCATACACCAAACCAGCTGCCCATACACCCGGGTGGCTCCCCTAGGATAATAAATGGTATCCTAACTTATGTAGAAACATCAAGACATGACACAGAGTAGAAACTCAACGTTCATGGGGATAACCGACTTATCCGTGGCTGGAAAGCCATCATTATCATCAAAATATACCAAGGAGTCGGAGGTGTCTTGAGACAAGCTGTCTTAAGGATGACAATCATATCTTTCATAATTCAACTAGTTTTAACCCAAACAATTCTTTCCTACTTTATAAACAAATGCACGTTGGTTTCTTGGAAGTTACCTTTCGTTTTTGACCAACTATTTTTTTTCTGATTCTTACTCACTCCTTACGTATGCAATGTTAACTTATAAAGAACTTAAACTATTTAAAGACTTAATTGAATAATGGGAAACCCACCTGAGACTGATCGGCCATCTGCTACTGCGCTGGCGCGTGAAGACTCTCCTCCGCAGGCCTACTACTAGGCCCAGCTTCATCGTCGTGTGACGCTCTAGTTCTTTTTAGAGTTCTGCCCTTATCATCACATGTAGGATTGGCTCGGGTCCTTTTAGGTGCCATAACTTCTTGTCCTTATAAAAAGGACGTCTAACCATTATGTAAATAATTCAAAATCTAGACTTAATTTTTGTGTTCAATCGTAATCCATCCAAGGTTAAATTTATAGTTTTAATTGGTAAATTCTTGACCTAGTAATTTCTTATTTGTCTATATAGGCATGAAAACTTTTTCCACCACTTCCCTAAGGGTTTTCTAAGCTCTCCTAATTTTCTTATAATTTTCTATATCTTTTTCCTCATTTTCCCATCGAATTTTAAGCTTGGACTCTACTTATTTTGAGCTTAATATTTATTCTATTTATTTTATCTTAATGGTTTCATTTCCTCAACTTTATATCATAAGTTTACACTTACTATAATTTTCTTAAAAACTTTTGACCGCAAAGTCTTTTATTTCTAATTAATCTTTGGCCAAAAATAGGACTTTTAGTCAATTATAATTTTCTAAACTTACTAAATAAATTATGGCATAATTATCACAAGTAGATAAGGATATTTTTTATCTATGGTAATTATCTTATTATTTTTCAACTTAATTATATAATTTCCATCTTCAATTTTTAGCTAAACTTAGAATAATTTGACTTCAATAAATATCTATACTACTTTCCTAACCTTGACATAATTATCACGGCCTCTTTATTATGTAAGCTAACTCTGATAAATAGAATGTAATCATATAACATGATTAGCTAATTTTTCCCCTCTAAATTTCAGGCATAATTAGTATATTTTGACTTAAATATATATATATACTAAGTTTCTAACCTTGACATAATTATCATGGTCTTTTCATCATGTAATCTAGCTCTAATAAATAGCATGTAATCATATAGCATGATTTACTAATTTCCCTCTTTAGTTTTTAGCTAGAATTAGTATAATTTGACTTAGATAAATATCTATACTACTTTTCTAACCTTGACATAATTATTAGGACCTCTTTATCCTAAAATCTAGATCTGATAAATAGCATGTAATCATAGCACATGATTTACTAATTTCCCCCTTTTAATTTTTCATAAAAACAGTGTAATTCTACTAAGATAATTAGGTAAAATATTTATCTAAGATTAACATAATTATCACGGGTTCCCTGAGCTTAATCACAATAATCAGCAGATAATATTTAATTAAGAGATGATTTTTTAGTATACATAGGATTTATCTTTAATTTATTAAGAAAATAGGTTAACCTAGCTTTGCTAATTAAGGAGGATAAGTCTAATTACCGTTTAATTAACCACCTAGAGATTGATCTCTAGTGATTTTTGCGTAGCGGTCTCTCTAGATGAGAGAGAGTGTGCCAAGGCTCCGAGTCTGTGCGAAATTGTGAAGTAAGGGTCATATTTTATAGGTTTTTGGGCACTCGCAGGCTGGAAAATGGCATTAACTTGCATCCCAAGCAGCCCTACAACTCCAAAAACACCCCCTACTACTAAATCTAGTCTGAGAAGGTTCATCATTACCCCACACAACCCCCCAGATACACAAAATCGATTTTCTACTAGTTTCTTGATTTTTTTAATGATTAATTTTGGAATTATCTACAATTTCTAAAACCTTAGGATAAAAACTATTTAGCAGTAATAATTACTGAAACCATTCAATTTTACTTAACTAATAATATTCATAGTGTAACGTTTCAGAGCCTGTAACTTTTCCAGATTTTATCAGGATTCTGTTCTGAAAATTTCTAGCCCAGGGTTTGTTGTGCTTAAGATTCCAGAAATACTAATATTTGCCACAGTTGGACAATTCTACATTGCTTTTTCAATAATCATATCAGTTTGATTAAGCTTTATACAATCTTTAAGGTTTCAAAAACTGGAAACCTTACAGCCAAGTTGTGGATCGAAGATTTACTCATCCCACAAACATTGTGTATAATTACCAATGTTATGATGGCTCAAGTGTTGAATGCACCTACCTTACAGACATGGCAAGAATGGCCAAGAGGTGGATTTAGGTGACACCAACAATTGTATCTACAATTCAAGCCTTTGTTATAATGTCCAAATGGTGGATCTTTGATGTATCTAATTCCCAAATTTTAGTCTAAATGGCCAAGTGGTGGATCTAGGATCTACTCATCCCACAAACATTCTATAAAATTACAAGTGTTATCATGGCCAAGTATTGAATCCACCTAGCTTTAAGGTATGGTAGATTGGCAAACTGGTGGATCTATTAAACACCAACAATTGGATCCACATTTCAAGCTTTTGTTATAATGGCCAAGTGGTGGATCCAAGTGGTGGATCTTCGATGCACCTACTTTCCAATTCTTACTCTACATGGCCAACTAGTGGATCTAGAATCTACTCATTGTTACCATATACATGTGGTAGTGATGTGTGTGAACACACTAGGACCGCCGGGGCATTTTTTCCCTCTTTAGGAGGTTTTTTCCCCCGTGCATTGTATATACGCCCATCACTCTGGGGCAATCTATCTTTCCATTGCACACTAAGTAAAACACTCTCTATAGTGTGCCTTGAGCTTCCTTCGTCTTCTCCAAGCTGTGTGTGTTTCTCTGCAACCCTAATTCCAACAATTGGTATCAGAGCAAGTCAAGTCCTCCCGAGCTTAGTCGCCAGCTACTCCAGCACACGCCTGCTCACTTTCTCCGATTTCAGTGAGCTTTGGTGAGCGTTCGCAGGTCGAAATAAATTTTGGGACAACTCGTAGAGCTTGGTCTGCTCAGAATTTTGATTTGGTCTCATTTCGACCTTTGTTTCCGCTACAGGCAGTACTCAACAGGCTATTTTGTCATTTTGTGTAAAATTTCTTTCAGTGCCGTTTTCTACATAATAGGTGCCTTATAGTCTTCTACGGTTTGTGCTATATAGCACAGGTTGTTCCCCCTCTGTTTCTCCTATTTTCGGGCAGTTTTCACATCAGGTGCAGCATTTACCATGGATGACAACAACAACACAGATGTGTTCAAGATGTTTGCTATTGAGGACAGGTTGGATGGGGACAACCACCCTATGTGGGCTTATATGATGCAACATGTTCTTGTGTCAAAGGGTGTCTGGAACATTGTGCAGGGCATTGATGTACGTCCTGGTTCTCAGGATGTAGGCGATGTTGAGGATGTTGCAGGTCTTGCTGCAAGGATTGCAGCTGTTAGAGTTGTTTTGCCTACGGCAGAACAAGCTCGTTGGGATATTAAGGATGCGCAGGCTCATGCATTGATTGCGTTGTCTGTGAAGCGCACCATTGTTCCTCACATCCGTTCAGCAAAATCTGCAAAACAAGCTTGGGATATTCTAGCAGGTCTTTATGCAAGCCGCAATGAGGCTAAAATTGCTTTGCTGCGTAAAGAGCTGGAGTCGAAGATTATGCATGAGGAAGATGATATGGACACTTTCCTTGCTAGTGTCAAGGATATCAATGAGAAACTTACTTCTGCAGGTGAAGTCATTTCAGACAGTTCCCTTGTGCAGACTGTTCTTGATGCCTTACCAGATTCCTACCAGACTTTTGCTAGTACTTGGAGACTGATGAACCAAGGAAATCCTGAAGTTGTTAAGTTTGATGCATTATGCACATTGTTGTTGCAACAGTCACTTTCTAGAAAAAACAGGACTAGGCAGCGTGCAGTTGAAAAGGCTTTTATTGCTTCTCAAAGAAAGGGTGGTAACAACAATGCAGCCACTTCTTATGGTTCTGCTGCGAGTGGCAGAAATTCTGTTCCTAATGCTTCTGCTGGCAGCAATTCGTCTAGAAATTCTGGTGATAAGGGCAAAAAGAAGATGCGTTGCCATTCTTGTAAAGCCAATTATCACTTGATCAAGTCGTGTCCTAAGTTGAATGCCAAAGAGGCTAAGAAGAAAGAGGGTGGTTCCATTGCAAATGCTGGTTCCACTACAAATGCAACCATTGTTGAGTCTTCTATGAAAGCAGACTGTGTTGCTGATGTTGATGCAGAATGGGCATTTAGCGCAGAGTGCACTTACAATCCTGCTGTCCATGATGCATGCTTGTCAGTTGCTGCAGATTCACATGTGTGGTATTTCGACAGTGGTGCTACAAAGCACATTACCTCACATCGTGAATTGTTTACCTCTCTCGAGTCTGTCCCACATGGGAATTCAGTCACTTGTGCTGCTAATGGCAGTTCCTTTACACTTGTTGATGCACTTTATGTACCTGGGATCAAGAAGAATCTCTTGTCTGTATCCGCACTTGCTAGACTTGGACTTGTAGTCAAATTTGTGGATGACAGATGTACAGTTCATGATCTCAGTTTCGGTGATGAAATTGTTGCATCTGGGCTTTTGTGCCATGGGCTGTATAAGCTCACTTTGTATGACAAGTGTGGACAAAATTTTGCAAATGCTGTTGCAAATTCAAGGGCTATTTCATATGCAAAACTTTGGCATGCATGTTTTGGTCATCTGAATTTTGCCAATTTGCTGCGTTTGCAAAAATCTGATATGGTGGCTTCTTTGCCACCTCTTGAAGCACCTGTCAAACATGTTTGTGAAAGCTGTATTTTGGGTAAGATGCAGCGTTCTAAGTTTCCAAAGGATGGTTCATTTCGGGACACATGCAGGTTGCAGCTTGTGCATAGTGATGTTTGTGGGCCCATGCGAACTCCGTCCTTGGGAAATTACCTGTACTTCGTGACTTTCATTAATGATTACTCCAGGCATGCATGGGTATTTCCGCTTAAAGCGAAGTCCAAAGTTTTTAAGTGCTTCAAACAATTTCTGGCTATGGATGAAAATGTCTGGAAATGTACCATGAGCAACCTCGGTTCTAATCGAGGGGGGGAGTATATGTCTCATGAATTTAGTGCATTTTTGGCTAGTCTTGGATAAAACACCAATGTACAGTGCCTTATACACCTTAGCAAAATGGTGTTGCTGAGAGGAAAAATAGGTGACTGACAAATGGCACGATGTATGGTCAAAAGTCAAGCTTTGCCGCATTCGTTTTGGCTTTAGGCCATTATGTGTGCCACTTATGTACTTAACAGGTGCCCTACAAAAGCTTTGCAGTCTATTACTCCATATGAAGCATGGCATGATAGAAAGACTTCTATTGAGCACATGCGTGTTTTTGGCTGTTTGGCATATTCTTTGGTGCCACAAGTGCACCGCAAAAAATTGGATGATAAGGCTGTCAAATGTATTTTTGTTGGTTATAGTGCTGAAAGCAAAGGTTACAGGTTGTATCATCCGCAAACAAAACGTATTCTGGTTTCTCGGGATGTAGTGTTTGTGGAAGATTCTGTTCAGCCCTTGCTGTCATGTACTAGAGACAGTAATGTAAGCTCACAGGACATTTATGACACTTTGTTGCCTCTTTTCAGTAGTGGAAATACGAATGTATGTAAGTTCCAATGAGGCAAATGTATAGCCTATGGGGGTTTCTGAAAATGTTTTAGATCAGCCTATTACTGATGCAGATGTACATGATGTACTTGATGAGGAAAGGGCTGAAAATGAGCAGGCTAGAGGTATGCCAAAATGGCTGGTGCACACTTTACCTGACAGTAAATTGGAGGCACCTTCGTCTAGTCGTACTCGTTCAGGCTCTCGCCATGCATCTTATGCATCAGATTGTTATGCTTTGGCTGTGTCTAGCTTACATGATGTTGAGGAGCCTCTGACTTTTGATGAAGCACAAAATTCAGAAAATTCGATGGCTTCCATGCAATGAGAATATGATGCACTTATAGAAAATGACACATGGACTTTATGTGATTTACCTCCTGGAAAAAAGGCCATTGGTACGAAGTGGGTTTACAAGTTGAAACGCAAGCCGGATGGTGAGATCGATCGCCATAAGGCTCGACTTGTTGCAAAGGGTTATGCACAGCAAAAGGCATAGATTATGAAGAGAGTTTTGCTCCCACTTGTCGTATGACTACTGTGCGTTTTCTATGTGCATTGGCAGCTCATTTTGGTTGGGACGTACATCAATCAGACATTGTTACTGCTTTCTTGAATGGTGACATATTTGAGGAAGTTTATGTAATGCAGCCTCGCGGTTTTGTCATAAAAGAACAAGAGGACAAAGTGTGCAAATGTAACAAGGCTTTGTATGGGTTGAAGCAATCTCCTTGTGCTTGGTATGAGAAAGCTAACACTCATTTGGTCAAACAAGGCTTTCGTAACAGTCCAACAGAAAGCACATTGTATGTAAAGCGTGAGGGTGATGTATTTCTCATCGTGGTTCTTTATGTTGATGATTTGCTGATCACTGGACCAAATGAGAGACATATTTCTGAATTTAAGGCTGATTTGAATGCTACTTTCAAGATGAAAGATTTGGGGTTGTTGCATCATTATTTGGGTATACAGTTTAAAGAGTGTGATGGTGGTATTGCCTTGTGTCAAAAAAGTTACATAGAGACATTGCTATGTAAGTTTGGACTTGAGGATTGCAAACCTATTGCCACTCCCATGGAAACAGGTTTGAAGTTGAGTCTACATGATGCTGGTGATCCTGCTAATGTCACTCTTTACCAAACTGTTGTTGGCTACCTCATTTATGTATGCAACACGAGGCCAGATATTCAGTTTGCAGTCTCACAGGTCAGCAGATTTATGCATAGCCCAGGGTCTAAGCATTGGTAGGCTGTCAAGAGTATTTTCCGCTACCTTAGTGGCACTTTACATCTTGGCTTGTTTTATCCCAAGGGGGGATCATTGCCGCCAGACTTACATGCTTTTTCGGACTCAGATTGGGCTGGTTGTTTTGACAAGTGAGTTTCCACAAGTGGTTTTTGTTTCATGCTTGGCAGTTCATGTATATCATGGTTGAGCAAGAAGCAACCTACTGTGGCCACTTCGAGTTGTGAGGCTGAGTACAGGGCAGTCTTCACAGCTACGGTTGAGTGTGTATGGCTTAGACGCCTTATGGCTGATTTGGGTGTTGGACAGGACACTGCCAACACTATCTACACTGACAGTTAGAGCGCATTGGCAGTTGCGAGGAACCCACTTTTTCAGGCTCGCACAAAGCACATTGAGGTGCATTACCACTATGTCAGGGAGAGGCTCTTAGCAAGAGAGATCGGCTTGGCTTATGTGCCAACACAGGACAACCTTGCAGATCTTTTCACAAAGGCATTGTCTTGTGAGAAGCTTGAAGCTTTCCGCAAAGCTTTGGGCTTACTCCCCTTTGTGGGCCGATCCTGTCCTCAGGGCATGGCACTTCCCTTTACTCATGTGCCAGCTCTCATTCACCGCATCACTCCAAGGGGGATTTGTTACCATATACATGTGGTAGTGATGTGTGTGAACACACTAGGACTGCCGGGGCATTTTTTCCCTCTTTAGGAGGTTTTTTCCCCCGTGCATTGTATATACGCCCATCACTCTAGGGCTATCTATCTTTCCATTGCACACTAAGTAAAACACTCTCTATAGTGTGCCTTGAGCTTCCTTCATCTTCTCCAAGCTGTGTGTGTTTCTCTGCAACCCTAATTCCAACACTCATCCCACAAACATAGTGTAAAATTACAACTGTGATGATGGCCAAGCATTGAATGCACCTAGCTTTAAGACATGGCTAGAATGGCCAGGTGGTGGATCTAGGAGATACAAAAAATGGGATCCACACTTCAAGCCTTTGTGCTAATGGCCAAGTGGTGTATCTTTGATGTATCTAATTCCATAATTTTAGTGTAAATGCTCAAGTGGTGGATCTAGGATCTACTCATCCCACAAACATTGAGTATAATTACCAGTGTTATGATGGCCAAGTGTTGGATGCACCTACCCTTAAGACATGGCTATAATGGCCGAGTGGTGGATCTAGAAGATACCAACAATTGGATCCACACTTCAAGCCTTTGTTCTAATGCACAAGTGGTGGATCTTTGATGTATCTAAATCCCAAATATTAGTCTAAATGGCCAAGTGCGGATCTAGCATCTACTCATCCCACAGACATTGTGTAAAATTACCAGTTTTTGATGGCCAAGTACTGAATACACCTAACTTTAGGAAATGGTTAGAATGGCAAAGTGGTGGATCTAGGTGACACCAACAATTGTATCTATAATTATAGCCTTTGTTATAATGTTCAAGTGGTGGATCTTCGATGCACCTACTTACCAATACTTACTCTGAATGGATAAGTGGTGGTTCTAAGATCTACTCATCCCACAAACCTTGTGTAAAATTACAAGTGTTATGATGGCCAAGTGTTGAATCCACCTAATTGGCCAAGTGGTGGATCTAGGAAACATCGACAATTGGATCCACATTTCAAGCCTTAGTTATAATGGCCAAGTGATGGATCTTTGATGCACCTACATCCCAATTTTTAGTCTACATAGCCAAGTGTTATGATGGCCAAGTGTTGAATGCACCTACCTTTAAGACATGGCTAGAATGGTCAAGTGGTAGATCTAAGCGATACCAACAATTGGATCCACACTTCAAGCCTTCGTTCTAATGGCCAAGTGGTGGATCTTTGATGTATCTAATTCCCAACTTGTAGTCTAAATGTCCAAGTGATTCAACTAGGATCTACTCTTCACACAGACATTGTGTATAATTACCAGTGTTATGATGGCCAAGTACTGAATGCACCTAACTTTTATACATCGCTAGAATCGCCAAGTGGTGGATCTAGGTGACACCAACAATTGGATCCACATTTCAAGTCTTTGTTATAATGGCCAAGTGGTGGATCTTTGATACACCTACTTCCCAATTCTTAGTTTAAATGGCCAAGTGGTGGATCTAAGATCTACTCATCCCATCAACATTGTGTAAAATTACAAGAGTTATGATGGCCAAGTGCTAGATCTAGGAGACACCAACAATTCGATCCACATTTCAAGCATTTCTTATAATCGCCAAGTGTAGATCTTTGATGCACCATCTTCTCATCCCATACACATTGTGTAAAATTACAAGTGTTATGATGGCCAAGTGTTGAATGCACCTACCTTTAAGACATGCCTAGAATGGCCACGTGGTGGATCTAGGAGATACCAACAATTGGATCCACACTTCAAGCCTTCGTTCTGATGGCCAAGTGGTGGATCTTTGATGTATCTATTTCCCAAATTTTAAGCCCTATGGTGGATCTAGGATCTACACATCCCAGAGACATTGTGTATAATTACCCGTGTCATGGTGGCCAAGTGCTAAATGCACCTACCTTTAAGACATGGCTAGAATGGCCAAGTGGTGGATCTAGGTGACACACATTTGTATCTACAATTCAAGCCTTTATTATAATGGTCAAGTGGTAGATCTATGATGCACCTACTTACCAATTCTTGCTCTAAATAGACAAGTGGTGGATCTAGGATCTGCTCATCCCACAAACATTGTGTAAAATTACAAGTGTTATCATGGCTACGTGTTGAATCCACATACCTTTAAGGCATGCTTAGAATGGCCAAGTGGTGGATCCAGGAAACACCAACAATTGGATCCACATTTCAAGCCTTTGTTATAATTTCCAAGTGGTGGATCTTTGATGTACCTACTTCCCAATTCTTAGTCTACATGGTCGAATGGTGGATCTAGAATCTACTCATCCCACAAACATTGTGTAAAATTACAAGTCTTATGATGGCCAAGTGTTCAATGCACCTAACTTTAAGACATGGTTAAAATGGCCACGTGGTGGATCTAGGAGACACCAGCAATTGGATCCACATTTCAAGCCTTTGTTATAATGGCCAAGTGGTGGATCTTTGATGCACCTACTTCCCAAATTCTTACTCTAAATGGCCAACTGGTGGATCTAGAATCTCCACAGACATTGTGTAAAATTATAAGTGTTATGATGGCCAAGTGTTGAATGCACCTAACTTTAAAACATGGTTAGAATGGTCAAGTGGTGGATCTAGGAGACACCAAAAATTGGATCCACATTTAAATCCTTTGTTATAATGGCCAAGTGGTGGATCTTTGATGCACCTACTTCCCAATTCTTAGTCTAAATGGCCAAGTGGTGCATTTAAGATCTACTCATACCACAAACATTGTGTAAAATTACTAGTGTTATGATGGCCAAGTGCTGAATGCACCTACCTTTAAGACATGGCTAGAATGGCCAAGTGTTGGATCTAAGAGATACCAACAATTGGATCCACACTTCAACCCTTCGTTCTAATGGCCAAGTGGTGGATCTTTCATGTATCTAATTCCCAAATTGTGGTCTAAATGGCCAAGTGGTGGATCTAGGATCTACTTATCCCACAGACATGGTGTAAAATTACCAGTGTTATGATGGCCAAGTACTGAATGCACCTAACTTTAGGACATGGTTAGAATGGCCAAGTGGTGGATGTAGGTGACACCAACAATTGTATCTACAAATCAAGCCTTTTTTATAATGGCCAAGTGGTTGTTTCTTTGATGCACCTACTTACCAATCCTTACTCTAAAGGGATAAGTGGTGGATCTGGGATCTACTCATCCCACAAACATTGTGTAAAATTACAAGTGTTATGATGTCCAAGTGGTGGATCTAGGCGACACCAAAAATTGCATCCACATTTCAAGCCTTTGTTATAGTGGCCAAGAAGTGGATCTTTGATGCTTCTACTTCCCAAATCTTAGTTTAAATGGCCAAGTGGTGGATCTAGAATCTACTCATCTCACAAACATTGTGTAAAATTACAAGTGTTATGATGGCCAAGTGTTGAATGCACCTACCTTTAAGACATGGCTCGAATGGCTAAGTGGTGGATCTAGGAGATACCAACAATTGGATCCACACTTCAAGCCTTCATTCTAATAGCCCAGTGGTGGATCTAGGGTGTATCTTATTCCCAAACTTTAGTCTAAATGGCCAAGTGGTGCATCTAGGATCTACTCATTTCACAGACATTGTGTGAAATAACAAGTGTTATGATGGCCAAGTGCTGAATGCACCTAGCTTTAGGACATGGTTAGAATGGCCAAGTGGTGGATTAGGTGACACCAACAATTGTATCTACAATTCAAGCCTTTGTTATAATGGCTAAGTGGTGGATCTTTGATGCCCCTACTTACCAATTCTTACTTTAAATGGACAAGTGGTGGATCTACGATCTACTCATCCCACAAACATTGCGTCAAATTACAAGTGTTATGATGGTCACGTGTTGAATCCACATACTTTAAGACATGGTTAGAATGACCAAGTGGTGGATCTTGGAGACACCAACAATTGGATCCACATTTCAAGCCTTTGTTATAATGGCCAAGTGGTGGATCTTTGATGCACCTACTTCCCAATTCTTAGTTTAATTGGCCAAGTGGTGGATCTATGATCTACTCATCCCACCAATATTGTGTAAAATTGCAAGTGTTATGATGGGCAAGTGTTGAATGCACCTAACTTTAGGACATGGTTAGAATGGCCAAGTGGTGGATCTAGGAGACACGAACAATTGGATCCATATTTCAAGCCTTTGTTATAATGGCCAAGTGGTGGATCTTTGATGCACCTACTTCCCAATTCTTAGTTTAATTGGCCAAGTGGTGGATCTATGATCTACTCATCCCACCAATATTGTGTAAAATTACAAGTGTTATGATGAGCAAGTGTTGAATGCACCTAACTTTAGGACATGGTTAGAATGGCCAAGTGGTGGATCTAGGAGACACGAACAATTGGATCCATATTTCAAGCCTTTGTTATAATGGCCAAGGATGGATCGTTGATGCACTTACTTCCCAATTCTTAGTCTAAATGGCCAAGTGGTGGATCTAGGATCTACTCATCCCACAAACATTGTGTAAAAATTACAAGTGTTATGATGGCCAAGTGTTAAATGCACCTACCTTTAAGACATGGCTAGAATGGCAAAGTGGTGGATCTAGGAGATACCAAAAATTGGATCCACACTTCAAGCCTTCGTTCTAATGGCCATGTTTTTTATCTTTGATGTATCTAATTCCCAAATTTTAGTGTAAATGGCCAAGTGGTGGATTTAGGATCTACTCAATCCACAGACATTGTGTAAAATTACCAGTGTTATGATGGCCAAGTGTTGAATGCACCTAATTTTAGGACATGGTTAGAATGGGCAAGTGGTGGATCTAGGTGACATCAACAATTGTATCTACAATTCAAACCTTTGTTATAATGGCCAAATGGTGGATCTTTGATTTACATACTTCCCAAGTGTTATGATGTCCAAGTGTTATGAATGCACCTAATTTTAGGACATGGTTAGAATGGGCAAGTGGTGGATCTAGGTGACATCAACAATTGTGTCTACAATTCAAGCGTTTGTTATAATGGCCAAGTGGTGGATCTTTGATGCACATACTTCCCAAGTGTTATGATAGCCAAGTGTTATGAATGCACCTAATTTTAGGGCATGGTTAGAATGGGCACGTGGTGGATCTAGGTGACATCAACAATTGTATCTACAATTCAAACCTTTGTTATAATGGCCAAGTGGTGGATCTTTGATGCACATACTTCCCAAGTGTTATGATGGCCAAGTGTTGAATTCACCTAACTTTAAGACATGGCTAAAATGGCCAAGTGGTGGATCTATCTTTCCTATAAAGACTATTTGAAATTGATAGATGGTGGACGTGGGGGAAACCAACCATCGCATCCACCTTACAAAAGTTGGTTAGAATGGCCAAGTGGTGGATCTTGGATGCACCCACCTTTCAAAATTTGAGGAATATGGCAAATAGTGAATGTAGTATCTACCTATTCTACATATTTTATTTGAAGATTCAATGTGATGGATCTATATACACCAACAATTGTACCCACCTTTCAAAGACTTGCTTAGAATGGCCCAGTGGGGTGGATCTTTAATGCACCCACCTTTCAAGGCTTGGTTAGATTGGACAAGTGGTGGATCTAAGATGGATACAATCTTAAAATTTTATCTCAAATGGTTTAATTTAATGGATTCAAGATAACTTACCTTGAAAAAATTATTCTAGATGACTTATGGGATCTAGGATACACCTACTTTGGCTATCAAATGTCTAAATTGGTTAAGTATTTGAGTTTAGAATCTAAAAGTCTTGAAGAATGTAATTAAAATGTTACGTGTCAATTTCATTTATACACTTTCAAAGATTTATTACATTCAATGTGTCATTATAGATTCTAACTAGTTATTTGTGTTTTCTTCGATTTCAGAGAAAGAATGGTTCAAAAACAAAAATCTATGACGGTTCCTGTTAATATTGACTTTGCAAGTGATAAGAGAAAATGGTACTTAACGTTTATGGAGTGCAAGGTGCACAATTTCATAAAGTGCATGTCTTTGTGGCTAATGATGAAGATGAGAATAGATTTGATGATCTAGGGTAGGTAGTCTTTGCAAGTGTTTCAACAGTTGAAGGACATCCTGACATTGAGTGCATTAACATTGGGATACTTGGAAATACTGAGTACCAACTATTGGCAAATTCCTATGTCGTTGAAAAAATGGTCAAAGACAAGGAAGAGATAATGTTTTCACGAGGTTGGGATGTTAATGAAGATTTTTTTGATATCACTGGAGATAGGCTACAAGATGCAATTATTATTGCCTTAAAAGGAAAGCAAGTGAAGAATAAGAAATCAATTAAGAAGACCACAACCAAAAAGGCGAGGGGTGTTACAATAGCTGGTGTTGCAGATGTAGATAAGGCCATTTTGAGATCAAAGGACACAAGCAATCAACCCTTATTAAGGTTTGTGAAGCCTGATCGCTTAGAAAACGAGGTCCAAAAGCAAAGAAGAGTGCTACAGGAGGCATGGAAAAGTATTCGGCATACTTTCCTTTCAAGTATAAGGAATACGAAATTCCTGTCACTAACTGTTTTCTTGCTCCTAATCATTATAATTGTCATCAGCTAAAGCCTAATCAAGTACAAAATTGTATGCTCTTCTTTGGAGCAAGTGCAAATCGGCCTTCATCATGTGCTTATCTAATTTTTGTAAAGAATTGTGGCCAAAAGTCTGGAGCTCCAATGACATGTACTGTTAAGGCGGTTACGCCGCTAGCGGAAGCTAAATAGCGAGAACTCAACCAACAACAGAATTTGTCAGACGAGGACGGAGCTTGACCCGCAGGTGCATGGAAACAACTAGGTGGGTGTCAAATCACCTACTCGACCTTCTAATGACAATCACTACTAAGGAAATCAAATCTAAGTTCTAAAATACGCAAGTGACTGAAATTCGTACTACGAACGAATGCTATACGAAACAGGATCTAGAATCATTGAATCGATCTCAAACTCAAGGGGAAGTCTATACACTAGGTAAGAACAACACCCTAAAGACTTGAACTGCAAAATCAACCTATAACCACTCCGTGCGGTAAACACGTATGAAGATAGGCCGAAAAATACAGGTAATCAAATCTTGACCCCGATGGTACTAATGTGTAGCTCTACTCGTTGTGTTTCTATAGATATGCTGCACGCTCTATTCCGACACACGAGTTGGAAGAAAACTCACACTGAAGCTCGTAGGAACTTACCACACATAGAAGCCGATAGCGCGCACTCTTGGTATCTGTGCGTAGCTCTCGCCGTTGCTAACACAATGGCGGTGTCGCTTCTCCAATGGCGGCTCCGTAGCTCGCTTAGCAAGTAGATAAGACTCTCTCTCTCTCTCTCACTCTCTCTCAGACACAGTCACGGCGCTTAGGTTACAGAAACTTTGGCTTATATACCTCAGCCTTGGAGGTGAGAACATCTCTAACTAATTACATCAGCAAGTGAAATTACTTCAGGATTACAAGCTGGAAACTCAATTGAGTCCCGTTACTTAATGAATGGCTCAAATCAAAATTAATGTCGGAAAGACATTTATTACAATCAATGGTTACAAAATGATGAGTGTGAGCAAAAATGTGGGTGTGATCCTCTGCTGGCTCAACACTCCCCCCCTCCGCGTTCATGTCGTCCCTGACATGACTTTTATGCTTGGTCAATAAAGTCCTGTCGTCTTGAGCATCTGCAAATGTGATTCGTATCGTAGGTTGCCGATGGTCAAGGTTGGGCCGAATATTTTACTCTCGTGGGTGAAAAAGCCGGTGTAGAAAGCTTCTTTGAATGTTTGCATGTGGAAGCTAGGCAAAAACATAATCCTCTGGTATAGGAGGTGTAACACTTTTGGAGAAGGCTGCAATGAAAGATCGTACATCATATCAGTCACTATGTCGGCCGTCGATAGTAGACTCGAGGTCGTGGCTTTATCTGGCGCGAACACTTCAATGCAAGCTAAGAGAGTCCTGCAGATTTTCTTGAGCATCTGACACGAAAGGTTAGGAGAGCCAGTAAAGAGCTTGATGGTGCCCGTTAGGGTTTTCACCATGTAAGCTTTACCTATTCTCTCTCCTGCCTTTGGTCCTGGCATCCTGGGGTAATTAAGCCAATTTGGCTCTTTTCTGCAATCCTGCCATGCTCTTTCCAGCTTCTGACTCTTGGCACCGGGCAGAAGGTTGCATTCTCCCGAATCTCCTTTGGTGCCTCCACCAAGTAGATGAGGTAGGCTGGGTATTTGTTCAGCCAACCTTTCCTCCATCTAGGCTGCCAATGTGGCTTTCCCATCTTTTTGAATGGAGGTTTCCAACTCATACACTCTTCTTGTATCTACACCTGATGGTCTCGAGGTGAAGAATCTGTGCAAGTCTGCCCTTTCCAGGTACCTGCTGATGTTCTCTGACCTGCTATAATCCACCAATTCTTGTGGGATCATCGGTATATCCACTGCTTGCCCTTGAGGATCTCTGAAAGTCCCCTGGTAGATCTTTATTCCCTCTTGTTCCAGTACTGCTTCCTCCACCCAAGTTTTGGTTGGCTTGAGGGTTTCTGCTGGAATGTCAAAGGGTTGTGCTTCTGCAAGAGCATCTTTGACTGTCGGCCTTTTCCTCTTTGTTGCTGATGACTTGGCGGAATCCATGGATCCTGTAACTCCAATTTCAAAAGTTAGCGTCTTTTTAGTACTGAAAGCCGAAATGAAGCTTTTAACTATTCAAATGACTTGAAAATTGAAACATGAGCTATTCAGGGCCTAAGGATGCAGGGTAGGTGAAAAAATATGCAAACTGGGCTTAAAATCATGCTGGAGACATCATACGCGTATGATGTCTTTTGTGTCAAAATGACTTCATATTGGTTGTGCTTGTAGCTGATAGTGTATACATGAGTATCATATGCTTGGATTTGAGTTTGGATACCATTTGGTCAAGTTTTGGCCAGTTTAGTCCAGTTCCGGCTCTTGGCAAAATTTTGAAAGGGATTTGGATTTTATGATCCAAATTGGATAAAACTTGTTGGTTCACTTTCAAATGGCATGTAGATCACTTCTGTTTGGTGGTTGAAGCCCTGAGGTGTCAAAATCACATAGTGAGACATCATACGCGTATGATGTCTTTTAGTGTATTTTTGGACCAAATTTCTCTATAAGCTTGGATTTGGCTTTAGATTGGCTTATTCAGTGGATTTATGAAGTTTGGATAGATTTTGGGATAAAAATGGCTCTGGAGACATCATACACGTATGATGTCTTTTTCATCAATTTTTCATGGGATTGGTTCTGTGGACTCCCCATGTACTAGTGAAGGACTATATCTACTCAAGTCTTGGTTTGGACTTGAGTATGTTGGATTTGGGCCAAAAATAGGCTTTAGGTGAAGGATTTTCCCTCAATTGGGCTAATGGGGTGATCCACTTGACCAAACGGTTCCAAACTTCATATGTAGCATGTATTAGATATATATAATGGATGTATGATGTCAAATGAGCAGTTTTGGCTCTGTAAGTGCAAATAGACATCATACGCGTATGATGTCTTTTGTGTCAAAATGGTACTTTTTGGTTCCAGATAGCTTGTAGATGTGTTAATCAACAATCCTACAAAGTTTCATTGAGTTTGGAGTTATTTTGACAAAATTAGGACCAAAAATCAATTTTATGGCCTACTTTGCGTCTTTTTGGTTTTCCTTGGGTTTTTTAACTCCAATTCTCATGATACTTGGTTCATAGGATGTGATTAACCTGTGGAATGAGGCTATGCACTCAACTGTTGAAATGGATGTGAAATTCATGCTGTGAGACATCATACGCGTATGATGTCTTTTCTTGAAATGTTGGTCTTTTTGTGCAAAGAATGCTTTGTGCTAGTGCCCTAAGCCCTGCTAACTAGTTTTCAACTTAAAAAGTCATCAGTTTAGCTAAAAAGCCCCCTTATAGGCATTTCAGTCTCCGAAGTCGTCTTTTTGCCTTGGAGTTGAATTTCTTCAACTTTTCTTCTCGAGAGTTGCATTTCCAGCTCATTGGATATGTTGTGAAGCCACCTATTTGGTTGAACTTGACTTTGGCTCCCCGTTCTCCATCTTTCTCCATTTGGTTACCCGAAAGCGTCTTTTTCACCATCGGTAAGTGAATCAGCTTTCTTTTGGGTTTTGCTTGCAAATGTAAGTCATCCATGTATATTTGAAGCTGCTTGTGAAGTTTCATGTCATTTGGTCGTCAATTTTAGCCGTTATGCCAAAATGACGCTTTGTGTGTCCGCAGCCGAATCGGTTCTTCCGACCTACTTTTGGTGATCCAAACCTGGAGATACTCCATGGTTGCATTGCCCTCGATGTTGTTAAGCTTCCTGAGAAGTTTTGTGTCGTTTCGACAACTTTTTCCTGTTTGCCTCTTGCAGGCTCTGTTGACCTAGGGTTTTTCAGGTCGTTCTTTCTCGAGCTTTGAGTGTTAGAAACCCATCTTCTATGCTAGGGTAACCCACCTCTAAGTTCTTGCAAGGTTTGGTTAGGCGGTTGTGCCCCTACCTAGCGTTCTTTCCCATTCCCCGTCTGCTCTTGTTTCTTGGTTTTGGTCAGTTTTCGCGACAAAAGTTAACGATAAGCATCAAAAGCTTATGGCAACGAGTCTACCTCTCATGTCTAGTGTCCTTTGAGCTCTCGTAGCAGTCGTAGAAGACGGTAGAAGGTCGGATGCTCCTGTGTGCTCTTTGCTCTCTCCAAGAAGGTAATAGTGGAAATGAGCTTGAAAGTGAAGTGAAAAATACTTAACTTCGGACTTCCCGGATCACTTGTTACCAAATTTGACATGTGCTCCTATCTTGTCGTGAAATGCACTTTAGGATTTGAAATTTCTCAATTTGGACTCCGTTTGACCTGTTTCTGAGAAATCTGTCCACTTTGCCAAAATTCTGTCATTTCGGGCTTTCCGCAACTTTTTCAGAATTGTACCCAATTTTTACCATGGGTTGCCATTGTCATTAGGACCATCACCGTCTATTCTTTTCTTTTTTCCGATCTCATTTCACCTGCTTTTTTATTTTTCTTTTACTTTTATTAAGAAAATCATAAAAAATAAAAGAAAATAGCAAATTGAAGCCAAAAAATTCCAAATATACATGATAAATAGCTGGTAACCCTGTGTATATGTATATACAATTATTTGTGATTTCTGGACTTGGATTACCACTTTTTAGCTCCCAAAACACTTTTATTTAGTGATATTTACACGTCTAGAGACCCAAATTCATCATTTGATCTCTTCTTGTTGCAAAACAAGGTATATAAGGGCATAAATATTATCAATATCCGCAATCAAACATAAAAATTGCAAAATCATGTAAGACACTGCCCTTGTAATATTTTTTATTTTATTTTTTTTTTTTGTCGCTTGTAGCTGCTTTGTAGCTCCTGTATACCTGTATACCTCCCTCCCTCCTAGTCTAAGTCCTCCCGGACGACTATGAAGTGTCTGTGGGCGAAGCATTGTGGTTGTTTTGGTCATAAGTTTCCAATGCAATTGCAGAGCGATGATACAACAGTCTTTCCAATAAAGCTGCTCTTTGTTTGATTGAAGGATTGGTGGTCTGGTTTTGGATTGGTTTTGGCACTTCGGTAGTAGAATCAGTAGATGGATTCTTCTTTACCTTGTTGTTCTTTTTCACAATCCAAATCTGCTTCCGCTTTGCTTGTGCTTGCCACAAACTCTTTGCGACCCAAACCTGCTTTGTTTTTTGTGTTGATTTCCTCGCCTTGAAATACCTAGGAGTTTCCGTTGATTGTACTGAAGGGAGTTCCTGTTTACAAATCTTTGGGATCCAAATTTGCTTGCTATGGCTTTGTGCCGTCATGAATTTCTTTGGAATCCAGATCTGTTTCACTATCCTTGATTGTCTGGAATCACTCTGTTGTCTGGTATTGAAGACTCTGTTTTCCACCTTTGTTTTCTCTGGCACAACCTTTTTTGGTCTCCATACCAACTTTGACTCCATTTTTTCCCAAGGTTGAGCTGTTATATTATTGCTTGTCTTCCTTATCCAATGTTGAGAGTTCCTCGTCGAAGAGCAATCCGGTTGTGTAGAAACTTTTGGTTGCCATTGCTTCTTCTTTTTCTCTGGTTGTTGTTTGCCCTTGTTCGTGGATTCTTCCTTTGTAGTTGGCTCTGTTCCTTTGGTGAACTTAACTGATTGACTTTCACCTTCGTATTTGATAAGCACTGATTTAGAACTCCAGTCAATCATTGCATTGTATTGCTTCTGCCATGGTTGCCCTAGCAATAATGGATGTTGTGTAGCTTGGTCTTCAACCACGTAAAACATATGAGGATACACATAACGGTTAATCTGTATATGTAAAACTGTGCATCCGACAGTTTTGATTGAATTCTCAGAGTAACTCTTTAACTCTTGCTTGGCAGTTTGTAGTTTAGTGTCATTTGTCAATTGTCTATACAAACTGAGTGAAAGTAGGTTAGCTTGAGCTCCTGAATCCAATAGTGCTCTGGCTTTGATTTGGTTGGTTCCTACTTTGCATTCAATGATGGGTTCTTTGTCATTATCCATTTCTGTTATACTGACTGCGTTTATTCGTTTTGCTCCTTCATTGCGCTGTTTCTGACGCTGTAGTCTTCTTTTCTCCATTTTATCCTTCGCCTCAGCTTGCGCTTCCTCCACAATCATTTTCTTTTTCTGGACACGCAACTTTTCTTGATGTATTTTGAGAAGCATCTCTAGGGTTAGCGGCAAAAGATACTTTTTCACTCTGCATACACTAATCCAATTGGGCATTTCTTCTCCGTCTAATGTAGCAAGCTTGACAGCTCCACTTGGTGATAGATCTTTAATCACCAGAGGTCCCATCCCTCGCTTTTTAAGCTTCTTAGCATGCTGTTTCAGAGTGTAAACTAGGACATAGTCCCCAACCTTAAACTCTTTAGTCCGCACATGCTTATCAAAAAATTCCTTTTGTCGCCTTTTTTGAGCGTAGATAGAAGCTACTGCTTTTAGGCGAAGCTCATCTAGCTTTTCCAGGTCATCTATTCTATCAGAAAGCTCGTGCCCTATCCACTCTAGATCCTTAGCCACCCTTAAGGTTGAAATCAAGAATTCTATTGGTAAGATAGCATTTAGCCCAAAAACCATGTTATATGGGGTCGTTCCTATTGATGTTTTATATGCTACCCTATATGCCCATAATGTTGAATGCAACTTCTGGTCCCAGTCAGTTCTTGACCCAGATACAATCTTCGTAAGGACCGTGCATATGGTTTTGTTTGTTGCCTCAGCTTGTCCGTTTGCTTGTGGATGATACGGGGCTGATTTCCTATGGATTACCATGAATTCATCTAGAAGGATCTCTATCACTTCATTTATAAAATGTGTGCCTCGATCACTCACAATTTCTATTGGCAATCCATATCGTACAAAGACGTATTCATATAGAAATTGTGCCGTGGTCCTGGCATCTGCTTTTTGAGTTGCCTTTGCTTCGACCCACTTTGTTAGATAGTCTGTAGCCACAATGATGTATTGTGCATGAGTCTTATATGCAGGAGGTGAAATGGGTCCGACATAATCAATCCCCCATTTTGCAAAAGCTCTTGCCCCCATCATTGGTCTAAGCGGCATATCATCTCTTTTAAGTGGTACTTTGGTCCGCTGACAGTCATCGCACCGTTTAACGTATTCCTTAGCGTCCATATGTAATGTTGACCACCATATTCCAACGGCTAAGACAAGTTTTGTTGTCTTATCACCTGAGAAATGGCCTCCACCTACTCCTCCATGAGCTTACTCTAGGATTATCACATACTCAGACTCTGATGCGCAAAGCCTAAGCTGGTTGTCTTTACCTCTCTTATAGAGTTGATCTCCTATTAAAGCGTAATCTCTAGCTTCTGTCTCTACAGATTTCTGACGAGCTTTTGACGTTCCTTCTGGGAAAGTTCTATTTGTGAGATATTCAACAATATATTGACTCCATTCTGGAGCGATCATTATCTGATATAATGTCGAATACTCTGCTGGCGGTTTTGATGAACATACAATACATACAGTGACATATTCATGTACGCTTTCTTTCATTCCTGGCCAATAGACTCCCAATTGTAACAAATTTCTATATGTGTTCCTTCTTGAACAATGAAATGCACATTCCTGAACATGTGCTTCGCGCAGATATATATTATATTCCTCAGGATTGATGCATAGTCGTAAAACATGATCATTTCCCAATTGATACAACCTTCCTGCAACCAATTGAAGATTCTTGGATTGCTGAATAGCAATATGTTTCTGGTTGTATTCTCTTCTATCGAACTCTCCTCCATAGGTTAATAGGTTAACGACATTTTGAGACCACTTCGGTATCATTTCTATGTTGAACAAGTACGCGTCTGCCATGTCGTCATCTACTCCTATAGGGTCTTCCCCATTCGTCAATCGCGAAAGATGATCAGCTCTAAGATGTGTTTTTCCTTTCTTTACTACTACCGTGAAGTCGAATTCCAGTAAGATAATGAACCATCTCACTATTCTCCCGGTATTGCATGGTTTATTCACTAGGTAGAGCAAGGCTTGGTGATCCGTAAAAAACACAAACTTGTTGGCTAGAAGATAATGCCGAAATTTCTTCACAGCATATATCATTCCTAATCCTTCTCGCTCTGTTGTGGTGTAATTCTTCTCTGCATTGTTGAGCTGTCGACTGGCGTAACAGATAGGAAAATCCATGTTTCCTTCTTCTGGCTGAGCCAGAATGCAGCCTATTGCATATGCCGAAGCATCTATATGCCCATGGAATACCTTCTCCCAATCTGGTGATTTCAAGACTGGAGCAGTAATGAGTGCCTCTTTCAATTTCTTGAATGATTCCTCACACTCCTCTATCCATTCAAAGTTCACTATTAGCCTGTAAAGTGGTTGGCCTATTATAGCGTACATGTAAATGAATCGTCTATAATATCCGCAATGTCCCATAAAGCTCTGTACTTGTTTTGCATTGGTTGGTCTAGGCATATCCACTATAACTTTTATCTTCTCTAAATCCGTGGATATTCCGTTTTGTGAGACAATATGTCCCAGAATTCTGCCATGTCGGACCATAAACACACATTTCTCAGGATTGAGACAAATGCGATATGTCCTACATTTCTCAAATACTTTTCTTAGGTGTTCTAGATGCTCATCTCTCAGAAGAGAATGTACACATAAGTCATCCATGTATATTTCTAGAAACAACCTTAAGTATTCTTTGAAAGCATGCGTCATCAGCCTCTGGAAGGTTGCGGGAGCATTGGTTAGACCAAAAGGCATAACCCGATAAGCATAAATTCCCCACTCCGTTGCAAAAGCTGTTTTATGTTGATCTTCCAGTGCTATGGCTAGCTGGTTATATCCTGAAAAACCATCAAGAAAAGAGTATGTTGTTTTCCCTGATACACGCTCTAAAACATGATCAGTTATCGGCAGGGGATAATTGTCCCTGATTGTTGCAACATTCACTTTCTTTAAGTTGACACACACTCGGAGTTTTCCGTTCTTCTTGGGTACTACCACAATCGGAGATACCCAATCGGTGTGTTCAATCTCGTATATGAATTCAGCTTGCATTAGCTTATCTATCTCTTCTTTGATTCGCTTAGCAAATGTATCATTATATGTGTATGGTCTCTATCTGCTAGGCTTTGCGTCTTGTTTCAGTGGGATTGTGTGTTGGCATATCGATGGGTCAACTCCCTTTAAGTCCTTATAAGACCATGCAAACACATCCCTATACTCTCTGAGAAGACTCAAAAGTCTCTCTTCTTCGCCTGGAGACAAATCTGTGGCTATGTACACCGGTCTAGGTGGCTCACCTGGAGCTGCTAAATCAACTTTTTTTGCATCCTCCGGTCCGTCATAAGATTCGTTCTCCTTTCTCTCTCGAATAGGTGGGGTTAATACCACCTTCCTATCCTCTATTGTGAATTTCCTATAGTGAGAGGGAACATCCATGTTTTTCTTGATTTTGGCGTTTTCGTCCTCTCCACTCTCAATTTCTGTCGTCCAAACTTCTTTCAGAGTTTTCTTGAGCTCTCTGTACCTGTTTCTACGTTCTAGCTTGGACTCCGTGTGTTCTCTGTTGCGCTTGTTCTTTTCTGATTTTTCAGTTTCAGTTTTCGTTCCATTCCTTTGAACTCAATTTCTTGAGCCTCTTTTGTCTTTTAGTAAGCTCTTTTGATCATTGCCTCTCATTCTTCCAGAAATCTTGTCCTTAACACAATCTTCTGCCTTTACTAGCATTAGGAATTGAATTTTTCCCCTTATTCTAGACATCGGATTGGTTCTAACCCCCTTTGCTTTTTTCTTTGCTCTATAGCGTTTCTGGCGTTGTTTAGTTTGGTTCGGAAAATCATAAAATCGGACATCCGTTATAGTTTCTTCGTTTCCGCTTGAATTGTCCGTTGACTCGTTGTCTGCATCATTTCCCCACTCTGGATGATCGGGAATTTCGTGAAACACCTCCTCTTCATCTTCCTTTTCCAGTGTATCGTTCTTTTCAGTTTCTTTTTCGAGTACAGTTCTCAACATGAAGTACGGAACCACGTCGTACCCGTCCTTGTCGCAAAATTTCGTTGTGGGACCATCCGAAATTGCACAAACATCTAGGGTTGCTAGAATGTGTGTCCATTCTAATGGTTCAAGTGTGTCCTCTAGAAAGGGTTCTCCTATATAAGTTTCGTCTTCGATAGCCCTTTCTAAAACACATTCTTCTCGTTTCAGACTTCCACATTTCGAAGCTCCACACATCCATAACTCCTTGGGTTTACCTAACCAAGCTGGAAATTCGGATCCCGCCAAAGTAGCTGAATCAAACTCCTCCACCGGTGTTCAGTTCACATCTTTGTAGCTATGGTCTTTCAGGTTCACACGTGTAGTGGTTTCTATATTTCTCAGGTATATGTGATCGTAGCCCCAATCTTGGACCATTTTCAACTGTCTCATGAATGGTCTTCCCAATATGATATCATAGTTATTCTCCTTCCCAATATGATATCATAGTTATTCTCCTGGCACATTTCAAGTCTCTGCTTTTCCAATTCCGCGTTTGGGTATGTCATCCACCTCTGTTCTTGTGTTTGGTTGTTCTTTAACCTAGCTTCGTAAGCTCTCATCAGTGCGTCCAATGGTTCGTGAACTTTGTCGACCAACACTGATCCCCCTGAGCTTAAGCTCGTTGTTTCTTTGATACTCTTTTGTTTCGTTCTTTTCGGGCTCATCTCTCGTTTCCCGTTTTGACTCTCAAGTTTTTCTAATCTATCTTTAGTTCGCTTTAGTTCCTCAGCTAGAATAGCGTCTTCACGTTCTTTTCTCAACTTCATGCTTTCCATGTGTTTCTCTGAATTCGCGGTCCTTGACCAACCACTTCAGTCGCTAACTTTCCATTCCCAGGTTCTCTAGTGGTTTTCTTAGCTTGAGCTCTAGTAACAACTTGCGTTGGTATCAGAGTTTCATTTTCAGACCCACTGCTGGTAGGAATAGTTTCTAGCATATTCAATGTCGTCTTTTGCACTTTGTTTGGATTCTTTGAACAATCTTCAATGAAGTGAGTAACCCCACACTCAGTGCAATAAGCGTTAATTCTAATGATTTCCGTATGTGGACAAACATTCATCAGATGGTCACCTCCACACTTCTAACAGGGTCCTAGTGCTAGTCTTGGTCCCACTTGATTCGTCCTTTGTGGATAGGATGGTCTTTGTCCTGTTAACCCTCCATGAGCTATGAACATCAATGTTCCTCTCTTCATCAGAAGCACTTGTAACTGTTGGTGTTCCAACATTCCCAATCATGCCCCATGGTTCTGGTTGTTTGGGTTCTTCTGGTGGATAATACACAGTTGGAGACATGTGTGCACCAGATTCTTCATAATAAGCTTGAACAGGCACTAAGGCTTGTTCTTCCTGATTCTCTAAGGTTGGTGCATATCTAATGCCCACTGGTCTTGCTCCTGGTAAAGGTGGTTGTTGTCCCAATACCGGTTGCGGTCTTTCTATCCCCATAGGTCCTGGTACATTTCCCGTTGGGTATCAAGGTACTGGATGTACTTGAGGTGGTGCTAATTGAGCAAGAGGTGCATACTGACGCTCCCTTACATACCCTTTGTTGTAATAGCACTCCTCTGTTGGATGATTTGTCCATTTTTGTTCAATAGCACACCATTTCAGTGTTTTTGGCAATGGTTTTTGGTATGGTGCCATCCTTTTTAGAGCATCTTCTATCATTTGCTCTACATTTGGCATGGTTGTTGTTTGAACATTCTTTTTAGTGGTAGTCTCGCTTGCTACGGAGGAGGAGCTACTAGATGCAAAATCTGTATCCGCTGACACCTCTCCATAAACCGTACAGTTATCCACTAAGTACAATGCCTCTCTCGTTACTTGCTCGAAACTTGTACAAGATTTCAAGTGCAAGTCCTTCTTGAGAGTGTCGTTTCTCAGTCCCTCAATAAAGAGAACAGATAGTCTATCATCTTGTGGTCGTTCACGTACTGGACATCTCTCAATGTATTGTTTGAAGCGAAGTGAAGCTTCCTTCACTTTTTCGTGTTCTCTCTGTTTAAAAGCATATATTTGTGAGACCGTATTGTGCTTAATCCCTTGTTTTGAGAATTCCTCAGCAAACTCTCTTAGCAAATGGTCAATGTCCTGGAATCCCCCTATGTTTAGTGGTTGAAACCATGTCAATGCCGTACCTTCTAGAGTAAGACCAAATCCCTCGTATTGTGTATGGAAATCTGTTATCTGCTCAACTCTTAAGACTTGCTTAAAGAGTGACACATGGGCATACGGATCTCCTGAACCACCATACTTCTTTGGCATACACTTTGCTACTTGAGATGGTCTCATACGTCTATGGTCTGCTACCAATCTCATTGCTCCTGTGTCCCGGCTAAAGCTTTCTCTAGCATCATGGACTTCATGGGTTACCCTTGTCGGTTCCCCTGCCCTGAATCTAGTACTAGGAGGTAAATGTGATGGTTCCACTTCGAACCTTGGACCTAGAGTGGTATATGTGGGGATTGGAACTGCACTACCTCGATTCGTATCCATTGACTCTCTGGAATGTAATGATCCCATTGGTCCGGGCTTCGAGTACTGAGGTTGACTGAAAGAGTCAGCAGCCTGAGTTCTTTGTCCTCCTGTCGTCATTGGGTTTTGCCCTCCATTTGTTGGTGCTGGTCTTTGTGAGCTAGAAGTAACATAATACTGATGTAGTGGTCCCCCAAAGTATGTATATCCTTCTAATTCTTTCTTGCCCATTGTTGAGTATTGCCTCCCATACTTGTCGTAAGCGGCAATTTTCACTTCCGATCCCTCTGTGTAGGTAAAGACATAAAGTCTTTTTTGGTCTGTCAACTCTCCGGTGTAGGGTTCTTCACATCTATAATAGAGATCTTGCTCCCCATTATTATATTTGTATAGCCCCACATAGATGTTATCAGTGTTGATCCTTGTAGTTTCATTCTCTCTTCTTAACCTCGCATCAGGGAAGTTCATTATTGGTGCCTTCTCCTCCAGTTCTTCATCTACTTTGGCTTTGGTGCCCATCAATCCCCACTTGTCCACAATGTTAGGGTTTAGGACTACCAAGTACATGGTACCCTCGTCATCTAGATATCTATCTCCGCTATAGCTCACAGGCACTAAGTCCTTGAACTCACTAGGTCTCTCCTCTATCTTTACACAATAGCGGTCCATTCCATCCTTGTAGATCTTGGCACCTTGCTCATTGTCATACTGGTATTTTCTGAACAATAGCTTCATTGTGGCGGAAGAGTTTGATGATCCTGCTGCCATATTTTCTCTGTTGTTCAGGTTCAAGTGTTCCAAGTGTTCGGTGAAAATCTCGTAAGATCTCTCCGAAGAAGTATCAGAGATACTTCCTTCAAAGATCTTCTCTAATGGTTGCACCCAACTTTGGTTTACACTTCCCTCGGTTGATATGACACTTGCTTGTTCCCCTTGTTTTGGTTGGTTATTCTGGAGATTCCTTCCCGATCTCAAATTCATCAATTCCCCTAAAGGACTTTAACTTTTTCGTCTCGGCAATTTGTTTTCCCCAAGTTTCTGTGGTCAGAATTGATCCGATACTTGGTCAATTGTTTAATCTTGTCAGTTGGACAACTTCTGTTTCATCAAGTGAGAATTTTGTTGCAGTTATGCTGAAAAAGACATTATACGCGTATGATGTCTTTTTTTCATAGATTTAGACTATTTTGGTTATGCTCACTCTCAGTAGCCCCCTTATGCTCAGTCCACTCACAAAATTCAGTTTGAACTCTGTTTGAGCAAGTTATGGCTAATTTAGGCTTTTCTTGGCAATTTTCCGCTTTTGACTTGTTTTGGGTCAATTGTGATCCAAATGGGATGAAACTTGAAATATAACCTCTAGACAGCTATTACAATGGATCTGTGTTGGCAAAGTATCAAAATATGTCCAAAATTAGGTCAAAGACATCATACGCGTATGATGTCTTTTTCATCAATTTGGGTCAAAACTTGATATTTATGCTTCCTACAGTGCTTGTAACAATCTTGTCAGGTCAGATATCAAAAATAAGCAGTGGATGTGTCAAAAGACATTATACGCGTATGATGTCTTTTTTCATAGATTTTGACTATTCTTGGTTTTAAGCCTTCTCCAATGTTTACAATTGAGTTTCAAGTGTTTTTGTCAGGTTTGAAAGTTAAAACAAGATCTGAATCCAAAATTTTCTGTTCTTTGCGTTTCTTGGGCTCCGATTTGTCTTTTTGGGTTTCTTTGAGTGTTAATGCTCTTGTTTTAAGTTGAAATTAGGGTATAACTCCCCTTTTGAACACTCTGGTAAAGTCAAAATTTTTGTTTTGGTCTCTGTTTGGTCATTTAGACATCATACGCGTATGATGTCTAAAGTTACAGATTTCCAGTTTTTTGGCACAGAATCCTTCCTAAAGCTTTCTCTAGTGCTTAGCAACTCACAGATACACAACAAATTTCTCTGACTTTTGTTTATTGCAAGTTTCACTACTAATTCGACGGTTTAGTGATCTAACATGCAATCAACCATATCAAGCAAATACTCCAATGATTACTAGCTCCAGATCAGGATCAAATGAAGTCCTACCTAAGCTATTCCTAATCATAAAATGGGTTTGGTAATTGTGATTTTAAAGAGATCCACTGCCACTCATGGACTAGCAAATTCTTCTTCTATCAACAACTACTCAACACCAACAAAACAACAAACAAATCTAAGCTAAACTAAAAATACTGTCAACACGGAAGACCCAGGAATACCCCACTTCCTAGTATCTCTCGAGATCTTCGGAGTCCACCACTCCTAGATCTTTTCTAACTAAAATATACAAAGTAGTTTATACGACTCACCTCGTAGGATTAGTCTAAGGTCACCTACTTAAGGCTCTCGTCCCCGGCAGCGGCGCCAAATGTTAAGGCGGTTACGCTGCTAGCGAAAGCTAAATAGCGAGAACTCAACCAACAACAGAATTTGTCAGACGAGGACAGAGCTTGACCCGCAGGCGCATGGAAACAACTAGGTGGGTGTCAAATCACCTACTCGACCTTCTAATGACAATCACTACTAAGGAAATCAAATCTAAGTTCTAAAATACGCAAGTGAGTGAAATCCGTACTACGAACGAATGCTATACGAAACAGGATCTAGAATCATTGAATCGATCTCAAACTCAAGGGGAAGTCTATACACTAGGTAAGAACAACACCCTAAAGACTTGAACTGCAAAATCAACCTATAACCACTCCGTGCGGTAAACGCGTATGAAGACAGGCCGAAAAATACAGGTGATCAAATCTTGACCCCGATGGTACTAATGTGTAGCTCTACTCGTTGTGGTTCTATAGATATGCTGCACGCTCTATTCTGACACACGAGTTGGAAGAAAACTCACACCGAAGCTCGTAGGAACTTACCACACATAGAAGCCGATAGCGTGCACTCTTGGTATCTGTGCGTAGCTCTCGCCGTTGCTAACACAATGGCGGTGTCGCTTCTCCAATGGCGGCTCCGTAGCTCGCATAGCAAGTAGATAAGACTCTCTCTCTCTCTCTCTCACTCTCTCTCAGACACAGTCACGGCGCTCAAAAACTCTCTTTGATTAATAATCTGAATCCCCTTAGGTTACAAAAACTTTGGCTTATATACCTCAGCCTTGGAGGTGAGAACATCTCTAACTAATTACATCAGCAAGTGAAATTACTTCGGGATTACAAGCTGGAAACTCAATTGAGTCCCGTTACTTAATGAATGGCTCAAATCAAAATTAATGTCGGAAAGACATTTATTACAATCAATGGTTACAAAATGATGAGTGTGAGCAAAAATGTGGGTGTGATCCTCTGCTGGCTCAACATGTACTGAGGTAGAAGAAGAAAGACTTGTTGAATACAAGTTTTGGATCATTGATGGACAACACTCTATTTATGCATCCAAAATGTTAAGATTTCAAGAAATGAAAAAGGATGGTGGCTCCTAGGATCTAGTACAAGTTTATGAGAAAGGAAAGGCATGGATTGTTGTAGATCCATCCCCACAAGTTGCAACAGCCATATTAGCGATAGCAAATGAGGAGGCCAAGGCGCTATATGTTAAGCAACCTTACAGTGACATTCTTAAGCATCTTCGCAGTCAGTGTGGATATTTCAAAAACGCCCATCATGTCCAAACATTGGTGAAAAGGAAGGTGCAGAATCTCGCACACCTTGGGATGTAAGTTTTCTTTTTCTTTCTCCCTCATGGTTATATAATGATAAAACAACTGAGATTCTTAGATTTAATTTGTTTTGGTTTTGCAGGCATTTCTTAAAATGGAAAGGGATTTTGATGGTGCATCATTCATCACCAAACAAGCTCATATGGTCACTTACTCTGATCCTATTTATGATCAATGGTTGAAGATCATAGATCATTAGAGAGAGAGAATAAGAAGCCAGTGGCCACAGTTTTTAGATATTTGTGTGGTCTAGACAAAGATGAAGTAGGAAAGATTCAAAAAAAAATAGAGAGTGGAATGATTGTTTTGTCTAAGGGTGCAATGGACACACCAACTGTAATGGACATTGTGAAAGACAAAGCATATTCACTTATAGATCTTCCATGGTCTATATATATTGTCAATCTTCAAATGGAGGGAAGATCTTACTTAGAGCGCCATCTAAACAACCCTATCCCTATAGGATTGTGTATCTTGGACAACACATGTGATTTGGAGAGCAATCTACAATGGTCAGTTTTGAAAGATTCAAAGATCTCATAAATGGAATTATGGCTATTGCAGGTGGGTCAACAAAACTACAATGTGCAATCCTTTGTTTTTTGAATAATAAAGACTATGTGTAGTTATAGTTTGCTTTGCAAAGTATGACAAACATGGTCAAAATACAATTTGTTGGGGCATTGCACAATGTGAAGCATTTGGAATTTACTGGTGCTATAGAATTCTTCACCACACTCGTGTTCTTGAGTAAGGGAGATGCCTTTGAGGGACTTATTAGTTCTTCAAATCCAGGAACACGATCCATAATACTAGATGCAGGACACCTTGATCTAGATTTTGGAAGTGTGAGTCAATTGTCAGATGTCAAGTTTCTACAACTCAAGAAGGAGCTGACAATCAAGCAATGCATTCAAAATTATTGCAAAGAAGATTTAAAGCTTATTGACATGTTCAGTGATGGCTACATAACAGAGTTGGGACTCAAGCAGAAAAGGGAAGTGTTATGCCTTGAGGACAATGACGACCAAAGAAAGCTTAAAACAAGACTTTTGAACTTTTCAAATCAGCATGATGATGTCAAAAAATAGGTAAAACTTCAAAGCTTTTTAATGGAGGAGCATCAAGAACGCACCATTGTTCTTGATATACCTATCAGATGTTGTTTACTTTCACATTATGTGTGGCACGATGATCCTCTTGGTATACAAACTTTTCCCATTCCAAAGGATAAAGTCTTTGAGATAAGTGGTATTATCTTTGAAGTACGAGCTTCCAATACACAAGGAGCTAGTTATGGGCTTTTTGTGCATACACATCTTCAAAAGGGTATGACTATTCTCCATTATGGCGGTGATAAGTATTTTCATGATACTTGGAAGAAGTTGTGCAAGATATCTCCAAGGGGGGTGCTTTTTTTTTGCGAGCTTTCCATTTCGAACTTTTTCATGAAATGTAAAACTATTTTGAGCTTTTTTCTTTATTTAAAGCATTTTTCCATTTTGTTTCAACATCTTTTACATTCTTGCAATTCACCTAGAAATATTCAATAGGACAACATCACCTCACATTGAATAATTAAACGCCTCAAACTTACTCTCTTTAAATATGCTAGGCTATAGAAAGGAGAGAGAGAGAGAGAGAGAGAGAGAGAGAGAGAGAGAGAGAGAGAGAGAGAGAGAGCACTCAAAGAAATCCTTATTCAGACTTACTCTCTTTAAATATGCTAGTCTTGAGAGAGAGAGAGAGAGCATTCAAAGAAATCTGTATTCAAAACAAAGCTTAACAAGGTGTCTGATGTTTGATATGGATGTTAGAAAGAGTAGATAGTTCACAAAAGCAATGCAATTAAAATCACTTCAAGAACATGCACAATAAAACCCTAGATGTCCTATGTCAACATTCTTGAAACAAAAAAAAGAGAGTGTGTTCAATAATTGTTTCAAAAAACTATGGATGTGATACTAAACTCTCTTTTCCACATATGGACCACAAACCACCTTTTTGAGACACTCCTCATAGACTATGTCATCCCGCTCCAAGCACAAACAATATCGATAAACCTCACCACATGCCTTGCCAAGACCTCCACATCCTGAAAACACATCTAGTACATAATCTGAGTCATCCGTGAAGGTTGCCAGGAGCCATCTACACATGCAAATTTAAAATATGTAAGTCCTTTTTCAACTATAAATTAAAGCTCAATTTACATTAAAATGATTATTTTCTCACCTGTAGAAGTCGGGTGACCTCTCTGCTCCACCTCTGATAGGTATATCAAGAACAATGGTGCGTTCTTGATGCTCCTCCATTAAAAAGCTTCGTGATGCAGGAAACATGGGAGGAGAGACTTTCTCTCCTACCTCCCTATTGTATGTGGGTATAGCAACATCGGCTCGACAAAAAACTCCCACCGTGAGATCAATTACCGACATATAATCATACATTGTACACACTTGAATCAAAATCAAGTTAATAATGCAATCTTTCACAACAACATGGTATTTTGATTCACCTAATCTAGGGTATCTGGGTGTCTATATCCCCCATTACACATGAGAGTCCATGTGCGATGAAGTCGTAACCCAGCCTTTATAGCATGGGTAATAATCTCTCCAATATGTTGTCCAAGACATAGAGTCACGAAAAAGCCTTCATCTGCCAAGAAAGGTTCTGCTACATCCATCACACCTTGCACAAGAGAAGGCAAAAATATATTCCATTGTGGAATTTTTTTGCTTAATCCACCTTTGAAAATATGTTTAGAATGAGTTTTTCAAGTGATATGGATCAAAACAAAAGGCATAAACAAAAACTTTGAGTAACCTGCTCGAATTGGGCCTAAACCATCCACCAACAAAGAAGTAGGGAAATCCGCAAAGATAAGACGAAACACCTCACGACAAGGTGCTCCACAATGGTGATACAAGCCAAGACTTTGAGTGCTCAAAAAAATTTTAATGCTACACACAAAACTTTTGTTGCTTAGTACACCATCCACCTTGAACATTCTATTGATGTTGATAACACAAGCCACAAAACCTTTCTTTTACCTTTGAATGGAAAAATCATCAACATTAGCCATATCAGCTAGAAGAGCATCTACCACAGTCAAAAATTGAAAGCCTACAATTTTTCATTAAAAATTTATCTTAATTACAAGTAATATAGAATTGTTTTGCACTATCAAAAAATAAATATTTAACAAGTAGAAACTTACCGGTATTCCATGAGGTTGGTCGCCTTGATGAAGTTGGTCGCTCCATGAATGACTCAACCACTATTGAAACGCTTTTTTCACTGCTTTCTTTAGGCATGTCAATCTTTAGCCCTCCTAATGGATAGGTTGTTTTGTTGTGGTCACCCATGTTTGACCCACTCGCATGATTATGGTGCTCTCTTTGAAGAGGTAGTGAGTGATTTCTTTCTTGTGTTCTTTGTGAGCCCCCATCCATGGCCAAGTCATGATTGTGATCCATGTCTTCTAAGTGCTCTAAAGAAGCAGATTGGTTTTTATCTTTGTCTTTATTCTCTTCCAAAAAATCTACCACAAGAAAATTTTAATGATATAATGAAAATTAATTTAGCATTTACAAACTCAAGTCATTTATAAAAAACTAGAACATACTTTCTTGTGCATTTTTTCATGCATGAGAGAGAGAGAGAGAGAGAGAGAGAGAGAGAGAGAGAGAGAGAGAGAGATCAAATGCTAACGAGTTCAAGACTGGTCGACTTGATTGATAATAGGAAAATTGAATATATTATAATAGAAGAATGTAATAATATGAGAATAAAGAAATTGAATATGAGAATTAACTTGATGTAAAAAGAAAAAGTGTTACACTTACTTGCATGTAAGTCTAGTTCTTGCTTTGGGATCACCCCCAAAGGGTAGTCCAACCACCATGGGCAAATTCTACACTCCCACATAGAAATACCCTTCTCTACCATAGAACCGGGATACATAGTATTTTCATCCTCTAGCTTTGACCAATCTTCAGTAACCATAGGCATAGTAGCAAGTGTACCATTTAAAACATATTCACACATCCATCTACACCATAACAACATTTAATCTCTTGAGAAAAATAATTTCAATAAGAGCCAAAGACATTGTTGGTTCATGAAATTTCACCTGTATAAAATCCTTTTACAAGACTCTTGTAGCTCAGGCATTATCGAAGAGTCCCCTGCACTTTTAATATCTCCTAAAAGTTGAGGAAAATCATGCAAGCCATGATTTCTTAATTGCACCTATGGTAGTCATTCAAATCATAAAACAATGCAATAAAATCCACATTTATTAGAAAAAAGTGACCAGTTTAGAAAACAACCTTGAAAAAAGCTTCAAATCCATCTGGCAATTTGAACTCTTCAACCTCCAACCTTCTTATTATCAAAGCTTCATCGTGCATGTGAGCCCAATAAACTTCTTTTCTAATGTAAGTCCTAAAGTGCTTCACATCACCAAAGTGGGAAAAGACTAGATCTTTGGCCTTTGTAAGACTCATCATCTCCAATATATATTTTTTCCTTCATTAAAGACCAAAATATATCAAAAACTTAAACACCATCTTATATAAGTATATTCATATACCATTCATATAGAAATTTTTCGCTTTGAGAAATTTAACTCTCTTTTAATGTCACTATTTTTATTAGAATTTAAAAACATAACTAAAAAACTAGTAAAAAAGTATTGAAAAGTGTGATACCTTTCAAAAGGTAGTTTTGAGGAGCACAAAGCATTTAACTTGTCTCGTGTGATTTTTACCATGGATGGATCATCCCACTTCACATCAAAGAGCAACTCAAAAAATTCCTCTCCATAACTGGATTGGCAATTGTCAAAAACTTATAACCTCTATCCTTCAATCGACCTTCTTCTTGTTTAGTTGCCTTTTGCAATTGCCTTTCAAACTCCACCTTATCTAATCCAAGAGCTTTCAATTTTGCAATTTCCTTTGAAATAAATGCATTAAAATCATCCTACATAACCACAACTACATTCAATGAATGAATCGTAAACAATCTTTAAAAATGTATATAGCTAATACTCAATTCAACAATTCACCTTCCAAACTAGTTGAGAAATCAACACACAAGGAGAATTATACCAAGGAGGAACTCCTTGATATAATCTACTCTCAACTGCCATCTCTATCTCAGCCCATTTTCTGTCCTCTTGAGTGAGACGTGCTCTCTTTATTGGCAATACCAAATTTTTGGAACATGTATATCTCATGCCCAAGATTTGGTTTCACTGTTGATAGTGAAATGCTACAATAAATATATAAACAAATGAAAAATAATAGTTTAAAGCGAGATTAATTTAGAAATACAAAAAGACCACAAATTTATAACTTACACATTAGTGGTGTCAAGAGCAAGTAATAGTTCGGCCTCTTTTTTTTTCTGCTTCCAAAAATTGGCATCTCACACTCACATGATATTCCTCATTATCATGCCATACTTAACAAAAGAACCCCAAATTAGCCAAAAAAGAAGGTACAGCTAAATCTAACAAACAATTAGTGCATCGATGTTAATTCTTACCTTCTTTTATGCATCGCATCCATGTTTTCAGCCGATGGTTTCCATCCCATACCAAAAACAAACGCCCTCGAAGCTCTTGCCACTCCTTATTGAGCTGATTATCAAATGAAACACTCTTAGCTTGCCAAATAGGATCCCAACTACCTTCCACAAGAGGAGTGACAGGCATGTAAGAGCCGTAGGAATATTTCACTGCCGACACCAAAAAAGATCCCATTGTATCCAAGTTAGCAACATTGTCAAAACTAGGAATCAACCAAGATGCAGAATCTGTAGCCACTCGAACAACTTCATGAACAACCAAACGACATAAAGGTATAAGTGGAGGATTGCTTCTTCGTTTTAAGTAAAATTGACTTAACACATCCTTCATAATCCCCAAGGGGATTTTTTTCCCAAGTGTCGAGAATGTTGGGCCACATCATCCTCACCTATCCCATCAGACTCTGTTAAATCTTCATCTTCAACATCCTCACGTGTTTCAGCCTCCACTGTCGGCTCTCGAGACTCGTCTCCTTTTACATCATCCCCACTCTCCAAATGGTTAGAACCTTCCTCCACGGCAGCTTCATCATCAACAAAGATGCATTATCTACGTCTCTTTCCCCCTCACTTGAAATGAGGACTACAAGTAGCAACTGCATGAGAAGATGCCTCTTGATTGATTGGATGCCTTCTCTTGGAAGGACCAGATCTCAAGGTCATGCATGGAGAATCAAACATTCTCTTGATTGACTTGCTGCCTCGTCTTTTGGGAGCCATAAATGTCTACATCAATCAAGATTTGAAAAATCATTATACATCATCATCATTCAAACAATGGCTACAATTTGCACCACTTGTTAATGCCGCTACATTTCATGCCAAACACCATAATAACATGCATTTAAGTGAACTTCCATTGCATTTGAAAAGCTCCGGCTTAAATTTGTGTGAACTTGATAGAGTGTAGCAAATTTGCTACCCGCTCGTCAGATTTATCCTCTGCAGTGCTCAATGTTGTATCCTCTAGCTGCAACCGCAAGTGAGGATGCTCTGGCTATGAATCAAGTCCAAATTGCTAATATTATTACACAAAAAACCAACCACGTCGGACATGACCAACAACGAAGAAGGAGAAATCAATAATCAAGAAAACAAGCCTTCAAACTGCTAATGTCATAGCTGTGATAACACTAGCCTTACTAGGTTTGGATGCTCAGATGCTTATTTTAATGAGAGGGTTCATGGTAAAGTGATTTGCAGGTTGCCATGCAAGATAGGGAGTTGATGAAGGCAGGGATCCTAGGTGCAAATGAACAGGATGTAAAGCAACTAGGAGGAAGGCCAAGATTCATCAGACCTCAGAATAATATGAACACAGATAACACAAACAACACTAGCTTGAGCAAAAATCCTTCCAACAACAACAACAATACCAATACAAACAGCACCAGCACTAATCCCAATAACAATCAACCCCCTGCATTGAGGTGTCTGAGGTGCGACTCCGCAAACACGAAGTTCTGCTACTACAATAATTACAGCTTGTTACAGCGGCGGTACTTCTGCAAGAGCTGTTGAAGATATTGGACAAAGGGAGGAATGTGCCGGTTTTGGCGGGGGATGCAGGAAAAACAAGAGGATTACAAGCAGGCAAAGAGTAGGGGGTCCATCAGATTTGATAACCTCTTCCTCTTCTACTAGCTTTCTTTCTCATCCCCACCTTGATCACCACCCTTCTCCCTTCTCTGCTTTTGGTGATCATGCCCTTAATACAAGGCCCCCTCCTCCCTTGAGCCTTCTGCAGAATCATCCTCATGATCATCACCCTCCTCCCCATAACCTTCTCTATTTTAACCTACCCCCCAATAACCCTCTCCTTAACCAGTCCCTTCTCCCCCCTCCTCCCATGCCTCATGGCCATCACGAGATTCACCCCCCTCCCCATGGAGCTGCTGCAAATTTGGTAAAGAGAGAGAGCCCACATTATGACTACCTTAATCTAACCATGCACCTCCAGGTACTGATCATCTTGCGTGTTGTCCATGTCGTTCCCCAGTCTCCCCCTGATGAGCCCCGCGGTCCTGCGGCCCTATGGCCCTACTCACTCACGAGCTCGAACTTGCTGCCTCGCCTGCAGGTCGAACGGGGGCGTTAACAGCCCAGGTCTGTCGTAGATGAACCCCGCGGCCCTGCTCACTCACGAGCAGGAGCCTGTTGCAGAGCCTGCAAATGTGGAACGCACGCCTGTCAAATTCTTGTCAAATGCCTCCTGCGCTGAGCGTAAATCTGCCCGCCGCTGCATAAAAAATTGACACCATAACTCAGAAGAAGCAAAAACTGAAGCTCCTTAATCATCAGCGCGCGCGGTTACGATCGGGGAGCTCACGCAGAGTAGTTTGCATTAATTTGGTTTTCCTCCTCCTCCCCCGCACCCATGCTCCCACAGCTCGATAACCGTCAGCCTGCACGCTGACGGTTACCGAGTTGTGGGAGCATGGGTGCGCTGACGGTTACCGAGTTGTGGGAGCATGGGTGCGGGGGAGGAGGAGGAGAGTGTACCTTGCTTCACGGCTTCACGCAGGAGATGTTGCAAGTCTACCGAACAGGAGAGCCAAGCAAGGCAGGGAAAACAAAAGTTGCCCTAGGTAAAAATTACATCAATTATCCGGGCTAGAAACATACAAACATACAAAAATCCCAATATGAACCGGTAATTTTACATTACTAGCCAATGTTTTTGCAAAATTACACTATTTTCCATGTCTTTCAAGCGGAATTTTCTCCTTCTTGCACTCCCCTCAAGGCTAAGCTGAGGCACACTTTTCGTGAACACTGCAGCTAATCGGTGAAAATCTACATTTTCGGTGTTCAAAATCCAAGGGCAAATCATCGAAATTTTAAAATCTAAAATTTTCGGCGTTCAAAATCCAAGGGAGATTTTTACAATTTCATGTGCTTAAAATACACTATCTTTTTACCTACTCACAGTGTTCGGGAAAATTCATTTTCACAAACATACAAAAATCTAAACCGGTAATATTACATCACTAGCCAATAATATTACATTATTTTCCATGTATTTTCCATGTAATCTGAACCAGTAATATTACACTATTTTCCATGTATTTCAAGCGGAATTTTCTCCTTCTTGCACTCCCCTCAGCCGGCTACTTTGATTTTGCAACCGGCTCAAGGCTAAGCTGAGGCACACTTTTCCCGAACACTGCCTACTCATAAGAAGATGAACTCATTAACTAAAAAACTTGAGATTTGTGCCAAATATTATTGGAAATTTGTGGTTTCTTTATACACCACTCATAAGGAGGTGAGTTCTATAACCACCCACATATAAAAGGAAACATATCTTGAAATATTAATGTTTTTTTTAAATAAAAAAATATAATAATGAACAATTATGCCACTTGCATAAAAACTTACTTAAAAACCATTTGTCCACGTCCGTCTCCATATATTGACCTCCTTACTAACTTCTTATTTCTCTCTGTCTTCTCCACCTTGTTAGCATGGATGAAAGAGCATCCATCATCACCTGGACAATAGGTAATCAAGAACTTGAACGAGAGGTTCAACTTAGAGATGGAAAGCTCCTCCTTAGTGCATATTTCTTGCAAAGTTTACTACCCCCTCACAGAGAATTTCAAACATTGAATGCACTAATACAGTTTGGATCTGAAGTCACCCTTGTTGAAACACCATCTCACTTTGATATGGAGGCCCATCAGCATTTCATTCTTGATGCTTCTTTATCAAAAAGATTTGCTATAGTGCATACAGAGAAGGAAACCAATGATGTGGAAGACTCAGAGGATACAAACTTACTAAATACAAGCGCTTTCTATGCTGAAGCTATCAAGCTACCAACCCAAGGAGACTTGCGCACAAATTTGCAAAAACAACAGGAGAATTATATTGTCCTCGATAGCAGCAGTGGTGATGAGAAACTGTCAAAAAAGGTAAAAAGTGTGTTGGATTGGATATTATCCTTTTCAACATCTCACCGATTGAAAGACCTAATGAAACAATCTCATGGGCCTGTGGAAGAACTACCTAGAGAATACAACGGGAATCTTGTGTTTGAACTTCCATCAACTTTTGGGAAATGTAAGTCAATGAGTGGCATGGAGCAGAAATTTGATGGACATACATGGACGCACCCCCAAACAACCAACATGTCCATTGGGTGTCCAATTCGGATGAGTTATTGTTTGGGCTCCTTGGAATGTCATGGAAATGTTTGTCAGTACTATTTAAACAATAAAGAATTCAATAATTCATATTTTCATGGATATTTAGATAAACCAATAGGAAAAGGTTACCTTGCTCAAGAAGACAGAACAAAGATTACATGTCATTATTGCGGCAAGGTTGTCACTTGTCAAGCTATATGTCCATGCATAATTTACTACATTTTTCCAGGGGATTGCAACATGTCAAGATTGGTAGTGCATGTAGGCCACCATGAGCATGATGTGCAGAAAGGTACATCTCGTGCTGCCATAGAAAAAATCCGAGGATTAGTCCAAACAGTGTTGAAAATTGATAGATCATTAGTGGTCCTCAAAAAATTCAAATGCTTGTGGCTCGTCAAGTTCTGATGGATTCACTCATTCTTCACAAGGGACATTCTATGGGAGATGTAGAACTTCAAAACTTTCTAGAAGAGATGATGCCACTTGTGCAAAACCAAAGGTAAGGATACATTATTTTTGTTAATATTTATCAGTATAGTACTTAAAATTATTTTTTCTAATGCATAACAGATTAAAGAGTATCATTGCTTCAGAAAAACAACAAGGGTCAGTGGTAGTGGGAGATGGATTTGACAATATTCTCTTACTAAAGAAAAAATGTTTGTTCCCATTTTTTCATGGGAGTCGTTTTCCTGGCCAAGGAGGACTTCATGATAACTGTTTTGTTTTTAAGATGTCCACCAAAGGTTGTGGTTCAGGAGTTGATTTAATAAGACGCATGGATTGTTCTGGTCAAGGAGATCTGCATAATGCTTGGGTCCATTTTGACTATACGCATCGTGTTGAAGGATGGTCAACCATGTCATGCTCAATTTATGACCCAAGGTGATAAATTTCTAGATGTATATAAAATTTATAATTTAATCATTACCTAATATGTCTTACCATGCATACTTTTTGCCTCAGCATGAAGATCTTGATGGTTATTGCAATATGTGAGACCAAGGAGGAAGATACACAGTCACAAATATTATTTTGGAAAAGTCTCAATTCTGTTATGGTTGAGAATGGATATTAAATTTCAAATTTCACTGGGTTTATGGTAGATGAGGCAGGTGCCAATTGGAATTCTATTCGAGCAGTCTACAATGGAGGAGCAGACAATGTAATGGACGGTCGTGAAAGATCATGCTTGTTCCATTGGGAGCAAAGTCTCCAAAAGAAAACAAGGGCACTCATTCCAAATGAAAAAAAAATGGAGCATATTTCTTTGTGTGAAAAATGGCGAACAAGTAACACTTTGTTGGAAGCACAAATGCAAGCTAGGTCAATAAAGAGATGGTGGTATGAGAATGGTGTTCCAATAGAGAATATGGTACCTTTGAAAAATTGGTTCTCCTGGTGGGAAGATAGAATCTCACATTGGGGGGGCATTTCCATAAATGTGAGTTTTGTTTTTGGTATAAATCTCACAATTATGTAGTAAATATTGTGAGCTAATGTTGTGAACTGATGTTTTTAATCTTTCAGGATGAGTTGAGCCCATGGGATCGTGCTGCTATCCCTACTACAAACTTATCAGAGAGTATACATGCAAGTTGGCTTTCTGGACAGGGAGGAAAAAAAAAGATCACATTGTATGATGCTTGTGTTACAGATGTCATCAACTCCTATCTTCAATGTGCAAAGCAGTTGGGATACTTGACTGGACGATACATAGGTACCGGACCAGACATACACTCTCTCTTGAATAGAGCACAATCATGGTTGACTCCAACCCCGGCTACGGTGACTCCTGTGCTGCATGGAATGAATGATAATGAAACTAACTTCCAAGATCCAATTTTACATGGTGACAAATAATCGGTGCAAAGAAAGAAGAGGTCAAACCTTGGCAATAGCTCACACCGACCTGGGTATATCATGGAGTCACGAGATTGCTGCCAACGCGGACGACCATGAAAAATTAACTTCACAAATATGAACAATGTGACTGTGGATAACTCAGCTAGATTGCAGGAAACTTTTATCGAAGAAGAAGGACCAACTTACAATGAAAGTACAAAATATCATAGCATTGGTAATAAAGATGGTGATGGTGGTGGTGTGGATAGTGCAGCTCAAATTTTGGAAGAGGATATACACAGGTCAATGTGGGCCCTTAGGTGCATGCCAATTCATTGTCGTAGAAAATGCTTTGGAAGAGAAAAAGGAAAAAAATGTATGAATGTAATTGAGAGTCGAAGTCCTAGGTTGGTCGCACCATCATTTTGGTCAGAGCGCACATACGATGGAAAAACATTTGCTCAATGGATGTGGTTTTGTAACCACAATGTTGAACACACTTGGAATGTTGACAAACAAGTCAATCACAAGCGAGATACACCTACAACATGGCCAATTCAACTTAGTACCATGATTTCAAAGGAGGAGTATGCAGGCCTTTCAAAGGCAGGTTTTCAACTACGGTGTGTAATAGTGCCAAGAGAGGGTGAATGTATAACCACTCCTTCATCATGTAAGAGGAGTAAAAAATGGAGGCATGGAATCTCAAAAGAAGTGAAAAGCGCTTGGCTGCAGCAGCAGCTGAGAGTCTAAGTGCAACATTGATAGAGGAAAAAGAAATGGTGGCACACAATCATGTGGTTTTTCGTCTTCTTACTAGTGAATGCTATGATGTCCATATATGAGAAGATCCTACATGCACTTGTTTAGATTTTCAAAAGAGGGAGAAAGATAAGAAGGCATTTCTAGCCTGTAAGCATATTTACTATGTTTATATATACGTCCTGGGTTTGGAGCGCAATCAACACATGGCAATGCATCAACCACTGCTCTCTAAGCAAGATTTAGCCTTCATACTTGCTCAGCCTCGTCTTCTAAGTCCAGTTTCAAGATAGTGAATAGCTATGCGATCTCAAACAGATGCTCAAAGTTATCCATCGAAAAGAATTTTGGCAACTTAGATTCCCCTACTAATTACCAAACTGCATTGTAAATTCTATTTTGTTGTAACTTTTTTGTGAAACCCATTATGGTATCCGGTGAAAATTTAACAAGAAAGATTATTTTGAGCTCTATCTTTCTAGGAGAAATGAAGTATTAACACTAGAATGGTAACCTAACAGGACATAAAAGTGTCCTTTAAGGGTTTTGGGAAAATTTTCCAAAACCATAGTAGATCCACTCATTTTAAAAAATCCTTTCATGAGCTTATAGTTCAATAACTACTACATATGGAAAAAAGGAGAAACTTATAATTTTTTTCATCACTTGGTCACTACAAGCCTCCAAAGTTGATGGACCATTGCATTTTGCCCAAAACATCAATTTCTTACGGTTGATTGCATATAAATAAGACTGGGGATTTTTGTAGGACATGAGATAAAATGCCATGTTAACTTCAATGGGTTGGTTACCAAAACATATGGTTGCATTAACCTCACTAAATTTTTTTGGGCAAAAAAAATAGGTACGAAAAAGTTGCATTTTTGCCATTCTGCGGACCTATTGATAGCCGTTTTTTTGGCTTTCCATAATTGCCATAGTAAGCTACCTCACCCTATCAAATCACTCAAACATTTTGGTTATCCCTACCATTTCACTGTACATAGGCGTGTGTGAGTTAGGGACTCTCTCCATATTTTCTTAAAAACCCTCAATTAGCTAGTCACTGGGCTAGTTGAGCCAAAAAAATAAAAAAAATAAAAAATTATAAGTATATTATGGCCCATTTGTGTGTAAATATTTCATTATATATAGGGCCTCAATAAAAGGATTTATCATAATTATTTTGGTATTTATTTAAATATTTCTACCTATGGTGTGTTATTTATGCTATGTACATTGACTCGCCATTACCATATTTTTTCTTACCATTTTGCATACTCTTTATTCCGTATAAAAATAATTTCATGCAAGCTTCTCTTATTTTTTGTGTAACTCCATCCCAACAAAAATCCAAAAAAACTAGTTCTATATTTTTTCACTATAGTCATTTTTTCCTTCCTACATCTATTCTCTATTACTCTCATAAATTAGACCACCAAAAATATTCATCTTTTTATGGTAGACTTATAATGAGAGAGATTTATTTTGACCCCTTTATATTTTTTCCACCTATATTATTTATATTTGACATGTACATATTTTTTTAGACCCCTCAATATTTGATTTTCTTAGTTGTACTATTTACTTATATCATGATCTCAACAATATCTTCAATTATAGACTTACCAAATAAGGTCAAGGGTATGTGGCATGCATGCATGCACTATGGGGGGCTCACTCTTGGAGGTATTCAAAAGAATCATCCAAAGAAGGACCTCACAAGGACTTTGTGCAGTGGAAACAAACAGTCGGTTTTACTAAATTTTTAAAGATCACATGCTCTCCGAATTTGAAAAGGTGATACAAACAAAAGTTGTATCTCGTAGCCTGAACTTTTACCTCAAATTTTCTCATATTTTTTTGAGCTACAATCTGTGAGCTATGATTTTATTGGTGGACCCCAGTTTGCCCATGCTATGCAGCCACACTCCCTCTTCCACTTTATCATTTTCCTCTTTCACACACACTTCTCTACTTATCATCCCCACCTCTCTCACCACTCCTCTCTGCACCCTACTCACCTTCTTCTCAACCTTGAAGGATAAGAGAAACCATGGTGAACTCATGTCTCCTACACACACTTCCATTCCAAAATTGACCACCTAGTCTCATTTTTCCTCATCCATATTATCCATATCTATCAAAAAACCACAAAATTCAGCCTCTTATCTTGAAAGACAGCATCATGGTGATTGATTACTCATGTTCACTTACCTTGGCTCCCAAGGGAGGTCAAGAGTGGAGAAAAAACGTACCGTCAAAGCTAGTGGACCGTCAACAAGCCTCATTGGAGCATCAACATTGTAAGAAATCCATATTTTCTTACCTATTAAGAGTTTTTTCTTCCTTATTTGTATCTTATATGGATACTTCCATTGTAAATATCCAATTCCATTTGTAAATTAATAAAAATACTAACTCTACTAATTTACTAGCACTAACCTACTATGAAAAGTCCTATCACCTCCACTTCTCTCCTCTCTCTCTTCTTCATCTATCCCCACCAACTTCTTGATAATTCCAAGTAAAAGAAATTAGATAAGTGCTGAAAATCTAACCCAACCATGGTTAGAGGAGTAACCCTAGCCCTCAAAATTGCTATAAAAGGAGGGTGTAGCTAGCACAAAAAGGGGGGGGGCATAAGCAAGAGCACTATGCTATAGCTTGAGAAGCCAAGCTCAACCTCTCTAGAAGGAGCTCTTGAGTGTAAGCTCATTGTCTTATGCATATGCATGTGTTGTATTAGGGGTGATTAGCAAGGGAACTCTATGCCATTGTAAGAGAGAGTGATCATTCAATTGAGAGTAGGAAATCTATCATTTCTCCTACTAGTGTAAGCCCAACATTTGTTGAATCAAGGAGGGTGGATTTGGACTAAGCTTGGATACTTTGTCTCTCTTCCAACGTGAAGTAATGTACAACAATGATGTGTAAGTGTCTTGGTGTTTTCTTTAAGTTCTTGATAGCTTGTCTCTGGGTGTTGTCATCAATTTAGCCATAAATCTCACATACTGTAAGAGGGCGACAGGGTGGAGAGGACTCCCCTGGCCTTAAGACAGTGATTGGGGTGGCTTTTCTTGTGATGTGTTGTGGTGTAATTTACTCAATCTATGTTGAAAAAATACTAATCCCACTTTGATTGGTCGTGACAGATTTGTAAGAAGGTATTAATGCAACAAGCACCCCCTCCCCCTTTCTCTCTCTTTCTTACATATATAATTGTGTTTGCTTGATCACGGCCGATACATTTCAAAGCAGCCCGAGCACTCTCTCTCTCTCTCTCTCTCTCTCTCTCTCTCTCTCTCTCTCTCTCTCTCTCTCTCTCTCTCTCTCTCTCTCTCTCTCTCTCTCTCTCTCTCTCTCTCTCTCTTTACGCGTCCTAGTTCGCATCCAAAACTAGGTGGTGCCCCAAATTTGTGTAGGGTTAGGTTGCGGGTTCGTGTGTGTGTTTGTTGTTTTTTCCAACCCCAACCCAATTGAGCAGCACGGGAGCCTAGAAGGGTGCTTAGAGGCCACTCTTCTTGTTGCCCGCCCTGGACCGCCTCACTATCATCAAAGTTTCTATAGTCACGCTAAATACAGATACTATATACATGTTTTCTTGGTTCCCTTTGGGACTTTGGATTCAAAAGGAGCAATGGAGCATGTCAAAAGGATAATGGATCTCTTAGAATTGAAACCTTGGGGGCAATGATAAAGTGCCAAATACAGCAAACATGAAAAAACTGGGTTTAGCATTATGACCTCTAGAAACCCATAGAAACTACTCAATATCTACCCAAGTTTGTAGTCTATGATTGGATATGGTTACTACCTACAAAATACACACAATTGGCCTAAAAAAATAGCAATATTGAGAAAGTTATACTTGCTACTCTAAAATGTATCGTATTCTTAAGCAATCAAAAAACTCAACCATCATCATATACTATGCTATATAGCATATTAGGTCCCCCAAAACTCATGGAAGATTAGATTTATGTTATACATTACATGTACACTATCAAAATTGAATTTGGATATCAAGAAAGACACCAAAAAAATCATAAAAGTGCTAATTTTGGCCAAAAACAGGATTATGCAATTCTTGTAAATTGGTCATAACTTTCAATTTTAGCACTTAGCGCTCCCTACAAGCATCAAAACATGTTGAGAACTATGAAGGCCTGACCTCTAGCCATCTAAACCTCACAAACATGAAGTTTAGAGTGGTATAGTTGCCAAAAATTGAAAAAAAACCAAAAACAGGATCCGTTTTTTCACACAGTTTAGGTTCAAAAAGGTTGTGCAAGAGTAAGGTTAACGGTGATATCGATAATCCAAAAAAGTGCTAAGTCTTTTTCAGCTCATGAGGCAACTTTGTGGATATATAGCACCTAGAAATTCATTTTCATACTCTTCAAATAATTCAAGAAAAATGGTCACTTAACAGGACACAAAAGTGTCCAAGGACATAAAAGTGTTCTGTTACCATTCTAGTGTTAAATTAAGGTATCGTGTCCACATTGGCAGATCCATGTGTTGGGCACATGGTTTAGTGGTGGTTTATTTCACTACAAAGTGTTTTGGCATTTTAGTTTTTCTCTACGAATTATCGGATCACATTTATAAAGCAATGTTTTATTCTTATTACTAATTAAAATCATTTTAATAAATGTATTGAAGGATTCTTTGTATTTGTGGGCTTTCTAGCAACAACGGTTCTATCTTGAGCCATTAATGTTGGGTATTATATCCATATTTTGTGGTTAGTTTTTTTTAAATAGCTTACACTAAGTGGTGAAAAGCTCATTATATATGATGAAATATGCAAAAGCTTTAACTAGGAATTATAAGGCTCGAAATCACAAGGTCGCAAGTTTATAACTTCCCTCCAAGGGCATCTAGGTACTCACTTCTAGAGGATCCAAATTTCAATTGTGTGGACTATGAGATATATATTATTGGTGATGTAGAAGATGTAAATTTGGCAAGATATATAAATAGTACTCATGGTCTAAGTATGAGCCCAAATGTATGTTATACTTTTGATCCCAATTTTCCATCTTGGCATGAAGCCGTTACAACACAAATTAGCTTGGATAAATGTGGCTATGTTTGTGTTGAAACCCTACGCCACATAGAAAGTGGTGAAGAGCTTCTTATAGAATATGAATTTATATGACATCACTCAAATCTCATGATAAAGTCCCTTATATGAAAGTTATTGGTAATCTATTTGAAACCGACTCATTACTGATATGTATCATGATAAACACTGTCAGTTGTGATGGCATTGCCATGTTATGCAATGAATACTTGATTTCATACAAAAATCTGTTCCTAAAGTGATATCCATAGAATTTCACAAGATTTTTGGAGCTTGCATAATAATGTTCTATTTCAAAGTTCATGTATCATGTTAAACATAATCCATACAAGAATTTGTATCTCATTGTACATATTTTATCAGAGCATAAACTTATGCATTAGCAATTTATGCAATAGTTCATTTTGAATGCATTTTTTATTGTTGACTGCTAAGAATATCCCAATAGTCGATTTTGGATGTACCAAACCCATGTATAACTTGTTTAGGATAGTTAAACGTTAAGTAAAGGATGCACTTTTCCATCCATACCTTGCTTAAAGTGTCTTGATGGTGGATTGAAAATTTTCTTGCTCCTTTCAAGAACTTTTTTAGATTGGACAACTGGCGGATCTAGGATGCATCCATACTTACACAAGTTCTTTGAATGAAAAAGTTCTAGTTTATTGAGTACACCAACCACCCTTCCACAACTTGTTTGGAATGTTTGGTTTAAGATGCTACCACCTTTTAAGACTTGTTTAGAATGGCCAAATGGTAATTCTAAGTTTCACTCCTTTGTCTTTTGGTTACTTAGAAGCGCCAAGTTATGGGTATACATTTCACCTCCCATTTTTAGGATGGACTTTGAATCTTCATTGGTTCTACACACACAACCAACACAAACAATCAAGTACCATGTGCACTTTTTTTCCAAATTCAAAGTCCATCCTAAAAATGAAAGAAGTGGTAAACCTTATTCTTGAATGATCCTTTATGATCGAATGGAGCATAGCTTGGACAAGTGGTAGAAATTATGGTTCTCTATGCTTCAATAGAGCTTAGATTTAGTGGTGGACCTTGTGACTCTCTATGCTAGAATGGAACTTTGCTTGGACACGTGGTGGACCTTGTGGCTACCTATGGTGGAATGGAGCATAGCTTGAACAAGTGTTGGATTTAATGGCTCTCTATGCTTCAATAGAGCATAAATTGGACAAGTGAAGTACCTTATGGTCCTCTATGCTTTAATAGAGTATAACTTAGACAAGTGGTGGACCTTATGGATCTCTGTCTTTCAATAGAGCAGAGATTGGACACATGGTGAACCTTGTATCTTTCTATGCTTGAATGGGTTAGTTCCTTGGACAAGTCGTGGTCCGTGGATCTTATGGCTCTATACCGTTCAATAAAGCATATACTAGACAAGTGATGGACCTTGTGTTTTTCTACGCTTGAATCGATCTTAGCTTGGACAAGTGGTGGGTCTTGTGGCTCTCTATTCTTGAATGGAGCATATATTAGACAAGTGGTGTGGCTCTCTATGCTTGAATAGAGTATAGAATGGGACCTTATGGTCCTCTATGCTTGAATGAAACATAGCTTGGCCAAGTGGTAAACCTTATGGCTCTCTATTTCTCAATAGAGCATATATTATACAAGTGGTGGACCTTATGGTCCTCTATAACTCAATAGACCTTGGCTTGGACAAGTGGAATGGAAAGGTAGTGAATCTAAGATGCATTTTTTATCTTACACCACCATGTTTAGAATGGTCTTGTGAAGGATTTGGATGGATCTAAGATGAGTACTAGTCTTCCACAACTTGTTTTGATTCATTATATAGAATGCACACCAACATTCAAAAGTTCATTAGAATGACTTTGATTTTATTTAGGATGCAACCTTCATTGCACAAACTATATATAATGATAAGATGGCGGATATAGGATCTAGGATCTAAATGGCCAAGTGGTGGATCTAAGATCTAATCATCCCACAAACATTGTGTACAATTAAAAATGTTATGATGGCAAAGTGTTGAATGCACCTAACTTTAAGACATGGTTAGAATGGCCAAGTGGTGGATCTAGAAGACACCAACAATTGGATCCACAATTCAAGCCTTCGTTATAATGGCCAAGTGGTAGATCTTTGATGTATCTAATTCCCAATTCTTAGTCTAAATGGCCAAGTGGTGGATCTAAGATCTACTCATCCCACAAACATTGTGTAAAATTACAAGTGTTATGATGGCCAACTGTTGTTTGCACCTAACTTTAATACATGGTTAGAATGGCCAAATGGTGGATCTTTGTGCACCTATTTTCCAATTCTTAGTCTACATGGCCAAGTGGTGGATCTAAAATCTACTCATCATGCAAACATTGTGTAAAATCACAAGTGTTATGATGGCCAAGTGTTGAATGCACCTAGCTTTAATACATGGTTAGAATGGCCAAGTGGTGGATCTAGGAGACATCAACAATTGGATCCACAATTCAATCCTTTGATATAATGGCCAAGTGGTGGATCTTTGATACATCTACTTCCCAATTCTTAGTCTAAATGGCCAAGTGGTGGATCTAGGATCTACTCATCCCACGAACATTGTGTAAAATCACAAGTGTTTTGATGGCCAAGTGTTGAATGCACCTAACTTTAAGACATGGTTAGAATGGCCAAGTGGTGGATCTAAGATACACCAACAATTGGATCCACAATTCAAGCCTTCGTTATAACGGCCAAGTGGTAGATCTTTGATGTATCTAATTCCCAATTCTTAGTTTAAATGGCCAAGTGGTGGATCAAGGATCTACTCATCCCACAAACATTTTGTAAAATTACAAGTGTTATGATGGCCAAGTATTGATTGCACCTAACTTTAAGACATGGTTAGAATGGCCAAGTGGTGGATCTTTGATGCACCTACTTTCCAATTCTTAGTCTAAAAGGTCGAGTGATGGATCTAGGATCTACTCATCCCACAAATATTTTGTGAAATCACAAGTGTTATGATGGCAAAGTGTTGAATGCACGTAACCTTAAGACATGGTTGGAATGGCCAAGTGGTGAATGTAGGAGACATCAACAATTGGATCCACAATTCAAATCTTTGATATAATGGTCAAGTGGTGGATCTTTGATGCACCTACATCCTAATTCTTAGTCTAAATGGTCAAGTGGTGGATCTAGGATCTACTCATCCCACAAAGATTGTGTAAAATTACAAGTGTTATGATGGCTAAGTGTTGAATGCAACTAGCTTTCAGACGTGGTTAGAATGGCCAAGTGGTGGATCTAGGAGACACCAACAATTGGATCCACATTTCAAGCCTTCGTTGTAATGGCCAGGTGGTGGATCGTTCATGCATCTAATTCCCAATTCTAAGTGGATCTAGGATCTACTTATCCCACAAACATTGTGTAAAATTACAAGTGTTATGATGGCCAAGTGTTGAATTTCCCTAGCTTTAATACATGGCAAGAATGGCCAAGTGGTGAATCTAAGAGACCCACCAACAATTGAATCCACAATTCAAGCCTTCGTTATAATGGCCAAGTGGTGGATCTTTGATGTATCTAATTCCCAATTCTTAGTCTAAATGGACAAGTGGTGGATCTATGATCTACTCATCCCACAAACATTGTGTAAAATTACAAGTGTTTTGATGGCCAAGTGCTGAATGCACCTAACTTTAAGATATGGATAGAATGGCCAAGTGGTGGATCTACGAGACACCAACAATTAGATCCACAATTCAAGCCTTCGTTTTAATGGCCAAGTGGTGGATCTTTGATGTATCTAATTCCCAATTGTTAGTCTAAATGACCAAGTGGTGGATGTAGGATCTACCCATCCTATAAACATTGTGTAAAAGTACAAGTGTTATGATGGCCAAGTGCTAAATGCACCTAACTTTAAGACATGGCTAGAATGGCCAAGTGGTGGATGTAGGAGACACCAACAATAGGATCCACAATTCAAGCCTTCGTTATAATGGCCATGTGGTCGATCCTTGATGCATCTAATTTACAATTCTTCGTTTAAATAGCCAAGTTGTGGATCTAGCATCTAATCATCCCACAAACATTGTCTAAAATTACAAGTGTTATGATGGCCAAGTGTTGATTGCACCTAACTTTAAGATATGGTTAGAATGGCCAAGTGGTGGATCTTTGATGCAACTTCTTCCCAATTCTTAGTCTAAATGGCCAACTGTCAAATCTAGGATCTACTCATCCCACAAACATTGAGTAAAAATCACAAGTGTTACGATGACCAAGTGTTGATTGCACCTAACTTTAAGACATGGTTAGAATGGCCAAGTGGTGGATATTTGATGCACCTACTTCCCAATTTTTAGTCTAAATGGCCAAGTGGTGGATCTAGGATCTACTCATCCCATAAACATTGTGTAAAATTACAAGTGTTATGATGGCCAAGTGCTAAATTCACCTAGCTTTAAGACATGGTTAGAATGGCCAAGTGATGGATCTACGAGACACCAAAAATTGGATCCACAATTCAAGCAGCTGTTATAATGGCCAAGTGGTGGATCTTTGATGTATCTAATTCCCAATTCTTAGTCTAAATAGCCAAGTGGTGGATCTAGAATCTACTCATCCCATAAACATTGTGTAAAATTACAAGTGTTATGATGGCCAAGTGTTGATTGCACGTAACTTTAAGACATGGTTAGAATGGCCAAGTGGTGGATCTTTGATGCACCTACTTCCCAATTCTTAGTCTAAATGGCCAAGTGGTGGATCTAGGATTTACTCAACCCACAAACATTGTGTAAAATCACAAGTGTTATGATGGCCAAGTGTTGTGCATCTAACTTTAAGACATGGTTAGAATGGCCAAGTGATGGATCTAAGAAACCATATGTATTCTATAACTTTTTAGAGTGGACAATTGGTAGATCTAAAATGCAACAAAGCTTGTATAAGCTGTTTAAAATATTCACTTATTGTGGATCAAGGATGTGATAAGTGGTGAAAAATGTTTTTGGTGGATTTAAAATACACTCATTCTTCTGACAGAATCCAAAGGTTGGCCAACTGGTGGACCTTGGATGGATGGACAGTTCAACAACTATGATTGAATCTTTGATTGAGCTAGTATCTACTCTTCCATGATTTCTAGATTGGCCAAGTGGTGGATCTAGATGAGTACTAGTCTTCCACAACTTGTTTTGATTCAATATATAGGATGCACACCACCATTCAAAACTTCATTAGAACCACTTTGATTTTATTTAGGATGCACCCTTCATTGCACAAATTGAGAAAAAGTGATGTTTATGTGGATGTCAATAATCATGTCAAAACATCTTGTTTGTTAATATGTCATTCTCTAGTAGGCTATTGTGTGATCTTTCATTGTTTTTTGCTTAGATCCAGGGATTGAAGGTGAGATAGATAAGGAATGCTTCAATCCAGCAGCAAATAATGAGAGCCTTCCCACATGTATCTACAAAGGTCTCACTTGAAGAATTGAATCCAATTATTGATACTCAAATGTAAATACCTGAGGCCTCTTTGCTACATCTTTCATCGAAGGAAGCCATGGGTGAAAACTTTCAATCTATAAAAGATGTGCAAGAGAGTGTTGTTGATGCAACTACTTTGGTTTCATCAAATCCCAACAATCCATGTTGACAGTAATATTGGACTTAAATGTTCTACTATTGAAACAAAGTAAACAACCATCATCTATTCATGAATCTATTCAATATGATTCACGAAGGCTTATTGTGTTACGGCCAAGGTACATACACTTTTTAAAGACCATATTGAAGAGATCGAATGTTGGGATTTGATGAATAGCTAGAGAAGCTAATGTTTACCGGATGTTGAGAACACTTCAATGCACTGCAGAGGAGATATTGCCATTTTTTGTAGTTTGGTCTCAAGAATCTTGCTATGTTCCCGAAGGCGTGCAATTGTTTAGACCAGACAATCCTCAAGTTCCAGCTATGTTTAAGCCATTGGCAAAAATATATGCATGCTTTGAATGTGATCCACGCAGAACAATTCTTGTTGATGACTCTCCATACAAATCTTGTGTTTCACCTACATTAAATAATTGCATATTTTCTTCAAAGTTTGATGAAGAAAATATGGTTGATAATGTTCTCATAGAAGAGTTGCTCCCATACTTGTCGCAACTTGACGAGAGCAAAGACATGCGTGAGTTTATTGACTCTAATCGTTATGGACAAGCCCCAATTTCCAATGACAATGAATACAAAGGTCTCATGGACTATTGGAAAGATCGAAACTCAAGATGGTCGCAAAAGGAGATAACCACAAATAAGCTACCAATGTTTGAGAAGCTAGGAAACCTTTTTGGATGAGTCAACTAATCCAAGCAGGGAAAAGGAGATTAGAAGGAACGAAATAGTAAAAATAATGGCAAAAGAAAAAACCAATATTGATATGATGAAGGGAGCACAATTAATATCCTTAGCAAGGAAGCTGGGTTGTGCCACACCATCATTGAAGGTTGTAAATAGCTAAGGCTTTTGTGAAGAAGCTACTAAATGAGCACAATCTTCTCAAACACTAAGGTACTACTCACTAGAAATCATGTTGAATAAAATAAATACTTTCGCAAATGATATTTGTATTTTGATTCAAGACACTCACTTCATCATGGTTTTTTGCAGATTTCATCCAAATTATTCCTTAAAGAAGTATTTCATAGGGAATTTGGACCATTTCATTCAGATGAAAGAAGAAACCTCTAAGAACATCCAAGGGTTACTTTGCAAAATTTTGTGTCTTTGAGATCTAAAAACAATTCACACATCTAAAAAAATTTCACACAAAGATTATTCTCTGTGTTTGAGTTTTTCTCGATATTGAACCATTGGTTTTTAGACCAATTTTCACATAATTGTACTTCTCGATTGGTTTTTAGACCAATTGTATCAATTGACTTGGAGAGCTTTAAAGTTTTCTTATGTATAGACAAATTGCTCTACTTTTATAATCACATGGTTTTTTAGTATTGCGATACCAATTTAAGATTCTTTTGGATGTCTATAATGATCAGATGTTGAATGCTAAAACCATCAATTTTGTTTTAAGGTTTAAAAATGAATAGCAACTAAATGTTTCGTGTTTCTTTTCAGAGCCAAAAGAAAGAAATATGTCGTTTTTAGATTGAGATAATTCATTTGAAAGAGAAAATTCTTCTATTCAACCTTTTATGGGGCCTCATCGAAGCCATCAACCACCCCCTACTCAGTTACTACTTACCTTGAAGCAACAACAGAGGATTCTTATCTTAGATATAGAGGGTTTACTACTTCATTCAGTTGAAATGCGACACGGTGATATTGTTCCATCATGGGTCGAGCACATGTGAATTGTGCTTGACAAAGATGAAGTTTATCATGTGGTGCGCCGTGATGCTGAAGCTTTCTTGGAATTTTGTTTTGATTATTTTGAACCTTGGATATGGAGTTGCTATAACCTAACCAAAACTCAACATATACTTGAGATGTGCTTTCCTAGGCATTGTTCAAAGTTCAAGATGTTTATGAGCAATAAGCATTGTCAAAATCCAAATATCATGATTGGATATAAAAGAGTTAATCATAAGAATCTGACTTCGGTTTGGGAGATGTTTGAGGATCTACATGCTAGCAACACATTAATTTTTGATGATACTCCATATAGAGTGATGTGGAATATGCCAGGAACGTCTCTCATATTTCCAAAATTTTGGAGACAAACACCTGAACAACTTCAATGCTTCTTGAAAGGCACAATAACTCCATGGTTAGTGGGATGGTTGTGTGCGAGAAACAAGAGGAGTTATACTTCCAATACAATTGTGAACAAGGTAGAGGATCCTAAGACAACTTATGTCATGAATGTCTACTTGTCAAGAAGACAGTGTTGAGAGCCACATGTTGAAGTTGCTTTGGCAAGAATGTAGTGAACAGAGATATCAATTGTACACAAAACCACATATCAATCAAAATTGGTTCATTGTAAATTGTTATTCAAGGTGAATATAAATTGTACATTTATCTTTCATCCAACCATTTATCACAATTTTTTTTCTTCTTGAAGTGGACCCTATTGTAAGGGGACTTCTGTTCAATCTAATGTGTTTCACATGAGGTGCACCTTTAACATTTTGGGGACTCTTTATTAATGGAGTGCATCCTTATTATGGGTGCTCTTTTTCTTGTTGCTTTGAGTAGAGAATTATCTATATTGTGCTCATATCTTTTGTAAATGGATCCACTATAAATATTTAGACCTTGTTGTAACTTGGATGTTTCCACAAAGTTCACCTTAGTGAAAGGGACTTCTTTATTAATGGAGTGAATTCTAATTTAAGGATACAAATTTTTCTTTGTATTTTTAGTTTGGAATGTGATCACTATTTTTATTTACAATGTATAAATGTATTTAGTCAAGAGAACTCTTTTTGCTTCAAGACACAAGTACAACATGAAAATGTCCTTTTTTCTTCAAAACATGAGTATGACTTCTTATGCTAGGTCAATGAGTGGTAAATATTATTTTGTACTTAATATAAGTTGTATCAATAGAAGACCTCTTTTTTTATACTTATTCAATAAATAAAAAATTCATTGAACAATGTTGTTGTCATATTAGCATGGAGATTCATACAAGAATATACCATGTTGTTGTGATATTGGCATGGGAATTCATATGCATGTATTCATGCACAAATAAAAAAATTCTTATCTAAATCAATCAATTTTGAAAAATATGCAGCATAACCCATTCATTTAGAACATAATATCAAAATCGCAACTCTTTATCATAAAATCCATTATTGACATTAGTTTAATTCTTCTTCCTTAAGACTTGCGTTTTCCAAATATGTTTAATGATAAGAACAATGTAATAAACACAAGAGCTTTACCTTTATTATAGTTGCAAATAGATTGAAATTTTTTTTATAGCAATTGCTTTTTTCTTGTAAATACACATAGAATAACATTGACACAAGTAGCATGAAATTGATTAAATAGTCTAGAATGGCCAAGTGGTGGATTTAAAAACCCCTTTGTTATAAAATGTATAAAATTAGAATGACTTAACATAAGTGTAGTTGAATACCTAAATGTCTTATCCTCATGAACATGTTTGAAAGAATACCTCTGTGTGCATAAAGTGGCGTATCGCATGGTATTCTAGAATGTAATATATGTGATCTTGACACTTCTTAATGTATCTCAAGAAATTTATTTTTTTGTTTGTTAATGGTCAAATTGGCATTTAGAACAACTTAGAAATATATATAGGTACTCATTTTAACATATCACTTTGAGTGTAGCTTGGACAAGAAGTTGACTTTGTATTCCTGCATAGGTTAAGGGAACCTAGCTTGGACAAGTGGTGGGATTTATATTCCTCCAAGGGAGCCTAGCTTAGATAAGTGCACCATGAAGCCAACACTCTTATGATGCAAATAATCATATGATACATGTTTTATGTATGGTTCATGCAAGAAATCCTAGATTAGTAGTGGAATTTTCTTGGATGAGTTTGAATGTCATAGAAAGGTAGGTTGTTTTCCTCAATTTGGGTCCTAGTTTGGACAAGTGGTGGACCTTGAATAAGTTTAGGTACTCACTTTGAACTTAGCTTGGATAAGTGGTGGGCCTTGAAAATTTACCTTTAGATAAATCATAGGTAGGACCATAAGGCATACACAACAATAATAACTTGAATGCACTAGTATCTTAATGGTTCAATTGACTAAAACCATGAAATTTCATGTCCGATTTTGTTCTCAATGTGTAATTTACGTGCATAATTTGGAATGAGACCTTAACAAAATTGACGTCTTTGACAAAGATCTCATTACTTTATACATGATATGTTGAAAGTTTTCCAACCTAGGAATTGGGATTTTCCCACTTTACTAATATAGTCTTGCCATGTTTTAATGCATCGTCATGAGGATGTTGTAGCTAATGTCAATCACTTGCTTTTGTGAATGCTTTGTTAATGATCTTCTGCTAGCATACATTGTAACACATTTGTTTGATCTCTCTCTCTCTCTCTCTCTCTCTCTCTCTCTCTCTCTCTCTCTCTCTCTCTCCCCCCATCTTGGGATAGTTTCCTACGACGTTAAAATACTCTTCTTGTCGAGTGTGTGTGTGTGTGTGTGTGTGTGTGTGTGTGTGTGTGTGTGTGTGTGTGTGTGTGTGTGTGTGTGTGTGTGTGTGTGTGTGTGTGTGTGTGTGTGTGTGTGTGCACGCGCGCTAATAAAAAGAGGAAAATTATAACCTTTCTATCACCCAAGTGTGATAGATTGGTTATGCCATTTTCCTCTTAAATAACAAGTCTTGAGTTAAACTCCCCCCATCAAATAGATCTTTACTGTCTCTTGGGATAGTTTCCTACGATGTTAAAATACTCTTCTTCTTCTTCTTCTTCTTCTTCTTCTCTCTATGGCTCGTTCGTTTGTAGACGCGCGAGCAACAAGGCAAGCTGATGTGAGGTGGTCTTTGTTAGGACATACATGTGGGCCAGACGATGGAGGATGTGGATGGAAAGCCATGCGCACAAAGAGGAGGGTTGAAGAAAGAGGGGGGGGGGGGGCTCACAAAGGACTAAGATACCGCAGAGGTTGGAAGGGGATGCGCGGCAAATAACTGGTGAGGACAATGAGGCAAGTAGTCTCTGCTGATGTGAAATTTTGGGGTGGGAGGGGCCGGGGATGGAATATTCCAAGGGAATCCTAAAATCTAATGGATTTCTTTTTAGGAGAACCAGTAAGTAACTATAGTATATAGAGAGGATACAAAATTAAGGACTTTTCATTTTTGTATTATACAAAGGAGACATATGGACGGGTATATCAGTTGGAGTATATTTTATTCATTCCCAGGTATCTATGAGGCTATAACCGAGGCAATTATCAAAGCTATCTGCGCAGCAATATCTGAAGCTATCAACACGGCAATTTTTTAGGAAATATCTGCGACAAAATAGAAGTTTTTTCTCTCTTTTTCCCCACGCCTCTTCTCTCTACTCTCTCTCATCCTAGCACGACTGTCATGCACAACAAATACCTCAGTCTCTTATAGTGATTGAGATTGCATTGTACATGTAGCCCATTGTCCCTCAAGGAATGAGACACACTTGGGAGTGTCGGCCACCATTAATGCAATCAAGATAGAATGGTGCACTACAAGGATTTCATTAATGTGATCACAAGCTGTCAATAATGTTGAGTGATCACTTTTTAAAACGCATGATCACATTAAATATTCATGTGAACTTCTTATTAACCTACCAAAGTTGCCCAAACGGGTACTCTTGCCTGGCTTTTTCCATCCCTATAGGCTCGCTTGCAAGTTTTTGTCATATCCCAATAGGCCCACCAAGAAAAAATAATAGCCCGGCGAGCTTTTGGCGCGTCATTAGATCACCATTCATCGGCTTAAATGTGATTATGTAAAGTGTAAATATGTGAATATGATAATAACACATGGTAACAATGAAAATTTCACGTCATCACGTGATTAATAAATCCTTGGTTCACTGACATGAGAAAGCATGGGATATCTCTTGACTACATAAAAGACTTGGTCATTGGCTGTGGTTGTATGTTGAAGGAGATGCCCACTGACAAACATCATGATAAAAGATAAGATAAGTTTTGTCTTGCTCATATCAACAAAGACACATGGAGAGGCCAAGTGTGTGCAAGAATACTTGTGTCATGGAGGGGACAACATACAACAAAGAGGTGCAGACAAGTGGTGAGGAAGGAAATCTAAAAGGTTTGGATGTCGATTCAAGGTGATTGTCCAACGCTTTGAGGAAGGAAATCCAAAAGGTTTGGATGTTGATTCAAGGTGATTGTCCAACGTTTTGACAACTTTGATAAGGTGATATCAAAATCCACGGAACTCATGAACGAAATATACATGGCTCCTGTGCATACCTTTATCACTTGCCAGTGCATCCATCTTTAGTCGCATGTTGCATGGATGACATGTTTGATATTGGCACTTGTTGCCATGTTGCAAGGATGTCAAAGTCAAAGGAAAGCCTTCACATGCAACACGCATCTCCACTTGATCGTGTGATCGATTGATTCTTCATGATACCAGAAGAAGTGCAAATGTTGTTGCATCAGATGCGCACAAAAGGTACTTTGACTTCTTCAAAAACAACTCATATGTGAATTTGCATTGTCTCATGTGTAATTCCCTTGAGGGTCCCACCTTTCAAAAATACCTATAGCACATGCGTTCAAGAGGTTTTTTTAAAACCCCTCTACACACACACTTCATCATGAATTAAAAAACCCCTTTTCCTTCATAAACCTTTAACTTTTTATCAATATTCCATTTTTAAACCCCTCTTGTACATGTAATTTTGTAACTCTTTGATAAATAGAAATATCCTCCTTGTGAACTCACGTGCTACACTTACATATTTTCAGGTGGACCCCCCGAGGTAATTCCCAGTCAATTGACTTGATCTTGCATATCCTTCCCTTGCTTTAGGAGGATTTATAGAGCATGAATGGACTGCAATGCTTGCAGAAGATGTCCAGTTGCAAGACCTGAAGAAGGTACCATTTAGAGCTCAACATTTTGTCCCATTTGTACATGTGTTGTTGATAATTCATCTTTGTCCAACCTTACAATCTGAGGGCAGATGATGAATGCAAGCGACCTTTTGTTATTGTTATTCAAGATGAGGGGATGCTAGAAATTTCTCTGTGTTTCTCGTGTAATAATGTGTGGGTAGTGGATAGCACATTCAAAAAAAAAAAAATCGGCTTGCCACTCTATGCTATTGTCTTGTCGAGCCAAAATGGGGTAGGGATTCTCATATGGATGATGCTATGCACAAATGATGTGGGCACAAATCAAGAAAAAGTGGCTTTGGAGTTGACCTTCAAAACAATCTTCGCAAAGTTGGGCAAAATTTTGCATGTAGTTATTGTCATTGACAAGACCACAAGAGCTTGAAGCATTCTTGAGGGCGGTCAATCAAGATCCTCATTGCTGGAGAGTAGATGACGCTGGAACAAGTTGCATGTCATGTGCTTATATGCTGGTTTCATGTCAAAAAAACATGGGTGGAGAACCTACTGCTACAAGTATGCAATTGCTGGCATGCGGCTTTTTGTCTCTTTTGGTATGAAAATAACCCTACTAATAATCATTGTGCCCAATTGACTTTATAGGTCCCTAAGGACAAGTGAGCCGATGTCTATAATAGCTTGTCAAATTTGATGCAAGCACCAACCGAAGAGATTTTTTATCTAGGATCTACAGAGCTATTGCATGTATATTCAACACATGTGAATATCATGCATTATGTCACAAATGGTTGGTGTAGTAGCACGTGCATGTGTCGAAGAAGGTGGCCAAAATTTGGGCATCTATTTGCATACAAAATTGTGGATACTTCAAAACTGGTTGAACGATTATGGCTATATATCAAGTATACTTTGTTAGATGCAAAGATATATAGGTCATTTTTGGTCCTTTAGCATGCACTTGTGGTGACTCATTGCATGGGACTTACATTAGAGGAACGCTACTTGAGTTCTTCAAGCAAAGCAGGAGATTGGTAAGAGCCTACTAGTCTTGTCTTAGAGTTTTCAACCATTGGAATGTCCTTCATTGTATACTCACTTCTCAGCTCATAGTCTTTCTTGTGCTTTCACTTTGCTGATTCTAGTTGTTTTAGCCATGTTGCGTCAAGCAAGCAACAGACATCTACATTAGCATTTGGTGAAGCGATTCTCAAAAGGTTTGAGGCTGATTTTACCAGCCTTGAATCTATAAATGAAGGCACCTTTTTCTTCAAGATTCCACGTATGTTGTCCCCTTCCCAATGGTATCATGTAAGCATGAAATCTAGCTATTGCAATTGTCTAGATTGGGGTTCCAATGTACTGCAGGTGAATCCTTTAAAATTAAACATGACTCTAGGAAAGGATAAGAAGCTCTCTCCATGTTTTGCTGCATCCTTTAAAATTCTTAAGAGGATAGGTTCCTTGGCCTATAAACTTGAGTTGCCTTCACATATCAAGGTTCATACTTTTTTTCATGTGAGCTTGTTAAAAAAGTATGCTCCTAATGTTGCTCATGTGTTACACAACAACTCTGTGTTGAAAGATGATGAAACTTTGATAGTCGAACCCGGTATTATTTTAGATAGACAAGTCAAGTATCTCATGAATAGAAGCATTGCATAAGTATTGGTTAAGTGGAAAATTACCCACTAAAAGATGCCACTTGGGTCGACTTGAATTGTTGCGGGAGTCTATTGTGCTATGGTGTTTGTTGCAGGGGGTGCCTGCTATACCGACTCTGTGCTCTGAGTCGGGTTTTTGCTCTTCCTGGAGGGAGTGTTCTTCTTGGGAGTCATCTCTGCAGAGGGTGCTGCTGTTGCAGCCTTTATGCTTCCGTGCGGGGAGGCAATGGGGGCAGAGCTCCACCAGTGATATGGCATAGCGAAACGGGTGCAATATGGGGAGCACGAACTGTGGGAGCAAAGCGAGCACACAGGTACAGGTGGGATTTTGAGTGACAAGCTAGTTGCATGAGAGGAAAGGAGAAAGAGGACAAAGGCCATGATGACTGTAAGTTCAAAAAAAGGGGACCCACTCCACCCCATAATGGCTCGCATGCATCTTTATTATAAGTGCATAAATTATATTGCATGCAAATTTAGAATTTCCCTCTCCCTCCTTTCCCAAATTTGAAAAACATTGAATTTCCCTCCAACTAGGTGCTATTGGTGGTACGACCAAAAGGTGCAAAAAGTGGTAGCACCTAAACATGCTATCACCCATGCTTGTTAAATCTATCTTTTTTATGACAACATTAAAATAGTTTTTTGTATTCGTTTGTGCACGTGTCTCTTTACTTTATTGTTTTTATTTTTATTTATTTTATTTTTGTATTCGTTTGTGAACGTGTCTCTTTACTTTATTGTTTTTATTTTTATTTATTTTATTTTTATTTTTATTTTAAATGCTAATATGCAGTGTGTACCTTTCACCTTATTGTTCTAGTGGGATCCTTGACAATATATAAGCCATTTGTGATTCTCGGGAGATTCACTGTGTTTTTCTGTACGGTACCACGTGAGTGTACAATAGGGGGTTTTTGGATTTTATACATAAGCGTATACAATAGGGGTAGCCCCTCATTATTTCATACTCATACCGTACACATAAGGGAGGGGGAGGGGGGAGGGTGGTTGTATTGGGGCTACATTCAACTATCTGAGCCACCTTAAAAACAATAGTAAGCTCTCTCTCTCTCTCTCTCTCTCTCTCTCTCTCTCTCTCTCTCTCTCTCTCTCTCTCTCTCTCTCTCTCTCTCTCTCTTTTTGTGCATCGATGAATACTTTCATGGCATGGTGAAAGTAAGGGCAAACTTAAAATTTTCTCTTTTTTTTGTCAAAATTAGAAGCTTTTGTCGATAATTACACTAAAACTTATGCAAATTTCCTTGTTTTCTTAAAGCCAAGCTCAAACCCCTCTAATTTGTCAAAATTCCCAAAATACCCTTCAAATTTTTAAAATTCCCAAAGTGTGACATGTATCTATTTTGGTCGGATTGATCAAGCTTTTCTAATTTTTATTTCTTTTTGACACTTGAGATGCATTTTTGAGTGGTTACCATGTAATTTGTCACATATTACCTCACAAAACAGGCGACTATGTCCACAAAGATAACGCATAAGTGTAGTCATCAACAAAATGTCAATCATCTATCCTACCACACACACGTGGCTAGAAAGAGAGAGAGAGAGAGAGAGAGAGAGAGAGAGAGAGAGAGAGAGAGAGAGAGAGAGAGAGAGAGAGAGAAGAAGAAGAAGAGAGAGAGAGAGAGAAGAAGAAGAAGAAGAAGAGAGTTTTAAAGTCGTAGGAAACTATCCCAAGATACCTTAAAGATCTAGCCGATGAGGAGAGTTGAAGCCGAGGTTTCCAAGGTTTTCATTCTTGCTCTCTCCCCCGCGAGTCACAAACGAGCTTCCAAACTCCATAGCCAGTCCTACAAGGCATCTCTCCCCTCCCTCAGAGCCTCCGATCTGACAAGGTACTGTGCTTTACCTCCTTTTATCATTTTTCCACCTCAGGGCCTGCCGGCAAGCTCTGCCAGCTATTGGAAAGCGGTCTCACTTTGGTACTATCTGCCCATGCTCCTCTCGCAACAGAAGGGAGAGCTTGGTCCTCCCAGCTTTGAGCCTCCTTCATTTAATGTACACGCAGGTGCCCATGTGTGTCCTCTCACAACCTTAGCCCTCATGGTGCGCCCTGCCTCTCTCGACCAGCACGACTGATTGAGTTGATTAGTCTAAAACCTAGTAGTAGGGTATCTCCTGGTAGAAAAGAAAACACAAAGAGGAATCCTCGAGGATGCTTGCGGCCGAATTCTCTCTCTCTCTCTCTCTCTCTCTCTCTCTCTCTCTCTCTCTCTCTCTCTCTCTCTCTCTCTCTCTCTCTCTCTCTCTCTCTCTCTCTCTCTCTCTCTCTCTCTCTCTCTCTCTCTCTCTCCACAGAGTGTTGCCATGTGGATCTTCCCATTCCGTTTCTCTCTCAGATTTTTATTTGACACCTCACATGCCAGGTGCCTCTGTGTGCACATACTTACCTCATAGCGTGCGTGCACACGTGTGTGTGTGTGTGTGTGTATGTACATATTTGCCCACAACATCGATACTTCTCTCTCTCTCTCTCTTTCTTTTTCTCTCTTCCATTTTGGCTCTCCCACTCCAGCTACTCAGAGGGGCTACTCTTCAATGCATTAGAGTACGGTGTGTGTGTGTGTGTGTGTGTGTGTGTGTGTGTGTGTGTGTGTGTGTGTGTGTGTGTGTGTGTGTGTGTGTGTGTGTGTGTGTGTGTGTGTGTGTGTGTGTGTGTGTGTGTGTGTGTGTGTTTCATTAATTCTAGGGCTACAATAACCACAACTGAATATTTACATATTCAACAAACTCTAGACTCCTGATTCTCAGAAAAAATAATACAAAACATCCTTTCTTATTACAGACATTTTGCATTTTTACAATATACAAACTCCATCAAGCTTGGAAAATCGTAAATGGGGGGATGATACAATCACCCATCTGAGCTGGATAGCAGTAAATAAAGCAACAGCAAACAAGATAGACCCTTACCTGCATCCATACAAACAGAGCAACATTACGTTAGATCTGCATGCGTATAGACAGGTATCAGCAAGTCTAGTCAGTTGTTATCCATGTCAATCTACTGAAAACTTAAACTACTGCTACACCTAATAGTGCAGACCATAAGGGTCTAAGTATATGGGCCATAGTTTTCCCCATAGGTCATGACATCCTAGGGGAGGCCAGTGAAGTGCCTAATCCAAATATTTATAAAACATCCCCAAGTTAGAGTCCCATTAAGAAGCAAGGTTACCTAAAAACATTGCATGCTTTTCAAACATGCAGAGAGTGCAGGTAGCCAAGTGGTGGCGTATTACAACCACCCAATTTGTGCAAACACCCAACGTCTTTATCCAATTGTGTCTAACGAAAAATTGAGTGTAATTTAGTATACAAGATAATATACATAGCTTATCCTCATAGTTCCTAACCATAAAGTCGAGTATGTAAAAAAAAAAAAAAATGCCAGAGTTTTGTTTGAAAAATGGATTATTTTCAAAAAAACACCATCTCCCAAGGAGCCCCTCAACAGGAGGTTTTTTTAACACAAGATTAACTTTGAAATTAAATCAGACTCCTTCCTCAAAACTTCCTCCTGAATCCCATATATCTATTTCTAAGAAGAAGCAAAAAGTGATACAAGATCTTTAGCACGAGTTGACACAGCCGCAGTATGAGGGACTACAACTCTTACCACACAAAATGATAGAACCAACTCTACAGATGCATAAGCATAGTCAAAAAATATTATATGGTCATAGGCCAAAACATAGTGTGCACAAACAAGGGATACACAAACCAGTGGTTCATTTTTTGTGAGCTCAAAGTAGATCAAACATTGACCAGCATAGTGGTATCAGCTGATGGTGATTCATAAATATACTAAACATCTATATCCAGCAACAATGTTTGTGAATATTATGCAGAATGGAGAAGCCCATCCTAGGGCCATACTTTACTGAAAACAGCAGATTATGACCTTTTTTCCAAACTTATTTAGCCTAGTCAGTACATAAAGTGACTTATTGCAAGCCATAGGTTATTTTTTGAAATTGTTAAATTCAGGCCGGATTTCTCAGCAGCAAAAACCTTCTCAACCAGAGTTATTCTAGACATGTCATTCCTTCCAGCACTTAGCCTATGTTCATATGCCAGACCAATCTTAGTACACCCATAGGGCAGGTAGACCTAAACACCCGTTTAGTAAGCTCAGAAGCTGATCAGTATATGAAACCTTAGTGCTAGTTGCTAATGAAGATTCACAACCATACAAAGTATCCATAACCAACCAAAAAGATTTGTGACCCATATGCAGATAGGATACACCATACCAATTACAGTACAATACATGTCATTCCTTCCAGCACTTAGCCTATGTTCATATGCCAGACCAATCTTAGTACACCCATAGGGCAGGTAGACCTAAACACCCTTTTAGTAAGCTCAGAAGCTGATCAGTATATGAAACCTTAGTGCTAGTTGCTAATGAAGATTCACAACCATACAAAGTATCCATAACCAACCAAAAAGATTTGTGACCCATATGCAGATAGGATACACCATACTAATTACAGTACAATACATGTCCCAATTATCCAAGTTACACCAACTAGTCAGTCATAATTTCAAGATTCCCTCAGTTTGGCAATGTAACAAAAACCATGAAGAAGTACCTATGTCAGTATAGTAATGCCAGCGTTATTTATACCATGCTAACATCCTGATGGAGTTTCACCCAGATGTAGTTTAGACCAGCCAAGCTATTCCATAGCTCACAACATAAGAGATATCACCCAGTCAACCAACCAGATGGACTAAGAACCAGGATACACTAAGCAGAGGAACAAAACGTTTGTAGAAGTCAAGTTATTGAATCCAAGTAAAAGAACAGGCAAGAAGCATGAAGTCATGCTTTTGTCAACAATCTACGATTTCAATTTTAGCAACCAGGATAGGTCCTATTCAACGCAATACTTCAAAAGGTCAGACACACCAGCAGGTAGCATTTTAGTGTAAGCCATAGGTTTATACAATGCTATTTTACAGATGGAATTCCAACTAGCTCAATCTTTCTTAGCCTCAGAGATACTCTAGACAAGTCATGCCATGCCAAAGCCAGTAGCATGTATATCAGCATGGAATCAACACAGAGCCCAACTTACAGGACTAAAATAGAGATTGTGCCTTTACTATATAGTTAGAGGAAGGTGAAACAATAATGCAACGCATAGGTGCCCTATATTCACAGCCAGCAAATAGCACATCTACTGGCCCGCATATACTAAACCCTTTACATAGCTTAGCAGGGTAAACTAATAAGTGACCTTATCTTATGATAGTTTTTAGAATAATCACAGTACCATCACGGCTTTACTAAAATGCAATCGACTAATCCCAACATCAATCCAACCTACTGTAGACCAAGTAAGGTGAACCGAAGTAGAGTAAGGTGAACCAATAACAGAACCACTGTTTACACCTTTCAGATATAATGCCATATTGAACGGGCTAGCAAGCCTGAGTCATAAGGACCATGATGTATAGTAAGCAGCACAATGGTTATGGCTAAAAAACGAAAACTAACCAGAGTATCCTAGCTACTGCCGAGCCAAAAGTAAGAGGAGTGTAATGCATAATACACATAACAACAACCATTTCTTTATGGTGCTTCAGAAAATAGAAAAGTGATACAAGTATTCAAGCTACAGCCCTCAAGAAGCATGCTAACCTGCGTAGCCTCAAGTTCATTCCCAGCAGCAGTCGGTGCTGTTTTCTTAGGCATGTTTGATAGTGAAAAAAGCTCCCTCCACTCTACTCAAACACTCAATGCAGAAAAAGAGAAAATAGAACAAGAGATCTAAGTGAGAAGCCCAAAGGGGCTCTCACCTTTATATAGAGCAGGACTTGTAGGAGTATTGAGAAGCATTCATGGCGCTACTTCCCCGTTGTGTGGGCACGTCTAACCGTGCCGAGCGCTGAAACCAGTTGTACAACAGTGTATCACATCCTATAGAATCCCCAGACTCAAATACAAGGTGTGGCAGAGGAGGACAGAGATAACCCTTAAATAGTCATGGAGGCGTCGCCTCGTATGGCACCTTTTCTTCACACGCAGAAACGCAGGGCACGGTGAAGAACGACCAGTGCCATAATGTACATAACTTGGAAGTTTTCAAGTATTTTAGCTTATTATTTTCATACACACTAAACCAAGGTGAAAAGTCCTTTTGAAGTTGTAAAATAGTTATGCATTTTTCCATACCAAAAAGTGAGAGCCAAGCCTTGAATGCCCTTGTCCTTTTTACTTCTAATGGTCCATGTGTATCCTGAATTAAAAGGTTTGACCAGGGAAAGTACCAGTTAAGCCCTAATCCACACCGCATTCCCAATCCAATATAGTCATAGTGCAATTAGTTGGAGGTAGCTTGCAGACACTAGGTGTAGTATTTTATGCGGAGTAGAGAGAAAACCACATGTGTGTATGTGTGTGTGTGTGTGTGTGTGTGTGTGTGTGTGTGTGTGTGTGTGTGTGTGTGTGTGTGTGTGTGTGTGTGTGTGTGTGTGTGTGTGTGTGTGTGTGTGTGTGTGTGTGTGTGTAATGTAGATGCAATCCCATCGGGCTTAGTATAGTATCATGTAGAATAAAGAGCCACTACTCGTGTGTGTGTGTGTGTGTGTGTGTGTGTGTGTGTGTGTGTGTGTGTGTGTGTGTGTGTGTGTGTGTGTGTGTGTGTGTGTGTGTGTGTGTGTGTGTGTGTGTGTGTGTGTGTGTGTGTGTGTGTGTGTGTGTGTGTGTGTGTGTGTGTGTGTGTGTGCGCGCGCGCGCGCGCGTGCGTGCGCCCTCCCAATCCCAGGCACCATACTCTATGAGGTAGCAGGCCCATAGAGTATGGGCCTACTACCTCATCAGAGAGATGAGTAAAGTTTTATTTACCTTACATCCAGGCCAATCTTGTTCTTCAATCGTCCTAGACAATAAGCTCAACATCTCAGTTTTCTGAAAACCATTTCCTTGAAATTTTCTAAGTAATTTTGCGATTTCTTCAAAAGCTACATATTTATTAGTTGATGAGTACATGATTAAATGCAGCATGCCAAGGGAAGAATTAATCGCAGTTTTATGTGGTCGGTTACTTTTACTTTTCACAAACTCAGAGGGTATAATCTCCAGCTTATCGCGCTTCCAACTGAATGTTGTTACAAAATTCCCAGAGAATGGTGAGAAAAGAGAGATTTTAATATTGAGATAATTTGTACTTAATGTTATGAGCAGCAGTGGGAACAACTGAGAGTACTGAGGGGTAAATTTTTTGGAAGGAGGCAATGTTGACATTGTTATTAATACTGAAGATATCGTCCATAAAACGAAAAGTATACATAAAGCTAGGTAGAACCATAGCAGTATGATGACTCGCCAGTTGTTTTAATATCCATGAATACTCAAAGTATCCTAAGTATAAATTACACATAACAGATGAGCAGAAGAAACCCATAGGGATGCCCAATACCTGTCTAAAACATGAATTTCCAATACGTACGAAACAATTATTGAGAGCCCAAATAATATGTTGAAATAACTTAAATCGATCAAAATGAAGTGGCGTTTTAAGTACAGTAGTTTTTACCCATTTTGGTTTCTTTACAAGGGAAATCATATGATACCCTTGCTTTTTTTTGGAGTCGAAGGTCAGATCAATTAAAGTATTAATCAGGCCAAAGTCTCCTGATAAAGGTATATTCTCATAACATTGAGAGATGTCAGCTGTAAAGATGCTATATATCTTATCTGGTAGATTTAATAATACATCTGCAACATTTTTTATAATCCAGAAAGGGCAGATGTCAAGGCCAAAAAAGTTTTTTCATAGTGTTTTCTTTCTTTCACAAACCGCCTCAAATTCGAGTAAAATAAGATTAAGGCATACTGTAATATTCTGTGTGATATCAATATATATACATTTGGATGCATCAGAGATCCATTGAAACTTATGCTTATGGCTCTTATATGTAGGAAATAGAATAGGTGGTTTCCTGCAAGTGTTACCATGTCCTAATTCATGTAGTTCAATTAGGATATTATTTGTAAGCACAAAAGGAGTAAGGTTAGAGGAGTAAAATTCATTTCCACCAAGTCGTTCTTTGGCTACATCCCAAGCGAGTTTTTTACACATGATACTAGCATTGTTTGCAGCTTTGTCTAAGCCGACAATGAACCATTTGCTGGCCACTTCCTAACAATTGATCGCAAGAGCAGGTGTTAACCAATTAGTGTCATGGCTAAGCCATTCTATGGGAAGAGAACTAATTTTCTTTAGAAAATTGATTTTGACATATTGAGCTAAGTCCTGTAGGACTTCTGACTCTAGTTGGAGTGTTGTAGTAAGATCTGCCAGGCAGTCTAATAATGCGGCTATAGCCAAGTGTGGGTTGAGAGGTTCACAAGGGATATGATTAAGACCTTTAGACAACAGGCTTCTGATACCTGGATTGTTAATAAAGTTAAGATCCATAGTACAAACATGGGCCCCAAACTTTTCAAATTCTTTTACGAAATCAGGGAAGTTAGAGCAATGACATACAGGAGCTTGTTCCTCAGCAAGAAAATCAGTTTTATAAAACAGTTTTTGTATTGGTTCAGAATATTTCCATCCAATCAGAACATTATCAAGCTTGCAGATATCACCAAAATATTCAAAAAATGCCTCTGAGAAGATACTTCTAGGTGTGAAAAAATCAAAAAGTTTGTTAATATAAAGGAAGTGCACAAAATTGAGATTCACATTCTCCGTAGCCTTCGCAAGACATCTTCTTCCAGAGATATTCCATCCTACCTGCACATCCATATTACATATCAAGGAGATGTCGCACCGGTAAGCTTTTGCCTCTTCCTCTAGTAAAGCTTCTAGCTCTTCCCCTATTAATAGAGTTAGAGGAAGAACTAGGGGTTAAAAAAGAAGGAAAGGCATTGTTAGGGGAGGTTAAAGCAATAGGTCGTTTTAATGAGGGGGTAGAATCCTCTTCAATACAAGGTTTAAGTATTCCAATAATGTTCTTAACCCCTTTGAAGTTACCATAAGTAGTTAAAAAAGTTCCCGGGACATCCTCCTTGAGCTCCTTCAAGATATCCAGCATCATATCTCTAAAATGTAAAAAAGCTATATGTGCTAATACCAGGGCCTTAGCCTGACCTCCCAGCCAGGAACAGAATAGGGTGAGGAGAAACTCGGTAGGTTTTTCTGGAAATAAAAGTTCCAAATGGTTCAAGGTGTACCAAACAGCATGGTCGAACCAGATGATTCTTGATTCACAAGCAGCTTTGTTGTCAAGAAATTTACAAGCACATTTGAGGAATGGCCTGTAAATATTCCAAATGGACTCTGTGTAGTAGTCTAGGTTACTTTTGGAGAAGATCATCATTCCTTTAGTCCTAGCATAAATTCCAGCATTGGACGCACATTTAGCCGGATCAAGGAAGTTCATGTTGAATGGTGCCTTGATAAGATCTCCCTTATCCAGAAATTGAACACCCTTAAGAACTTGCAGTCTACACTCTTCCATGGTTGCTGCAGGGAGGTTAGCTAAAAAGACCCAAGTTTCTAGTTTAATAGGGGCAATGAAAGATTTATTAGAAAGAGCCCATAGTTGATGGTCGATGCTTAGAGATTCAAATCTGTTTAAAAGGAAGAAAGGGGAAGACCTTTGATACTTTAGGCACCATTTCAAGGAGGGTGGCCTCACTAAGTGTACACAAATTATTTTGGAACTCCTTTACTGCTTCGAGAGCTGCTTGGTCCCGACAAAAAAGCCCACCACTTTACACCATCGGTGTAGCAGGAGTAGAGACAAACACCGGGTTAAGACCACAGAGTTTTTTCAAAAAATTAGACAGTTCCGCACTGCTGGAGGAAAAGTAGCTAAATCCAAATTATGACCCTTAATTAGAACTAGAGATTGCAAGGCCAAATGAGCAAGCTTCTTCCGACCTTTAGTAACATTCTTATCCAATGCAGCATGGATTTTGACCCAGTCATTAAAAGATAAGAGGTGAAGCAAAGAAGACTCCGCCTCTGCGGAGGATTTCAAAATAAGGCTAGAAGCTTCCGGGCCATTTATACATCTTAAGACAAGACAGCTAGCCATTGAGATATGTTCCATAGGTATATCCATCCCTTGCGCCAGAGTAAGAGTCTGTTCAAGTACAACCAAACATTAGTTCTTTTTTGTGGGGAGCTTGTTTTTAGCAGACCTGTGTAAATAACGTCTAGTTCTAAAAATATGGTAGGGACAGGTGCAGTCAAGAAACTGGGCAGCCTTCACCTTTTCAAACATGATGGCCCTCACAGAATGGTCAGCAATTACCCTCATTCGAGCGGTTAATTTGTATTGCTTTTCCTAAGACAAGCAAGTGATTTGAAGTCAGACAAGATGGCTGTGAATAAAGAAAAAGCATTGGCAGTTCCTTCTTCTTAACTACCAATCATCCTGTAGAGGATATCATGACCAGGAGGAGGAACCCCACCCTAGGCTAGCACAACACCACCTAACACCAACCTACCTTTTCAAGGTTTACAGCAGTGGATGTTAAGTAGTTTTTAGGCTTAGTGTACCCAGGAGTCAGATCCCTGATTATTGCAAAAATTACGATAATCTTGTGTTTAAAAGTGTGTGTGTTTCATTGATTCTAGGGCTACAATAACCACAACTAAATATTTACATATTCAACAAACTCTAGACTCTTGATTCTCACAAAAAACAATACAAAACATCCTTTGTTATTACAGACATTTGCATTTTTACAATATACAAAGCCCATCAAGCTTGGAAAATCGTAAATGGGGGGATGATACAATCACCCATCTGAGCCGAATAGCAGTAAATAAAGCAACAGCAAACAAGATAGACCCTTACCTGCATCCATACAAACAGAGCAACATTACGTTAGATCTGCATGCGTATAGACAGGTATCAACAGGTCTAGTCAGTTGTTATCCATGTCACTCTACTAAAAACTTAAACTACTGCTACACCTAATAGTGCAGTCCATAAGGGTCTAAGTATATGGGCCATAGTTTTCCCCATAGGTCATGACATCCTAGGGGAGGCCAGTGAAGTGCCTAATCCAAATATTTATAAAACATCCCCAAGTCAAAGTCCCATTAAGAAGCAAGGTTACCTAAAAACATTGCATGCTTTTCAAACATGCAGAGAGTACAGGTGGCCAAGAGGTGGTGTATTACAACCACCCAATTTGTGCAAACACCCAATGTCTTTATCCAACTGTGTCTAATGAAAAACCGAGTGTAATTTAGTATACAAGATAATATACATAGCTTATCCTCATAGTTCCTAACCATAAAGTCGAGTATGTAAAATAAAAAAAAAATGCCAGAGTTTTGTTTGAAAAATGGATTATTTTTCAAAAAAACACCATCTCCCAAGGAGCCCCTCAACAGGAGGCTTTTTTTACACAAGATTAACTTTGAAATTAAATCAGACTCCTTCCTCGAAACTTCCTCCTGAATCCCATATATCTATTTCTAAGAAGAAGCAAAAAGTGATACAAGATCTTTAGCACAAGTTTACACAGCCGCAGTATGAGGGACTACAACTCTTACCACACAAAATGTTAGAACCAACTCTACAGATGCATAAGCATAGTCAAAAAATCTCATATGGTCATAGGCCAAAACATAGTGTGCACAAACAAGGGGTACACAAACCAGGTTCATTTTCTGTGAGCTCAAAGTAGATCAATCATTGACTAGCATAGTGGTATCAGCTGATGGTGATTCATAAATATACTAAACATCTATATCCAACAACAATGTTTGTGAATATTATGCAGAATGGAGAAGCCCATCCTAGGGCCATACTTTACTGAAAACAGCAGATTATGACCTTTTTTCCAAACTTATTTAGCCTAGTCAGTACATAAAGTGACTTATTGCAAGCCATAGGTTATTTTTTAAAATTGTTAAATTCAAGCAAGATTTCCCAGCAGAAAAAACCTTCTCAGCCAGAGTTATTCTAGACATGTCATTCCTTCCAGCACTTAGCCTATGTTCATATGCCATACCAATCTTAGTACACCCATAGGGCAGGTAGACCTAAACACCCTTTTAGTAAGCTCAGAAGCTTATCAGTATATGAAACCTTAGTGCTAGTTTCTAATGAAGATTCACAACCATACAAAGTATCCATAACCAACCAAAAAGATTTGTGACCCATATGCAGATAGGATACACCATACCAATTACAGTACAATACATGTCCCAATGATCCAAGTTACACCAACTAGTCAGTCATAATTTCAAGATTCCCTTAGTTTGGCAATGTAACAAAAACCATGAAGAAGTACCTATGTCAGTATAGTAATGCCAGCAAATTATTTATACCATGCTAACATCCTGATGGAGTTTCACCCAGATGTAGTTTAGACCAGTCAAGCTATTCCATAGCTCACAACATAAGAGATATCACCCAGTAAAACCGCAGCCCTAGCAACCAAGATAGGTCCTATTTAGCGCAATACTTCAAAAGGTCAGACACACCAGCATGTAGCATTTTAGTGTAAGCCATAGGTTTTTACAATGCTATTTTACAGATGGAATTCCAACTAGATCAATCTTTCTTAGCGTCAGAGATACTCTAGACAAGTCATGCCATGCCAAAGCCAGTAGCATGTATATCAGCATGGAATCAAGCCCAACTTATAGGACTAAAATAGAGATTGTGCCTTAACTATATAGTCAGAGGAAGGTGAAACAATAATGCAACGCATAGGTGCCCTATATTCACAGCCAGCAAACAGCACATCTACTGGCCCGCATATACTAAACCCTATACATAGCTTAGTAGGGTAAACTAATAAGTGACCTTATCTTATGATAGTTTTCAGAATAATCGTAGTACCATCACGGCTTTACTAAAATTCAATAGACTAATCCCAACATCAATCCAACCTACTGTAGACCAAGTAAGGTGAACCAAAGCAGAGTAAGGTGAACCAATAACAGAACCACTGTTTACACCTTGCAGATATAATGCCATATTGAACGGGCTAGCAAGCCTGAGTCATAAGGACCATGATGTATAGTAAGCAGCACAATGGTTATGGCTAAAGAACGAAAACTAACCAGAGTATCCTAGCTACTGCCGAGCCAGAAGTAAGAGGAGTCTAATGGATAATACACAGGACAACAACCATTTCTTTATGGTGCTTCAAAAAACAGAAAAGTGATACAAGTATTCAAGCTACAGCCCTCAAGAAGCATGCTAACCTGCGTAGCCTCAAGTTCGTTCCCAGCAATCGGTGTTGTTTTCTTAGGCATGTTTGATAGTGAAAAAAGCTCCCTCCACTCTACTCAAACACTCAATGCAGAAAAGCAGAAAATAGCGCAAGAGATCTAAGTGAGAAGCACAAAGGGGCTCTCACCTTTATATAGAGCAGGACTTGTAGGAGTATTGAGAAGCATTCATGGCGCTACTTCCCCGTTGTGAGGGCACGTCTAACCATGCTGAGCGCTGAAACCATTTGTACGACAGTGTATCACATCCTGTAGAATCCCCAGACTCAAATACAAGGTGTGGCACAGGCGGGCAGAGATCACCCTTAAATAATCATGGAGGCGTCACCTCGTATGGCACGTTTTCTTCACGCACAGAAACGCAGGGCACGGTGAAGAACGACCAGTGCCATAATGTACATAACTTGGAAGTTTTCAAGTATTTTAGCTTATTATTTTCATACACACTAAACCAAGGTGAAAAGTCCTTTTGAAGTTGTAAAGTAATTATGCATTTTTCCATACCAAAAAGTGAGAGCCAAGCCTTGAATGCCCTTGTCCTTTTACTTCTATTGGTCCATGTGCTAAGAAAGTATCCTGAATTAAGAGGTTTGACCATGGAAAGTACCAGTTAAGCCCTAATCCACACCGCATTCCCAATCCAATATAGTCATAGTGCAATTAGTTGGAGGTAGCGTGCAGACACTAGATGTAGTATTTTTTGCAGAGTAGAGAGAAAACCACATGTGTGTATGTGTATGTGTGTGTGTGTGTAATGTAGATGCAGTCCCATCGGGCTTAGTACCCTTATCATGTAGAATAAAGAGCCACTACTCGGGTGTGTGTGTGTGTGTGTGTGTGTGTGTGTGTGTGTGTGTGTGTGTGTGTGTGTGTGTGTGGTGTGTGTGTGTGTGTGTGTGTGTGTGTGTGTGTGTGTGTGTGTGTGTGTGTGTGTGTGTGTGTGTGTGTGTGTGTGTGATTATTGGTAATGTGACCGATGTAAGCATGCCCGGCCACGCAGGATAACGAGACCCATTATATGTGTGTGTAGAGTAGATGCAGTTGCTTCTAGCTTAGTATAGTATCCATGTAGCGTAAAGATTCACCACTTGTGTGTGTGTGTGTGTGTGTGTGTGTGTGTGTGAGAGAGAGAGACAGAGAGAGAGAGAGCTAGCAGCCGAGCACCATGAAGGTCGCTCTCCTTGCTTTTGCCCTGCTCCTCTCTCTGCTCTGTGTTGCCAGAGCCAACAACAACATCACAGAGATCCTCGCTTCTCACCCCAACCACTCCACCTTTAGCAGGCTCTGCAAGGAAATAGGGGTCGCGGCCGCCATCTTCTCCACGAGTACCATCATTGTCCTTGTCCCACCCGACTCGGTTGTCGACCCCATTGTCCAGCAGTACTCCTCCGATTCCAACACTCTGTATGATGTTGTAAGCTTCCATGTCCTACTCGACTACTTCGACACTGCCAAGTTCAAGGCCATCACCAAGGGCACTACATTGAGAACCACTCTCTATTAGACCACTAACCAAGTGGCTGGCCAGGATGGCTTTGTCAACATCACTATGAAAGGCAGCTCTATTCATATTTCCCCCGCACAAATGGTGGCATGTCCACTATTTTCTAGAACGAGCTCTACAAGGCCCCCTATATTATCAGCGTTGTCAGCATCAGCACCGTCCTTATCCCTAATGGAATTAGCGTACCAGGTCCTGCCACTGCCCCTGTCAATTTCACCGAGACCTTGATCCAGGTAACTGTTGCAACCCTTTTGTGCATGCTTGATGTTTGGTATGTGGGTGTAATGTGGAAGGACTTGTGCATGCAAAAATGTTTCACACACTAGCATTTTGGATGTGATGTGATAGTTTGCATTTGCCTGCAAGCATCGGGGTTTACGAGGAATGATAGGTTAGCATTTGATATGATATTTTACATTGTTGGACTTTTGGGTAAAAGATTTATGCACCTTCTATGGATGTGTTTGGATGTTTAAGGCTTTATGGATATTAGCATTGCATAGGTGTCGAACGAGGTGCGGAAGTCTGTCCCCCATGAAATGCATGCTCTCATTTCATGTGGGAAGATGGCATGCATGCATGTATGGATGTACATATATGTATGTGCATGTCGATAAAAGGCATGCTTATGATGGTATGCATCATTTAGCTCGACCATGAGTGCTCCTTCAAACCCTGCCTGTGTTGTGCCATATTAGTCCATGCTTCTCCATGATAGTTGTTAGAGCTATAACATGTTTTAACCTTGATGCTTCTCATACGTTTTTTTGCGAAATCAGGCCAAGCACTACAACACTTTTTTGAGTCTCATCAAAGCTACAGGCGTAGATTCACTCATTTTGAAACATGATACTCCACAGCCATTCTTAGTCATTACGATTGAAGTATTGATTATTAGTGGGGATGTGGGAAACTTTTTTTTCTTGCTACAATTAAATTATTGCTTTATATGGATTGTAGGGAATGGGTAAGACAATTGTATTGCTATAAGCTAATTAGATGGTAAAGCAAAGGAATTAAAAGCAAGAAGTTTCAGAATAGTTATGGCCTTCTTTTCAGCTTTGAGTAAAATGAGGACAAAAAACTAGTAGGCTTGATTTCATGGAAAAAATAGAAGACTGGCGGAAGCAGGCGGCCTCGATCTTAGGGCAGTCCGAGTGTGCCTCTGAGCTCTCTCTCGACCTTATGTGAAAATAGACAAAAAATGAGTAAAAGAGGACAATAAGAAAATAATAGAAGTTATCGGGTAAAATATCATTGCACCCAATATTGTAAGCTAGCATACAATCAAGATCGATAGTGAAAACACCAAACAAACGACGGAGCAACTCTTGACAATTTAAGATGCCGGAGCTTCTCATGGCTATGTGAGAAAAGCTATGAGGTAGCCAATGCACAAAGTCCACGCGGTCAAGGTAGCCCGAGCAAATGAGGTTGCCAAAGACAGGACCTATGATCCACATGGTTGCAAATGCTTGCAACCATGGGATCACATGTCCTTCCCCTACATTGCGTGGCGTAGGACATAGTCAATGTGGCCTTCCCCTGCCTTGCATGGTGTATACAGTATTGTAGCAAGTATTTGCGGACAACCAAACTATGGTGAGGAATCCTAAGAGAAATTCGGCAGAGTCTCCCCTGTAAATTGAGTAAAGAACTCAAGTACAATCTCCACCATAAAGCATGCCAAACTAGCAACAAAGTGGGAGATAACTCTACCACTACACAATCATGAAACCCATTGTCAAACGTATCAAAATGCTCACATAAGCATAAAATCAGCTCCACAATTTGCAAATTGCAAGCATATAATCTGGGACAAACAGCTCAAATGATCATAAAGCGCATAGCCATATATGCAAGTAGTGAGCAAACTAGCTCAAAACGCATCCCACAAGAGAAACTACCTGCAAGAATCTGCAAAAAAACTATGAAATGTGTGACTGTCTGTCTGTAGCAACACAAGCATACACAATCCTCACTCTCGTGAGAAAGAATACAAGAACACTAAACCGTGTCCAAGCTGACAAAACCTGTCAAAGTGGGAATCAAACTTGACCACTAAACCATCAAAGAACAATAGATACGTATGGAATGTGGCAAGAATTTGGGAAAAATCCAACAGAGTTTTCCCTAAAAATTGAGTGAACGCTCAAACAATATCACCAATAGCGCATAAAGCATACAGACACTTAGTGTCGCAGTCAACAAATCCACAAATGGTATATGTGTATTGCTTAAACTTTGGCAAACTTGTGCACTCCTGAACAAGTGGCTCTATGGACTTGTACCTGTCTAAACATGCTACAAACCTATGAACCTGCTACCTGCGAGCTAAACCTAGCTCAAAGCTCTATCCACAAATGCATACATAGCATGAGACTGCACAAAACCGTGATAAAAACTACTCTCTGGAATGCCCTACACAATCATACATGAGTCTGCACTACAAGAAAGTGCAAACTATGAGCAATACGTCGAGAATCTTGCATGCTACCTCATCGATCAGAAACCAAACACAAAGCACAATCAACCAGCTTCCTATGGTCAAAATCATCGTTCGAGAGCCACATTCATGGGAAAAAACTGCTCAAGAATGGTCCGCCAAAGCTGCTATGGGTTGGTGTGTGCGATCAAATCTGCTAGATCGAGCCTGAGATGCCGGGGAATGTCCATCGGAGAAAATTTGCTCCGGAATGGGCGCTAGAGGAAAGTCACAAGCAAAGCTACACTACAGGAGAGGCCAACTGTCTCTGTCTCTGTCTCTCTCGCTCTCGCTATGTTAAATCCGAGAAAAGAAGTCGATGTTGCCTTCTGTCGTTGGATGGAAGCACTCACCAAGGTCGTAGATGTTGATGGCTAGTTGTCGATGCCAAGAACAATGCCAAAGCCGATAATGCATGTACGCCAAAAAAAATTGTCAATGTCGGGCCGATGTTGGGGGATGCACGGGCTTACTCACAGAGTCTCGCACATGATGTCTCTATGTGTGTGTGCACCCACGCCAAGAGCACACATGCCCACTCTCTTTTCCACAACCAAGAGAACTCTCTCGCTTGCTCTCTCTTTCTCTTTCTATCTTCCTTGCTGTCTGCGTATCGATGTCGTCTCTCTAATCTCTCTTCACACTCTCTTATCGGTTTTAAGAGTCGTGTGTGTGTGTGTGTGTGTGTGTGTGTGTGTGTGTGTGAACACATGCTAAGAGATAATTTTTCAAAAAAAATACTCTTCTTCTCTATTGACTTTCAAAACCTGCGGAATACTGCTAGCTAATTGCATTGCGCACACACATAAGGCTGGAAACTGCTACCCACAATTTCCCCCTTCCACTCAATCAACAAGGAACAAATGGCTCTACTACTAGCCGATTGCAGTGCTCGGTGCTGCTTTTGAGTCCCCCTTGCAACGCTCATAGTGTGTGTGTGTGTGTGTGTGTGTGTGTGTGTGTGGGGGGGGGGGGGGGGGGGGGGGGGGGGGGGGGGGGGGGAGATCACACACAATCTTCCATGCTAAGCTCCAAGCTCACAATGCTCTCACACCAAGTTGTTGCGCGATAGCTCCCAATGGCCAGCACTATAGCCAAACTTCAATTTTCCCCCTTTGCTTGCTTACTTGTTTCCTTGCTCATCCCTCGTTTGCAAAAACTTGCTAGTCAATTCTTCTCTGCAAGGCTCATTGGACCATCAACGGGTGCTCTAATTGCTTCGATTTGTTGTTGTGGCTGCCCATTCAAGCCACCTTGATCACAAGCCTTCATCTCAGCACACTATGCAGAGTTGCTTGAACCTTGCTCAGTTGCCTCCAAGCTTGGCTATGCGAAGTCTATTCGACTTGCTCAAGCTCTGCAATTTCTACAGATCCTCGACTTCACCTACAGAGCTTGTGAAGCTTGAATTCTCAAGCTTGCTCGACACTTCTTGAACTCACTCTTCTGCAGATCTAGATTCCTTCTTGAGTACAAGGTGAGTGCGTACGGCAAGGCTTCAATCTTGCAAATCCGGCTCCGATCCACACCAATCAAGCTCCGGATCCAAGATCCACCATCACTGCAAGGCTCCAAGATCCAAAATCTACCACCACCGGCTCCCAATCTGGCACTCATGATCCCAAAATCGATTGTAAGCGTCAAGCTTCCATAGCCATCGCCATAGCCAACGAACTCACCCCGCAGGGCCAAACCCACCACAGCTAAGTGCCAAAGCTTTGATACTAGTTGAAGAGTGTATGTGCACGGATGCATGCAGATGTAGTGCGGTGTGTGTGAGAAGGGGAGAGGGAGAGAGTAGACCGTTGTGTGGGTGGAATAAATCTCTAAATGAGGAGCTCCTTCTTCTTGGTATATGTACAAGAATAAGGTCATGGTCAGTGGAAAACCGTCCATAGCGTGGGCGGTCGGGCAAGGCACAGAGACCTTTACCCCAACAAAGGAGACCATCATGCTCAAGCACTTGGCTATGGATACAAATCCAAGCAAGTGAAAGCTTCTTCTTCATCATTTCTACTAGCTTTCCCTTGACTTAGCCTATACAAAATACAAATTTTCTTGCACCCTCATCTACTTCTTACCCTGCAGTTCTTTCAAAAAAAAATCTTGCTTGAAAGAAGTATACTTCTTTCACCCTCATCTACCTCTTACCCCATAGTTCTTTCTCCTCATTGGGATGCTTAGGGCATGGGGAAGAGGATTATACCATGGAATCTTAAAGAGCGCCATCTTCTTGGTTCAAAGAAAGCTCCACAAGAGCACAAGTTGTGTTGTAATCAAAGCTCTCTTTGAGAGATAATTGTGTCCTCATTGAGTTGTCAATCTTTATTGTGGTATTCTCTTTGAATTATGTGCATGATTTTTGTGTTTTAATATGTAAACGTGTAAAGAAATCAACCTGGCACAACTTATAGTCTCCTCTTTAATCTCTTCCTTGAAAAAAATCTCGCCTTTCATAAGCTAAAATTCATTAATTCTAAAGTAAGAATTAGATTCTCTAACATCGGTATCAAAGTTAAGGTTTCTCTTTTCTTGAATAAGAAGAGAGGTTTTTGAGTAATTTATGAATGGTTGGATTGTTTCATTGCAATAGGGTAAGTGGGACAAGGAAATTTAATCATGACACAACGTAATCAAGAGAATGTCATTAATAATGACAACTTAGGTATCTCTCATGGTATAGCAGTTGATGATGGTTGCATAATTGCCAGCTACCTTGTTGACAAGTTACAAGAAACAAAGGGAAACCCTGTTTTGCAAGCGGAGGTTCAAAGACAAATTCAAGCCCTTCAAGTTCCCCCGAGTGCCCAAGAAGAGAGAATTCATGTGTGGCCTCCTAGTGAGACCTCCAAAAGAGGAATCTCTTTGGGTAATGAAGAGGAGATACTGGAGGACTTCCAATGCAAACTATCTAGGAAGAAGAAGTATGTCTTGAACTTTCAAGGGAGAGGTATGAAAGTGACACCCCTCCTACCTATGAAAGTGATGCTACCCCAAGAAGACTTCAAGCATGAAGGTCACCTACTCCTTCCAAAAATAAGAGAAAGTCATCAAGTATTCCTCCTTATGAAAATTCAAAGAAGGGAAAAGGAAATCCAAGCAAGAGGAAGCAAAAAAAGCAGTCACCATCCTTGCCTTCTTCTTCTTCCTCCTCTTTGTCATCACCATCTTTTGACATGGAAAACAAGGACTTGGCACCCAGAAGAGAAGGCGTAAACAGAGGAGTTATGTCTCATGCAAGAGGTCACAAAAGCTAAAAATTGTTTAAAGAGGGAGGAAAAAACATCATATTTCTTACCTACGATGGAAATTATGGAGCTGTTGATAAAGTGTTGGCTTTTATCCAGGAATTTGACAGGACTTTTGGAGATAAAGATTTCTTGAAATATTCAAAGCTCCATAATGTTTCTATTCATTTCCAAAATTCAGCCCATAAATGGTGTGACAGCCTACGTGCTCAAGGTGAAATTCCAAAAACATGGAAAGCTCTAAACATTGCTATTATGAAGCAATTCCTTGCAAGTGGTGCCAGAGATAGAGTCCTCACGGAATGGTGAGGCTTGAAGATGGCCCCATATGAGTCTATTCAAAAGTATGTGGACAAGTTTTAGGACTTACATCACAAAGCCACTGTCTACAAGAAGATAGATTTTGTGGAGCAAAAGCAACAATTTTGTGATGGCCTCTCTGAAGAGATGAGTGGTCAACTCACAACGACCTAACCTATCTAGGAAATTCCTCAAGGATTCATTTCCAACAAGGGAGTAAGAAGGGCTCAAAACCAACAGAAGCTAAGGAACCATTTGAGCCAAAGGGGAAGAATAATGCCACAAAAATTTCTCCCAAGGCTAACAACAACAACAGCAAAGAAGGAAAAATCTACAAATGTAAACATAAATTTTACCTAAAGAAGTTGAACGTAATCGTAAAGATTAAAAATATCTCAAGTGTGGGGAGCAAGGTCACGTTTCTCAGGTGTGTCCAAAGAGAAGTGAACGTAACGACCCTCCTAGAGCCACCATGGTGGAAGCTCTAAAAGAGGAAGGCCATTGCAAAGAAGCACCACTCTCTTATGCTTGGGGAAAAGTAAGAGAGCATGATGCTTTCATATAGTTTGACCTTGGCGCTCCCATAACTTCATTTCTATTAAGCTAACTATCAAGCTAGGAATTCATGACTTTGAGATGGGAGATGTGGTACAAGCAAATGGAGCTTTCAAAGGGCAAGAGACCTCAGTCACTCCATCGAGTGGGAAGCTAAGGCTCCATGTGCAAAGCTATGTCGCGACAAAGAAGATTTCTTCATCTCTTCACTCAAGCATGAAGCTGTTATCCTAAGGGCACCATGGTTTGATCACATGGCTGCCACTATGAAGTTTCTTGAGAGAAAAGCCCTATTTTCCTATCGAGGCAAGGATATTGCACTTGATGTAAATAGTGCGGGCAACACTATACCACTTATACGGACTCAAACTTTAGACAAAGTAATGAAAATCTCTCTTTCTTGTTACATGGTTTTTGTCAAGGAGTCTAAGAAAGATGCATGTGTTTCTAATAAAGTTAAAAATGAACCTAAAGAGGAATTAGAATTCTCTAGTTTTCTAAATGAATCTCAAGATGTGTTTACGGATGACATTCCCAAGGAGATACCACTTAAAAGGGGACAAGATGATCATTCCATAGAACTTCTACCTAGTAGTACACCTCCTAATAAGCTTCCTTATCGAGTCTCACTAGCTCAACAAGAGGAGATTATGAGGCAAGTAATCGACCTTGTGAAAAAAGGGATGGCCAAACTTAGTTCATCTCCATTTTGTTTACACGTTCTACTAGCAAAAGAAAGATGGTATTTATAAAATGTGTGTAGACTATTGCATGCTTAACCAGATAACCATAAAGATTAGATTTTTTATGTCCCAGACATAGAAGATATATTTGATAAGGTACAAGGGTCTACGTACTTTAGTAGAATAGATCTCAAAAGTGGTTATCATCAGATAACATTTGTGCCTGAAGATATTCATAAGATAGCATTTCATAAGACTTTTGGCCTAAATGAATTCTTGGTACTTCCTTCTAGACTTACCAATGTGCAAGTTACCTTTAATCGAATGTTGGAGAGGCTCTGTAGAGCTCATCAAAGTTTCACGGGATTATTCTTTGACGATATTATCATCCACTTGAAGTCTATTGAGGAACATAAGCAGCATCTTCAAGTAATATTTTAAGTTTTGAGAGATAATAAGCTTTACACTAATCAAAATAAGTGAAAAGAGTGTTAGTATTTAAGTCATATTATCTCCGAAGCAAGGATCTGAATGGACCTTGAAAATGTGAAGGTAATAAAAGGATGGCCTATACCAACAAATCAACATGAATTTTGAAGCTTTATAGGAATGTTTGAATACTATAGACGCTTCATAGAAAAATTCTCATTCATAGTAGGACCATTCTATGATTTAACTAAAAAGAATGTTAAAGTTGTATGGACTGCAGAAGAAAATGAATCTTTTGAGTATTAAAAGGCAAAGATTACCTCTCAACCCATGCTAATATTACCAGACCTTTCAAAGCCTTTTGAAGTCCAGTATGATGCTTGTGGACAATGCTTTGGAGTTGTTCTACTTCAAGAAGGGCATGTCATAGCATACAAAAGTAGGAGATTGGATGACCAAGAAAAGAATCTAGGTACCTATGAAAAAGAGTTGCTAGCTATCATACATGCCCCACATGCATGAAAGCATTATCTCTTAGGCACCCATTTATTTTGCACACAAATCATCAAAGTCTTAAATACTTTTTGACACAAATTAAATTAAGTGATAAGAAAATGACGTGTACAAACACTCTTTCACAATTTAACTTTCATATTGCTAACATAGCGGGTAAGCACAACCAAGTGGCCAATGCACTTTCACAAAGACCAAGGGTGAATGTTGTATCAATAGCTACTCGCAATGATTTGTCCTCTATGATAGATAAGTATGCTACGGATCAAGATCTCAAAGATGAATGTCAGCCATTGCACTAGGGAAGAGCAAGGAACCATACAATGTGCAACATGGTTATCTTCTCTGTGGTAATAGGTTATGCGTTATTACACATAGTTTACATAAAAAGTTCATGTATGAATCTCATGTTCAACCATATGTGGTACCTAGAGGGATTCAAACTACTCTCAAGGGAGTAGAGATGTACTTTCATTGGCCAACAATGAAAACAGACATATCGGACTATGTTGCCAAATGCATTGTATGTCAAAAGACAAAGTATGATAGAGGGAAGCAACCTAGCTTGCCTTAGCCATTGCCAATATCTAATTCCCCATGGGAAATTATATCCATGGATTTTCCCATGAGGGACAGACTCGAGAGAGGTGAACAATTCATGATGTGAGGTAGTGTGCTTCGTAGCACCACGTCGAAATACCACACGTGTGAATCTGCAGCCACTCACATGCATGCATCATGGACAGCAGGATTGTAAGTGCACTCTGCACTAAAATCCCATTCTGCATCAACATCAACATCACAGTCTCCTTTCACAGAAGACTCAACAATGGGTGCATTCGTAGTGGAACCAGCATTTGTAGTGGAACCACCCTCTTTCTTATTAGCCTCTTTGGCCTTCAACTTAGGACACTGCTTGATCAAGTAATCATTAGCCTTACAATAATGGAAACACATCTTCTTTTTTCCCTTATCACACCAGAATTTCCAGACGAAGTGCTATCAGCAAAAGCATTGGGAACAGAAGTTTTGCCACTCGCAGTAGAACCATAAGAAGTGACTGCATTGCTGTTTTACCACCCTTTCTTTGAGAAGCAATAAAAGCCTGTTGAACTACACACTGTCTAGTCCTTTTTTTTTTTGAAAGTGACTTTTGCAATAGCAATTTTCATAATGCATCAAACTTGACAACTTCAGGATTTCCTTGGGTCATAAGTCTCCAAGTACTAGCAAAAGTCTAGTAAGAATCTAGTAAGGCATCAGAACAGTCTACACAAGGGAACTGTCTTAAATGACCTCACCTGCAAAAATAAGTTGCTCATTGATATCCATGACACCAGCAAGGAAAGTGTCCATATCATCTTCTTCATGCATAATCTTCAACTCCAGCTCTTTACGCAACAAAACAATTTTAGCCTCATTGCGACTTGCATAAAGACCAACCAAAATATCCCAAGCCTGTTTCGCAGATTTTGTTAACGAATATGAGGAACAATGGTGCGCTTCAGAGACAACGCAATCAATGCATGAGCCTGTGCATCCTTTACATCCCAACAATATTGTTCTGTCGTAGACAAAACGACTCTAATAGCAGCAATCCTTGCAACAAGACCCTGCCACATCCTCAACATCACCTGCATCCGCAGAACCAGGACGTATATCAATGCCCTGCACAATATTTTAGATGCCCTTTGACACAAGAACATGTTGCATAATGTAAGCCCACAGAGGGTAATTGTCCCCATCCAATCTTTCCTCAGCAGCAGCAAACATCTTGAACACATCTGTGTTGTTGTCAGACATGGTAAATGATGCACCTAATGTGAAAACTGCCCGAAAAGAGGAGAACGAAGCGGGAAGAACACGTGATATATCCCACAAACCATAGAATACTATAAGGCACATGTTATGCAAAAATGGCACTGACAGAAATTTTGCACAAAATGACAAAACAGCCTGTGCAGTACTGTCTGTATAGTGAAATGGAGGCCGAAATGTTGTGCACCACACAATGCTTAGTTGACATAGGGCCAAATTTGACACCACATATAGGCCAAACTTCATACAAAACCCAATTTTTATTGTCAAACAATGCCATCTAAATCCTCAACGAAAGCCAAGCATGCATATGAGTACCCCAAAACCTAGGTTTTCATTAACCAACATGTGGCAAGTATAGAATTTTGGTTAATATTGTTTAAGTTATGGGGGGAGTACCCTTCTAGTGATATGAAGTGGTAAGCAGCTAGAGGGGAGATATCATCCTCTACACAAAAATTGGGTTCTTAGGCAATAAGCCATTGGAAACTTGTCTTGTATTCATCACAACAGCCACAGAAAAATAGCGCCATTCAAGTACAACGGATAGATTGGGTTGTTACCATATACATGTGGTAGTGATGTGTGTGAACACACTAGGATCACCGGGGCATTTTTTCCCTCTTTAGGAGGTTTTTCCCCCCGTGCATTGTATATACGCCCATCACTCTAGGGCTATCTATCTTTCCATAGCACACTAAGTAACACACTCTCTATCTTATGCCTTGAGCTTCCTTCATCTTCTCCTAGCTGTCTGCGTTTCTCTGCAACCCTAATTCCAATAATTGGTATCAGAGCAGGTTGCGTCCTCTCGGGCTTAGTCACCAGCAGCTCCAGCACACGCCTGCTCATTTTCTCCAATTTCAGTGCTATACCGTTGATTTATTGGGTGTCTCCTTAGAGGTTTCAGTTGGGTCAGCAATTGACTTGAAGTCTTGAAAGCCTGACTTGCTTGAAGAAGCTGATCCATGAGGGTTCTTTGATGTAGAGGCATATGTTGTCACATCTTTTGTGCTAATCGGTGAAAGGTTCACTTTGGCTTTACCTTTGTCTGCAAGAGTTGTCTTTGATTCTTGCGACTTTTGCAACTCTGAATCTAGCTTTAACGATAGCTGTAAATGTTGTTGGCTACCTTTTGGAAAAGAGAGTATTAGCATTTTATCTTGTTTGTAGGCCTTGTGTTGGTCTAACCACTGATGTCCAAGGATGACATCTGCATGCATGTCTTTTGAATACTTTACCTAAAACTTTACCAGGTTTTCATGATTTTGGATGCTAAGGGTAGCAACCATGTCTTCTTGACTTGTATGCATACCTAGCATTATTTTGCTATCATGTTTGCATGAAGTGATCTGGAGGATCCTTTGGGTGTTCTCTGCAATCATATCGCACTCTACTTCTTTATCCAATAGGGCATTGCATCTGACACTTCCTCCATTTACACTCCTGAGGACTATAGCTATTCTCATTGGAGGTGCTCTTGAAGATTTATGTCCTACTTTTGTCATGGTCTCATCTTTATCTAAATGTGTCTCTATGGAGGGTGGCTTGAGACTCTGTTTTCCAATTTCAATTTCATTAGCTAATTTAGCTGGCAATGTCTGGATCTTTGGAATTTCTATTGCTTCCTGGTTGTCTGCAATTTTTTGAACTTCTTTACTTCTTGTCTTGGTGGAATTCTTTGCTCAATAGCTATCGTGGTTGCTCTTTGTTCTGTTTGATCTGCACGTCTTGATGCCTGATCTTCTTTAAGCTCTTCTGAGGTTAAGTCCGATGGAGTTGAATCATCTTCAATAAGATCTGCTTTGCTATCAGTCTCCATTTTAACTGTGCTTGAGGACTTTGTGTTGTCGTCCACGGGTACCAGTCCTGGTCTTCACTCTTTGCTTTCTTTGATGACTCCGTCATGTTTGAACACTGTATCTCTAACATATTTTGGGCCATTGGCATTCCCACTATGATGTTATCTGTAAGATCTTTTGTTGTGATCACATGGAATTGGGCGATGATGATTTGCGGACCTACTTGAATGGCGGTGGAGATGATTCCCCAGCATTTTGCTCGTTTGTCTCCAGGTATGCTCACAAATTCAGGAGCATCTTCCAGCTGTGGTTGGCCACATCTTTTCCAAGTAGGAAAAGACATGAGGTTCTTGTCTAGCTAAAAATCTAGCTTTTCTTCACTTGACAGCTTTTCTTCGTGTTCACCAATAATGTTGCACTTGATCTTCTTGAGATTTCTCTCTTAAATGACTAAGTTTGTTGTGGTTGTGTCCTTTGGTTTAGCTTTATCTACATTTTCTTGTTTTGACCACCTGCTTCAATCGATGTTGACTCCATTGGCTGTAATATTGTCCTTTTTGCTTGCAATTGTTGAGCATTGTCTACTTGCATTTGAGTAACCTTTGATCTTAGAAGATCCATTGTACTGTCTGGGAGAATCTGTCTCTTTGAAGGAGATTTTGGTGGTGACCTTTGTGTATCCTTCTGGACTTTAGCTTTCATTGATTTTGACTTGTTTGTCACCTATTCTGGCAGCTTGAGGCTTTGCATCATCTTCAAATAGTCTTCGACTTTAGTTTTACCATCCATAGGGGTTTGTATAAGGTCATGATTTTGTTGACATTGATTACCATGTGCATCTCGATTTGCATATGTGAGCTTGGTCACATGTAACTGTTTGAACACTATTGGATTTGTCAGCTTTTGACTTTGATTTGTGGAGATCATCTGAAACTTTTGTCCCTGATGACCTTCCTAGAGGCATTTAGATGTAGACTCTAATAGAATCTGGGTCAATTGGAAACTTCCAACAACCATATGATCTTTCAATGGTTTCTGCTTTGAAGGGGTATGTTGGCTAGAGGCTCTAGGGCTTCTAACTGACATTGGGTTTTCTGATGCATGAGCTGATTATGATGAATTTGTAGCTCCCCCCGTCCTAGGGTGATCACTATAGCCTGCTTCATTATGAGAGTTCAAAAATGTTTGGCTCTGGTTTAGTCTCACCTTTTGGGACTGTGAAGGCACACTTTGTATAGCATTGTTTATGTTTGACATCTGTAAACTTTCTGCATAGTTTCCTATATATCTTCGTGAAGATGACAAATTATTCCCCAAGTCAAGCTATAGATAGCATTATCTTTGCCCTCATATTGTCTATCCCATGGGTCTCCTATGATATGAGCTTCTGTGGTTTCATGACTCAAGTCATCATAGATTTTAGACTCTCATCTATATCGACGTCTGTTTTGGTCAAACTATATGCTCGTTTGGTCACAACATCGAAGTCTGATTTTTGATGGAGGAGTGTTTGGCTCTGAACAGATTTATGGGTTCACTCGAGCAATATCCTTCAGCTCTAGAGAGGATGGGCTATAATAGTTTCTATCCTCTGAAATGAACCATCCTTTCTGATCTATCACTGGACGCACTTCTATGAGTTGGGATGTGGGACGTTCAAACACTAGTTAATCCTTTTTGTACATTTGCCCTTTTTGGTCTACATAGTGTGCATATGAATTATGTGTGCCATACAACGCTAACATCATTCGCTTTAATGTGTCCCTTAGACTCGTGAAGGATTGCACACTTGTGGCAGGGGATGCATAATCATTTGCAAACCTAACAGTCTTTCAACATTCGGTGATATATTCACACTTTGACCAAATTCACGTAGGAGTTTGTTGTTCAAAGAATCAATTTTAAGATTTTTAGGTGCCTGTGCATCTCATGCAGATTTTGAACTTGCAGTGCTTTTACTGGTGTTTCTAACGGTATTGCAAAATCATCTGATTGCATTAAAAGTGACGAGTTAGATGCACTTACATTGAGATTCGCATTTCCAATTTGTTATGTGCCTTGCTTGACAGTTGATGTGTCCCTGTTGTCTGGATTTCTTGGACAATCTTCAGGAAAATTTTCAATTTTTTCTTCCACAACGTGAGCAATACACCATGTCTAGTGGTATTTCATTTAGTTTTGTCATGTCAAGCTCTTTCTGTGAGGAGCTTCTGTTTATGTGCTTGCCAAGTTGTCGGCATCTTCTTTGAGAACACTAAGCATCAAGCTATAGACGCTCCATCTTGACCTTTGTACCGTCTTTGGCTTGGTTCTCCCATCACACTGGCTCCTATTGGTTGATCTATTGGATGTTCCATTTATGGCTCTCGACTATAGATATGACCATTGTAATCCATGTACAACGATCCTGATTGCATATGCAACAGCTGGACGGTTGCAGATTTGTGCAGGTTTTTGGATAACCACTTGAATCCATCTTTTGCACTTCTATCTGCACCTCGTCTTTGAGCTTGCAAAACCTAGCTCCAATGAAGTCTGTGAACATCTGGGAGTTCTCTGAATCTGGTTTCACTCTTATCCATAGGATTGTGGCTCCTTTGTTGCTTTTGCTGCTCATCAAGTATCTATGGCCTTCTAAATCTGCATATAAAAACTTATCTCTATTGTAGCCATATAGTTGTAGAAGCCGCTCTTTTGCACTTGTGCCGATGTTGCCACTACTACTAGCTTGCTCTGCTGTACTTGAATTCTCGACTCGATTTGAGTCCATGCTAGCTTGCTCTGTAAAAACTGTCTCTTAGCAGATCTTGGTGTTGATTAGTAGAATTTCTCCTGCTCGATTTGACAATACTGCTTTTGGCAAAGCAATTTTGGCAGTTGACTGCTCTTAGACTCACAAGAGTTGATTAACTCTAGCTCGAAAGTGTCAAAATTGATTGCAACCTTTGAAATGATGAAAATCTAGGTTTTGAATAGCCTAACATGCAATCCAATGTGATTTGTGCCCCTGTTCATCCGTTTAGAAGCTCAATTTGCAATGCAATTACTTGCACTAGCCAATTTCTAGCGTGCACGATCACTTCTAGCTTCTTGACTGAATTGTGGCAACACCTTCCAGAACTGGACTAGAACTGTGATGATCTTGGCTCAAATGATTACCAACCGTTTGTTGATGAATCCCCTATTTCTAGGTCAAATTTGAAACTCTCACAAATTTTGTAACTTGCACTTGCTAATTTTCACCCGAATCTGCTATATTCAGTCCCGAGTCGCAATTTTCACGCGTGAAACTACCCTAATGGCTTGATTTTATTGAAAATCCGTTTCGAACTGCGCTTTTATGTGCTCGATTCCATTTTGACAGGTTTTCGATTGTTTGGTTTAAAACTTCTTGATTTTCGCTTTTTTAATCAATTTCCGGATTTCAAGACCGGCTCACTCAGTTTTTTTTTTAGTTTTTTGTTGTTTTTGGCTTTGTGGCTTTTCACTCGACCTGTTTCTTTCGCTCTTGTGATGCGTGAATTCTTTTTAGCGATGTTTTTTTCTTGTTTGCTTTTTTGCCTCTTTCGACGACTCGTCATTTATTTATTATTTTTGTGAAATTTTGAATGTTCGAAAATTTTTGGTATTTTTATGAATAATTAAAATTTTTGGTGATTTTTTTATTTTTATATTTTTTTAATGTTTTATGATTTTTTTTGGGGATTCATTTGATCAAATTTTTAAAATTTAATGAGTTTTTTTTTTGTGAATTTTCTAGATTTTGTGAATTTTTAGTGACCTTTCTATTTTTTGTGAATTTTTAAAACCATTATTTGTTTTTCAAAATGGATTTTTGGCTTTTTATTGTTTTTATGTTTTTTAAAGGGATTTTTATTGTTTATGTGACTTTTTAAACTTTTTTCTATTCTATTTATTATTATTATTATTATTGAATTTTTAAAAGCCTTTTTATATTTTTATGAAATTTTTTGGCTTTTATTGAATAAACAAAAAAACAAAAAATAATAATAAAATAAACTAATATATCCTTACCTGAGGTTGCTAGCGTGTGCGTGGGAGGCGGGCAGCGAGGGTTGATGTGCAGGCGCAACAGCGTGCCATGCGCGCGAAACAGAAGGAGAGAGAGTTGGAGAGTGTGTGTGTGTGTGTGTGTGTGTGTGTGTGTGTGTGTGTGTGTGTGTGTGTGTGTGTGTGTGTGTGTGTGGTGGGTCGACACATGGCGCGAGAGAGAGAGAGAGAGAGAGAGAGAGAGAGAGAGAGAGAGAGAGAGAGAGTACACGACAGCGGGCCTGAGCGGGGCAAAGAGAGAGAGAGAGAGTGGGTGTGTGTGTGTGTGTGTGTGTGTGTGTGTGTGTGTGTGTGTGTGTGTGTGTGTAAGTGTGTGGGTCACCACGTGGTGGGGAGAGAGAGAGAGAGTACACGACAGCGGGGCAGAAGAAGAAGAGCATTTTAACGCCGTAGGAAACTATCCCAAGAGACCTTAAAGATCTATCCGACGAGGAGAGTTGAGAGAGAAATAAGAGAGAGGGGTCCCACTCCCTTGTTGGCTTCCAGCGTCAAAACAGAGGAGAGAGAGGAAAAGACAAGAGAGCAAGTGGGAGAGCTTTCATGCGCCAAAAGGCAGGGCTCAAGAAAAAATAGGTTCGCTTTATCCAAAGCTGAAGCTCGAAATTTGACCGTCGAGTCCGCACAACCGTCAAAATTTGTCGGAACGTGCATCCAAGCTCGAGATCAACCACCAGCACTCACGTCGAAGCAAATCTTTCAATTTTAAATTTTTCAAATGCTCAAAACTGCCAAATTTAGTCCAAAAATTAGCCAAAAACATTAAAATCACGTGAAAATCCAAAAAATTAGCAAAAACATCCAAAAAAAAACCCGAAAGATTATAAAAATCTCAAAAAATTATCGACAATCACGATCGAACACTTTCAACTGGCATAAGCACAACAAAAGTAGCAGTTTTTATTGAAAACGTGATTTACAACAAAATCAACAACCCGGTCCACGGAAATAGCGAAACGCTCAAAACTCGACCAAGGAGTGCACAAATGTGCTCAAAATGATGTTATAAATATATAGACAAAATAGCTCGAAGATATAAATATATATCAGATTTTTTCAGAATTAAAGAAAAAATTAATACAAAAAATAGCAAAAATTTACAAAATTTAAACACATAGGGGATTAGTGCAGCCAAATCAAATCACAATAATCACATCAATTCAATTGCCAAATAATTTCATCAATAAAATCCAAACTAGGCAATTAAAATCGATAAAATTAGGTCAAAAATTGACGCATTTGGAGTGCTCAAAAATGCAGCAATTAGCCATTACACACATCAAATATGCAATCAAACATTAAATTAATCATGCACATTAAGCACTTTATAGGCACACACACACACACAAGGGTTAATCTTGTCGAAATTGAAATTTGTATTCACAAATCTCTAATTGGGCATGACCACAACACAATCAATCATCACAATTGAAAAATCATTAAGCACACATTGATTTTTAGGTTTACAAACAAGACCAAAATAGTGCATACACACACTCATTTAGAATGCACACACACTTGATTTTAGTGCACACATTTTCAATTGACCATTCAAGCATGCAATTAGATCAATTAGGCACACAATTAGCAATGTACATTCAGCAATTAGCAATTGAACTTGTCAATTCCATACACCTCCAAATCTAAAAAATTTCGGCATTACGCGACAGCATCAAAATGAACATTTTAAAAAAATTCAAAGCATAACATAGCATCGACATGGTGTTAATTAACATACCATAACATAGCATCGACATGGTGTTAATTAATATAGCATATCATAGCATCATCATGGTATCTCTACACATGTTTAGATTCTAGGGAGGTTGAGAATACCACCTTGTTTACCTTTCCAATGAAGATCGGTTGAATGGTTGAAAGCTCCAATCCTTAGTAAAAATTAGTGTGTAGTTAGCAAAAATTAGTGAAATTAGCAAAGGGTTAGTGTGAAATTAGAGTGTGTAGGCACACAATTGGCAAGATATGGTGACAAATTGGGAAAAAATGAACACATTGCTTCATGCACACACATCCAAAATCCACAAAGCCATAAACACACAGGTGAAATTAGTGAGGAAACACATCTGATTATGCTTACACTAGCGTAGGCCATCGTTCCCCAGCAACGGCGCCAAATGTTGGGGGTAGTAGCATATCTCCAATGACCAACAAAATTATCAATCCGGAGAGATCAGTTACCCGGCTAGGGCATGGAAGCACTCACACGATTAGTGAGCTAATCATGACAACGCGAATGGTGACTGTATGAGGGAAGCTTCTCGACCTTTGGAGGAGCTAAGCCACAATGATTGGCAATCTCCGCATCCACTTCCCTTCACCTCAAATCAACCCAATCACACACACTAACAATTGCAAGAAGCACACATCACTAATCTTGTCATGCAATATATTAATCGCAAGCGCACACACACATAGATCTATTGAGCACCACACTCCAATCAAGCCTACATGCACACACAAGCAAAATAGGGCAATCACACAAGATTAGAGAGGGATTAGCCACTAATTAGTTATGATCTAGCTAATCAAAGCATCATTAGCAATCACAAGAAGTATGAGAGAGACATAGTGAAAGAGAATCACGCATTGATTAGTGTTAATCAAGTCACATGAGCAAGGAGAAGCTCAACGACTCCATAGCCACACACCTCATGAGATCTCACTAAAGAGTGGTCTCGACAAATGAGCTTGAGAATCCTAATTTCTTTTACACACTACTTTATATACCTAGGGTAAAAATATGCAATGTCTGGGCACCTAAGGCCTTTAGGGCTTCACCACTTTTACTGAATCTTCAACCTAGACACGCTAACTAACCTATTCTTTACAGCTTGGAACTCACATTGAGCCCGTACCACATTAAAAATATTACAATGGCTTGAAATAAATCGGAAATTTACAATACATGACCATTTTGGAAAAAGTGAAAAGTGTGTCATTCTAATCTTTATCGCTTCTTCATGTTGATCTTTGATGTGCATCCGTAAGGCTCAGGCCTTTAGCAGCTTCTTTTAACTGACGTCGGCTCAGTTAACATATGCACAGAGGCTGAGGGCAGAGAGTAATATTTTTTTGTTGCATGGATTACAACTAAGAGTAGTTGAACGGGTTGTGCTCAAGTGGTTGCAGGAGCTGGTCAAAAAGTTGCTACTTTAATGCGTGGGAGATTCACTCTATATACAAAACGGGATGGCACCTGCGAGCGGACGACTTTGATAAAACCCCTATATACGACTCATATTAGGGAATATGACCCCCTTTTGACGCTTATATGACAAACAATGAAGAAAACTATGATACCCCTATCTTACATATAAAATTTAGGTCTCACATGATCTAACTGAGTAAAGCTAGTCAAAAAGTGTGTAGCATAATTACTAGCAACGTACTAAGGAACCACATTTGTTGATAATTAGATGTACCCTCTTGATATGCCTTAGTTTTACTTTCAAACTATGTACCCGATCAGTCTGCACTCTAGCTACTCGTCCAATTCTGACCCATCCAAAGCTGGTGTACATCAACCCTTGACCTACTCCAAATCAGCCCTTATCTATGACCAGCTTGATGCAAAATTGGATGTGTGACCTGGTAAAAAAATTCTCCAAAATTCAATCGAGTTCTAGTGCACACTGGTGACCAATCGTTACAAGTAATCAACCCGGGTTAGTTCCCCCCCCCCCCCCCCCCCCCCCCCCCCCCCCCTATAAATATGATACCCCCCTCTCTTATTTTTAAACTTGGAAGATAAATTATTGGGGTCATGCCCCTAACTTATACACTTATGTAACCTGTAAAAAAATCCCCCTTCCCTGCACTTACGTGGTGCGATAAGTTTTCCATGGTGAATCCCCCGGGCTTTAATGGTGTGGATTATAATCATATTCTCCCTTTTGTAAGGTTAGCAAATTTGTAAGGGGCAAGAAAGAGAATCTGGAGGAATCTCACGGATGAATTGAATAAAATATGAGGAGCCATTAGATTATAAAATATGAGAGGAGCCAGTAGGTTATAAAATATGGAAGTAGGTATTGTACCTGTATTTTGTGGCAAAAATTGATCGCAAAGCACGACGTGTATATATGCTACCTAGCATCAAAACCCCGCAAGAATGGGAAATTAGAAGTTAGTAGATGTTGGAATAATTAAAATTGTATAGATATAGGGTTAAAAGGTCATGATCAATGCATTATGTGCTTGCATGTAGTACCCACAAAAAAGTATTCAATATGTACGTATTGTGGGGAGGGGACACTGTCCTCACTCAGTTATTATAAACGGTAGGAAATGTGCCCTTCCCCTGTATACTTGTTTTCTCATCCAATGTTGAAGGGTTACAATATGCTTCTCCCTCAGTGTGAAGAGTAATGTTTGCTTCTCCTCCAATATAGGAGGGTCACTTTTCTCTTAGGTTTGCAATGCATTGAGAGGAATTCGTTACCTTCAAGTTTTCAAAATATTCACGTCATGTTGATCCTACTGCAAAATGGTACAAGGATACAAGAGGTTGAATACCATGATAATGATTTTGAAGGCCACAGTGTCCTTTTAGGAGGACTGATCGTGTGGACTATCACGTTTGTTCCTTTACCATCTTCTATCATCATGTCAACCACAAATATCCATCATTATGTTGATCATGTCTTCAGTGCACCATCATCATCTCTTTCTACACATGTGCACATTGTCCTACAAAATCGACTGCATCGTTGAACTCACTTCTATATCCATTCTCTTTGTCATGGTGGTCTCTGTGTCTTGGATACCTTCTCTCATGTTGAGCGTGATCACGATCATGATGTTGATCATCTCTACTGCGATCTTCATCATCATCTTCTATCATCTTGTCAATTGTCATGTTCACTTCTTTACCATCTTCAACCATCTCTTCTATCTTCATCATCTTTGTCATGGTCTTTTTGTGTTTTATACCTTCTTGCATGTCACCAGCAATCTCCATCATCATGTTCTTTCATTGTGTAGAGGCACTTCTTTACCATCTTCTACCATCATGTCGACCATGATTTCCACATCATGTATATTAGGTCTATTATGATCTCTATCATCATTTGCTACCGTTGTGTTGATTGTCACCTTCACTTCTTTACCATCTTCTACCATGGTGTCTACCACAGTCTCCATCATCATTTCTGGGATACCTTTTCTCATGTTGATCGTGATCACCATCATCATGTTGATCATGTCTATTGCAACCTTCATCATCATCTTCTATCATCTTGTCAATTATTGTGTTCACTTCTTTACCACCTTCTACCATCTCTTCTATCTTCATCCTCTTTGTCATAGGCTTTTTGTCTTTTATACCTTCTCGCATGTCGCTGGCAATCTCCATCATCGTCTTCTTCCATTGTGTAGATGCACTTCTTTACCATCTTCTATCATTGTGTCGACCACAATTTCCACATCATGTTAATCATGTCTACTATGATCTATATCATCATCTGCTACTGTCATGTTGACTGTCACCCTCATTTCTTTACCATCTTCCACCATGGTGTCTACCACGGTCGCCATCATCACATCAATTATGTCTACTACATTCCCCATCGTCATCTCTTTCCCCATGTGTATGTTTTCCAAGTTGGTTGTGGTGTTGCAATCTCATCTATATTATCAATCAAGATTTATGATTTCTTAACTACAATTTACAGGGTTAAAAATTGAATGATTATGTGAGTTGACAACAAAATGAGTGCCTAGGTGCATTGCTAATTAAGTCATGTTAATGAAAGAATTTGTGCACCAGCTTGTGTGAGTGCATTGCTTAATTGGGTTGAGTGTGAATCAATTGTGAATTGAAAATCAATCTTTGGTGCATGCATGCATCTCAATCAAATTTGAGTGCCAAAACAAAAGTTGCCCAACATTAAATTGTAGCAAGATGAATGAAAGTTTGAGTTGTAGTGTGCATGAGGTTTTGGCCTTTTTTTGTATGCATACCCATTGTATGATGTGTATGCACTCATGAAGATTATCAAATTGACTTGGTGATGAGAGCATGTCATTTTGTGTTTATTATTATCCAAATGATGTCATATGTAGCATGGTTTTGATTAGTTTGGTAAACCTTACCTTATTGTTGCTGATTAACTTTTGCTTTGCTAAGGAAAGGAACTTGGAATTAATTTCATATGTGTGCAACCATAGTAGTATGACATCGCACCAATCAAATTAATTATCAATTCAATGAGCTTGGAAGTTAAACCTAGCCTAAAGTGCTAAAGCTATTCACACATGCCACTATATTGGCAGTCTTGAGAGATGTGTGCCAACCACATTGCTAGCTCAACCAAACCTACTCTTAGGCATACATAGTTGGAATTCTATGCTTCCTTTGTCTTGCTCATTTAATGCTCACACCATCAAATCCTCAAGGAAACCTTGTCAATGCAAGGTGAGGTGATGTAGCTACTCCATGCATGCACCAAACAAGCGATGTGTGTGCAAAAATGAGCAACCAAGCTTGTTTCCTGGTCCTTCCTACTATTACGCACAACCTAGGGCACCGCCATTTACACAAGAAGCACCACACAATGATTAAGTAAGTTTGATTAGCTTTAAATACACTTGCACAAAGAAAAAGAGAGAGAAGAAGCATTTGTTCTATTCAAAATCTCAACTATCATACCTAAAGGATCATGTGGGAGTAAAAGAATACAATAGGGTGGCTCTTTGGAGTGGATGAGGAAGTTATGGAATCTCCTTGGTGTTCACAAAGTAAGCTTGATGTGATTAGGTCTCCAACTTTGGAACCCTCAAAATGAGCTAAAAGTGACTATTTATCATAATGGATCTTAAAAACTAGGGCTTACATTTGATTGAGCAAAACCATTTAATTATAGTCTTGGTACCTAGCTTTGGGCTTTGAGACATCAAGATAAATACAAGAAAACTCCTAAGGCTCTCTATACCAAAGCTTGAGATTTTACATAGCCGTAATTACAAAGGCTTGTATAGATGGGCTTGGAAAATTACAACCACTTATTGGAATACGGGAAAAATAGCACAAAATTGATGGCCTTCTTTGGACATGTACCCTTTAGCCAGTGGCTTCCATCTTAAGACTTCTCCAACTGCTACTCAGTAGCTTTGGCATACATTCTGTCTATGTGAGCTTGTGAGCACACAACTCTTCGTTGGTGATCCAGCACTCCATCCTTGAATTTCATTAATCCTTGGAGGGAGGTTGTTGCTTGGCCATGTGCTTTTTACTTCTTGTTCTTCTGTGGGTGGTCCTAGATTTGTTCGCTTGTGGGTCTTGAGATGGAGGAAGAGGAAAGGGATCTTCCATGGGTGTGGGTTGCCAATCTGGTGGGGGTGGAGGAGGCTAGTGGGTTGCCAATCTAGTGGGGGTGGTAGGATAGGTGGCTTGTTAAAGAATTTAGTCGGTTTGTCCAACTCATCCATATAAGCTTCTCTCCCTTGGGACGCCCTTTGGTCTTCCTATTGGGCTTTGAGTTTGGCTTTGTCTATGTCTCCCCACTCTAATTTTTGCATAAGTGATTGAATGTTGTTAAGAATTTATGTGGCTACTTGGGCTGACAGTGGGATTTATGGCTTGAGAGATGCTAGAGCTCAATTAACTTTGTCATATTTGGCTTTGCAAGTATCTTCCTTCTTCCACTAGAAGTAGAGGGGACTTTACTCCAGTTCTTTCTTTAGAGCTTCAAGTTGATGCAATGGATTGGCATCACAAAATGTATCAAGGTTGCCAAATTATTGGAAGAAGCCCGTCTGTACCATCTCTTCTCGGGGCCCTTATTCCAATGCTTGCTTCAGGGCTTCAAGTGAGTATTACAAAATGGCGAGCGAGTTTTTTTGAGCGACACAAAAAACAAGCGATACCCTCAATAAAGTTATTTTTGAGTTATTTTTCTTGAGATACATTTATGTCTTGTTTTCTTGCATTCTTCTTTCATCCTAGAGGGTTGTGTCTCGAGTTTGGATGTGGGAAGGCTCCAGTTTTATCAATATGTTTGGCCACTGGCCGTGTGTGTGTCTCTCTAGATTTAGATGATGCACTTGTTTCTACATTCTTGCAGACCTTGCTTCACCCAGGAAGAGGGAGAGAGGATAGTTAGTCATCACACTCCTCATCAATGAAGAGTTGCCACCTTGAATCACATTTGTCATCTTTGAATCTTCTTCTTTCAATTCTTCACTAGGCCTCACACACTTCTTGCTCTTTGGTTTAGTAAAAATCTCTTTGACATTTGAACATGTTACCATATACATGTGGTAGTGATGTGTGTGAACACACTTAGTATCGTTGGGGCATTTTTTCCCTCAGTAGGATGTTTTTTTCCACTATGCATTGTATATACGCCCATCACTCTAGGGACAAATTATATTTCCATTGCACACTAAGTAATACACTCTCTATTGTGTGGCTTGAGCTTCCTTTATCTTCTCCAAGCTATGTGTACTTATAGTGCAGAGTGCACTTATGATCCTTTTGTCCATGATGCATGTTTGTCCATTGCTATGGATGCTCAAGTGTGGTACTTTGATAGTGGTGCTACAAAGCACATTACCTCTCATCCTGACTTGTTCACCTCTCGCAAGGATGTCCCTCATTGGAATTTAGTCACTTGTGCTAACAATGCCTCTTATCCGGTCAAGGCAGTTGAAAAGATTGTGCTAACTACTGCAAATGGCAATTCTTTTACACTTAATGATGCATTGTATGTACCTAGGATCAAGAAGAATCTTTAGTTTGTATCTGCACTTGCTAGACTTGGTCTTATCGTCAAATTTGTGGATGATAGATGTACAATACATGATCTCAATTTTTGTGGTGAAATTGTTGCTTCTGGCATTTTATGTCGTAGGCTATATAAGCTCACTTTATATGACAAGAGTGGCAAAATTTTGCAAATGCAATTGTGGATTCTAAGGCTATTTTAGATGCAAAACTTTGGCATGCACGTTTTGCGCATCTGAATTTTGCTAGTTTATTACGTTTGCAAAAATCTGATATGGTTGCTTCTTTGCCACCTATTGAAGCACCTATCAAACATGTTTGTGAAGGTTGTATTTTGGTTAAGATGCAGCATTCATAGTTTCCAAAGGATGGTTCAGTTAGGGCCATATGCAGGTTGCACTTTGTGCATAGTGATGTTTGTGGGCCCATGCAAACTCCGTCCTTGGGCAATTACCTTTACTTTGTGACCTTCATTGATGATTACTCTAGGCATGCATGGGTATATCCGCTTAAGGCAGATTCCGAAGTATTTATGTGCTTCAAACAATTTCTGGCTATGGTTGAACATGTTCAAAATGTACTATAGGCACCCTCTGTTCCGATCGAGGGGGGGACTATATGTCTCATGAGTTTAATGCATTTCTGGCTAGTCGCGGGATAGAACACCACGTACACTGCCTTATACGCCTTAGAAAAAAGGCGTTGTTGAGAGGAAAAATAGGTCACTTACAAAAATAGCACGATGTATGGTCAAGAATCAAGCTTTTCCACTTATGTACTAAGCATGTGTCCTATGAAAGCTTTGCAATCTATGACTCCATATGAAGCATGGCATGATAGAAAGTCTTCCATTGAGCACATGCATGTTTTTGGTTGTTTGGCATATGCCTTGGTGCCACAAATGTAGCGCGGGAAATTGGATGATAAGGTTGTCAAATGTATTTTTGTTGGTTATAGTGCTGAAAGCAAAGGTTACATGTTGTATCATCCGCAAACAAAGCATATCTTGGTCTCACAAGATGTCGTGTTTGTGGAATATTCTATTCAACCCTTGTTGTCATGTACTAGAGATAGTAGTGTAAGCTCACATGACGTTTATGACACTTTGTTGCCTCTGGTGGAAGTTTAAATGTAATTCCAATGAGGCAAATGTACAACATATGGGGGTTTCTGAAAAAATTACAGATCAACCTATTTTACTGATGCAGATGTACATGATGTACTTGATGAGGAAGGGCGGGGAATGAGTAGGCTAGAGGTATGCCTAAATGGCTAGTGCATACCTTGCATGACAATAAATTGGATGCACCTTTGTCTAGCCGTACTCGTTATGGTTCTCTCCATGAATCTTATGCATCAAATGATTATGCTTTGGTTGTGTCTAGCTTACATGATGTTGAAGAACCTCTATCTTTTGATGAAGCACATAATTCAAAAAATTGGATGGTTGCCATGCAATCAAAATATGATGCACTTATAGAAAATGACATGTGGACTTTATGTAATTTGCCTCCTGGCAAAAAGTCCATTGGTACGAAGTGGATTTATGAGTTGAAATGCAAGCCGGATGGTGAGATTGATTGCTATAAGGCACGACTTGTTGCAAAAGGTTATGCACAACAAAAAGGCATAGATTATGAAGAGACTTTTGTTCCCACTTGTCCTATGACTACTGTGCATTTTCTATGTGCATTGGTAGCTCATTTTGGTTGGGATGTACATCAGTCAGACATTGTTACTAGTTTCTTGAATGGTGACATATTTGAGGAAGTTTATGTAATGCAGCCTCGCGGTTTTGTCATTAGAGGGCAGGAAGATAAAGTGTGCAAATTTAAGAAAGCTTTGCATTGGTTGAAGCAATCTCCTCGTGCTTGGTATGAGAAGGCTGACACTCATTTGGTCAAACGAGGCTTTCATAATAGTCCAACAAAAATCACATTGTATGTAAAGGGTGAGGGTGATGTGCTTCTCTTTGTCACTCTCTATGTGGATGATTTGCTGACCATTGGACCAAATGAGAGAAATATTGTTGAATTTAAGGCTGATTTGAATGCTACTTTCAAGATAAAAGATTTGGGGATGTCACATCATTACTTGGGTATACAGTGCAATGTGATGGTGGTATTGCCTTGTGTCAAAAAAGTCACATAGAGACATTGCTATGTAAGTTTGGATTTGAGGATTGCAAATGTATTGCCACTCCCATGAAAACACGTTTGAAATTGAGATAATGCTAGTGATCCTGCTGATGTCACTCTTTACCAAACTATTGTTGGCTGCCTCATTTATGTATGCAACACGAGGCCGGATATTCAGTTTGCAGTCTCACAGGTCAACAGATTCATGCATAGCCTAGTGTCTAACCATTGGCACGCTGTCAAGAGGATTATTCACTACTTGAGTGGCACTTTACATCTTAGCTTGTTTTAGCTCAAGGGGGGATCATTGCCGCTAGACTTACATGCTTTTTCGAACTCAGATTGGGCTGGTTGTTTTGACACATGAGTGTCTACAAGCGGTTTTTGTTTCAACCTTGGCATCTCATGCATATCATGGTTGAGAAAGAAGCAACCTATTGTGGCCACTTCCAGTTGTGAGTTTGAGTACATGAGGGCAGTCTTCATAGCTACGGTTAAGTGTGTATGGCTCAGACACCTCATGGCTGATTTGGGTGTTGGACAAGACACTGCCAACACTATCTACGCTGATAGTCAGAGCGCATTGGCAGTTGCGAGGAACCCAGTTTTTCATGCTCGCACAAAGCACAGAGGTGCATTACCACTATGTCGGGGAGAGGCTCTCAGTAGGGGAGGTATGCTTGGCTTATGTGCCAACACAGGACAACCTTGCATATCTTTTCACAAAGGCATTGTCTTGTTAGAAGTTTGAAGCTTTCCACAAAGCTCTGGGCTTACTCCCCTCTGTGGTCTGATCATGTCCTCAGGGCATGGCACTTTCCTATATTCTTTGTGCCAGCTATCCTTCACTGCATCACTCCCAGGGGGATTTGTTACCATATACATGTGGTAATGATGTGTATGAACACACTTAGGACCGTCTGGGCATTTTTCCCCTCACCAGGAGTTTTTTTCCCCCGTGCAATTGTATATATGCCTATGACTCTAGGGCTAACTTATATTTCCATCGCACACTAAGTAATACACTCTCTGTTTTGGGCCTAGAACTTCCTTCATCTACAGGAAAATAACAATTAAAATTTCTTAGTTTAAAAGCCATACATAAAAAACAAGCCTAGCAAGATATTGTCGTGTAAGGGGATGCCATGGCTCCTCTCCTTTTCTTTTTTCTTTTTTCTTTTTTTTTGCGAAGAATATCAATGAGCTTTTGATCCCTCTCCTTCAATGCTCGGGGATAGTCCTTGTCCCCAAATGTTCTCTCTCTCTCTCTCTCTCTCTCTCTCTCTCCCCCCCCCCCCCCCCAAGATCAAAGGAGTAACCTCCCATTTCCCCATATAACTTGTGATTATGACATCATGGTTCTCCCAAGGATTAACAATCATAAGAAGTGCTACTTTATGTATCAACCAATGAAAAAATTTGTGGAGAAAAAAACAACCCAAATTGTTTTTCCTATTTTTAGCCAAAAAAAATAGAACATAACTCTCAAGCCTTTGCCCTTTGGACAGGCCAAAAAAAATCTCTCAGGCGTGTTGGAGAAGCCAACGGACTACGAGTCCTACCAAACACTGAGCAAGATTTTCCGAGCAAACCAAAAATCGAGCGAGATTTGTATGCACATAAGTGAATAGAGAAGATAGTTTGACAAGGAAGGTGGGCAAGCTACAATAGAAGGGGGGTTTGAAGGGGATCGGGGAGCACCACAGACGGAGAGTGAGAGAGAGAGAAGGAGAGACACACACGATGTGGGTGGGGAGACTCAAAAGAGTGAGCAGCCCCCTATACACTTATGCTATGTATAAGGTATACAAGTCAGTGGGCGCCCAGACTCTGGGCGGTCGGGGAAGGCACAGACGCCTATACCCCAACCACAGACGGAGAGTGAGAGAGAGAGAAGGAGAGACACACACGATGTGGGTGGGGAGACTCAAAACAGTGAGCAACCCCCTATACACTTATGCTATGTATAAGGTATACAAGTCAGTGGGCGCCCAGACTCTGGGCGGCCGGGCAAGGCACAGACGCCTATACCCCAACAACCTCCCACTTAAAGGCGACTGTGCCTTTAAGCAAGAGAACCTAGTCTAAAGACTACAAAAGGGGAGAGAAAACCGCTCTCAACCAATGCCCACTGGCTGGCTGTGATCGTGTGCATCCGGCTGTCCTGCTCCCGTGTAAGTCTATACACCACCAGACATACCGCACACGTACTGCAAGTATGTACGCAATACCTGCATATCTCCCTCGTGCACTATGCCATCATCAGTCAACAAACGACTGACAACCCCAATTGCAAATGCTCTTACTGCAGCTGCGATATCCGGTCTCAAGATCAACATCTCATACATGAGACCACCGAATGCCGATGCAATGCTAGCGGGCCCTGCTAGCTCTACGGAGCATGCATCAACATATATATCCCTGGCAATAGGCATTTCTGACTGACAAGGCATGTCAGCCACATGCATCTCCTGACTGTCCACAAAAGACGCATCAACCTGTCGTGCAACCTCTGAGCAAACCAGCTGCTCTAGGTGTCTGCTGGAAGACATATCCTGCACAACTATATCCCCATGCTCACTGTCAAGCATAGAAAGGAATGACTTCATAATCGCTGACATCTCAGCCTCCTCTGCAATCATCCACTACAAACATGACCACTCAATCTGCTGTGACTCACTAGAGCTCTCATGCTCTAACTCCGTATGCATAGACTCTTGCACAACGTCCTCCTGTCGTGACTCACTAGAGCAAGACCGCTCTACCTGTCTATCCTGCATAGAAGTATCTCGCACAACTGACTCTCTGCTTTGCTCAGTCACTAGCAAAGCATGCATGTCTGACTCTGTCACCTCTCTGTGTGACTGCTCAAGTCGTGCCCCAACTGTGTGCACAACGAGCTCACTACTCTGCACTCCATGCAAAGTACCCTGCAACCCACAAGCAAAGAGACTCGCCTGCTCTCTCGCTATCTACCTGGCTGCATGATCACAGAGACAACACCGTCTCTCCCATGATCCACATGCAATGGGTAACCTGTACCACTCCTGGCACCTCTCGCAATCACTAGCAAACCCAAATGCAACGCAAAAGATCGCTCAAGCAGCGATACCCGACATCCACTATCCCGTAACTGTTTGACTGAGATCAAATCCCGTCTCAGATCTGGCACATAACGCACATGACGCAGGGTAAATCTCATACCACTGGGCAAGGACAAACATACGTCTCCTGCACCCTCAATGTCAGCACCATCAGCCATGTGCACACAACCAAGTCTCCCACTAGAAAACGTGCTAAACCACTCACGATGCGACATGACATGGAAAGTAGCATCTGAATCTAGTAACCAATGTGAAGACAATGTGCAATCCGATATGCAATCCGTAGTAAATCTCATACCACTGGGCATACATCGTATCCTCCCACCTGTGAGGAAACTTGCAGCAAATATCACTCTCACATCTGAGAGCAAACCATGTGTGGAATCTTCGACACACAATAAACAATTGCTGCTGCAGAAAATTCAGCATTCAGAATTTTAAAATTCTAATATGACGAGCGCATCCGAAGCGTGCCAAAACCCCAAGGTAGACTCCTGGATCACATGTATCCGAGTCCGGGTGTGAAAGCTATGCCAAAAACCTCCGTTTCGACCCAAAAACGCAGCATAAACTGCCAAAAGAGGGCTGAAAAATGCAGCTCCTCAACCGTAGCTCGAATGTGACGACCCGGGAGTTGGGCCGTCAATGCGGAGAAGCATGGTGGGAGAATTTGCGGAAGCTTGCGGAGAACAAGGGCCCGGCTCGGACGGGACCGGCTCGGGTTGAGGTGCTTTTGTCTTCAAGGGGCCTGGCTCGGACGGGACCGGCTCAGGTCGAGGTGTTTGTCTTCAAGGGGACCTAGCTCGGACGGGACCGGCTTAGGTGGGCCCGGCTCGGACGGGACCGGCTCGGGTCGAGGTGTTGTCTTCCAGGGGGCCTGGCTCGGACGGGACCAGCTCAGGTGGGCCCGGCTCGGACGGGACCGTCGGCTCGGGTCGAGGTGCCTTCAAAGGGGCCCGGCTCGGACGGGACCGGCTCGGGCGTGGTTGCGTTCCATGGGTCGACGGCCGTGTTGCGTTTCGCGGGTCTTGCGTTCCGGGTCCCTAGCCCCACGTAGCCTCAGGCTCCGCCGCACTCACGGAGGATCATAGCGTGCCCTGGGGAACCTTGCCTGGAGTCCCCACGGTGCACGAGTGCGTGGAGTGAGGCTAGCATGTCTAGGTGGGGGGTCCCCTCCTGTGGCCGTTTTCGGGAGGCTCATACCCCTTATATACACCCCCGGTTGAAGAGAGTTCGACGTCCTCGTCGAACGAAGGGAAAAGAGAGCTTGGCTATGCATGAGGCCAGAGGCTAAGGGGTGCATATAAGTGCAAAGTGCGTGAAAACTGTACCCGAATGCAAGTAAGTAGCATGCTTTGTTTTTGTCATTTTTGAAATGAGGTGTGTGTATTTTTGGGTTTTTGGCAGAAGGCTGAAAAATGGATGCTTTGAATACCCAAGTAGAATTCCCCATACTTGAGCATTCCCCAAAAAGGGTAACCCGGAGTGCGCGAAGCCACCTGCTGCGTTGGCCCGCGCGGAGGCTTCTTGAAAGCCGAATGTGAAGGAGAGTCCGTCACAATGCAGCCCTTGCGAAGTTGCAAGGAAACTTACCGTCATTTTGACGCGCGTTGTAGACTTAGGCTGACACCAGCTTTGGTTTCCAATCGCCGAATCTTGAATCGGGCAAGGTTTCTTGGTTAGATGCAGTCTTTAGGTCGAAGTAGCTTTGGTCGTCATGACACCATGAAGGCTTTGGCTGAATCTTCAATCTTCAAACTGATCCCTGTTTGTCCCTGTGTGGACGTCATTTGGAGGGCTAGCTCGGTGCCCTGTGGTCTCTTGTAGACTTGAGTGGGTCTTCAGCTCAGCATGGGCCACAAAAGTGGCCGGGGCGCGACGAACTCAGTTGACTTGGTCCGTCGTGTTTTTGGTCGTTCTGATTTTGATATAAAGAGCCCTGTCTGGCTCGCATCTTTTCTTTGTGTTGGCAAAAGTGGTGACGGCCCGGGGTTTGGGCGTGTCACGGGGACGGGGTCTGGAGCTCTTTCCCTGGAGCTCTGATACCAAGTGTGACGACCCGGTGGTTTGGGCCGCCATGTGGGAGTGGCTCTGATACCAAGTGTGACGACCTGGGAGTTGGGCCGTCAATGCGGAGAAGCGTGGTGGGAGAATTTGCGGAAGCTTGCGGAGAACAAGGGCCCGGCTCGGACGGGACCGGCTCGGGTTGAGGTGCTTTTGTCTTCAAGGGGCCTGGCTCGGACGGGACCGGCTCAGGGAGGGCCCGGCTTGGACGGGACCGGCTCGGGTCGAGGTGCTTGTCTTCAAGGGGACCTGGCTCGGACGGGACCGGCTCGGGTCGAGGTGTTTGTCTTCAAGGGGACCTGGCTCAAACGAGACCGGCTCAAGTGGGCTCGGCTCGGACGGGACCGGCTCGGGTCGAGGTGTTGTCTTCCAGGGGGCCTGGCTTGGACGGGACCGGCTCAGGTGGGCCCGACTCGGACGAGACCGGCTCGGGCGTGGTTGCGTTCCATGGGTCGACGGCCGTGTTGCGTTTCGCGGGTCTTGCGTTCCGGGTCCCTAGCCCCACGTAGCCTCAGGCTCCGCCGCACTCATGGAGGATCATAGCGTGCCTTGGGGAACCTTGCGTGGAGTCCCCACGGTGCACGAGTGCGTGGAGTGAGGCTAGCGTGTCTAGGTGGGGGGTCCCCTCCCGTGGCCGTTTTCAGGAGGCTCATACCCCTTATATCGAATGAAGTTTTTGATGGCTCGAATGGCTTCGAAAGGGGGGTAAATCGTCACGAGGCTTGCAGGACGCCTGGGGGAAAGGCTCTCGGAAAGCTGAATTTGCCGATGCCGAAGTCGAAACCCTGTTTGTGCGCGTGCGCGCGGACGCGATTTCGGGAATGAAACTGGCTCTCCGCTGTTGTCGTGACTGTGCACACACGCGCTCCCTCCGCACCTACGCTCCAATACCAATTGAAGGGGATCGGGGAGCACCACAGACGGAGAGTGAGAGAGAGAGAAGGAGAGACAGACACGATGTGGGTGGGGAGACTCAAAAGAGTGAGCAGCCCCCTATACACTTATGCTATGTATAAGGTATATAAGTCATTGGGCGCCCAGACTCTGGGCGGCCGGGCAAGGCACAGACGCCTATACCCCAACAGGGTTGAGCTGCACGAATCAATAGCATACATAATGGGATCAGATAGATCATAAGTTGTGGGTGATACTAGGCATCAGTGGACTATGACACATGTGTAGAAGGCAGTAGTAGGCACCACAACAAGTTGAGAATTTTTTGTTTCAATAAAATGAAGTAGTACATGGACTTAATTGGGCACTTTCCATGATGGAATGGTGAGTGATTTTGGAAAATTACTTATTTTTCTCATCATTAGGTCTTCTAGATTTAATCTCAAGAAGGCATTTTTAATTAAGAGCATCGAAGTTTTTTCAAAATCTTAGGACACTTTTATGCCGTGTCCGGTTACCAACCTAATGTTAAATACCAAGTTAGTATTCTTCAAAAGTAGTTGTGCTTTGACAACATGCTCAAGAGGGCAAACACAACATGTGCTTCTCTAAGGCCCCTTTCACAAGCAAGAAAATGGGTGGTCCAACCATAAAGGTGGGCTAATTAGTATGAGCCTTGGTGCACATCCTATCATGCACGTTGGTGGGCATGCAAGAATGAGGCTTAACTTTGATGATTTAGGCTCTATGGTGTTGCTTGGACGTATGGGCGACCTCTCCATCCATTCCTCCTCTCGCCCATAACAACTTGTAAAAACATTATTGCCCCTCATTTGTACATATACTAAAGGCCCTTCCCATTTGTGACCCATGTACATGGATAGGCACACTCTTTCTATGAGGGCTCGCTACCCACACTACCTATGGGCAATTGGCATCATGTTAGTGAGAAATATTTGCTTCTCTAATATTTGCTTACTTGTTTCTAAAGATAAAAGGATACTCTTCTTGCCAAAATTCTCTGGAAAATAAATTAAAAATTTGAGGATGTTTTCTCTGATATACAATGCACAGCAAACGCAAAGCCTAGGCGTATGAGTGCTTATACACATAACTGATACCTAATTTCAAACTCCTAGAAGCACACAAAGAGAGAGAGAGAGAGAGAGAGAGAGAGAGAGAGAGAGAGAATCATTGTTCACATATCCTGATTTATAGTGTAAATTTCCCCGTTGAGCATAAAATTTTAGAATGCAACTTTCAAAATGGAAGAGTTGGCATCTTTTTAGATTTCATTTGGATATCTTAGATTTGGGCATAAACTATGTTTTTATAATAGTTGTTTTGAGGAGTGGAGAACACTTGCAAAATAGAAAGAGAATCTCTCTCTAGCTATCCGTGCCGGAGTGGATGGCTAGAGGAGGGAGAGGATTTGCAAAATAGAATGAAGAAAGAGTGAATTTGGATACCTTAGATTTATACTAGTTTAAATTATATCATTATATTGGGTACATACTGGTACAACCTTTATTATATTCAATACTTCATGGGATACCTCCTCGGATCCCATCCTCTGAAGGGGATCGGGGAGCACCACAGACGGAGAGTGAGCGAGAGAAGGAGACACACGACACACAGATATGGGTGGGGAGACTCAAAGAGTGAGCAGCCCCCTATACACTTATGCTATGTATAAGGTATACAAGTCAGTGGGCGCCCAGACTCTGGGCGGTCGGGCAAGGCACAGGCACCTATACCCCAACAACCTCCCACTTAAAGGAGACTATGCCTTTAAGCAAGAGAACCTATTCTAAAGACTACAAAAGGCGAGAGAAAACCGCTCTCAACCAATGCCCACTGGCTGGCTGTGATCGTGTGCATCCGGCTGTCCTGCTTCCGTGTAAGTCCATACACCACTAGACATACCGCACACGTACTGCAAGTATGTACGCAATACCTGCATATCTCCCTCATGCACTATGCCATCATCAGTCAACAAACGACTGACAATCCCAAGTGCAAATGCTCCCACTATAGTTGCGATATCCGGTCTCAAGATCAACACCTCATACATGAGACCACCGAATGCCGATGCAATGCTAGCGGGCCTTGCTAGCTCTACGGAGCATCCATCAACATATATATCCCTGGAAATAGGCATCTCTGACTGACAAGGCGTGTCAGCCACATGCATCTCCTGACTGTCCGCAAAAGACGCATCAACCTGTCGTGCAACCTCAGAGCAAACCAGCTGCTCTAGGTGTCTGCTGGAAGACATATCCTGCACAACTATATCCCCATGCTCACTGTCGAGCATAAAAAGGAATGATTGCATAATCGCTGACATCTCAGTCTCCTCTGCAATCATCCACTGCAAACTTGACCACTCAATCTGTTGTGACTCACTAGAGCTCTCATGCTCTAACTCCGTATGCATACACTCTTGCACAACGTCCTCCTGTCGTGACTCACTAGAGCAAGACCGCTCTACCTGTTTATCCTGCATAGAAGTATCTCGCACAACTGACTCTCTGCTTTGCTCAGTCACTAGCAAAGCATGCATGTCTGACTCTGTCACCTCTCTGTGTGACTGCTCAAGTCGTGCCCCAACTGTGTACACAACGAGCTTACTACTCTGCACTCCATGCAAAGCATCCTGCAACCCACAAGCAAAAGAGACTCGCCTGCTCTCTCGCTGTCTACCTGGCTGCATGATCACAGAGACAACACCGTCTCTCGCGTGATCCACATGCAATGGGTAACCTGTACCACTCCTGGCACCTCTCGCAATCACTGGCGAACCCAAATGCATCACAAAATCTCGCTCTCGTAGCGAAATCTGACATCCACTATCCCGTAACTGTCTAACTGAGATCAAATCCCGTCTCAGATCTGGCACATAACGCACATGACGCAGGGTAAATCTCATACCACTGGACAAGGACAAACATACGTCTCCTGCACCCTCAATGTCATACACAGCACCATCAGCCATGTGCACACAACCAAGTCTCCCACTAGAAAACGTGCTAAACCACTCACGATGCGACGTGACATGGAAAGTAGCATTTGAATCTAGTAACCAATGTGAAGACAATGTGCAATCCGATATGCAATCCGTAGACATAAGATCGTCTGAAGACAAGCTAGATGTAAATGTGACATTGCCGTCACAAGCATACTCAGTAACCACCGTACTGATCTCACTAGCATCTGTCATGCCCAAATCTGCATCATACTAGCATCTGTCATGCCCAAATCTGCATCACGCATCTGTCACCTCCGTTGTCTCAAACGCCTGAAACATCGACGCCTAATGTGCCCTCTATGTCCACAATGCCAACATGTCAAGTCTCTATGCCGTCGAGACTTGCGTGTGGGACCAATCTCTCCCATGGATATAGAAGTGGGACTAGACTCCCCTGTAGACATGGATGTCGCGTACATAGCATGTAAACTCTGCCATAAAGCATGAGTTGTAGTCTCCCTCGAGACCTGCCAGCCAACAGACTCAACTAGATACAAACGAATCGTAGACATTGCTAACTCATCAAGATCCTGCCAATCATCATCACGCATAGACTTGGGCTTTGCCGATAAACCACGCAAGGATTTATCCTGCCCCAAATCTGCCAATGCAACAAGCATATGCTCCTTCCAAGCAACAAAATCTACACCATCAAACTGTGTCAGACCATAACGCTGGAAGTCAAATGAAAAATCAGCCATAATGCTCGCAAAAGAGCAACCAACAATGAGTAGCAAATGTCAACCAAATCAGCCCTAAACTGGCTCGAATCGCATCAAACAAAAGTCTGCAAATATGGCTGTAAAATATGGCTGCAAATCAGCCCCAAAATTCAGCCCTTAAACAACTGCATAAACAAGTCACAAACGTGTCCCAGATCAGCCTACAACTGAGCCATACATGGACACCTGCAAAGAGGAAACAATGGCTGAAAATTCAGCCCCCAAATAAGCCATCAAACCTGCCTGTAAACTTGTAAACCTGTAGCTGAAACCTGCTGAAAAACCTCAAGCCATTAGTGCTCGAATCTGGCTACCTAGCTCGTAGCCACACAAGCATCCATCACAATACTCACTCCTGTGAGTGTGCCAAGATAACTGTACACCTGTCAAACCCGTGAGCTAATCACCAAGCCCACACTGTGTGGTATCGATGCATACATACGCACAAATCTCCCACCTGCAGAGAACACTGCACGCAAATGCTGAGTGCAACCCGCAATCTCTACCTAGATCGCATAAATGATGCGCATAAAACTCCTGGGAAAATTTCGTCAGAGTTTCGTCAGTAAAACGACCACAAAACCAGTAACCAAACTGACTACACGCTCAAAACCATGAGCAACCAAAGCACATCAAACCGCACTCCAAATGCATGCACCAATCTCCACACTTTGCATACATCATTGCAAACACCTGCAAATCTAGTACACAAATATCTGCTCTACCTGCGACTGCCAAAAAACATGCTCGAGGCATACATTGCCGAGCTCAAAATGCAATCACATTAGTCTCCCTGAGCATCAAACCACATAAGGCATACATCGTATCCTCCCACCTGTGAGGAAACTTGCAGCAAATATCACTCTCACATCTCAGAGCAAACCATGTGTGGAATCCTCGACACACAATAAACAACTGCTGCTGCAGAAAATTCAGCATTCAGAATTTTAAAATTCTGATATGACGAGCGCGTCCGGAGCGTGCCAAAACCTCAAGGTAGACTCCTGGATCACATGTATCCGAGTCCGGGTGTGAAAGCTATGCCAAAAAACCTCCGTTTCGACCCAAAAACACAGCATAAACTGTCAAAAGAGGGCTGAAAAATGCAGCTCCTCAACCGTTGCTCGAATGAAGTTTTTGATGGCTCGAATGGCTTCGAAAGGGGGATAAATTGTCAGGACACCTAGTGGAAACGCTCACAGAAAGCTGAATTTGCCGATGCCGAAGTCGAAACCCTGTTTGCACTCTTGAAAGTGTGCGCGCGCGGACGCGATTTCGGGAATGAAACTGGCTCTCCGCTGTCGTCGTGACTGTGCACATACGCGCTCCCTCCGCACCTACGCTCTGATACCAATTGAAGGGGATCGGGGAGCACCACAGACGGAGAGTGAGCGAGAGAAGGAGACACACGACACACAGATATGGGTGGGGAGACTCAAAGAGTGAGCAGCCCCCTATACACTTATGTTATGTATAAGGTATACAAGTCAGTGGGCGCCCAGACTCTGGGCGGCCGGGCAAGGCACAGGCGCCTATACCCCAACATCCTCAAGTTCCAATGCTATGCTGAGATTGATCTCTAGTGAAAGGCGGATGAGAGATTCGAACGCACAACGTTTGCGTGATCTCCTAAAGTTCAACTCACCTAGCCAACCCGACATCCAACAGTTGATGTTGTCTCAAGAGATCCACAAAGTTTTAAAAAAAAACAGTTTTACCTACTCTGCACCCATAGCCCCCATCGATCGCCCTCGCATCTCTCTCTCTCTCTCTCTCTCTCTCTCTCTCTCTCTCTCTCTCTCTCTCTCTCTCTCTCTCTCTCTCTCTCTCTCTGCGGACTGCAATCGACACCTCCAGTCTGGATTTTTTTCACCCACATCTGCCAAGTTTCGGCAATACTGGCTTTTTTTCGCCTGCATCTGCTAAGATTCGCCAATAGTGGCTTTTTCCTGAATCATGGGTTCTCTATTATATTCATTTAGTGGCTTGATTCCTCCCAAATCAATAACGACACTCTCATCCTTGCTCCCTCAAGTTTATCATTTATTGTGTCAAACAAAAGGGCCCTGCATAGTATTCGAACCCCCACTCAAATTCACTCTTGCATCCCTGGACCTACACCAACTAAGCCTCATCATTTGGTTGCTTTCAGAGAGTGCTAAGGATTTAGACAAAAAGTTCTTTATTCTTTATTTTGTTTGCTTCCCCCTCGTCCACTCCTCGCCTACTGCTTCATCCCCGTCCTTGTCCGTGCCTCCATCGTATGCTTTGTCCCTCCCTTCTTGATTCGTGCGATGGTGCATTTGGAAAGATTCAAGTGTTTTGTCATTTTTTTAAATCGTTAGGACATACTAAATCATTAGGACATACTCAAGTCAATGAAAATAAAATGGGGGCAATGAAAAAAACTGAAGGAGAATCTCTCTGTAGCCATCCGCGCCGGCGCAGATGGCTAGAGGGAGGGAGAGGATAGGTAGACCTAGAAATCGGGGAGTGAAGAACGCAATAGAAAAATCTCTCTCTACCCATCCACGCCGGCGTGGATGGCTAGAGGGAGGTAGAGAGCTTCCATTAAAGGGGGCGGCCCAGGTAGAAAAGCGCAATGCAGAGAGCAACTAGTAGCAGTCGAAGTTTCATGCATGCCCATTCAATTGCACAAAAGTTGGAAACCTCCCTAACAGCATCTTTGCGTATCGCTAACTTGCATGCTATGAACGCTAAATAGCAGCTGCAAGTACTGTAGTTCATGAGTCGTTCCTTGCAGGGACCGGAAAGGCGTTCCTTGTAGCAAAGGAAAGCATATGCCCATGCGCCCCAAGCCCTTAAAGCGAGCATGGGATTGTAGAGATTTTGCTTGGTGCCGGCCATGGGGCAAGGCAAAGTAGTGCCGCAGGGCTAGCATCAAAACGGCCATCAAAACGCAAGCTGAGATGAGAGAGTGCAGAAAGATTGCAAACGCTGATGGCGAGAGAGAGAGAGAGAGAGAGAGAGAGAGGTTTTTGTTGGCGCTTTTCTGCCTAAGGTGTTATCCCGTTGTGCCATCTCAACAGCTATCAGATGGAAAAGGGATCACAACCGTAGCTGATGCTGCAAGGTGCAAGAAATCAAGAAGGTGCAAGGTCCCGCTGATGCGAAGTCTGTCAAAGTTGGCTCTTTCTGGCAAGATCAGCAGACCGTAGTTATTCATGCTTTGCGGAGGTTTGGATGCAAGCTATGCAGACACAATGCTTTGGAGCTGCAGAAGATCGTTCCCACACTCGAGGCCCACAATGTTTGTGTTTTTTTTCGTTGGAATTAAGAAACTTGGTGTTGAGGAGTTCCAACAGGGTGGCTTTTGAGATAGAGAGCTTTACATTGATAATGGCAAGAAGATTCACCAGGCACTTAGCATAAAATGAGTGATTCTTAGCACAGCCAAGATGCTTTTTAATGTGAAGGATGCTTTGAAGAAAGTCAGTGTTCCCGAAAACTTGAAGGGTGATGGACGGAAATTGGGTGCAACTTTTGTGATTGCAGAGGGAGGGACAATGCTAATGCATGGATCACATGCAGAAAGATTTTGCCGATCATCCATCTTCGCAGTCCATACTCGAGGCTTGTAGGGTTGATCAAAAGGACTTCCCTAGCAACTTAAAAGGACTTCCCCAGCATGGATAGGCAGAGGGAGGGGTAAATGGTGGTATTGAGAGGGTGGTGAGAGACTCTGGCGGCGCAAGCGCGGCAATGAAGGGGTCTGCAAGCACTACAGAACACAGCGGGCCAACGGCAGTAAATAGGGCGCCATTCTCCAAGCAAATGTCGGCACAGAGAGACAATCACGCATAGAGGTTAATTCTTTTGTAAGAGAGAGAAGAAGAGAATTTTAACGTCGTAGGAAACTATCCAAAGAGACCTTAAAGATCTATCCGACGAGGAGAGTTGAACTCAAGAGAGAGAGAGATGGCCGTTGGGTTTGCAATGGAAGTTGTGTATCGAGGCTCCAAGAGGGCGCAACACGGTCAAAATTTAGAAATATCTTGGATAAGGGCTTAGAGATTCCACCAAGAAAAAAAAGAATTAACCTTTTTCTCACCCAAACTAGTTTGTTCATTGATATCTTTCTTCTCTTCTTCTTTTTCACTCAAGTGCAAGAAACACCGTCCTTGGTACACCACTAATAATGATGATAACTCTCTGAACCTCACACTCTTCCATTAGTGCACCCTGATAAATCCACCGCCTGAATTTTAACATTTTTCAATGTCACCTATGTCAACACCACCAAATTCTTCCCTGCAATGGTAGGGTAGTCAAAGTGAACATATACCATGTTATGGGGTTTCTAAAAAGAATGGCCACACAGTCGGAACCCTAGGACGAATACTATTACATTGATACAATAACTTCAAATATTAAGTTTGTGTGTGTGTGTGTGTGTGTGTGTGTGTGTGTGTGTGTGTGTGTGTGTGTGTGTGAGAGAGAGAGAGAGAGAGAGAGAGAGAGAGAGGTTTAAGCTCCTCTTTCCCTTGAACTCTTGTCCTTTATGACAATAGAGGAAGTGGAAAGGAGAGTGCATTTTGGGTATAGAAGGTTGTTTCCACCAGCCAAAACTTGTGACAAATGGAGAGGTTGTGGATATATGCACGGCATCCGCATTATACAAACTACCCGATTTCAAGTCATGCCATTTATAGAGTGGCAAGGAGCCTTATTTTTTTCACATGCGGGTAGGGGCATGGAAGACACTTGATTTTTTTAATTCCATTTTTATGGATCAAAAATTGAATTGTACAATAGATTTTCTAGCCCATAGGAGACACTTTGCACAAGCACATGTTCAAGGAGAGCTCTTTGCACAAAAATCTTGGGGAGGTGCTAGTAGTGAAAAGGTGGGAACTTGTTTTATCGCTTGTTTTAAAGCTTGAAATACATATAAGAACCTTGATTGATTTTGGTTTCTTGATAATGTACCTTGTTTTGTCTTGCTCGGTTTAGGGATTGCTCGAAAAATCTCGCTCGAGGTTAGGGATTCCTCACGGACTACTGTCAAAATAGGTCAGCGGATCCACAAAGTGGCTTCTCTAACATGTCCAGGAGGTTATCTTTTTAGTACAAATGTGATTTAATAAAGAAAACAAAAAAAATGCATAGCACTGCTCAAATCTGATGATGCAAGTGGTGGCGCCACCTCATGCTGGAAACAATCCGCAATAGTGGAGATTGGTTTAGACTAGTTCCACTAAGGCCTAGTGCTTTAAAAAAACACTTTTTCAAAAACTAGGCAAACCTACATATGAAAACTAGTACAAGTAAATTGATTGAATTTCTCTAAATTCTGAAGGTTTCCTCACCTTCAAATTTAAACTTGAGAGGTAAACCTCACAATTTGTAGATATTTTTTCAACCATTTTGCCGGAGTGTATTTTACAAAAAAATAAAAAACAAAAACCTGTGCTCACATGTTAGCATGCTAAACCTGTTGAAACAACGGTGGTGCGGAATGGTTTGCACAGTTTCAACATGGCAGAGACAAAGTGGGGCGGGGACGTGGAGCTATTGGAACATTCTGAACTATGGAAGCTTAGAGGACATAAGCCCATTAAAGGTTCCCTTCATAAGAGATGGAGGTGGCTCATATCCCTGTTAGCCGATCATCCATCTTCCAAGGAGTACCCACGTTGCACCAAGATTGCAAAATGCCCTCTCACACCTCACTGTCAAACTTTCCTCCTACCAACTATATTGTGTTGAAGCTCCCCGGCAACCCTAAGTAAAAGTTGCGATGACTATATTCCTGTTGAATGAAAATAAAAACAAAAGTGTGGAACTTTCCAAGTCTTGATAGCCTACAGCATCAATCCTCAAGGTTTAGGTGAAAACCTTTGATGAGCTTCTTGAAAGAGAGAGTTACAATTCTGATGGCTTCCAAGTGGAGGTAAGGATGTTGTTCACAAAGAAAGATTCATTTTTCAGAAATGAAAATTGTGGGCTAGCACTGACCTCTTCTCTAGGTTCTCCGACAAAAAAGGTAGATGACGTAGGGGAGTAGGATATTGCAAAGGTGGTGAAGTTGGAACATGAAATCCCCAAGATATCATCTACCAGGTTTGCTCTCCTTTTAAAGGTGCCTCTAAAATTAGCAAAGAAGCACAAGCAATAGATCCAAATATGCCGAGTCCTCTATTTCATGTCCCCGAAAGAAGAAAGGAACAACTATCTATCCACTATGCCATCTTTGTTTAATTTTAAGATACGAGATGTTGTCTAAATGTAGAGTGTCCAAAGAATTTTTTGGTCTGCAAAGGTTGTGGATCACAAGAAGGATGTTTCAAAATTAGTGCTCAAAGTGGGCATGTTTCCCTTTTTATGTACGCATGTTGCCCTTGAAGTTGAACTAGTCTTCTTGCTTGCTTGAGGACACGAAATGCATCCAAGGCAATGAGGACCACCCTCGATCCAAAGGCCATATCTTGTTCTCCTACTGCCATACATTACATCCTAGGATGCATAAGCATCAAGTCATTGCCCTCTACAATCAGACACATAGAGAAATTTCATCATGAGTTGCATTGAAATCTCCATCGTTGCAGAATATATTTGCATCATATCCTTATTAGCCATCAAGAACCATTCTTCAATGAGTGCCTTGCTTGGCAAAAGAGAGGGAACTTGAGGAAGCCATGTGCCAATGGGAGCTTTCTCCTCATCACTCTAAGCTCATCCCAATGTGTGTCTACAAGGAGTGGGTAGAATGTGGGAACCACCCTTTGCTCTTGGCTTGACTCATAGTAGATTTTTCAATACTTGGGGGAACAATCAAAACCAAGTTACCCTCCACTCAAGCTGGTCTTGATAGATTTCCTAAGAGTACCGCTTTTTCAAATCATCTGGCAGCTCATAGCCATTGCAAGTAGGCGTTGCATGCTCCATTGCTCAATCTTTCCACTCCCTATTGATTTCATGTGTAGGATATTCATGGGAAGGTATAGTACATCATCTTCAAGCTCGTAGAGTCATAAATCTTTCATGGCATTGACTAACCTTTTTGCCTCTACCACTTGTCTCTTTTGTGCAACTGAAAGGGATTCAAAGGTAGTTTTGACATATTTCCATGGCTTCTTGTCTTCTCCTAGGTCTAGAAATGCTTGATTTCAAATGTGAGAGGATCCTTGTGGGTCAAAGAAAAGCCTGGTGTAGGAATCATATGGAAATTGTTGGCTTGAAGGTGATCTTCTTCAATCTTCTTTCTAAGATCCTCGACCTTTTTAACTTGCTTCTTTGTTTCCTTCATTAGTCTCTAGACCTCTAACTCTGCTTCTATTTTTCTTGCCGCTGCTTTTGCTTTCTGAGATCTCTCTCTGTCATGCTTAGCACCATGGGATTGGCCGCTTCCTAAGCTTTGGCTGCTAGGTCTCTTCCATAGCGTGCACCTTTGATATGAGGTCTTCATTTTCTTGTTGGAGCCTAGAAGACTCTTCTTGTTCAACGTTTAAGGACGTCCCTATGGTGGCATCTTGTTGTTATAGTGAACAAACTTCATCGAGAGGGATTGTAGGTAGGATAAACTTGGCTTTGGATGGCTAAGGCTTGGCGTAATGCTTGTTGGGAAGAGACGAGTAAGGTTTACAACAAGGCTGCATCTTCTTCGACTATATATGTGGCCTATACAGTTGCTACCATTTGCTCCTTAAGCTCGTCTCTTTCTTCGGCCTCCGCTTGGAGTGCTTGGTTGGTTTCAAATAGATCTACTATTATCTATTTGTGGCATGTTTAAAAAATTTGGTACTCATAGTCGATTGACATCATGTTTTTCATTACTTTCTCAGTCACTTAGTCTCCTTTGTTCTTTGTGCTTTGAGCTTTTCCTTCTTGGCTATGGATACCTCCTTTTGGACCCACAAGAGTGTTTCTGTAGCACTATATTTTTTGTATGGCCATGCGAAGGAGCTCACTTTGTTGTGGGTGCCATTCTCTAAGCTTCATTCTATCATTGAAGCACTTGTTGTCATGAAATATAATATCTAACCAGCCCAAATGATTTTCTCATATTAAACTGATCATTTAATGTGAGAGAATAAACGGGAACAAGGGTTAGAATATATACATGTGCTTACAGATCTATCTCAACACCACGGGGCCAATGGTAAAGGGTTCCAAATGAGAGATGGTATGTCAAAGAGCAAGGCTAACCAATGGAGCTTAAAAGGCCTTAGTGTTAGCTTCATCGAAGACCTCCAAAGGTTAGTGTTAAAAAGTCCTTTGACCTTAGGTCAGCGACGGATGAGCTTGAGGTGGTAACGCGGCCCAAGCTTGAGGTGCTTGTTGTGCTTGATGACTAAGGTGCTTGTCGTTCTTGCTGTCTAAGTTACTTGAGGTGCTTGTCGTGCTTGCCGAAAAAAGTCAAATCCAATCCCTACTCAAGAGGGGGCGAGCCCTAAAGCTAGGGGTATGAGAGAGAACACACACACAAGTAAAGCCCAAGCCTCAAGAGGCAGCAAGGACACATGTCAAGCCCCTACCCATATTTTCCTCATGGTGTGCTTAAAGCCTATTGGTTGGCCTCCCAAGGGGTCCAATGATAATTAGTTAATTTGATTAATTGTTTTTGCATTTATCAAGTCCTCTTATTCAAAGGGGAAAGGGGGACACTTGTCCCAAGGTTATCCTTATTGCTTGATATGTCTCTTGCATGTGATTAGCTAGGCCTGGAAGGGTCCAATGAGCTTCAAGTGTGAGCTACAAGGGGGTGTCGACCAAAGCAAGAAGGTATACTCTCCCACACACACTCTCATTGTGTGAAGTAAAAAGTGCAAGAGCTAGTAGAGAAGTTGGGAGCCTACACCAACACTCTTGGCTATGGAATGCAAATCCAACCAAGAGCCATGCTTCAATGCTTAAGCTTTCCATCTTGTCCATCTTCATTACTATGCTATTATGTATGCTAGCAAGAAGAGTGATGATAAGTGAGGAACTACTTCTTTCTCCTATGGAATGTTTCTTCTTCCTCTTCCCTACCCTCATTCCCCGCTAGCTCTCTCCACCTTCGAAGGTGTTTGAGGTCTTGGGACTGAGGCTTGGGATAGTTAATTCTTTTTACAAAGTTTATGTTATGATTGTGATGCATGAATATTTCCATCTTCATTGCATCGCCTAGGTGACAAGGAACACAAAGATTGTATTGTACCAAGTCTCTCTTAATGTGAGAATCTATAATACAAATGCCTATGGGAGGGGGGACCGGCTCCACATAAGTCCGTTCCTCAACTATTGTCAAGTTCTTTAAACTCTCTCTCTTGCAAAAGTATTGTTCATGCCAAGTTAATTCAGTATTATGTTTATGTTGCAACCATCAATTAAGTTCACCCTCTATGCTCACAAAGTAATCTCACAAAAATGCTTCCTCTAATTTTCCTAATTCCGCTACTCTCAAAGTTCATAGGCCATTTCCATTACATTGGTATCAGAGCATTTGGTTTCTCTTTTCTTGCTTAAGAAGAGAGGTCCTTAAGTAGACTATTAATGGTTGATTTTGCTAATTATATTAAGGGTAAGTGGGACTAGGATCTATTATTGATTTTGTTGAGCCCACTATGTGGGATATGGTGCACACCTCGTGAGCTTTGGTCTTAATAATGGGGTCTTTTTAGAGTTGCCTATGGCTTTACCATTATTGAGCCATAAGAAGTCTGAAAGGAGCTATCCCTCGGCATCTCTGCAATCTTAGACCCACTCCACTACTCTCTATAATTAACCAATTCGAGCCGTGGGTGTAGATACTTAAGTGCCAGTTTTCAAAGGCTAAGAGGAGTAGCAACTAAGGTTTTGAATTGCCAAAGCATACACTAAGTAAACACATAAGTTTAATTAACATGGTTGACAATAATCAAAAGAGTAAAATGAACATTGATAACTTTGATTTTTCACATGAAGGTGCTAATGATGATGCCTCCATATATGTCAATTATCTTGTTACTAGGTTGCAGTAAGCTATGGGCAACCCTACCTTGCAAGCCGAAGCTACTCAACAACTTCATGCTTATGGGATTTCCCTTCCTCTCCAAGAGGAGAGAGAGCTTAGGAGGCCTCTTGATGAGACCCCCAAAAGAAGACTCTCTCCCATACGAGAGGAGGAATCCAAAGAACGGGAAAGTAATAAATCCCTAAGTTCCTCTGAAGATGTGGCTCCACGAAGATGGCGGTCTAGACAATTGTCAACTCCTCCCAGGAGGAAACGATCAATCCACAGTCCTTCTCCTTGTCCCTCCAAAAGGGAAGAGAGGAAATAAAGGAAGAAAAGGGCAAGAAAGAGGTCACCCTCTTCTCCGTCTTCTTCACCTTCCTCCTCTTCCAACGAAAGCTATGGCTATTCTCCTAGAGAATACAAGAGGGGAGGACATCGCAAATCATACCTTGCAAACTCAAGAAGTTCAAAGAGGGAGGAAAGAGTATCTCTTTTCTCACCTATGATGGCACCTTTGGCGCTACCGACAAAGTATTGGCCTTCATCCAGCAATGTAAAGTAGCCTTTGGAGACGAGGGCTTCACGGAGTCCTCCAAGATACAGCATGTAGCTATGCACTTCCAGAAATCGCCTCGTCAATGGTGGGCTTGTTAGGAAATAAGACGTAGCTAAATAGATAATTGAGTAGATTACTTAATGGAGAGAAACAGATTTATATACACGAGATTATAGAGTAGAGAGAGAGAGAGAGAGAGAGAGAGAGTACACACGATATACGTGGTTCACCCAATGTGGGCTACGTCCACGGGAAAGCAGCCACTCAATGGCTTTAGTACTTCAAAACAAGAAGTAGTTTACAAAGGGATTATACCCTTAATGGAGCTCCCGCCTTGCTTCACTATCACCACCTCACACTCACCTTGTTGCATCAACTTCACACTATAAAATGTGTGTAGAAATGGCCTCCTTTTATAGGCCAAAAGGGCTGCCCTCTCTTATGAGAGACAGCCATGTGTAGCCGCCCTTGTGCGAATAAGTCCAAATCGGACCCTCCAATCCGCCCATGTGTGGCCGCCCTTGAGAAGACAAGTCCGCTTTTGAATTCGGCCACCGGCCATTGACTTCTGACCACCGGCCACCGGCCATTGACTTCGGACCACCGGCCATCGGCCATTGACTACCGGCCACCGGCCAACCGACCGGTTGTTTTCCGACCACTTTCCGGCCGCCGTCCGGCCATAATATTCTGGCGAAAAAGAATATTCCGGCGAAAAAAAAAGTCTCGGGGGGCCTCCGCCCCCGAGGCCTTTAAAGTTGCCCCTGATTCTTGTCCGTGAAAATTTTGGTTTCCGGTGAGTGATTTTCCTTCACGCACGATGGCTTCTCCTCATAATGGGGGCCTTACAAATGTGCGCTTTTACCATAGAAAATTACAAGGGTAAATCAGGCTCCATACTTAACAGGGCTAGCCTTCGTGGCAACGGTGAAGGCCCAAAGACATGGAAAACTCTACGAGTTTCCATCATGAAGCAATTTCTTGCAAGCGATGCAAAAGACAAAGTGCTTACCGAATGGTGCAGTTTGAAGCTTATCTCCAATGAGTCTATTCACAAATATGTAGACAAGTTTTCAGATCTACATCTCAAGGCTAGTGTCTTCCAAAAAATAGACTTCGCCGAGCAAAAGCAACAATTTTGTGCCGGATTACCTGAAGATATGGCCGAGTGCGTCAACTCCCAACAGCATGGTTCTATCATCGAAGTAATCCACCAGATCATGGTTGCTTCGCACATCAATTTCCAACAAGGGGCTAGACGAAATGTCAAGACCATGGAAAACAAAGACAAAAGTGATGCAAACGGGAAAACCAATGCCCAAAATTGTTCCCAAGGCAATTCAAACAACAACAACAACAATTCGTCCAAAGAGAAGGGAGTTTACAAAGGTAAAAACAAACTCTCTTCTGAAGAGCTTGAAGCTTTTTGCAAGGACCATAAATGTTTTGAGTGTGGGAAGCAAGGACATGGCTATCGTTCTTGCCCCAAGAGAAATGCCCGCAATGGGACTCCTAGAGTTTCCATCACCAAAGCTCCAAAAGAGGATACTCATTGCAAAGGATCACCTCTCTCCTATGATTGGGGAAAGGTAAGGGAGCATGCTGTCTTCATCTTGTTTGACCGTGGCTCTACTCACAACTTCGTATCAACGGAGTTGGCCACCAGGATGGGCATTCAAGCTTTCGAGATGGGAGATACTGTAACGGAAAACACCCCTTGATTGGGAAGTTGAGGCTTCATGTCCAAAGCTATGTCGACAAAGAAGACTTTTTCATCTCTCCTCTCCAACATGAGGATGCTATACTAGGGGCACCATGGTTCAATCACATGGCTGCCAACATGAAGTTCCTTGAAAGGAGAATCTACTTCACCTACAGGGAAAACAACATGTATATAGATGCTAGTGAGTCTGGTCGTACTATACCACTTCCCTAAAAGGTCCTAATGTTTCATCAAATGTAAATGGTAGGAATCAAGAAGAGTTAGGCTTGTCTAATTTTCTAAAAGGATTCCAAGATGTGTTCATCGATGATATCCCTATGGACTTACCTCCAAAATGAGGGGATGATGACCATCGTATTGAGCTCCTACCAGGAAGCTCATAGCCTAAGAAGCCTCCTTAGCGAGTTTCCCAAGCTCAAGAAGAGGAGATCACAAGGCAAGTACAAAGAATTGGTTGACAAAGGGATGGTGAGACCTAGATCCTGTCCCTTTTGTTCTCCAATCCTTTTAGTGCAAAAGAAAAATGGTACATACAGTAGGTGTGTGGACTAAACCATATCACTATCAAAAACAGATTTCTCTTGCCTCGGGTAGAAGATCTGTTTGATAAGCTACAAGGCTCTACCTACTTCAGTAGGATTGACCTTTAAAGTGGCTATCATCAAATAAGGATAGTGAATGAAGATATCCTAAAGACTGTGTTTCATACAACGTTTGGCTTGACCAATGCACCAGCCACCTTCAATCATCTAATGGAGAAAATGTTTAGACCCTACCACAAATTCACTGGAGTGTTCTTTGATAATATCATTATCTACTCCAAGTCATTGGAGGAACACAAGCAACATTTCCAAGTTATTCTTCAAGCATTGAGGGAGAACAAGCTTTCTCTCAATCAAAGAAAAGTAAATTTTTCCTTCGAGAGATTCAATACTTAGGTCATATTATCTCTAAATATGGTATCCGTATGGATCCATCAAAGTTAGAGGTAATAAAAGCATGGCCTAATCCAAGGAATCTACATGAGCTATGAAGCTTTATTGGTATGTGTGCATGATATAGACGCTTCATAGCAAAATTTTCTCAAATAGCAAGACCATTACATGATTTAACAAAGAAGAACATTAAGTATTCATGGACTGCTAAGGAGCAAAATGCTTTTGACAAGCTCAAAGAGAAGCTTACCTCCCAACCAGTCCTCATGCTTCCGGATCTCTCAAAGCCATTTGAGGTCCAATGTGATGCTTGTGGTGATTGCCTTGGAGCAGTCTTGCTTCAAGAAGAGTATGCCATAGCATATGAGATCTGAAGGCTCAATACAGATGAACGGGTCTTAGGCATTTATGAGAAAGAGCTTTTAGTTATTCTACATGCCCTAGACGCATGGAAGCACTACCTATTGGGAACTCCATTTATTCTACGAATTGACCACCAAAGTCTCAAGTAATTCATCACGTAAACCAAGCTTTCGACAAACAAATGAGGTGGAAAATTTTTCTTTTGCAATTTAATTTTCATATTGCTCACATTGTTCGTAAGCACAATCAAGTGGCCGATTCACTTTCACGATGACCAAAAGTTAATGCGGTGTCTATAGCAACTCACAATGATCTATCTTCTATGATAGATGAGTATGCTATTGACCTTGACTTTAGAGACATAATATCGACCCTTGCTTTGGGAAAGAAAGAGGAACCATTCACCTTGCAGGATGGTTATCTTCTCCATGGCAATAGGCTATGTATCACCCACTCCCTTTGTGAGAAAGCCATGTATGAATCCCATGGTCCTCGTTATGCAAGGCATAGAGGAATTCAACCTACTCTCCAAGGAGTAGAAACGTATTTCTATTGGCCTACCATGAAAGTGGGCATACAAGAGTATGGTTCAAAATGTGTGGTATCCAAGATAATAGAGGGAAGCAACCTGGATTACTCCATCCATTGCCTATTCCAAATTCACCATGGGAGAGTATATCCATGGATTTTATCTTTGGATTACCCAAGTCTATCCATGGGAATACGGGAATATGGACAATAGTTGATAGGTTTAGCAAGCAAGCACACTTTATTCTTGTCAAAAAGACTATTGAGACACACTAAATGGCAACTCTCTTTATATTACATATTTTCAAACACCATGGATTACCAACATCCATCATGTCAAATAGAGATCCTAGAGTGACCAATAATTTTTGGAAAGGTATCTTTGAAAATATAGGTACAAGATTGAATTTCTCTTTGGCTTATCACCTACAAACGGATGGCCAAAGTGAGATAGCCAATCTTATGATACTTGATCTACTAAAGACTTATGTTACCGAAGTAGATCAACACTCACAATGAAAAAAGTACTTACCACTTGTAGATATGCGTACAATAATATTGTACATACTTCTACGGGAAAAGCACCTTTCGAAATCATTGAGGGAAGACCTAAAAGTCCCTTGCTACTCAAAGTACATGGGAAGATCTTCGCTACCGATGAGTATAGCCGTGACCTACAAAAATCTTTTCAAAAGATTAAGGAGGCTATATCCATCTCTCAACAAAGGCAAAAAGTTGTTGCTGACAAGCACAGAAGGGCCCTAACTTTCAAAGAAAATGATTGGGTCTTACTTAAATCTCCCAAGGCTTGATTAAGGCAAACAACGGGCAAAAATCCTACGGGCCATCAAAAGTATTATGCTAAGCTAGCAAAAAGATATTATGGTCTTTTTAAAATCTTGAAGCCAATCAATGAGATGGCTTATCAACTCAACTTGCCCAACCATTGGCTCATACACAATGTTTTTCATGTGAGCCTACTTATGCCCTACAAAGGAGAGCCACCAAGTGAACCAATTATTGAAGACCCTCCCGAAATCGAAGACCAAGAAGAGGTGCTACAACCCGAAGCTATCCTTTGGCATGAAGACAAGGTACTACGACATGGTAAGATTATCCGACGATATCTTATTAAGCTCAAAAATTATCCTTTTGAAGATGCTAGATGGATGCAAGGAATATAGCTTAAGGATAGTATGAACCTTTTCAATGCTTACAATGCTACATTAGAGTAAGCAAATGTACAAACTTCTTTTAAATGACCAATGTTTTTGTCTTATAAGACTAGTTTTCTTTTCATTGTACACAAATTTAAGTAGTATGCATGCTTAGAATCATGTTTGTGATGACGACGTCTCTCAAAACCAACTATCAGTTGTCACTCTACTTGGGAGAATGAAATGGACTAAAGGGTAGACATGCTTGTGCTAGCTGTCTCCCAAGCACCAAGTGGATTAGTCGTCCATTTTGGAAAGATGTCGTAGGGTAAAAAGGGATCCTCTACCCGCTAAGAGAGATTGACTAATGACTAAAACTTTATCTCTTCTACCTCATAGTCGAGAACGACTATGATTTCAAGAGAGAGGTAATGTCATAAAATCTAATATCTAACCAATCCAAATGATTCTCTCATATTAATCTAATCATTTAATGTGGGAGAGTAAAAGGGAACAAGGGTTAGAATATAGACATGTGCTTACAGATCTATCTCAACACGGGGCCAATGGTAAAGGGGTCCAAATGAGAGATGGTATGTCAAAGAGCAAGGCTAATCAATGGAGCTTCAAAGACCTTAGGGTTAGCTTCATTGAAGACCTCCAAAGATTAGTGTTAAAAAGTCCTTTGACCTTGGGTAAGCTAGGGATGAGCTTGAGGTGGGAACCCGGCCCAAGCTTGAGGTGATTGTTGTGCTTGCTGACTAAGGTGCTTGAGGTGATTCTCGTGCTTGATGATTAAGGTGCTTGTCGTGCTTGCTGACTAATATGCTTGAGGTGCTTGTTGACTAGGGAGCTTGAGGTGCTTGTGGGAACACTACCCAAGCTTGAGGTGCTTTGTCGTGCTTGCTGACTAAGGTGCTTGAGGGTAAGGTGTTCAAAAAGTCAAATCCAATCCTTACTCAAGAGGGGGCAAGCCCTAAAGCTAGGGAGATGAGAGAGAACGCACGCACACACACACACACACACACACACACACACACACACACACACACACAAAGGAAAGCCCAAGCCTTAAGAGGTAGCAAGGACACATGTCAAGCCCCTACCCTTGTTGTCCTCATGGTGTGCCTAAAGCTTATAGGTTGGCCTCCCAAGGGGTCCAATGATAAATTGGTTAATATGATTAATTGTTTTTGCATTTATCAAGTCCTCTTACTCAAAGGGGAAAGGGGGACACTTGTCCCTAGGCTACCCTTGTTGCTTGATATGCCTCTTGCATGTGATTGGCTAGGCCTGGAAGGGTCCAATGAGCTTCAAGCATGAGCTACAATGGGGGTCAACCAAAGCAAGAAGGGGGGTTGCTTGGGGGGTATGCTCTCCTACACGCACTCACACACACTCTCATCATGTGAAGTGCAAAGTGCAAGAGCTCCTTCTCCTTCTCCAAGCTAGTAGAGAAATTGGGAGCCTACACCAACACTCTTGGCCATGGAATGCAAATCCAACCAAGAGCCATGCTTCAATGCTAAATCTTGTCATCTTCTCCATCTTCATTACTATGCTATCATATATGCTAGAAAGAAGAGCGATGATAAGTGAGGAACTAAAAATTTATCCTATGGAATGTTTCTTCTTCCTCTTCTCTACCCTCATTCCCCGCTAGCTCTCTCCACCTTAGAAGGTGTTTTAGGCCTTGGGACTGAGGCTTGGGATAGTTAATGCTTTTCACAAAGTTTATGTTATGCTTATGATGCATGAAGCTTTCCATCTTCATTGCATCACCTAGGTCACAAAGAACACAAAGATCGTATTGTACCAAGTCTCTCTTAATGGGAGAATCTATAATACAAATGACTATTGGAGGGGGGACCGTGGAGGGGGGACCGGCTCCACAGAAATCCAGTCCTCAATTGTTGTCAAGTTCTCTAAACTCTCTCTCTTGCAAAAGTATTGTTCAAGCCAAGTTAATTTATACTATGTTTATGTCGCACACGATGTGAAGTCGACCACCTCTTCATATGGACACAAAAGGTCTTTTGACTTTCCACCTTTATTTGTCTTTTCATTTTCTAAACTTACGCGCCACTTACGCACTTAATATGTTTTGAAAGACTTTTTATAAATGAGAAACAAAAAAGTCTTGGAGTTTGATTCAAGATCAACCTGCTTATTGCATGTTCCCTGGATGGCCTCAATACATTGTAGAGTCCTAGAGTAATTTTGATATCATTCTCTATTAAGGTCTCTGAATCAATATTGAAGGGATTACTACTATGGCTTAATGATGTTACTTTTAAGATAAATGTATCCCAATTGCTACTTGGTGGCATGCTAAGCTACCACTACAGATAATGTTGTAGTTATGACGTAGTGCTTGACATTAGTGTGGAAGAGTGACTATATAGTTTTTAATGTCAAATTATTTTCTTCAATACCACTTCCCCCATATAATGCTCCTTGTATTCCTAATTAAAGATCCCCTCAAAAACAACAGAAACGATGCGCTAATCTATATCACGTAGCAATGGGCACTGATGAAGCACGTAGATTTTCAACAAGTATTAGATGGATGTGAGAAAACATTGCGAGAGAGAGAGAGAGAGAGAGAGCAAGGACACTTTAAAGAGAAAAAGAACGCTAAAGAAAAAATAAAGGAGAAGAGAAACACAAATATACCAATGTGAAGCGGACTACCTCTTCATATGGACACAAAAGGTCTTTTGACTTTCCACCTTCATTTGTATTTCATTTCTAAACTTACCCTCCACTTGCGCGCTTAATATGTTTTGAAAGACTTTTTTTTTTTTTTTTAGATTGGGGAGACCTAATGGTCTTTGTAAGAATTGATATCCTACATTGCAATCAATATCTCTTGGATATCTTCAATTCCAAGTTATTTCTTCCTCTAAATCAAATCGTTATTCACCTTTGAATGGCCACAAAAGACACACATTTTCTTTTAAATGTTGGAATTTAACTAGAAATTTTAGTGATAAAGTCTATGAAAATTTCCATTGATTTGTTAAGCTTCCATCACCTTAGCTTGTGTAGTATCCAAATCATGAACAAATCAATCAGCTTCGTAATTATTGTCTTTTATATCGGAAACAAGTGAAACTTTACTGTTTGTTTTTATGGAGCTCAAAGGGTGTTATAGAGGAATGCATTGCATTTACGACCACTTCAACAAGGGACATGATCACAATTATGCGTTTGCATCATCACGACCACTAAGTTCCATGAATGATGATGTGAAAAAGAACTTGGTTTACATACTCAAATCATAGTGAACCTATCCATTATCCATTTCATTTTGTACCAAATCGCATTTATCAGCTCCTAGCTCTTTGTAAGAAAATTAAGAGATATTATTTTTGGAGGCTCGTGTATTATTTTTGTACCCTAAGCTCCACGATGTTCACTTGAAGATGGTTCAATAGCTTTGATTAGGTTTGGAAGAAGGCGCAGTGTCTTCTCAACAATTTACATTCCTACTTACAATTACTTTCCATTTCAACGCATTCTTGCAAAGATATATCAAAAAGACCATGTACAATATTTAAGTTTGAATTACTATCATGCTGATTCCTCAAATCCTAGATTGATGTTTATATGGAGGAAATGCTCCCTTTAACTTTCTAATGCCAATTCAAAGTAGGACTTTAGGTTTAACTCCTTTAACTTTCTAATGCCAATTCAAAGTAGGACTTTAGGTTTAACTGCTTAAATGTGCCTTGTCAATGAGAGATTATTACAAACATAATAATCTCCCTTGATGTGTTCCATCAATTGAATGAGCCCCATCTTCTCTAAATAGTATTCGGTAATGGAAGCCCGGTGGTGTATCTCTTGATTGATCTTCTACAGTAGAACGCTTAAATGAAATGGGAAAAAATAGATTGGTATTTTGGGTCACATAGAGCTCATAGGAAGAAGGAAGAAGGAAGATATCCCCGACCAATTTGATGGTGGGGATTATTAAGAGCAAGAATGGATGGAAATGGAGGGTCATGGGTAGTTCCAAGTACACCATTAAGAGAAGGATGAGGACGATATGGGGCTAGTGAGCTTGCTTTCAACTTCAACTTTTGCATTCAAAAAACAGACATTGAAAAATGAGCTTTTAGAAGAAGCATTTGGATCAAGCAAAAACCATCCATTTCTTCAAAAGGCGAACACCTCATTCATGAGAGAGAGAGAGAGAGAGAGAGAGAGAGAGAGAGAGAGAGAGAGAGAGATGACGACCAAGAAGAAAAGGAGAAGGAATTTTAACATTGTAGGAACATTCCCAAGATAGAGAGCACTATTGATGCAATGTTGTAAGCACTACAACCTAGCAAGAGAGAGAGGAGCAAAAGCTCCCACAAGAAACTTCATTCATACCACAAGCAGGAAGGATGCAAGTAGCATGAATCCAAAGAATGCTCTTCCATACAAAATCCAAATACAAGAAAAAAATTCTCGTATGACAAATATGTCATTCCTCTTAAGGGTGAAACAAAGTCCAATCTAATTCCTATCTATTGTCCAATTATGAGGTCATTCTACAGCAAATAGGCTTATGAACCCAACAAAAAGTCATCATTAAAGTTTTTGCAAACAGGTGGTAAGAACTTGGTTAGTTGCTTAAAAACTATTGGATATCACCCACATTGAGAATTGGGCAGAAGACACATGATGACTACAATCAGTAAGTTTTAAGTGTGATAAAGAGTAGAGCTCCAATAGGTCTCTAGGTACCATCTATAGAAGAAACTTTTCTGAAACTACAACGCACATTAGAAGCATGTGGGGGTTTTTTGCCTCTGTAAAACCCTAGTAAACCACAGAATCCTTGGGAGCGCCCGTTGGATAAAGCTCGTGGATTACTAGCACATGGCAAGTTAATGATGGCAAACCTTTTCAGACATGTCTTCTATGAGGGGCATTAACTAAGCATCCTCTTGCTCAGAGATTTAGTTGACCCTTCGTTTTACTGTAAAGAGGCATTGAGTAATGGGTCAAACACCCCCTTTGAGAGCTTTGCTGACTTGGACATGGCTTTAATTATGTGAAGGAATGGCGAGATTTCGAAAGCTTGGCTAAGATATGCGGAGTTCACTGTCAAGAGCAATGTTTTACACATGGAAGCAAATTGGCTAAGTGACCAATGTAGCATTGCCATATGCTACATGCAAACAGTACCTTTCTAGTTCTCTTGTGTAGACTATTGTGACTACCTTTTGTTAAGGCTATTGGAACAATAGGACAGGACCTGAGTTCAACTCTCCTCATCGAATAGATCCTTAAAGCCTCTTGGATAGTTTCCTGCGACGTTAAAAATATTCTTCTCTTGCCCCATGGCCGAGTGTGCTAGGACAACTCACTATATTCCAGTCCCGAAACTAACCTGTGTATCACCCTCCACTCGCAGTCTCCTCATTTTCTTGAAAGGTGCAAATTTCATACCACCATTGATGACACATTTTCTGACTTGAAACAGTCCACAGTCACTACACATTTCTCCAAAAACTGCCATATAGCCACCCAAATTATAGTACGGCTCCCAAATCCAAACTTCCAATTACAATAGCAATTGAATGGCAAGTCAAATAGCTCATAAGTTATACCAAAATTCGAGCTGAGTAAATGCAATACTTAACATTCCATTAATGCATGTTCTGCATAATAATAAGTCGCCATATTATGGCTGGGAGCAAAGCACGACAGTATCTGGTGGATCAGAATATAGCACAATTAATGCCAGTCAGAAATTCTCCCAGTAAATTAAAAGCTAGCAGACTGGCCACAAGTTAACTTTTCAAGATCATCAACAATAGCTCCAATAATGGAAACATTTCAACAAGCTTGAGAGATCTAGAGTTGGCTGCTCCACACTACATACATACAAGCCACTTTAACAAACTAAGCGATCAGAAAGCTTCGCCAGATTATTATTAATAAACATGCATATCAACAAACATGGTTTTGCTGTCACTTGACAATGTACTTGACAGGTCGCAGAAATGACAATCCCAAAAAAGCACATTAAACCCCATACAACCCTTACCCTCTCCATGCTGTATTATGTAAGGTGACTGCTCATCAGCAAAAGGGCACTGCCTCCACATCGAGGGTTCATGTACACCATAGCTCTTAAAGAGTGTTGACTTCTAAAGAACCTTGACACTTAAATTAAACAATAGCATTCTTCACTTTCAACACACTATGGTAGGGCAATTAATAGGAAGCTTTGCCATAAACCACTTTTGCTTAGAACGACCACCTTGTAAATTAAGTAGGGCATCCAATCCGAGACACAACATACAACAGAGAATGCAAAGCCACCCCTGATAGCCTGGCTGCAGCTGCCATCCCTATCAACATGAATGAACTTCAACACACAGAATGTAAAATTCGTGTCAACTAAGCTCAAAAGCACCTTCCAACTTCCATGATCAATGATATAAAAAGGTGTGCTGTTTGCATCACATCATTACAATGACCCAAACTCGAAAAAGTAAAACTAGGCCCAATCCATATAAACAGAATGCCACTGATTCGACACATCCAGGCCCTTCGGCACATTCAATTACAACCGGAGACAAAGTTTCAGTCTCAGCCTTCCTGCAAAGTTCGAACACACAAAGTCAGATTCATGCATGGGTGCTTGTACATCTTCCCAAACAAAGGCTTACAAACTTACAGCAGAAAATGACCGGCTTCTACTTGGGCTCCTGTCCCTATCATTTGATGGAGAAGGCTGCCCAGAAATGAAATTCATTGTACTTATGGAAAGGAAGTTGATAATTTACAGCGGTTTACAAAGTTACACTTACCATCCCCCGGGGAGACCTTGAACGGGACTGCTTTCTGTAGAGTAGACAAAAAGCTTATCAATACCGATAACACATCCAACTTATCACTGCCGGCAACCCATCCACAGACAGCAAAAAGTAATTAAAGCCATAGAGACCTGTTGCCATGAGGGGAGACAGATTGAGATCGAGAACGAGACGGAGACCGCGATCGAGATGCTGACCTGCTCCGACGAGTCTTGCTGCGTGAACCACTGAGAAGGACAAGAAGGGTAAGAAACTCGGAATGGACCAGATTGTAAGCAACCCCCCTAGTTTCTTACTAAACACCCGACTGTGAAGACGTAACTCACAGTATTGAAGATAACAAGCAATTGACAAAACCACAAAAGGAAAAGAGCTCCTACATACACATGCATGAATTGCCGTCGGCTAGGAAGTGGCAAGAAGATTCTTACCTACGCACTGGAGAAGGGCTTCTACTGCGACCTTTGCCTTTACTTCCACTCCGACTCCGACTTCGACTTCCAGAAAGACTTCGACTGCGGCTCCTGCTTGGGCTCCGACTCGGACTACGACTCCTACTCTTGCTCCTGCTTAGACTCCTACTACGACCTCTAACAGGGCTCCAGCTAAGGCTACGGCTCCTTGTGTAGCTACAACTGCGACTTCGGCTACGGCTGTAACTTCGGCTACGGCTGTAACTCCTCCTCCCTCCATTGCTTTTATCTTCTCTTACCTGCCAAGTGCAAAAGTCATGACAAAGCTACTCTCAATTGAACCAAACAACTAGATCTTCCCACCACTTCCTACCCTTATAAATCCTCGATCAAATGGATTCTTGAATTCTGAGTCATCAAGTTTCCTAATCTGCAGCAGTGAAAAAGGTGAAAGGAAGGCCCTTTAAAAAACATGAATTGAAGACTAATACCATTCTCTTCATTTCAGCATACCGCATATTTCATGTCGTCATAGTTCGTGTAATCAACTATACCAACCAGTCCTGCAAAGAAATCCAAAAAAAACTACTAAGATGTGTTGTTATCACCTATCAAAACTATATATCATAGCATATTATTCTTTAGACTATGACAACACCCCCAAATTAAAGCATCACAACCGCATACCCCTTCCATCGCGAAAAACTTGAGCAAAACAAACATCCCCAGCACGACGCATGTGATCCTGCAATACAAAAAAAAAAGTGAGGACTAACTCTTTCATAGTGTGTAAAACAGTGAACTCAAAGCGGTGCAGAGTTCAAACCTTAAGGTCTTGCCAAGATGCTGAAGCTGGTAAACCAGTGACAACAACTGCCAGAGCGTGGAGAATACATTTAGCCTACATAGTCTCTTAGACAGATTTTGATATAGTGGTGAATGTAGACCTTGTATACCTCTATATTCAGATCGCCTTGAAACACCACCAACTCTTCCACCTGTGTAGCTGTAGCTGCTGTGTCGATCAGATGAAGATGATGGACCCCTACCACCATGAGCCAGTTCAACCTGCAACAACGCATGCAATACTCGCATTCAAAGTAAGAAAACCACCAATTTAAGCAATGATCAACTAGTACAAACAATAGCACAACCAATTTCTAAGACAACTAAGGCAGCCCTACAAGAAAAACCTACAGTCTAAGCCGTTACATCTGTCAAAGCTAAACCAATGTCTTCAGTCCTACAATGGTCCTGATACAATTTGACTCAGTCTTCACTGTCTAGCAACGAGTTATAATTTTAAAATATAAGCAACTTTTCGCTGCTCTCACCAAAGCATGCATGCAACAGGAATTCCTGTCGTACAGGAGCAACACTGACAAGTAAAGAATAATACCCTTAGCGTACACCCATCAAAGATGTAACCATCTCGACCTTTGATAGCATCCTCAGCATCTCTTTCATCCTCAAACTGCAATGCCAAATCACCATAAGAAGACCAATACAACGGCAATTTCAGCTTTCATTTAAAGCTTCTGCTTACCTCAATAAAGCAATACCCTGGAGGACGCGGAGGTAACTTCAGGTCTATGTCCACGATGCGTCCAAACTGTCCTCCATACAATGCAAAAAGTAAAGACCCCTTCACAATATAACACCTCATAGAAATAGAGACCCAAATAAACATACTTTGTAAAAGAGATCTTCAATCTCTCTCTCTCGAACATCTCCAGGAAGGTTACCCACATAGATTGTTCGGCTCGAACGGCTCATAATTTCCCGTGTGTAGACTAGAGCCTACAACACATCATTCATATGCAAAAAGAAAAGGTGACAAGTGAGCACGTTTTAAAAAACTGTTGATGTCATGCCTAAGTGGTCCGCAACCGATAAGAAAGACTTTGGGAGCATTCATGGAGCCCTAAGAAAAAACATGGAAGACATTTTTGCATTCATCTTGTGGCTTAATGTTGTATGCTATGAGGCAAACCAAGATAATTTTCTTTGGTCCAAGTGAAGCTCCATCGCTCCCTCCTCTGCTCCATAGAGCTCCTTGACCACAAGATCCAACTTATTCAAACTTAACCCAATCAACTCCCTCTTGCTCCTGCTTGTGCGATTACGCTCCCTCCTAAATATCGATCCAGAGGCCATATGTGAACCCCTGGTCGCCCTTGCATTTGCCTTCTCCCTCCCTCTCTCACTACCATACTATTGCGTGCTGAATAGCTCCTGGTATGTCCAAGCTCCATGCATCTATTCATAAACAAAGGTCAAGTCATTTTTAACAAAGCGCAAGCCAACAATTGCAACTCCGTTTTGAAAGTACGATCAACCAGCAAGCACACAATGAGCAGAGTAATCACAACAATAGAGCAAAAGAAGGGACTCTAATCATGGGGAACTTTAAAAATCAACTAGATAAGCAAGGCGTGAACCATCGCTTCCGCGTGGAATGCCCAGACCTGAAAAACTAGAAGCCACACTTCGTCTCCATGCTTTAATGAAAAATCGAGGGACAATTGACATCCTGCACATGTTGCAAAACTTCCCCCAAATCGCTAATACAAAATCAACAAAGTTTGGGGAAATGAAATATGTAAACCCATGAAACCCTGAGGTCCGACGAAGATCTGAGCCAGGCACTCCCTCATTACTCTGAATGGGTATGAACAGGTAAACCCGCATAAACTAGTTATGGCACTCTTCATGCCTGTGAAGCTTAACACAGGAAAGTCGCTGCACCCCCCTGACATACCCTGTGAATTTTCTAGTCTCATCCAGGGATCCAGGCCAGCAATACGGCTCAAAAACCATCCTCACCTACTGATTTCGATGGAAAAAGATTAAGACTGCCTTTGTGCGAGCAAAAAAGATACCAAGAAAATTAGCTGCCCTGCTACAGGGAGATACATATATGCACCGCAAACAAAAAGAAGAGGCATAACAAACTGTCAACGAGCAGACGAGCAGTAGGAGAGGATCCGTACCTGATAAAGGAGGTGGGTGCAACTGAAGAGGGCGACCGATGGTGAGCGAGCTTACAACAACAGCGGACTATGGTCTCCTCTACTGCTGCTAGGGTTCTTCTAAACGCAACTGGAAAGACGTAAGGGACCAGGGTAAGATATGTATAGTAAAAATTGTTTAAGAAAATTCATGAGACTGAGTCAGTCGGCAGCAATCTTCAAACAAAAAAAAGAAAGATGTTTCTAGATAGCTTTTACAAGAATGATTTTATGAAACACATTCATTATGCTAAATTCAGACTATAACTATAATTAATATTGTAAAAATTCATAATTTTGTGTCAAGGACGATTGCAATCCATCAAAGGAGCGCAATTTCCTTATGAGTAACGTCTTCACTTAACATGTTTGCAATTCAAAACTCTCGCCTTTAAGAGCTACAAATAGAGCCGAAAGACCAGTTCAATTTTTCTTGTTGTGAACATTTCCAAAACACCATCCAAAGAAAAGAAGCATAATGTAAGTGAGTGTCATACGAAAGTATGGTGGAGAGTTGGCACAGTGTCTCTCCAAAATTTATTAGAAATGGAAGCCATTCTCTTAATCTATGTCCTCCTACATCCGCATTGTATTCAACAAGGAGATTAGGGTTGTGAAATTCTCATTAGTGATTTGATGTTGGCACCAATTTTTCATCACTTTGTTGGAAGGCAAGCACTTCCGTGTAGCTCTTCTTAGACCACCCTTCACTTGATCGAGTGGGATTATTCTCTTGGATTCATTGTCACTACCAGTGGCTCATGATAGAAAACCCAATGGAGAAACAAAAACACCGGAAACGTGCCTTTCCATGGCTGCTGTAGGAAATACGTATGTAGTAGTGGCACGTTAAATGGTGCCTTGGTAGTATGTCGTAGGTAGAGATAAGTCATCGTCTTTTGGAGTCCACCAAGAAAGCAGAGAAAGATAAAAGCCTTATATGTTGCTTTCTAAACCTTGATCCACACCAGAAGGCACGTTAAATGCTGCCTTGGTAGTATGTCATAGGTAGAGATAAGTCACCCTCTTTTGGAGTCCATCAAGAAAGTAGAGAAGGATAAAAGCCTTATATGTTGCTGTCATAATAACTAATATCTAATTCTCCTAAATGATTTTCTCATGTTAAACTCATCAATTAATATGGGGAAGTACCAGGGGAGAAAAAGCTAGAATATTGATTAAGCTAGCAAACCGGCCACAATAGGGATCCACAAGAGGGAAAATAGGGATCCAAAGGGGGGGGCATCTGCAAAAGAGCAAAGTGCAATAATGGGCTTTAAAGACCCTAAGGTTCAGCCCATTAAGACTTCCAAAATTCAAAGGTTGTGTTCAAAGGTCAAACACTATGGAAATTGAACGTTTTGCGTGTGTACCAAAAAGTCTTCAAAACTCCTACAAAGGAGGGGGCGAGCCTTGCAAGTAGGGGATGAGAGAGAAACACACACACACATACACACACACTCACAAGCTCCCTTACACAAAGGGCATTTTGGACACATGTCAGCTCCCTAGGCCAATTGCCCAGAAGGTGCACTCAAATCCTATTGGATGGCCATGGAGATGGACCAATGAGAATTAGGCTCAAGTAAATCTATTTTAATTCATTTAAAAACACTTGATAAAAGAACCAATAAGAATTAAGCTCTCTAGAAGACTATTGGACAGTCTCCCAAGGGGTCCAATGAGCATCAGCAGCCCAATGGCTTGCCTGATTTCTATTGGCCAGAAGACAAAGGGGTCAAATGAGAGTTTAGTTGCATTATTTATTTACCTAAAGCTCTCACAAAAGGGGAAAGGGGGACACATGTCAGAAGGCTATCACTTATGCTACTTAATTCTTATTGGCTAAGCCTGGCATGGGCCAATGGGGTGCCAGCAAGAGTAATTTGCAAGAGGGGTCAACCGAGAGAGAGACGGGGCTGAATTTGTCAAGTCATTATTCCACACACACTCACACTAGCTCACGTTTGAAGCAAGAAGACTCTCTCTCCTTTTCAAGCTTCAATGGAAAGCTTATCACCTACTCCAAGCTTGTGAGAAGGGAGGCCTACGCCAACAACTCTTGGCTTTGTGATGTAAATCCAACCAAGAGCTAAGCTTCAATGCATGCTCATCTCCTCTACCATGCTAATTACTAAGCTATGCTATGCTACTATGAGTGATTATGTGAGGAGGTATACATCTTTCTCGTAAGACTACTCCTTCTTCCTCTCAATCTACTCTCATACCCCACTAGCTCTCACCGTCTTCAAAGGTGTGTGAGGTCTTAGGTCTAAGACCGTGAGGGAATTGATGTTGTGTTTTAAGTGTTTGCTAGTGCTTGAAGCTTCCATCTTCTTTGCACTAGTTAGTTATTGAAGGAACACTTAGAATTGTATTGTAAATGTCTCCCTTGATGGGGGAAACCTATAATACAAAACCTTTTGGAGGGGGGACCGGCTCCATATAAATCCAGTCCTCTACTGTTGTCAATTGCTTATTTCTCTCTCTTTTGAAGTATTGTTCATGCTATCTAACTAGGTGTTATACTTTTTGTTGCTCTCTCCAACCAAGCACTCTTGTTATTCTCATTAGGAATCTATTCTAATGAAATATGCTCACTATGTTCATGCTATTTTCCGCTACACACAAGTTACTAGACCATTAAATGTTACATTGGTAACAGAGCACAAGGTTTCTCTTTTCTTGCTCGAGAAGGTAGGTCCTCAAGCTAGCTATAAATGGTTGGTATTATTAATTGCATGTGAGTAAGTAGAATAGGGATTTTTCAGCCTTGCAGTGCGCCTGTCTTTGTGCAGTTTTAATGGGGCATCACCGTCGAGAGCTATGGTCTTAATAGTGGAGTCCTACGGGGCTTGCCTATGGCTCAACCACTATTGAGCTATTAGAAGCTTGACAGGAGCCAGTGCTATTTTGGTGTTGAAAGACCCTCTCTTCTATTCCTTGCAATTAATGGTATTCGAGCCACGGGTACAGTAGCTTGAGTGCTTTTCTAAAGGGGTAAAGAGGAGTAGCAACTAGGGCTTGAAGTGCCAAAGTACACCTAAAAAAATTTGTTAGAATGGCTGACAATAGTAAAGAGAGTGAAATTAATGTTGATAACTTTGATTTTCCTAATGAGCAGGCTACTAATGATGCCCCTATGCTTGTTAACTACCTTGTTTTCAGGCTTCAACAAGCCATGGGCAATCCATCCCTCCAAAATGAAGTGCAACGGCAGCTTTGTGCTCATGGATTCTCCAAACTCCCCACCATGACGCGAGAGTACCTAAGAAGCCTCCTTGTGAGACTTTCAAAAGAGGCCTCTCTCCGATTCGGGAAGAAGAAGAGGATCCATACGAAGGGCTCAAAAATTTGCTTCTTGATGACGAATCTCCTTTCCAAAGGAGAACTCAAGAGCCCCCACCAAAGGAACGAGAAAGAAGTGAGTCTCTTGCCACCTCAGCGGAGATGGCTCCACGAAGACGGTGGGCAAAACGCTCTACATCAACTCCTAAACGAAGAAGACCATCGCACACTTCTCCACACCATAATTCAAAGAGGGATGACAAAAAGCAAGAGAAGAAAAATGTGAGAAAGAGGTCACCCTCTTCTCCATCTTCTTCATCCTCTTCCTCTTATGAAGAAAGTGATGGTGCAGACAAGGAGGACAAAGGCAAGAAAAAGGCGAGAAAGAGGTCACCCTCTTCTCCATCTTCCTCGAATTCTTCATCTTCTGAAGAAAGCAATGGTGCAACTTTTGAACCATAAAAAAGAAGAGGCCATAGGAAATCCTATGCCGCGTGGAAGAGATCGTCCAAGCTCAAGAAGTTCAAAGAGGGAGGAAAGAGCATCTCTTTCCTTACCTACGATGGCACCTTTGGTGCTATGGACAAAGTCTTGGCTTTCATCCAACAATTCGATGCGTCGTTTGGAGATGAGGCCTTCATGGAGTCCTCTAAGCTACGCCATGTAGCAATGCACTTTCAAAAGTGCGCCAGGCAATGGTGGTCTAGCCTACGGGCCAACGGTGAAGCTCCACAAACATGGAAAGCTTTAAGAGCTTCCATCATGAAGCAGTTTTTGGCCAAAGAAAAAGTACTCACCAAATGGCGAAGCTTGAAGCTCTCTCCCTACAAATCCATTCACAAATATGTAGACAAGTTTTGGGACTTATGTCTCAAAGCCGTAGTCTTCAAAAAGATGGATTTTAGAGATCAAAAATAGCAATTGTGTGCGGGCTTAACTGAAGAAATAGCGGAGTATGTCAACTCCCAAAGGCCACGCACCATATCTGCGATTATACACCATACTATGGTGGCTTCTCGAATCAATTTTAAAATAGGGGCTAAGAGAAATCTTAAGCCCACGAAAAACAAGGGTTCCAATGAGCCTAAGGGGAAGGACAATGTCCAAAAGTCTCCTAAGGGCAATTCCAATAATCACAAAGCTAAGGAGAAGGGAGTTTACAAAGGCAAAAACAAACTCTCTCCTGAAGAGCTTGAGCGTTATCGCAAGGATAACCGTTGTTTCAAGTGCGACGAGCAAGGGCATGCGTACCACGCTTGTCCCCAAAAGAACACCCGCCATGAGCCTCTTAGAGCTACCTTGGTCGAAATCAAAGAAGAGAAAGCTCACCGCAAAGGATCTCCTGTATGCCATGCTTGGGGAAAGGTAAGAGAAAATGATGCTTTTATTCTCTTTGACCCTGGTTCCACTCACAATTTCATATCCACAGAGTTGGCCACCAAGCTAGGCATCCAAGCCTATGAGATGGGAGATGTCCTACCCACATATGGTACTTTCAAGGGGCAAGAAGCTTCAGTCACTCCCTTAATCAAGAAATTGAGGCTCCATGTCCAAAGCTATGTGGACAAAGCCCGGACAAAGAGAACTTCTTTATCTCTCCTCTCAAGCACAAGGATGTAATCCTAGGGGTACCATGGTTTGATCGCATGGCTGCCAATGTTAAATTCCCTGAAAGGAAAATCTACTTTAAGTATAGGGAAAAAGATATGTACATAGATGCTAAGGAGTTGGGTAACACCATACCCATTGTACATACGCAAGCTTTCAATAAGTCAATAAAGAGCTCTATTTCCATGTACATGATTTTTGTTAAAGATTCTCAAAATAAACCTAATGCTTTAGCAAAATAAAATATTAATAATCACAAGGAATTAGAGATCCAATTTTCTCAAGGGGTTTCAAGATGTTTTTATTAACGACATCCCTTGTGAACTACCTCCAAAATGAGGCAATATTGACCATGCAATTGAACTTCTTCTAGGAAGTTCACCGCCTAATAAACCTCCTTAAGAGTTTCTCAAGCTCAACAAGAGAGATTAGGTGGCAAGTGCATGAGTTAGTTGAGAAGGGCATGGTTAGGCCAAGCTCATCTCCATTTTGTTCACCCGTGCTACTAGTGCAAAAGAAAGACGGCACATATCGTATGTGTGTCGACTATAGAGCACTAAATAGGATTACTATCAAAAATAGGTTTCCCGTTCCACGTGTATAAGACCTATTTGATAATCTACAAGGGTCGACCTACTTTAGTAGAATTGTCATAATAACTAATATCTAATTCTCCTAAATGATTTTCTCATGTTAAACTGGTCATTTAATATGGGGAAGTGCCATGGGAGAAAAAGCTAGGATATTGGTTAAGTTGGCAGACTGGCCACAGTAGGGATCCAAAAGAGGGGCCATCTGCAAAAGAGCTATGTGCAACAATGCGCTTCAAAGACCTTAAGGTTCAGCCCATTAAGACTTCCAAAATGCTAAGGTTCCAAAATTCAAAGGTGGTGTCCAATGGTCAAAGGCTTAAGAAATTGGATGCTTTGTGTGTGTCCCAAAAAGTCTTCACAAACTCCTACATAGGAGGGGGTGAGCCCAAGAAGTAGGGGATGAGAGAGAAAGACACACACACATTCACAAGCTTCCTTTGTACACAAGGGGAAAGAGGGATACCTGTCAGCTCCCTAGGCCAGATGCCCACAAGGTGTACTCAAATCCTATTGGATGGCCTTGGAGGTGGACCAATGAGAATTAGGCTAGAGTAAATGTAATGCAATTGGCCGATTTAATTTGAGAGTAGCGGAAATTAATGAGAGTACTTTTGAGAAATGACTTTGTGAGCATAGCGGGTGAACATAATTGAAGATAGCAACATAATCATAGCAATTAGTTAACTTGGCATGAACAATACTTTTGCAAGAGAGAGAATTTAGAGAACATGACAACAGTTGAGGACCGGATTTATGTGGAGCCGGTCCCCCCTCCAATAGGCATTTGTATTACGATTTCTCCCATTAAGAGAGAGACTTGTTACAATACAATCTTTGTGTTCCTTGTGACCTAGGTGATGCAATGAAGATGGAAAGCTTCATGCATCACAAACATAACATAAACTTGAAGAAAGCTTTAACTATCCCAAGCCTCAGTCCCAAGACCTCAAACACCTTCGAAGGTGGAGAGAGCTAGCAGGGAATGAGGGTAGGGAAGAGTAAGAAGAAACATTTCGTAGGAGAAAGAATTAGTTCCTCACTTATCATAACTCTTGTTGCTAGCATACATAATAGCATAGTAATGAAGAAGAAGGAGATGTCAAGCTTAAGCATTGAATCATGGCTCTTGGTTGGATTTGCACTCCATATCCAAGAGTGTTGGTGTATGCTCTCAACCTCTACTTGCTTGGAGAGGGAGCTCTTGCACTTTGCATAGAACACAATGAGAGTGTTTGTGAGTGTGTATGGGTGAGTATACCCCCTAAGCAACCCCCTAGCTTGCTTGGGTCGACCCCCCCTTGTAGCTCATGCTTGAAGCTCATTGGACCCCTCCAGGCCTAGCCAATCACAAGCAGGAGGCATTACAAGCAGCAAGGGTAGCCTTGAGACAAGTGTCCCCCTTTCCCCTTTGAGAGAGAGGGCTAGATAAATGCTAAATCAATTAATTAAATCTCCTAAATTATTATTGGACCCCTTGGGTGGCCAACCAATAGGCTTTAGGCACACCATGAGGGCAACATGAGGAGGAACTTGACAAGTGTCCCTTTTGCTTTCTTTGTACCATGCATGCCTTGTGTGAGTGTGTGGGTGTTCTCTCTCATCCCCCCTCATGTAGGGCTTGCCCCCTCCTTGTAGGGATTGAATCTTTGACTTTTTGACACCTCAAGCCCCTCATGCATAGGCCCAGTTCCCACCACAAACTTGGCTCATAAGCACTTTAAGCTTGGGCTGGGTTCTCACCTCAAGTGCAACCCTAACATCTCAAGCATGTCAAGCACCTCAAGCATCTCAATAATTAATCACCTCAAGCATGTCAAGCACCTCAATCATGAAGCACCTCAAGCACCTTAGTCATCAAGCATGACAAGCAGGACAAGCACCTCGAGCTGGGTCAGGTTCCCGCGCCTCAAGCTCAGCCCTAGCATACCTAAGGTCAAAGGCCTTTTACACACATTATTGGAGGTCTTCAATGAAGCTAACCCTAAGTTCTTATGCTCCATTTGTTAGACTTGCTCTTTGATAGACCATCTCTCATTTGGGGCCCTTTACCATTGGCCCCGTGTTGAGATAGATCTATAAGCACATGTCTATATCTTAACACTTGTTCCCGTTTATTCTCCCACATTAAGTGATCAATTTAATATGAGAAAATCATTTGGGTTGTTTAGATATTAGATTTTATGACAGGAGAAGCTATTCATGCCTCACCGAACCTTTACTAGAGTGTTCTTTGATGATATCATCATCTAATCTAATTCATTAGACGAACACAAGCAACACCTCCAAGTAATATTTCAAGTTTTAAGAGAGAATAAACTTTATGTTAATCGAAAGAAAAGTGAATTTTTCTTAGAAGAGATTCAGTATTTAGGTTACATTATCTCTCAAGATGGCATCCAAATGGATCCATCAAAGTTAGAGGTGTTGAGGTATAAAGCCCAATGTGGTCGCCCAGGTAAGTGGGCTGGCCGCCAGGTATGTACACATATTCTTTTGTAAAAACCTAATAAGAACCCACTATGCTCTACACATTACAATAGAGCGAGTTCACCATATCGTCGTGCTCTTCTTCTCGCACTTTCTCTCGTGTCGCACTTCCGCTCGTACTCCTTCAACTGGTATCAGAGCTCAGATCGAGGCTCAGGGCAGCACTGCAGGAGGCTAGAGTCACCAGCTCAGATTGGAGTGAAATTCGACAGGCAAAGACACGGCCCCAAATCTTGTGGGAGTACTCGTAGGGCTTGGTGTGCTCAGAATTTCATTCTGAGGTCATCTCGGTCACCGTTCGGCTTCGACAAAGTTCTGCGCAGGCCATTTTCGACTACGTGGTCTCAGCGGGTGCAGATCCGACTCTGCAAATTTGGGGTTTTCAGCCTACCACTACAGGTGCTGAGGATATCGACACTCCCAGAGTGTTGATTTGTGGCTGTCTACACATCGAAGGACGGCTCACAGTTCTTAGAGGCGTGTCACATACGACACGGGCGCATCTACACACAGATTGTAGGCGACATCCACTAGTTCATCAGGTAGCTTGTGTTTGTTGCTTGATATTCCAGATTTCATCCTGACATTGCAGGTACTTCCACATGGGATGTATTGTCAGAGATGATGTATGTCTGTTGAGGGTTTGCTGGCTGTGAGTCACGCAGCAAACAACCGCCGCAGCGGTTACAGCATACAGTGGGAAATTTGTGGATGTATGACTTTGTGGGAAGTCTATGTACTGTCAGATTTACTGCAACCTTTGTTGAGGGTCAAGTGAGGTTTTATTGAGCTAGGGGATTCTCGAATGTTGAGATCCTTTCGGTGATACAGGTCTTGGAGCGATCCCTCGAGCACCCTTAGATAGGCAGCTAGGATGTATTGACTGTGAGTTAGACAGTTGGGATTGCATCTTTGCTTTACTGCCGTTGAGGCATTGTCACAGTCTATGCTTACAGGACAGTGACAGGACAGTGAGAGACAGTACAGGTGCAGGACAGGTTTACCCGCAGCTTACAGTGTCAGAGAGACAATGTTTTTTTTTGAGCTGTTTTTTGAGTACACCAGAGCCATTTTACAAAGGAGACTCTGCCAAAATTTATGCAAAATCTGAAGCTTTCTTGGTTCATTTGACAGGTTGATATTGGTTCAGAGGTCAGTTTACAGGGGAAACTCTGCCGAATTTTTCCCAGGAAAGTAAACTACTGTGAAGCGTAGCTATGGCTGGATCACAGGACACTGCTCTTTACAATATCAAGAAGCTGGATGGAACCAATTTCCCATTGTGGAAGAAGCAGATTTGGCACGTGTTGGTACAAAAGAAGCAGATAAAACCTATAAAGCTCAAGGGGATAAAACCAAAAGATATGGACGAAGATGAATGGAGCGAAATGGATGAATTGGCACTTTCTACCATTATGCTGACTTTGGCAGAAAGCGTTTACTTCAATGTAGCAGACGAGATGTCGGCTTATCAAGCATGGTTAAAGCTGAGTGATCTTTATGAGAAACAGAGTGCAGCTTCGCATGTATACTGGCTTAAGAAGCTTGTTGACTTGAAGATGAAAGAAGGGACACCTATGTCCAATCATCTGAATGAATTCAACACAATCTATAGTCAGTTGTCAGCTCAAGGTGTCAAGTTTGATGAACCTGTTAGAGCTATGTTCCTGTTGATCACATTGCCGGAAAGTTGGGACACTTTTCGCACAGCTTTGAGTAATTCTGCACCTCCAGATGGTTTGAACATAGCAGGAGTAGAAGGAAGTCTGCTTACTGAAGAAACCAATAGAAGGACAATGGACAAAGGCAAAGGAACAGCCTTAGTTGTCAGGGGAAGGAACAAAGAAAAGTACAAAGGTGGAAAGAGGAATCAGTCTCGTAGCAAGTCCCGCAGTGCTAAAGGCAAGAGTGACATAGAATGCTACCATTGTGGCAAGAAGGGTCACATGAAAAGAGACTGCAGAGAATGGAAAGCAGAAAAAGGCAAAGAGAAAGCTGAAGACCATGGTGAGAAGAACAAGTCCTCAGTGAAGATTCAAGAAATAAATGTGACAAACACTGTTGCAGAGGATGACAGTCTAGTGTCAGGAGACATCTACTTCTTGAAGAATACAATGGACTCAGCTCTTCTTACAGCATCTGATGGAAATGCACTGAGTGACTGGATTATAGACTCAGGGGCATCACTTCATGTGTCTCCAAACAAGGAGTGGTTTACTTCTTATGTGACCACTAAAGATCATGTTCGGCTAGGCAATGGGCAGACATGTGAGATCTTAGGTGTTGGAGATGTTCAATTGAAGTTTCAAAATGGCTCTTCTTTCACGCTGAAGAATGTGAGACATGTTCCCGCAATTACAAAGAGCTTGATCAGCACAGGTTTACTTGATGATGCTGGCTACGTCACCACTTTTGGACAGAACATGTGGAAGATATCCAAGGGTTCTATGATAGTAGCACATGGAGTAAAGTCTGGAGGACTTTACATGATTTATGTATCAAATGTCTCTAAAAATGTAATCAATGTAAACGAGCAGCCGAACGTTTCTTTGTGGCATAGCCGGTTAGAACATATGTCCAAGAAGGGAATGGAAATCTTGTCTCGTTCTGGTTATTTGCCTGGCTTTTCATTTAATGATTTTGAATTCTGTGAACATTGTCTGTATGGTAAGCAAACACAGCAGCCACATAAGCATAGAAGCAGTAGAAGAGATACACAGTTGGCACTTGTTCATAGTGATTTGTGTGGACCTATGCCTAACCTATCTCTAGGGGGAGCTTCTTACTTTATGACATTTATAGATGATTACTCGAGGAAAGTATGGGTTTAGTTTCTCAAGCACAAGGATGAAGCGTTTAGTGTTTTCAAAACGTTTGTAACACTTGTGGAGAATCAGAGTGGCAAGAAGCTTAAATGCTTACGCACTGACAATGGTGGAGAGTATGTTTCAAAGGCCTTTCAGGACTTTTGTGAGTCAAAAGGTATAAAACGTGAACTTACTGCTCCTTACAATCCTCCTCAAAATGGTGTTGCTGAGAGGATGAATAGGACCATACAAGAGAAGGTCAGAAGTATGTTGTCTAATGCACAACTACCAAATGGGTTTTGGGCTGAAGCTGTATCAACAGTTGTTTATCTTGTAAATAGATCTCCTAGCAAGGTTTTGCAGAAGGATTCAGTGCCAGAGATGGTATGGTCAGGCAAAATGCCCTCATACAAGCATCTCAGAGTCTTTGGCTGTGAGGCATATACTCACGTTCCAAAGAAATTTAGGAACAAACTTGAGCCAAAGAGTAGAAAGTGCATCTTTCTAGGCTATGGTAATTCTGGTGAGATGGGGTACAGACTTTGGGATCCCGAATCCAGAAAGGTTGTCCGCAGCAATGATGTTCACTTTAATGAATCCAAATATCATTCTAAACCAGAGAGGGTTGAGGAGATTAGAAGAGTTGTCTTCCAAGAAGATGGACCTGCACGTGCAAGACAAAATGTCAGGGCTCAAGAGGAGCAAGGACAGGATAGAGTGGAACCACAGGTTGTGGCTGAGCCTGAGCCACCTATTGTGCGTAGATCTGGACGTGTCACGCGACCTCCTGATAGGTTTGTTCCATCTATGAACTATGTCATGTTGACTGATTGCAATGAGCCTTCATGTTACAAGGAAGCAGTGCAAATGAAGGACTCCGGGAATTGGCAATTGGCCATGCAGTCAGAGATGACAGCTCTGCATAAAAACAAGACATGGAAGCTAGTTAAATTACCACAGGGCAAAAAGGCTCTACCTTGTAAATGGGTTTACAGGTATAAGATCACCGCTCATGATAGTCAGCCAAAGTACAAAGCAAGGCTTGTTGCCAAGGGCTTTAAGCAAGAACAAGGCATTGAATTTGATGAAGTCTTCTCTCCGGTGGTCAAGATGACTACATTGAGATGCTTTCTTGCATTGGTTGCCATATTAGATTTGGTGTTGCACCAAATGGATGTCAAGACAGCGTTCTTGCATGGTGATTTAGATGTGGAAATTTACATGCAGCAGCCAGAAGGGTTTGTTGAGAAAGGCAAGGAAGATTGGGTATGCCAGTTGTTAAATAGTCTTTATGGCTTAAAACAATCACCGAGGGCATGGTACCATAAATTCCACAAGTTTATGCTTTCTCAAGGCTACAAACGTAGTGAGTTCGATCACTGTCTATATACAAAGAAGGCTAAGGATGGTAGTTGGCTGATCCTTATTTTGTATGTGGATGACATGTTGATTGCTGGCAAGCACTTGGAAGAAATTTCAGCTTTGAAGTCAAAGATGGCAAAATCGTTTGACATGAAAGACATGGGTGAGGCAAGTCATATCCTTGGTATGCGCATTGAGAGAGACAGATCAAAGAAGTTGATTTGGTTATCTCAAACAGAGTATATTGACAAGGTTTTGCAACGTTTCAATATGGAGAAGGGAAAGGCACTGAGTGTTCCATTGCCACCATATGTGAAACTTAGCAAACAAGATTGTCCCGTGTCTGAGGAAGAACAGGCTGAAATGGATAAGATTCCATATGCGTCTGCAGTGGGTAGTTTGATGTATGCAATGATTGCTACTCGCCCAGACATTGCATTTGCAGTGGGAGTAGTAAGTCGATACATGTCAAACCCAGGCAAGAAACATTGGGAGGCAGTGAAAGGAATATTGAGATACCTGAAAGCCACAAAGAGTATGCGTATATGCTATGGGAGTCAGGAGCTAAGTGTAAAGGGTTTTACAGACTCAGATTATGCAAGTGACTTAGACAACCGAAGGTCTACGTCAGGCTATGCAGTCTTTACATTGGCTGGTGGAGCAGTATCATGGTGTTCTAGATTACAAGATTGTGTTACTCAGTCTACTACAGAGGCTGAATATGTTGCAGCATTAGAGGCATGCAAAGAATCAATTTGGCTTAATCGACTAGTAACAGATTTGGGAATCAAAGAAGAGATGCATGTGTTATATTGTGATAGTCAAAGTGCTATACAATTGACTCGCAATCCAGTTTATCACTCAAAGACAAAGCATGTGGATGTGAAGTATCATTTCATCAGGGAAATGCTCGAGGATAAGCAACTTCAGCTTGTCAAAGTTCACACCACAGAAAATCTTGCTGATCTACTTACAAAAGGACTTCCCTCAGAGAGCTTTGCGCATTTTCGCAAGCAGTTAGGTGTAGGGTAGTACATCACTTCTCTACATCTCTTGTATATTAGCTTGTATAGTAGCTTCTCTCACACTTAAAGTACCACATTGTACTTTAAGTGGGAGGTTGTTGGGGTATAAAGCCCAATGTGGTCGCCCAGGTAAGTGGGCGGGCCGCCAGGTATGTACACATATTCTTTTGTAAAAACCTAATAAGAACTCACTATGCTCTACACATTACAGTAGAGCGAGTTCACCATATCGTCGTGCTCTTCTTCTCGCACTCTCTCTCGCGTCGCACTTCCGCTCGTACTCCTTCAAGAGGTAATAAAAGGATGGCCTAAACCAAGGAATCTTCATGAACTAAGAAGCTTTATAGGTATGAGCCCAAGCCTTTAAAGAAAATGATTGGGTCTTACTCAAATTTCCGAAGGCTTGATTAAGGCACACCATGGGCAAGAATCCTAAGGGACACCAAAAGTACTATGCAAAGTTAGCAAAAAGGTATTATGGTCCCTTCCAGATTCTTAGGCCAATCAATGAGATGGCCTATCAACTCAAGCTGCCTAGCCATTGGCTCATACATAGTGCTTTCCATGTGAGCCTACTAAAGCCTTACAAAGGAGAGCCACCTCAAGAACCAACTATTGAAGACCCACCCGAGATCAAGGACCAAGAAGAGGTGCTGCAGCCCAAGTCCATTCTCTGACATGAAGACAAGGTACTAAGAGGCGGTAAGACTATCCGATGATATCATATTAAGTTTAAGAATTATCCTTTTGAAGATGCTAGATGGATGCAAGGCATACAATTAAAGGATAACCTAAACCTTGTCAATGCTTACAATGCTTCCCTAGAGTAAGCAAATGTACAAATGTTTAAAATGAACAAAGTTTTTATCTTATAAGACTCTCTTTTTCTTTATTGTGCACAAATGTGAAGTAGTATGCATGCTTAGATCAAATTTGCGGAGACGGTGTCTCCCAAACACCAAGTAGAGCTTGTCACTCTACTATGGAAGATTGATAGGTCTAATGTGCAGACATGCTTGCAGCAGCTTAGGCTCTCAAGCGCCAAATGGACTAGTCATCCATTTTGGAACGATGTCGTAGGGTAACATAGGGATCCTCTACCCGCTAGAAAAAGGACTAATGAATATGCTTTATCTTCTCTACCCCATAGTCGAGGACGACTATGATTTCAAGAGAGAGGTAATGTCATAATAACTAATATCTAACTCTCCTAAATGATTTTTTCATGTTAAACTGATCATTTAATATGGATAAGTGCCAGGGGAAAAAAAGCTAGAATATTGGTTAAGCTGGTAGACCGGCCACAGTAGGGATCCAAAGGAGGGAAAATAGGGATCCAAAAGAGGGGCCATCTGCAAAAGAGCTATGTGCAACAATGGGCTTCAAAGACCTTAGGGTTCAGCCCATTAAGACTTCCAAAATGCTAAGGTTCCAAAATTCAAAGGTTGTGTCCAATGGTCAAAGGCTTACGAAATTTGATGCTTTGTGTGTGTCCCAAAAAGTCTTCACAAAGTCCTACATGGGAGGGGGCGAGCCCAAGAAGTAGGGGATGAGAGAGAAAGACACACACACATTCACAAGCTTCCTGTACACAAGGGGAAAGAGGGATACATGTCAGCTCCCTAGGCCAGATGCCCACAAGGTGTACTCAAATCCTATTGGATGGCCTTGGAGGTGGACCAATGAGAATTAGGCTAGAGTAAATCTAGTTTAATTAATTTAAAAACACTTAATAAAAGAAGCAATAGGAATTAAGCTCTCTAGAAGGCTATTGGACAGTCTCCCAAGGGGTCCAATGAGCATTCAACAGCCCAATGGCTTGCCTGATTCCTATTGGCCAGGAGACAAAGGGGTCTAATGAGAGTTTAATTGCATTTATTAATTACCTAAATCTACAAACAAAAGGGGAAAGGGGGACACATGTCAGAAGGCTATCACTTATGCTCCTGAGATCCTATTAGCTAAGCATGGGGGAGTCCAATGAGGAGCTAGCAAGAGCAAATAGCAAGAGGGGTCGACCAAGAGAGAGAGGGGGACTGATTTTTCAAAGGCAATTGTCCACACACACTCACACAAGCTCATGTGTAGAGTAAAAAGACTCTCTCTCTCTTCTCAAGCTCTAATGGAAAGCTTATCACCTACTCCAAGCTTGTGAGAAGGGAGGCCTACCCCAACGACTCTTGGCTTTGTGATGCAATTCCAACCAAGAGCCAAGCTTCAATGCATGCTCATCTCCTCTACCATGCTAATTACTAAGCTAAGCTATGCTAACATGAGTGATTATGTGAGGAGATGTTCATCTTTCTTGTAAGACTACTCCTTCTTCCTCTCAATCTACTCTTATACCCCGCTAGCTCTCACCATCTTCAAAGGTGTGTGAGGTCTTGTGTCTGAGATCGTGAGGGAATTGATGTTGTGTTTGATATGTGTTTTGCTTAGTGCTTGAAGTTTCCATCTTCATTGCACTAGCTAGTACTGAAGGAACACAAAGAATTGTATTGTAAAATGTCTCTCTTGATAGGAGAAACCATAATACAAAGCCTTTTGGAGGGGGGACCGGCTCCATGCAAATCCGGTCCTCAACTGTTGTCAATAGCTTAATTTCTCTCTCTTTTGAAGTATTGTTCGTGCTATCTAACTAGGTGTTATACTTTTTGTTGCTCTCTCCACCCAAGCACTCTTGTTATTCTCTAATGAAATGCTCAGTATGTTCATTCTATTTTCCGGTACACACAAGTTACTAGACCATTAAATGTTACAAGAATTGACCTAAAAAGTGGCTACCATCAAATGAGGATAGTTGATCCATTGTAAAGACCGCATTTTGCACTACGTTTGGTCTTTACGGATATTTAGTCATGCCTTGTGGCTTGACCAATGCACTAGCCACATTCAACCGCTTAATGGAGAAGCTATTCAGGTCTTACCAAACCTTTACTTGAGTGTTCTTCGATGATATTATCATCTACTCTAATTCACTAGACGAACACAAGCAACACCTCCAGGTAATATTTTAAGTCTTAAGAGAGAATAAACTTTATGTTAATAGAAAGAAAAGTGAGTTTTTCTTACAAGAGATTCAGTATTTATGTCAAATTATCTCTCAAAATGGCATCCAAATGGATCCATCAAAACTAGAGGTAATAAAAGGATGGCCTAAACCAAGGAATCTTCATGAACTAAGAAGCTTTATAGATATGTGTGCATACTATAGATGCTTCACAGAAAAGTTCTCACAAATCGCGGGACCATTACATGACCTAACAAAGAAAAACATTAGGTATATATGGTGTACCAAGGAGACCAATGCATTTGAAAAGCTTAAAGAAAAGACTATCTCTCAACCTATACTTACATTGTTGGATCTCTCAAAGCCATTTGAGGTCCAATGTGACGCTTGTGGTGATTTTCCTTGAGTTGTTTTGCTCCAAGAAGGGCATGCCATAGCCTATGAAAGTCGAAGGGTCGACCCTGTTGAGCAAGCTCTAGGCATTTATGAAAAGGAACTCCTCATAGCTCTACATGCCTTAGACTCATGGAAGCACTATCTATTGGGGACTCCTTTCATTCTACGGGCGGACAAATCACCAAAGTCTTAAGTACTTCATGACGTAGACCAAGCTCTTTGACAAACAAATGAGGTGGGAAATTTTCCTTTTGCAATTTCATTTTCATATTGCTCACATTGTTGGCAAGCATAATCAAGTAGCCGATGCACTCTCAAGACGGTCGAGAGTGAATGCGGTTTCCATAGCAACTCACAATGATCTATCTTCTATGATAAATGAGTATGCTATTGATCCCGATTTTAGAGATGTGATGTCAGCCCTTGCACTAGAGAAGAAAGTGGAACCATTTACTTTACAAGATGGTTATCTTCTCTATGGCAATAGACTATGCATTACTAACTACGTGAGAAAGTAATGAATGAATCTCATGCTCCTCCTTATGCGGGGCATAGAGGGATCCAGTCTACCCTAAAAGGGATTGAAGCATATTTTATTGGCCTACCATGAAAGCAAACATACAAGAGTATGTTTCTAAATGTGTGGTATGCCAAAAGACAAAGTTCGATAGAGGGAAGCAACCTGGATTGCTTCAACCTTTGCCAATCCCTAATTCACCATGGGAGAGCATATCCATGGATTTTATCTTTGGATTGCCTAAGTCTATCCATGGGAATACGGGGATATGGACAATAGTAGACAGGTTCAACACAAGCTCATTTTATACCTGTCAAAAAGACTATCAAAGCCCATCAAATGGCAACCCTCTTCATTTCACAAATCTTCAAGTACCATGGCTTGCCAATGTCCATAGTGTTGGATAGAGATCCGAGAATGACCAGTAATTTCTGGAAGGGTCTCTGTGAGAATTTAGGGACAAGGCTAAACTTCTCTTCGGCCTATCACCCCCAAACGGATGGCCAAAGTGAAGATCCAAAAGTCCCCTGCTACTCAAAGTACACAGGAAGATCTTCGCTGCAGATGAGTATAGCCGAGACCTACAAAAATCTTTCCAAAAGATTAAGGATGTTATCTCTATCTCATAACAAGGCAAACGGCTGCTGCTGATAAGCACAGAAGAGCCCAAACCTTTAAAGAAAGGATTGGGTTTTGCTAATATTTCCCAAGGCTCGATTAAGGCACACCACGGGCAAGAATCTTACGGTACACCAAAAGTACTATGTTAAGCTAGCAAAAAGGTACTATAGTCCCTTCTAGATTCTTAGACCAATCAATGAGATGGCCTATCAACTCAAGTTGCCCAGTCATTGGCTCATACACAATGCTTTCCATGTGAGCCTATTAAAGCCTTATGTAATGGAAATGGCCTATCAACTTAGAGAATAGCGGAACTAAGAGAATTAAAGTGAGCAATTTTGAGAGCAAAGAGGGTGAACTTAGTTGGTAGTAGCAACTTAATCATAACACTTAATTAACTAGGCATGAGCAATACTTTAGAGAGAGAGAGAGAGAGAGAGAGAGAGAGAGAGAGAGAGAGAGAGAGAGAGAGAGAGAGAGAGAGAGATAAAGTTTAGAGAATATGACAACAGTTGAGGACCGGATTTATGTGGAGCCGGTCCCCCCTCCAAAAGGCATTTGTATTATAGATTCTCTCATTAAGAGAGACTTGGTACAATACAATCTTTGTGTTCCTTGAGACCTCTTTGGCAGTATAGGGCAACATGAGGAGGAACCTGACAAGTGTCCCTTTTGCTTTCTTTGTACCATGCATGCCTTGTGTGAGTGTGTGGGTGTTCTCTCTCATCCCCCCTCATGTAGGGCTCGCCCCCTCCTTGTAGGGATTGAATCTTTGACTTTTTGACACCTCAACCCCTCATGCATAGGCCCAGTTCCCACCACAAGCTTGGCTCATAAGCACTTTAAGCTTGGGCTGGGTTCTCACCTCAAGTGCAACCCTAACATCTCAAGCATGTCAAGCACCTCAAGCATCTCAATCATTAAGCACCTCAAGCATTTCAAGCACCTCAAGCACCTTAGTCATCAAGCATGACAAGCACCTCGAGCTGGGTCGGGTTCCCGCGCCTCAAGCTCAGCCCTAGCTTACCTAAGGTCAAAGGACTTTTACACACATTATTGGAGGTCTTCAATGAAGCTAACCCTAAGGTCTTATGCTCCATTGGTTAGCCTTTCTCTTTGATAGACCATCTCTCATTTGGGCTCCTTTACCATTGGTCCCATGTTGAGATAGATCTATAAGCACATGTCTATATCTTAACCCTTGTTTCCATTTATTCTCCCACATTAAGTGATCAGTTTAATATGAGAAAATCATTTGGGTTGGTTAGATATTAGTTTTTATGACATTACCTCTCTCTTGAAATCATAGTCGTCCTCGACTATGAGGTAGAGATGGTAAAGTCTCACCCGTTAGTCCATTGGTCTTAGCGGGTAGAGGATCCATTTTTACCCTACGACATCATTCCAGAGTGGATGACTAATCCACTTGGTGCTTGAGAGACATTGTCTGCGGCAAGCATGTCTGCTCTTTTTAGTCCATATCATACTTCCAAAGTAGAGTGACAAGTTCTACTTGGTGTTTGGGAGACGTAGTCACCACAAACATGATCCTAAGTATGCATACTTCTTAAAATTTGTGCACGAAACATAAAAAGAGAGTCTTATAAGAAAAAAACATGGATCATTTAAAATGCATTTCTTTTACATTTGCTTACTCTTTTGTGTCATTGTAAGGATCATTAACAAGGTTCATATTATCCTTAAGCTATGTTCTTTGCATGCATTTAGCATCTTTGAAAGGATAATTCTTAACTTAAATAAGATACTGTCAGTAATCTTACCATTTCTTAATACCTGGTGTTCCTGTCGAAGGATGAACTTGGGTTGGAGCTCGTTTGCTTCATCTTCGATCTCTAATGGGTCTACATTTATAGCCTCTATTGGTGGCTCTCCTTAATAAGGCTCGAATAGGCTCTCATGAAAAATGATATATATGAACCAATAGTTGGGCAACTTTAATTGTTTAGTAAGACCCAAAGAAAGATTTATTTTTCTTGAAAGGATAAGGCTCTTTTATGCCTAATGGTAGGAGCCTCTTTTGCCTAGCTAAAAGATGGATATAGCCTGTTTAATCTTCTAAAAAGATTCGTTTTGATCTCGGCTATACTCCTTTTCAATGGAGATCTTCCCAGGTACCTTAAGCTACAAGGGACGTTTGGATCTTCCGTCTTTAGCCTCGAAAAGCATGGGAAGTGAGGAAGATATAGACTATTGAGGTATGGAAGATAACCATCCTCTAACGTGAGTGGTTCTTTTTCTTCCATTTGTAAAGGCTATTATTATATCCCTAAAGCCTGGGTTAGAAGCATATTTAACTATCACAAAACATAGTTCATTGTAAGTTGCTATTGATACCCTATGTACCCTTGGCCATCGGGAAAATGCATCGGCTACATGTTTGTGCTTGCCATCAATGTGAGCAATGTAAAATTTAAATTGCAAAAAGAAATTTGCCCACCTCATTTGATTGTCGAAGAGCTTGGTTTGTATCATGGATGGAGTCCACAAGAAGTACTTCCATGTGTCCACGGCATGTAAAGCAGCTCGTAGTTCCTTCTGTATATGTTCAACATTCGCTCATTGGATTTGAGTCTTTGAATCTTGTATTCTATGGTATTCCCTTCATGAAGCAAATTTTTGCTTGAAGGCATGCATCCAGGCATTACATTGGACCTCAAATAGCTTTGAGAGATCCCGTAGTGTAAGCATAAGTTGAGAGATAAGTTTCTCTTTGAACTTTTCAAAAGTATTTTTCTCTCTTTGTAGTCCATGTACACTTAACGTTCCCCGTCTTTTTTTTTTTTGTTATTGGTTGAAACATTGAATTCATTTACAGACTTTTCAACAAAAACCATGTATATGAATACATAGATTTTCATTAACTTACGAAAAGCATGCATATTTACATGGTATAGGATTCTACCCGACTCATAAACATGTATGTACATATCTCCTAGCTTAGGAAAAACGAAAGCCTTTTGCTATGAGCATCCTCTTTTGGAGTTTCTAGCATAGAAACTCAAGGCGGCTTGTTGCATGCATTTCTTTGGGGACAAGCACGATAGACATGCCCTTGTTGTCCACACTTGTAGCATTTGTTATCCTTACGATAACACTCTGGCTCTATTGGAGAGAGACTATTCTTACCTTTGTAGACTCCTTTCTCCTTAGCGTTGTTATCGGTGTTGCTAGAGTTGCCTTTGGAGGAAGTTTGAGCATTATTCCTTCCTCTAGGCTCATTTTGATCCTTCACTTCCATGGGCTTAGAGTTTCTCTTAACCCCTTGTTGGAAATTGATTTGAGAGGCGACCATAGTATGGTGTATGACCGCCGATATGGCATTAGGCCTTTGTGAGTTAATATACTCGACCATCTCATCAAAAAGACCCACACAAAATTGTTGCTTTTGCTCCTCAAAGCCTATCTTTTTGTAGACACTGGCTTTGAGAAGTAAATCCCAAAACTTATCTACATACTTCTGGATAGACTCGTAGGAGAGAGTTTCAAGCTTTGCCATTCTGTGAGGACATTGTCTTTAGTGTTGCTTGCCAGAAATTGTTTCATGATGGAGGCTCTTAAAGCCTTCCATGTCCTTGGAGCTTTCCTTTGGGCTCGTAGGCTAGCCCACCATTGACGAGCGGAGCTCTGAAAATGCATAGATACCTTACGCAGTTTAGAGGACTCCATGAAGTCCTCATCACCAAAGGCCACATCAAACTGTTGGATGAAGGCCAAGATCTTGTCCGTAGCACCAAAGGTGCCATCATAGGTAAGCAAAGTGGTGTCCTTTCCTCCCTCCTTGAACTTCTTCAGCTTCTTGGACCTTCTCCATACCGGATAGGACTTGCGATGGCCTTTCCTTTTGTACTCTTTGAGAGAAGAGCCGCTACCTTCATTGGAATATGAGGAAGGTGACGAAGATGGAGAAGAGGGTGACCTCTTTCTCTCCTTTTCCTTCTTTTGGTACCTCTCTTCCTTTTTGTGATAACGAGGAGGAGGACTTTCGGGCAATCTTTCTCTCTTTGGGGGAGTTGGAGATCGTTGAGGCTGCCATCTTCTTGGAGCCACATCTTCAGAAGTATTGGGAGACTCACTTCTTTCTCCTTCTCTTGGGGAAGGCTCTATAGTAGAGACTTCACCTTTCTTCTTGGATGGAGGTAAGCCCGCTAGTAATCGTTTAAGCGCTTCATATGGGTTCTCCTCTTCTCTCACCGTAGAGAGCCCTCTCTTGGAAATCTCTTGAAGAGACTTCTCAGGTGCTCTCTCTTTTGGGGGAGTTTGGAGAATCCCATAACTATTAAGTTGTTGAAAAACTTCACCATGTAGGGCTGGGTTTCCCATAGCTTGTTGCAGCTTAGAAACAAGACACTTGATAAACATGGGAGCATCATCATTAGCACCTTCATGTGCAAAATCAAAGTTATCAATGCTCGTTCTACTCTCTTGATTATTGTCAGCCATGTTAACAAAATTTATGTATGTACTTAGTGTATGATTTGGCAATTCAAAACCTTAGTTTCCACTCCTCTTAGCCTTTGAAAATCGGCTCTTAAGTATCTACACCCATGGCTCAAAGTGGTTAATTATAGAGAGTAGAGGAGTAGGTCTAACATAGCAGAGTAGCCGAGGGTTAGCTCCTTTTGGACTTCTTATGGCTCAATAATGGTAAAGCCGTAGGCAAGTCTAAAAAGACTCCATTATTAAGTCCAAAGCTCCCGAGGTGTGCACCATATCCCACATAGTGGGCTCAACAAAACCAATAATAGATCCCAGTTCCACTTACCCTAATATAATTAACAACATCAACCATTTATAGGCTACTTAAGGACCTCTCTTCTTAAGCAAGAAAAGAGAAACCAATTGCTCTAATACCAATGTAATGGAAATGGCCTATGAACTTATAGAATAGCGGAATTAAGAGAATTAAAGTGAGCAACTTTGAGAGCAAAGAGGGTGAACTTAGTTGGCAGTAGCAACTTAATCATAACACTTAATTAACTAGGCATGAGCAATACTTTTGCGAGAGAGAGAGAGAGAGAGAGAGAGAGAGAGAGAGAGAGAGAGAGAGAGAAAGTTTAGAGAATATGACAACAATTGAGGACCGGAATTCTGTGGAGTCGGTCCCCCCTCCAAAAGGCATTTGTATTATAGATTCTCTCATTAAGAGAGACTTGGTACAATACAATCTTTGTGTTCCTTGAGACCTCTTTGGCAGTATGAAGGTGGAAGCTTCATATACCAAGCTTTTGCATAATATCAATAATCAATCTTAGCTTGAAAACAATCAATATCTTGTGAACATCATTAGTCTTTGTGTTCCCTAAATCATTTGAGTGCATGAAGATGTATATTTTTATGCATCAACTTGTGCCTAAAGCAACAATTAATCTACCTTGCAATACAATTAATCTACTTGCATTAAGTAACCAATCTACTTGCAATAAACCATTAGCCTTCTTGCAATAAGCATAACATGCACTTTGTAGAAAGCATTAACTATCCCAAGCTTCAGTTCCAAGACCTCAAACACCTTCGAAGGTGGAGAGAGCTAGCAGGGAATTAGGGTAGGGAAGAGGAAGAAGAAGTATTCCATAGGAGAAAGAAATAATTCCTCACTTATCATCACTCTTATTGATTAGCATACATAATAGCATAGTAATGAAGATGGAGAAGATGGAAAGCTTCAGCATTGAAGCATAGCTCTTGGTTGGATTTGCTTTCCATAGCCAAGAGTGTTGGTGTAGGCTCTCAACTTCTCAAGGAGCTTGGAGAAGGAGATGGAGCTCTTGCACCTTGCCTAGCACACAATGAGAGTGTGTGTGGGTGAGTATACCCCCTAGCTTGCTTGGGTCGACCCCCCCTTGTAGCTCATGCTTGAAGCTCATTGGACCCCTCCAGGCCTAGCCAATCATAAGCAGGAGGCATTACAAGCAGCAAGGTTAGCCTTGAGACAAGTGTCCCCCTTTCCCCTTTGAGAGAGAGGACTTGATAAATGAAAAATCAATTAATTAGATCCCCTAAATTATCATTGGACCCCTTGGGTGGCCAACCAATAGGCTTTAGGCACACCATGAGGGCAACATGAGGAGGAACCTGACAAGTGTCCCTTTTGCTTTCTTTGTACCATGCATGCCTTGTGTGAGTGTGTGGGTGTTCTCTCTCATCCCCCCTCATGTAGGGCTCGCCCCCTCCTTGTAGGGATTGAATCTTTGACTTTTTGACACCTCAACCCCTCATGCATAGGTCCAATTCCCACCACAAGCTTGGCCCTTAAGCACTTTAAGCTTGGGCTGGGTTCTCACCTCAAGTGCAACCCTAATATCTCAAGCATGTCAAGCACCTCAAGCATCTCAATCATTAAGCACCTCAAGCATTTCAAGCACCTCAAGCACCTTAGTCATCAAGCATGACAAGCACCTCGAGCTGGGTCGGGTTCCCGCGCCTCAAGCTCAGCCCTAGATTACCTAAGGTCAAAGGACTTTTACACACATTATTGGAGGTCTTCAATGAAGCTAACCCTAAGGTCTTATACTCCATTGGTTAGCCTTGCTCTTTGATAGACCATCTCTCATTTGGGCCCCTTTACCATTGGCCCCGTGTTGAGATAGATCTATAAGCACATGTCTATATCTTAACACTTGTTCCCGTTTATTCTCCCACATTAAGTGATCAGTTTAATATGAGAAAATCATTTTGGTTGGTTAGATATTAGTTTTTATGACACCTTATAAAGGAGAGCCACCTCAAGAACCAACTATTGAAGACCCACCAGAGATCGAGGACCAAGAAGAGGTGTTGCAGTCCGAGTCCATTCTCTGACATGAAGACAAGGTATTACGAGGCGGTAAGACTATTCGACGATATCTTATTATGTTTAAGAATTATTCTTTTGAAGATGGTAGATGGATGCAAGGCATACAATTAAAGGATAACCTAAACCTTGTCAATGGTTACAATGCTTTCCTAGCGTAAGCAAATGTACAAATGTTTAAAATGAACAATTTTGTTCTTATAAGACTCTCTTTTTTGCACAAATGTGAAGTAGTATGCATGCTTATAATCAAGTTTGCGGAGAAGACGTCTCCCAAACACCAAGTAGAGCTTGTCACTCTACTATGGAAGATTGATAGGACTAATGTGCAGACATGCTTGCGACAGCTTAGGCTCTCAAGCGCCAAAAGGATTAGTCATCCATTCTGGAATGATGTCGTAGGGTAAGATAGGGATGCTCTACCCGCTAGAAAAAGGACTAATGAATAGGCTTTATCTTCTCTACCCCATAGTCGTTAAACTGATCATTTAATATGGGGAAGTACTAGGGGAGAAAAAGCTAGAATATTGGTTAAGCTAGCAGACCGGCCACAGTAGGGATCCACAAGAGGGAAAATAGGGATCCAAAGGGGGGGCCCTCTGCAAAAGAGCAAAGTGAAATAATGGGCTTTAAAGACCCTAAGGTTTAGCCCATTAAGACTTCCAAAATGCTAAGGTTCCAAAATTCAAATGTTGTGTCAAAAGGCCAAACACTAGGGAAATTGGATGCTTTGTGTGTACCAAAAAGTCTTCAAAACTCCTACAAAGGAGGGGGCGAGCCTTGCAAGTAGGGGATGAGAGAGAAAACACACACACACACACACACACACACACACACACACACACACACACACACACACACACACACACACACACAAGCTACCTTACACAAAGGGCATATTGGACACATGTCAGCTCCCTAGGCCAATTGCCCACAATGTGCACTCAAATCCTATTGGATGGCCATGGAGGTGGACCAATGAGAATTAGGCTAGAGTAAATCTATTTTAATTCATTTAAAAACACTTGGTAAAAGAACCAATAAGAATTAAGCTCTATAGAAGACTATTGGACAGTCTCCAAAGGGGTCCAATGAGCATTCAGCAGCCCAATGGCTTGCCTGATTCCTATTGGCCAGAAGACAAAGGGGTCAAATGAGAGTTTAGTTGCATTATTTATTTACCTAAAGCTCTCACAAAAGGGGAAAGGGGGACACATGTTAGAAGGCTATCACTTATGCTACTTAATTCTTATTGGCTAAGCCTGGCATGGGCCAATGGGGTGCCAGCAAGAGTAATTTGCAAGAGGGGTCGACCAAGAGAGAGAGGGGGCTGAATTTGTCAAGTCATTATTCCACACACATTCACACTAGCTCACGTGTGAAGCAAGAAGACTCTCTCTCCTTTTCAAGCTTGAAAGACTCTCTCTCCCTCCTCCTTTTCAAGCTTGAAAGACTCTCTCTCCCTCCTCCTTGGATTCTATGACCAACCACTTGGCCTATTTGCCTCAATCACCGGCCAACTCTTGATGACTATATGGTTTTGCAACATGGCCAACAGTACTAACTTGTAGGCCTGATGTTGAACATGCACGTGTCTTCACCAATCAAGCCTACGTTCATTATGGTCCCTAGTCCCCTCTACAGATAGACTACTATTGTTGATCATGCCTAGTGGAGAGATTTGTTGTGGTATGTTACAGTGTTGTTGTTGTTTTCTTTCACTTGCCAAGGAGCCAAATCATTAGACATGTTTGAAGGACAAGGATATGCTAGTTTCGTGGAGCCTTATGTCATTTGTCGTCGCAAAAGAGATCGGCATGTTGTTAAAGGTTGTATCAACTTTTACTTGAACACCTTGCTTGTGTGCCAATTGGTAACATCGAATCGGACCCTAGCACCCTATAGGCACTCAATTCCTGAGTGATCATGCAATGTAGCAAATGGGGAAGGTGTCTCAAACCCGTCACAAATGGGAGCACCTAACAATATCAATAATACTCACATATATAGACTACATCTCTTAGAAGACAATTCAAATAAATAGAAATGATGGAGGGAGAGAAAGAAAATTGACACCATACTAGGGACTAAAAGATGGGTTGCCCCCCTGCCCTCTTAAAGAATATCTTTATAGAGTGGGGAAAAAGCCTTTTACAAGCACATGAACCGAATGATAGGGCACAATTCTATGCTCCATTCCGATATCTTATTTTGATGGTATTGGAAGTCTTTATTTCCTACTTTGACGGCAAAACCTAGTCTTTGAAACATTTTTTCCCTAGTTCTAAATCTTTTATCTTGGACACAAAATCCATTCTTGAAAGATTATATTCCCTGTTATGTAGCTTGCAAGTCTACAACTCTCAGATCTACAAAGTAGGAAGTCTTTACTTCCTACTTTGAGGGCAAAACCCTAGTCTTCAAAACCTTTTTCCCAGTTCTAAATCTTCTATCTTAGACACGAAGTCCATTCTTGGGAATCTCTATTCCCTATTATGTAGCTTGCACTACAACTCTCAAATCTGCAGATCTAGTCTCCATCTTAGTGTACGGCAACCCTTTGGGCTGATCTTGCTTTGTTTTCTTATAGCGCTTTTAGTGGTCAAAGGCACTTGCCTTATTCCTCTCCTACTCCCTCGTGCAAGGAAGAACATCAGCAAACAAACAAGCATGGATCAAGTTTAAACATGAAAATCATCACCTGTCAAGACTCAAAACTTGGAAAGCATCAACTTGGATGAGCAATCTATAGAAGTCACCTTCTCTTTTGATCCTACACATTGGAAGGCATGTTCGGAGGATCCTTCTTCTAGATCATTTCCATCTATGACAACTATGTGTTGAAAACTATTCAGAGGATCCTTCTTCCAGATCAACCTTGTCTATGACATGTATGTGCTAAAAATTGTGAAAATTAGCTACTTGTTGCGATGGGTGAATCTTCAAAACACGCCATGAAACTCTTCTGCTTGGTCATGGCAACATCCAGTACACTTGGCGCAACCGAGGGGTAGCCATCCATGAACTTGAAACAATCTTCTTCAAAGTTGAAATTGGCAGTAGAGTCTCCTTGGGATTGAGGCAGCTAGAGTCATGTCTATAAGTGGAAGGTAGGGGTTGCTTTTATAAGTGCTACCAACCCTCTAGAATAAAGGCGCCAAAGTTGCTTTTTTAATATATAAAAATAGGGGCATAATTTTCAAAGTCGACAACGTGGAAGCATAGAGAAATGGGGAGAATACACGAGAGAGAGAGAGAGAGAGAGAGAGAGAGAGAGAGAGAGAGAGAGAGAGAGAGAGAGAGAGAGAGAGAGAGAGAGAGAGAGAGAGAGAGAGAGAGAGAGAGAGAGAGAGAGAGAGAGAGAGCTAAACCAACCAGGCTTGGGTGCTCCTTATATATTAGCTTTGGGGGCCTTAAGTACTCACTATCGGATACACCTAAATTTGCAACTACCAACTTGTTCTCGAGAAGAATGCCATATTGAGCATTAGTTGCCTCATAGAAAATTGAAATGTAGACCACACTACATCCAAGAATCCCCATTTGTGAACTATGAACACATCACGTCCGAACTTTCCTAGATAGTGAACTTTGAAATACATCTTGTCCATAATCTGGCCAACAACAATGGATTGTTGCACTCATCCATAGTGTTTTTATATTGCGTTAGTTCCTTTCCAAATGCATGTGCCTTGAACTCTGACGAATGGATTCAAACGTCGATAACTAAAACTCCAAGACAAGGGTCCAAATCATTTGTAGGGAGCATTTTTTAACCCCTGTCATAAAAACTAATATCTAACCAACCCAAATGATTTTCTCGTATTAAACTGGTCATTTAATGTGGGAGAACAAACGGGAACAAGGGTTAGAATATAGACATGTGCTTTCAGATCTATCACAACACGGGGCCAATGGTAAAGGGGTCCAAATGAGAGATAGTCTGTCAAAGAGCAAGGCTAGCTAATGGCGCTTAAAGACCTTAGGGTTAGCTTCATTAAAGACCTCCAAAGGTTAGTGTCAAAAAGTCCTTTGACCTTAGGTAAGCTAGGGTTGAGCTTGAGGTGGGAACCCGGCCCAAGCTTGAGGTGCTTGTCATGCTTGATGACTAAGGTGCTTGAGGTGCTTGTTGTGCTTGATGACTAAGATGCTTGAGGTGCTTGTCGTGCTTGCCGGCAAGGGAGCCTGAGGTTCTTGTGGGAACACTACCCATGCTTGAGGTGCTTTGTCATTCTTTCTGACTAAGGTGCTTGAGGGTAAGGTGTGAAAAAGTCAACAATGATCCCTACAAGGAGGGGGCGAGCCCTACAAGAGGGGGGATGAGAGATAACACACACACCTCATACAAGGCAAGCTTGGTACAAAGAAAGCAAAAGGGAACTTGTCAAGTTCCTCCTCATGTTGCCCTCGTGGTGTGCCTAAAGCCTATTGGTTGGCCACCCAAGGGGTCCAATTTAGAAGATTAAATTAATTGAATTTGCATTTATCAAGTCCTCTCTTTCAAAGGGGAAAGGGGGCCACTTGTTCCAAGACTACCCTTGTTGCTTGTAATGTCTCCTACTTGTGATTGGCTAGGCTTGGAGGGGTCCAATGAGCTTCAAGCATGAGCTACAAGGGGGGATCAACCAAGGAATCTAGGGGCATGCTTGGGGGGTATACTCTATCCCCCCCCCCCCCCCCCCACACACACACCCTCATTGTGTATTGTGAAAACTACAAGAGCTCCCTCTCCTTCTCCAAGCAAGTAGAGAGAGTTGAGAGCCTACACCAACACTATTGGCTATGGAATGCAAATCCAACCAAGAGCCATGCTTCAATGCTTAAGATTGCCATCTTCTCCATCTTTATTACTGTGCTATTATGTATGCTAGCAAGAAGAGTGATGATAAGTGAGGAACTAATTATTTCTCCTATGAAATGTTTCTTCTTCCTCTTCCCTACCCTCATTCCCTGCTAGCTCTCTCCACCTTCGAAGGTGTTTGAGGTCTTGGGACTGAGGCTTGGGATAGTTAATGCTTTCCACAAAGTTTATGTTATGCTCGTGATGCATGAAGCTTTCCACCTTCGTTGCATCATCTAGGTCACAAGGAACACAAAGATTGTATTGGAACAAGTCTCTTTTGATGGGAGAAACTATAATACAAATGCCTATTGGAGAGGGGACCGCCGGCTCCACATAAATCCGGTCCTCAACTGTTGTCATGTTCTCTAAACTCTCTCTCTTGCAAAAGTATTGTTCATGCCAAGTTAAACTAAATGCTACGTTTATGTTACTACCATCAATTAAGTTCAGTCGCTATGCTCACAAAGTAATTTCATAAAAGTACTTCTCTAATTTCCGCTACTCTCCAAGTTAATAGGTCATTTCCATTACATTGATATGAGAGAATTTGGTTTCTCTTTTCTTGCTTAAGAAGAGGGGTCCTTAAGTAGCCTATAAATAGTTTATTTTGTTAATTATATTAGGGTAAGTGGGACTGGGATCTATTATCGATTTTGTTGAGCCCACTATGTGGGATATGCTGCACACCTTGGGAGCTTTGGACTTAATAATGGGGTCTTTTTAGACTTGCCTATGGCTTTACCCTTATTGAGCCATAAGAAGTATAAAAGGAGCTGGCCCTCGGTAATTCTGCAATATTAGACCCACTCCACTAATCTCTATAATTAACCACCTCGAGCTGTGGGTGTAGATATTTAAGTGCCAATTTTCAAAGGCTAAGAGGAGTAGCAACTAAGGTTTTGAGTTGCCAAAGCATACACTAAGTAAGTACACAAATTTTGTTAACGTGACTGACAATAACCAAGAGAGTAGAATGAACATTGATAGCTTTGATTTTGCACATGAAGGTGCTAATGATGATGCCCCCATGTTTGTCAATTATCTCGTTACTAGGTTGCAGCAAGCTATAGGCAACCCTGCCTTGCAAGCCGAAGTTACTCAACAACTTCGCACTTATGGGATTTCCCTTCCTCTCTCAGAGGAGAGAGAGCTTAGGTGCCCTCTTGAAGAGACCCCCAAAAGAAGACTCTCTCCCATACGAGAGGAGGAATCCAAAGAGCAAGAAAGCAATGAAACTTTAAGCTCCCCTGAAGATGTGGCTCCACGAAGACGACGATCTAGACAATCGCCAACTCCTCCCAAGAGGAAACGTTCAACCCACATCCCTTCTCCTCGCCACTCCGAGAGAGAAGAGAGGAAACAAATGAAGAAAAGGGCAAGAAAGAGGTCACCCTCTTCTCCTTCTTCTTCACCTTCCTCCTCTTCTGATGAAAGCTATGGTTATTCTCCCAGAGAATACAAGAGGGGAGAACATCACAAACCATACCCTGCATGGTGAAGGTCACAAAAGCTCAAGAAGTTCAAAGAGGGAGGAAAGAGTATCTCTTTTATTACCTATGATGGCACCTTTGGTGCTACTGACAATTTGATGCGGCCTTTGGAGACAAGGGCTTCACGGAGTCCTTCAAGCTACGCCATGTAGCTATGCACTTCTAGAAATTGGCTCGTCAATTGTGGGCTAGCCTTTGTGGCAATGACAAATCCCCAAAGACATGGAAAACTCTACTAGTTTCCATCAGGAAGCAATTCCTTGCAAGCGATGCAAAGGACAAAGTGCTCACCGAATGGCACAATTTGAAGCTTTTCTCTCATGAGTCTATCCATAAATATGCTGACAAGTTTTGGGATTTACATCTCAAAGCTACTATCTTCCAAAAGATAGACTTCGTCGAGCAAAAGTAACAATTTTGTGCGGGGTTACTTGAAGAGATGGCCAAATACGTCAACTCTCAACGGCCTGATTCTATCACCGAAGTAATCCATCACACCATGGTTGCTTCACACATCAATTTCCAACAAGGGGCCAGAACAAAATATCAAGCCCTTGGAAAACAAATACATAAATGATGCAAAGGGAAAAACCAATGCCCAAAATTCTTCCCAAGGCACTTCCAACAACAACAACCACAACAATTGGTCTAAGGAGAAGGGAGTTTACAAAGGCAAAGACAAACTTCCTCCTAAAGAGCTTGAAGCTTTTCCCAAGGACCATAAGTGTTTTAAGTGTGGGGAGCAAGGACGCCATTATCGTTCTTGCCCCAAGAAAAATGCTCGCAATGAGCCTCCTAGGGCTTCTACCATTAAAGCTCCAAAAGAGGATGCTCATTGCAAAGGATCATCTTTCTCCTATGCTTGGGGAAAGGTAAGGGAGAATGATGCCTTCATCCTGCTTGACCCTTGCTCTACTTACTACTTCATATCAATGGAGTTGGCCACCAAGTTGGGCATTCAAGCTTTTGAGATGGGAGATATTGTAACAGCTGACACAACTTTCAAGGGTCAGCAAGCCTCCGTTACTCCCTTGATTGGGAAGTTGAGGCTTCATGTCCAAAGCTATGTCGACAAAGAAGACTTTTTCATCTCTCCTCTCCAACATGAGGATGCTATCCTAGGGGCGCCATGGTTTGATTGCTTGGCTGCCAACATGAAGTTCCATGAAAGGAGAATCTACTTCACCTACAGGGGAAAGAACATGTATATAGACGCTAGTGAGTGTGGTCGTACTATACCACTCGTAAATCCTCTTGCTTTTTATGAATCGATAAAAAGCTCAGTTTTTGCGTACATGATTTTTGTCAAAGAATCCCTAAAAGATCCTAATGTTTCAACAAATGTTAATGGTAGGAATCAAGAAGAGTTAGACTTGTCTAATTTTCTAAAAGGATTCCAAGACGTGTTCATCGATGATATCCCTATAGACTTACCTCCAAAACGAGGGGATGATAACCATCGCATTGAGCTCCTTTCAGGAAGCTCACTGCCTAACAAGCCTCCTTATCAAGTTTCTCAAGCTCAACAAGAGGAGATCATGAGGCAAGTACAAGAATTGGTTGACAAAGGGATTGTAAGGCCTAGCTCCTGTCCCTTTTGTTCTCCTGTCCTTTTAGTGCAAAAGAAAGATGGTACATACCGTATGTGTGTGGACTATCGAGCACTAAACCTAAAAGCCATTTGAGGTCCACTGTCTATAGCAACTCACAATGATCTATCTTCTATGATAGATGAGTATGCTACTGACCCTGACTTTAGAGACATAATGTCAGCCCTTGCTTTGGGGAAGAAAGAAGAACCATTCACATTGCAGGATGGTTATCTTCTCCACGACATTAGGCTATGTGTTACCAAATCCCTTCGTGAGAAAGTCATGTATGAATCCCATGCTCCTCCATATGCCGGGCATAGAGGCATTCCACCTACTCTCCGAGAAGTAGAAACGTACTTCTAGTGGACTACCATGAAAGTGGACATACAAGAGTATATTTCAAAATGTGTGGTATGCCAAAAGATGAAGTATGATAGAGGGAAGCAACCTGGAGTGTTCCAACCATTGCCTATCCCAAATTCACCATGGGAGAGTATATCCATGGATTTTATCTTTGGATTACCCAAGTCTATCCATGGGAATATGAGAATATGGACAATAGTCGACAGGTTTAGCAAGCAAGCACACTTTATTCCTGTCAAAAAGACTATTAAGGCACACCAAATGGCAACTCTCTTCATATCAAATAAATTCAAACACCATGCATTACCAACATCCATTGTGTCAGATAGAGATCCTAGAATGACCAATAATTTCTGGAAAGGTCTCTTTGAAAATCTAGGAAAAAGATTGAATTTCTCTTTGACGTATCACCCACAAACGGATGGATAAAGTGAGATAGCCAATCTTACGATACTCGATCTACTAAAGACTTATGTTATAGAAATAGAACAACGCTCACAATGGGAAAAGTACTTACCTCTTGTAGAGTATGCCTACAATAATACTATACATTCTTATAAGGGAAAAGCACCTTTTGAAATAATTGAGGGAAGACCTAAAAGTCCCTTGCTACTTAAAGTACATGGGGAGATCTTCGTTGCCGATGAGTATTTCCTTGACCTACAAGAATCTTTTCATTATGCCTACAATAATACTATACATTCTTCTATGGGAAAAGCACCTTTTGAAATAATTGAGGGAATACCTAAAAGTCCCTTGCTACTTAAAGTACATGGGAAGATCTTCGTTTCCGATGAGTATTTTCTTGACCTACAAGAATCTTTTCAAAAGATTAAGGAGGCTATATCCATCTCTCAACAAAGGCAAAAAGCTACTACCGACAAGCATAGAAGGGCCTTAACATTCAAAGAAAATGATTGGGTCTTACTTAAGTTTCCTAAGGTTCGATTAAGGCAAACGACGAGCAAAAATCCTACAGGCCATCAAAAGTATTATGCTAAGCTAGCAAAAAGATACTATGGTCCTTTCCAAATCTTGAAGCCCATCAATGAGATGGCTTACCAACTCAAGTTGTCCAACCATTGGTTCATACCACAATGCTTTTTATTTTGAGCCTACTTAACCCCTACAAAGGAGAGCCACCAAGTGAACCAATTATTGAAGACCCTTCCGAAGTTGAAGACCAAGAAGAGGTGCCACAACTCGAAGCTATCCTTCGGCATGAAGACAAAGTACTACGACATGGTAAGATTATATGATGGTATCTTATTAAGTTAAAAAATTATCCTTTTGAAGATGCTAGATGGATGCAAGGAATACAACTTAAGGATAGTATGAACCTTGTCAACATTAGAGTAAGAAAATGTACAAGCTTCTTTTAAATGACCAATGTTTTTGTCTTTTAAGACTAGTGTTATTTTCATTGTACACTAATTTAAATAGTATGCATGCTTAGAATCATGTTTGGGATGACGACTTCTCTCAAACACCAAGTAGCATTTGTTACTCTACTTGGGAGAATGAAATGGACTAAAGAGCAGACATGCTTGCGGCAGCTATATCTCCCAAGCACCAAATGGATTAGTCATCCATCTTGGAAAGATATCATAGGGTAAAAAGGGATCCTTTACCCGCTAAGCAAGATAGACTAATGACTAAGGCTTTATGTCTTCTACCTCATAGTTGAGGATGACTATGATTTCAAGAGAGAGGCAATGTCATAAAAACTAATATCTAACCAACCCAAATGATTTTCTCATATTAAAATGATCATTTAATGTGGGAGAATAAACCGGAATAAGGGTTAGAATATAGACAGGTGCTTTTAGGTCTATCTCAACACATGGCCAATAGTAAAGGGGTCCAAAAGAGAGATGGTCTGTCAAAGAGCAAGGCTAGCTAATGGAGCTTAAAGACCTTAGGGTTAGCTTCATTAAAGACCTCCAAAGATTAGTGTTAAAAAGTCCTCTGACCTTAGGTAAGCTAGGACTGAGCTTGAGGTGGGGACCCGGCCCAAGCTTGAGGTGCTTGTCGTGCTTGATGACTAAGGTGCTTGAGGTGCTTTTCGTGCTTGATGACTAAGGTGCTTGTCGTGCCTGATGACTAAGATGCTTGAGGTGCTTGTCGTGCTTGCCGACTAGGAAGCCTGAGGTGCTTGTGGGACACTACCCATGCTTGAGGTGCTTTGTCATGCTTGCTGACTAAGGTGCTTGGGGTTAATCTGTGCAAAAGTCAACAATGATCCCTACAAGGAGGGGGCGAGTCCAAGAAGGGGATGAGAGAGAACACACACACCCTCATACAAGGCACGCTTGGTACAAAGAAAGCAAAAGGGACACTTGTCAAGTTCCTCTTCATGTTGCCCTCATGGTGTCCTAAAGCCTATTGGTTGGCCACCCAAGGGGTCCAATGATAATTTAAAAGATTTAACTAATTGTTTTTGCATTTATCAAGTCCTCTCTCTCAAAGGGAAAAGGGGGACACTTGTCCCAATACCCTCCTTGTTGTTTGTAATGCCTCCTGCTTGCGATTGGCTAGGCCTGGAGGGGTCCAACGAGCTTCAAGCATGAGCTACAAGGGGGGGTCGACCAAGGAAGTTAGGGGCATGCTTGGGGAGTATACTCTCCCACACACACACACACACATGCGTATGCGCACGTGCACACACACACACACACATGCGTACGTGTGCACACACACACACACACACACACTCATTGTGTAGTGTGAAAATTGCAAGAGCTCCCTCTCCTTCTCCAAGCAAGTGACGATCGCAAAGCACGACAGGGACCCCGACGACCTCAAACGCCAGGAGCCGATGCACGCCGAGCTAGTCACAATGAAACAAATAGGGGCCACCACCTAGCTTTGAGCGGCTAGGACGCGGACAATGGTGATTTGAAATAGCACAAACTCTGCACAGAGAGAGAGAGAGAGAGAGAGAGAGAGAGAGAGAGAGAGAGAGAGAGAGAGAGAGAGAGAGAGAGAGAGAGAGAGAGAGAGAGTGAGTGACATAGGTGATGAAAAATCCCTCGGGGTGTGAGTGAAAAATGATTCAATGCTATATTTACAGAAATCTTATCTTCGGCAAGGTGGCAAACATGGTGATAGAAAGAGATGGAGAGAGAGGGATAATGAGTCTATAGTGCGTTCTCTAGAGGTGACTCATGAGCACAGAGATTTCTAGTTTCGTGAGTGTGTGGCAACCATTGGAGTCAAGGTGTAGACATGGCTTCTTCCCATAGTGCTAATCCCCAAAATGCTACACTAAAATCCCTTCTCTCTTGATGCAAGTGTTGCCAATCCCCTCCCACCAAAATGCTACCAAGTACTCACCCCTTGATAGTGACCTCTGAATGCCTTTTTATAGGTGCAGGCTGCATTAGGTTAGGGTAATCTGATTAGGTTAGGGCCCTAATCAGGAGAGACAAAGCAAAGAGTTGGGTCCTAGATGGTTGAGCCTTGCTTTGTCTTAGGAGAATTTTAAAATGAAAATCTCCTAGGTGGGCCTTTGTGACCATCACCTAGAGAGAGGTGGCAATTTACAATGGACTTTTTACAGGTTTTTGGCTTGAAATTGAAAAATAATAATAACCTACGGGTGTTACTGCAGAGATGTGTCGTGGACAAGATGTCGGCGAACAGCGGCCTTGATGGTGCTTGGTGTAGTGTGTTTGCCAGTTTTGGGGTCTACTGAGGTATGCCTTTGGCGTCACTTCTTGATTTTGCATCATCACCGCGTGATTTGGCCGTCCTTTTTCTTTTGTCGATGGCATCGAACTTCGTTGTTTTTTAATTTTTTGTGGGTGCGTGTGGCGTGCGTGTTCTGTGTGTTTATATGCGTGCATGTAGGTGTGTGTGCTCATGTATGTGCCATGGGTTGTGTGTGTGTGTATAGAGTGTGTGAGATGTTTGTGTAAGTATCAAGGGTGTAAAAGTGTGGGAACAAGGGAGAAAGTGATTTATATATATATATTGCTTACGTGCAGGCTTACAGAGAACGGGTGGGGGGGAAGATGGTAGAGGGCGCATGTGAGGGTTGAGGGGGGTGAGAGGGACAGGGAGTGTGTGTGTGTGTGTGTGTGTGTGTGTGTGAGAGAGAGAGAGAGAGAGAGAGAGAGAGAGAGAGAGAGAGAGAGAGAGAGAGAGAGAGAGAGAGAGAGGAAGGGGTGGTGGGGGGAATGAGGGTTGGGTGGGGTGTGTGTACATAGAGAGAGAATTGTCTTGCTAGCTGCACCTGCAGCCTTGAACGAGAGGAAGAGAGGGGGTCAACGGGGTGGGGCTGAGAGAGAGATAGCGGGCGAGGGGGGAGATGAGGGTGAGGCTGAGGGGGGAAATGAGAGAGAGAGAGAGAGAGAGAGAGAGAGAGAGAGAGAGAGAGAGAGAGAGAGAGAGAGAGAGAGAGAGAGCTTGGGTGATCGGCAGTCCGCCAGAGGTTGACAAACAAGAGGGTAGGAGAGGGGCTTGGTGAGGTGGCGAGAGTGTGTGGATGAGAGGGGAGGGTGGTATGGCGGCCCGTCAGAGGGAGGAAAAGGAGTATGGACGAGAGGGGTATGGACGAAAGTGGTGAGAGAGAGAGAGTAAATAATGAAAGAGAGAGAGGGAGACTTTTGTCCAAGCATGGCGGCCAGCCAGTGGGAGAAAGAGGGATTAAGCTTGTTTTATGCGCCCATTGGGCTAGGTGACAAAGGAGCAAGATAAGAGAGAGATAGTGGGTTGGCAAAGCCGAGCAAGAGAGAGAGAGGACTCATCCTCTGGTGATAATGGAGGGGTGTGGCCAGACTGAGTGGCGGCCCGTTGTGGGCAAGCATAGAAGGGGTGGTGGTGAATGTAAAAAAGTTTTTTTTTTTTTAGTTTTCTTGGTATTGTGATCCTCCCCGATTGGGGTTGCTTCTTGCGGTCACGGTCTCAAAAACCGGCCATCATTAGCCCTCCCTTTTGGCTAGAGGCATTCATGCTTCTGGTTCTCTAGTAGCGGAGATGGAGGGTTCTCCCTCTTCTGGAATATCTAGCATGAATTCTTGGTCAAACGTTAAAAAGTACCTTTTGAGCCTCCATCATTGACTCTGGTCTTGTGAATTCTACCATTTGCTTCCATCAATTTGTAGCTCCCGTTAGTGTAGCGCTTTTTGACAATGAATGGCCCTTACCATCTGGGTTGAAATTTCTTGTCTTTCCTAGTGTCAAATCTGTTGTCGTATCTCAACACTAACATGCCTTTTTCCAGACCCTTTTTCTTGAGCCCTTGATTGAATGTGAGTCGACATCGCTCTGCTTGCACTGCATAGTGATTGATTGCATCTTCCCTATCTAGTTGAAGCCTTTCTAGATCTAGGATGTGGTTGCAGAGATGGGCAATTGGGCACTGTAATTGGCTAGCCATGACTCGCATTAAGCTGGCTATCTGTACCTCAATGGGTAGAATGGCCTCCCTTCCATATACCAGATGAAACAGGGTGAAACCTAGTGATGTTGGGAATATCGTGCGGTAAGCCCAAAGAGCTTCCATGAGATGCTTATCCCAATCACTTGTGTGGTTATTAACCTGCTTTGTGATGATCTTACAGATCATGTCGTTCACCTTTTCCACTAGACCATTGCACTGTGGATAGTATGGGGTGGAATGTCGACGTGTAATGCCTAACTTTTTCATCAGTTCCCCCACCAGATTGCCTCTGAAACCTGGTCCTCTATCAGATATTATCTCTAGAGGTGTGCCAAAATGGCAACAAATGTGCTCAAATATGAACTTTGCCACTTCTTGGGCTGTAATGCATGTGGTGGGTGGATGCTGCTTTTGCCCATCGGGTCATGCAGTCTACACCAACGAAAATGTATAGTTTACTTGATTGGGCCCTTGGTAGAGGACCAATTGCATCTATTCCCCACTTTTCAAAAGGAACATATGAGATGATAGGAGTTTGTGGCTCATAGGTTAGTGTACAATCATTAGACACTTGACAAGCCTTGCATGTTTTACACCAATGATGCACATCCCTGTTCAGACTAGGCCAAGAGAATCCTGCTGTAGAATCTTCCTACTGGTAATATCTAGAGCAAAATGGCTGTCGCAGACACCATCATGGCAACTTGAGATTACCTCCGTGATCTACTAGAGATTGGCACTCGCTTGAGAATTTGGTCTTTGCCCTTGCAATATAGGTTGCTGTTTACAAGGTGGTATCTTGTAGCCTTCCTAACAAGCCATTGTTTCTGGCCCTTGGTGTACCCTTCAGGACACTCTCCTGTATCTAAAAAGCTGATGATATCAATCATAGCATTGCTACCTTGAAAGAGGGGTAGTTTCAGCTTGATTGCTCATATGGGAACATCTTGTGTTCTTTCCTTGGCTAGAGCATCTGCCTCTTGATTTGTGCCCTAGGGACACGAAATAACTGCACTACTTCAGACTTTCTTAAAAGATCCTTAACTTGGCGTAATTGGCCAAGTAAAACCTGATTTTTACAAATCCAAGTGCCATTTATCTATTTTATCAAAAGGATAGCATCGCCAAACACATTTAGGCGTTGAATCCCTTGCAAGAATTAAATCCAAGAATTAAAGCTGAGTACTCCTTCATTGTTGGAGTGGGAGTGTAACAGCTGCCCAATAGAGAATACCTTTTCCTTTTGCTCATTGAAAATGATGATGGTAGTTGCAGACTGGTCCAGTGTTCTTTTGCATGCTCCATCAAAGAAAAGAGAATGAGCTCTTTCTAGCTTATGAATTTCTACCATTGGTGTTACTTCTTTACCTTTTGTGTTGACCTTTAGCTTCTTCTCATAGTGACGATGAGTAAGAATATCTGCTAGACTAGCCCTGGTGGAGTTTTCTACCTGCATGGTGTAATCAAACTCTTGTAATCGAACAAGCCACTTAGAGATTCTAGATGAGACATCCATGTGTTGCATCACATACAGAAAGACCTCTTCCATTGTCAGAATTACAAAGGGTCTAGGCAATAGATAAGAGCGGAACTTTGTAGTGGCAAACATTAATGCAAGCACCATCCATATGCTCTACTGCGGTGAATCCTTTTTCTGATGGGGTCATGACGCAACTAGAGAAGTATATAGGACGCATGAAAGAGGTTTGGGGTCCTTTTGCATTAGTACGGCTCCAAGTGTATCACTTCCTACACTGGGGTTCACATAAAATGGTTCGTCCCATCTAGGGGGTGCAATGGTGGGAAGTGTAGCTAGAATTTGTTTCACTTCGGTAAATTGTTGCTCATTTTATTCACTCCATGAGAAGACATCTCGATGGGTGATTTGTTGTAGAGGGAGACACCTGAGAGATCAAGTGAATGAACCTGCTCAAATACCTTACCTTTTGAAGGAAAGAGACCAATTGCTTAGCTGTGGTGGGTGATGACAGAGATACTAGAGCTTGAATCTTTCTAGGGTCAACTTCAATCCCTTTTGCTAAAATTACATGGCCAAGAAGAGCGACCTTGCTTTCACCAATGTGAAACTTATCCACGTTAAGCTGGCCACCCAAGGCTTGCAGCCTAGCCAGGCCATCATAGACCTTGCTCAAATGGAGGGAGCGAGAACTGTAGATGCAAAAATCATCTATGAAGACTCGTATTGAAGTTCCAAAATATGGCTAGAAGACAAAAGTTACATAGCGTTGGAATGTGGCTAGAGCATTGGTGAGGCCAAAAGGTATCACCCTGTAAGCAAAACATCCCCATGGTGTTATGAAAGTTGTCTTTTCTGGTCTTCTTCTACAATGCTAATCTGAAAGTAGCATGAGTAGCCATCACATACTGTGTAGCACTCATGACCTACTACCTCATTGAGAATTTCGTCTTGGAATGGGAAGAGAAAATGATCCCTCTTTGTGGCTACGTTGAGAGGTTTGTAGTCTACACAGACTCTCCACTTACCATTCTTCTTTGGCGTGACTACCGCTGGAGAGACCCACTCCGAGTCCTCGACGGGATAAATGAAATCTGCCTATAGCAAATTCCTTACCTCTTTGAGCAATGCTTCTTGCTGGATTACCCCAAGCCTTCTGAGATTTTGCACTACTGGCTTACTTCCTTCCTTGAGTCTTATGCAACGTTGTACCACTGTGATTTATGTGATCTTGTCATAACAATCAATGAACAATGTGGTGAAGTTACCTAGCATAGAGACATATTATTTCCTCTCTTCACCATTCAACTCACTGGAGAGCATCCATGCAACTTACTTGTATCCACCAAGGGTTTCATACCTAATGATCCCTCTTGGTTTGCCGGTGGTGTTTCAGATTGTGTCAACCTTTTTTGGTCTTTGAGGAAGACCCCCATTACTTCGATGCTAGTGTCGCTCTCTTCATTTGTTGTTGTCTCTTCTCCTGAGGTGGTCGAAGAGTCACTGGTGAACTCATCTTTCGATGCCTCCAAGATCATGTTGCGTTGCTTCCTAGTCTTCATGTCATAGAATATGGACTTCCCTTTAGCATCCTTCATTTGAATCATTCCGGTACTCCAGTCTTGCTAAGCTTCCATAGCCATGAGCCAGGGTCTTCCAAGAATGATAGGGTAGCCCTCCCCTTTGTGTGGCATGACAAAAATGTCTACCTCCACTTTTGTGTCGAATGCCTTTACTTTGATTGCATTCACAATGCCTACGCACTTCACTTTGACATTATTTGCCATTTTGGCTCGGCAGGGTGCCGGCCTACTTACCTCTAGGCCTAGATGGTGCATCATTTTCTCACTCATGACGCATATATGTGTGCCACCATCTATGTAGACATTTGAGATATGTTGCCCCTTGATGTGGGCATCCATGGTTGGTAGGATGTTGTCAAGATTCCTCCCAGAGATAGCCCCAGCTATCCTTGGTCTTGATTTTCTTGTACTTACCATCTTCGTCCATTGTTTCCTCATCCTAGGCGCAAGATGGAGTAATTGGGGCCAAGTTATCTTTGGACCCTGCATCAATACATCCTGAACTAGGTCATATGGTTTAGCATACTCACCCAGTGAAAAATCCACAATGTCGATCTTCCGTCAAGGCTTAGATGCTTGATTGCTAGACTCGCCTTTTTCTTTCATCTTCTCCTCCCTTTGAGAGGCTTCTTCATGCCTGGCACGCTTCACTCCCATAGCATCCACTTCTTCTACCTTTCCTTTTCCTTTGTTCTTCTCTCGTATTGGCTCTTCTATCTTTGCCTTCCCTTTAGCTTTCAGGCTAATGACACTCACTGTTTGGTTTCCAACAAGAGGTGGTGGTAGCGATGGAATGAGAGGTTGTGGTGGTGGTTGTACAGGTGGTCGAAGGATTTGGACTGGTGGGATCTGGCCTGGTTGTCTGGGTGGTGGTGGTCTTGCCCTTGGTGGGGAGATCTGATTCTGTCTTCCTTCTCTATTGAAGTTCTGCCTTCTCGGACGTGGACAGTAGTACATGCCATGGCCATCCTCCCCACAATTGTAGAAGTGGTATTCTTGGTTTTTCCTTCATTGTCCTTTCCCTTGCTCTGGATTTCTGACAGGTGCATGCCCTTGCTGTACTAGATGCACGGATAGACTTTCAAGCTGAGTAGTGATGCGACTCAACAAGTGTTGTCGCTCTTCGGATCCCTCTGGTGGTTGGGTTCTATGAGCGACTGTTACAGTCACTCGTGTTAGTCGGACTTAGCTCAATTCCACTAACTCATTGACTCTTGCTTGCATGTGCAGCTTCTTGTCCTAAAGACGGGCTACTTCCACTACCAACTGATACGTTGTAGGGAATCTCCCCTTCACCTTCTCTTTAAGCGATGACCACATGCCATCAATGAAACCGTCCTTCTTCAGGAAATTAGGCGCTCCTTCACCTTCCTCCAGTGAGGCAAACCATCTCTCCCACAAATCCACAAACTTGGATTCGTAAGTGGCATACTCTAGCAGACTTCCCTGCTTTAACTCTGTCAGCAACTGCCATAACTTTTCTGAGGTTGTGCCTCCACCAAACCTCTTCACAAAGGCAGCACGCAGTACATCCATGCATTCTTGGTAGCTTGTGGCAAAGCATTGTACCAAGACTTGGCCTCTACTTTCATCAATAGAGGAAAAATTCTAGCCATGAGGCATTGTCATCCTTGCTGGAAACCACACAAGGGATGCCAAAGTCATCTAGAAAATTGGTGGTGATGTCTTCTTCCTTTTGTCCACTGAATGTGGGAAAAGAGACACTTGCCATGATAGTAACTCAATGAGCAAAACATTACAAACTTTTTATTTTTTAATATCACAAATGACATTAGCAGCTCATAGTGGCTTTCTTACAAGGCTGGGTGGATGGATTTAAAACAGGATAAAAATGCATACATTGAAAGAGTGGTGGTAATCCAGCACGAGGAGAATAATAGGTTTTGGGGAGCTAAGGATTTCTCCTAGCACTGCATCACCAAACAAATACAATAGAAGATGTTTCTATCTACATAAATATTCACATGCATGTGTTGCAGAAACCTAAACGAGAAGGCGGTTGGTCCGTTATCCAAGGTCCGTTATCCATGATGCACAGAAGGCGGAGCACTTACTTATACTCTTACCGTGCTGGTGTTGATGAGTTGACAAATCCACAGGAGGTCGTCGCCCTTCATAGTGATAGCCGTTTTTCAGTTATTCAAAATTGTCATAGTGAGCTACCTCACCCTACCAAATTCACCCAAACACTATGGGTATCCCTACCATTTCACTGTATATAGGCGTGTGTGAGTTAGGGGACTTTTCCCATATTTTCTTAAAAACCCTCAATTAGCTAGTCACTGGGCTAGTTGAGCCAAAAAAATAAAAAAATAATTAAAAAAATATATATTATGGCCTCTTTGTGTGTAAACATTTCATTATATATATGGCCTAAATATAGGGATTTTTATAATTATTTTGATATTTTATTTAAATATTTATACCTAGGTGTGTGTTTTATTATCTTATGTATGCCTTCTTTCATCCTCTTGCACCATAAGTGTATTTTTTGCCAATGTGTACATACTCTAACCTCATATTTCTCTTTTATACAAACCACCCCCACATTTTCACCCTCACCCTCGTGAAAACAAAAAAAATGATTTCTACTTTTTTAGTCATGTTTATTATATTATTTTCATTTACTTGCATACCTTTGCCTCTTTCACCCAAAATAATACAAAGAGGGACCATATCATATGATTCCAATATCTTTCCATATCCATAATTCCTCGATATTTTTTTAATTATTTTAACTCATTATTCTAACACCATGTGCTCATTGAGCTAAAATCCATGAATAGTCTATACACTAGTCCCACCATGTATATATTGCTTTATTCACCAATAATCCTCCTCCATGCATGTGTAAAGGGCAACTTGGATGCTTTGTATTATGATCTGACAAAGAGGGGCTCACTCTTGGATACATTGTACAAATTCAACAAAGGAGGGGGCCACGAAAAGACTTTTGCAGGCAATTAAAACAGGCTTTTTGGTGAGAATTTTGGCACCTATCTCCGCTCGAAATTTGAAGAAGTAGTCAATAGAGAAAATGTAGCGCACAATCTGAATAATCACCTCAAATTTTTTCATGATTTTTGGAGCTACCAGCGACGGTGAGATAGGATTTTTTGAGTGGACCCCAGTCTGCCCACTTTTCTCACAAAGTAACCCATAGTCTTCTCTCACCTCCTTTCCCACTTCCACACACATACACTCATTCCTCTCCATCCCTCACTCAAACCTGCAACTTTCATGGCTTACTTCATCTTCTTCACCATTTTCATCGATCCTTACTCCATAGCTCAAAAGATTATCATCTCTACACACATATAGCTCAATTTCTCTCTCTAGAATCAAATTCATATTACCATAACCTCTTCATCCTTTCATAAAAAGAGAAAAAATCAGCAAATAACCAAACTCAAGCCCTGCAAACGGAGGAGTTTGATCATGGAGAATTCAACTTCCCCATGGTCACAAGAACTGCACCGACAAAGTTCTACAACCGCTTCATTCACTGGAGGAGAAGGTGGAAAATTTCATTTACATCTTGTGATTTCCATCAAATTGTGTATATTCTCATCCTTGTCTTACTTTTTATCATTGTATAAATCATATAATGCACCTTGAGTGCATATGCCATGTAATTTTACCCCATCCTACTAACTTCAAACTACTAACACTAACTGCTAACCCTTTTTTTGTAAATTGCACCCACTCTACTCTACCATGGAGTAGGCAACCTCACACAAAAAATCACTCACCTCTCTAGAATCTTCTCTATTTCACCTCAATAATTCTCTCCTCTTGAGCCCACATCCATGTGACTCAAGAGACAAGAGAGCCCCACTCTCATAAGAACATATAAAAAATTTCATAAACATGGTTTTCTATGAAAATGTTGAATAGGTATAATCCTAATTAGGGCTCTCCTCACCTATAAATAGAGCCCTTCTCCCTTTGTAAATGGAGGATCCCTACACTATTGCTCACTACTTTGAGCGTGCCATTCACCATCTTAGTTTTAGCGAGTGAGAGTGAGCTCTCTATGCACCATTACATGTGGTGTATAGGAAAGCTTCTTTGAGCTAGTTGTAACATTGCAAGGGAGTGAGTGATTCATAACTTCCAATCAAATTTGTACCTACTCTTGCGCATCAATTTAATCAATAATTTGGGTACAAATTGCAGGTCAAAACTCTCTTGAGTCTCTCCAATTCACGCTTGGCAACCTTATCTGGTTTGGTTTAAGGTGATGCGTTTTCATTTTGAGATTCTTTTGTAGTATCTGCTTGTATGTGACTCAAGAGCTCTTGTGTTTGTTTTTGTTGCTTGGGAAAACATTATAAGAGGGTTGTATGGTGAGAGGTCTCCCATAACCCTAAGATAATGTGTAGATTGGAACATCATGAAACTTAATCGTGTCTCTTGACTCTCCTCCAAGCTGTTCATACACCCACGTCAATCATTAAAATTGAAGCTAAATTCTTGCACAAAGATCTCTCTTTTTTTTGTGTGTGTGTGTGTGTGTGTGTGTGTTTGGTGTGTGTATTTTTAGCATTTAAATTAGTGATAGTGTACCCTTCCTTCTCGCTTGTATTGCTAAGGGATTCTCCTCTTTTGCATCCTAGTTCGCTCTCTAACTAGGTGGTGCCCCTATCTTGTTTGGGTTTGGCTATGGGTTGGTTATCTTAAGGTCAGGGAAGAGTCCGGCTATGAACCTCTCCTTCTTTAGGAACTCTGCACCATCACCAAAGTTAGCAACATTTCTTGGTCTCCTTTGCCTTCTTTTCTCGTCCAGAGTGGGTCTCTCCCGTTGTTGTCACTCCTAAGAAAAACGGCAAGTGGAGGGTGTGTGTGGATTACCATCCACTCAATGAGGCAACAAAAAGAGATCACTTTCCCCTCCCATTTCAAGATGAGATGCTAAATGAGGTAGCTAGTCATGAGAAGTACACTGTGTGTGATGGCTACTCAGGTTACTTTCAAATAGGTATCGCATTGGAAGATCAATTGAAAACAACCTTCATCACTCCTTGGGGTTGTTATGCTTTTAGAGTCATGCCATCTGGCCTGACAAATGCTCCTGCAACTTTCCAACGCTTCATGAACATGGTGTTTCAAGCATTCTTTGAAAAGTCCATTAGGGTTTTTATTGATGATTTTTGCATTTATAGCTCAAAATCATTGCATCTACAAAGGGTAGAAGAAGGTTTAAAGAAGCCCTACGACATGGGAGGTCAGCTCAACCCCGAGAAGTGTCACATAGGTGAGGATGAAGTGCTCTTGCTTGGTCACAAGGTTTCCTATAAAGGCATTGAGGTGGATCCTTCAAAGGCAAAGGCTCTTATTGAGCTCCCATCACCCAAGAATCTCAAAGAGGTCATCTCATTCATTCAAAAGGTGAAGTATATGTCATGCTTTATTCACTTAGCTTCGCAGTTGCTTCATCTTTGCAAAAGTTGACACAACAAGTAGAATTTGCATGGTCTGATGAGCTTGAGAGTACTTTTGTAACATTAAAGTCATTTTGTCAGAGCTACCAACACTCATGCCTCCTTGTTGAGAGTACACATTCTTTGTTAGCTCTAGTGTTGGGAAGGAAACAATTGGTGCAGTTTTATTACAACAAGATCCCCACATACCAGGATGCGACCCATCTACTTTGCTAGTAGGGTCATGAATGCCTTGGAGAGAGGCTACACAGAAGCAAAAATCATGATGCTTTCTCTCATGTTTGTGGTGAGAAAGTTTAGATCCTACCTGCTACCAAAACCTTTTATAATTCTCACTGTATAAAATTTGTTCCCTTGGGTGTCATCTCAAATGAATCTTAGTACTAGGATCTCAAAGTGGATTATGGAGTTGCAAGAGTTCCAATACTCTTTCAAGGTGGAAGATAGTGTGCGTGCACAATTGGGAGGGATCCTTACTTATAAGGTACATGAGAAGGAGATTAAGGTGCCTGAAATAAAGGCCCTACCATTGCCACCACCAAAAGATATTCCTAATGCTTTTACCTTGTTCTTTGATGGAGCTTTTCGACGAGCCACAAAAAAAGCAGGGGGAGGGCTAGTATTGCTCAACCCAAGTGGAGAGGTGGTCATGAAAGAGAAGGCCAATCTACCAGGTTCAACTAGCAACAATGAAGTAGAATACGACACACTACTTCATGGTTTAAAGTATGCATTGGCCAAGGTATAGAACGTCTCATGGTAAAGGGAGATGCACTTCTCATTGTGAAGCAGATTTTAGGCATTTGGGCATGCAAGAATGAAAACCTAAGGACAAAAGTTCATGCCATTCGTAGGATGTTTAATCAGTTTGAAGAAGTGCAACTATATCATATTCCTAGAAGACAAAATGAAGATGCCGATTTACTTGCACAACAAGCAGTTACATGTGTTGAGAAAGAAGCGCAGGTCATCATGGTGGCAACTGCTGTGAAGCAACCAACATACCAGGGATTGGAGTCATTGACTCCCATTATTGGCTACATTTTGGAGGGTGAGTTTCCACAAGACTTCACGAAGGCTCAGAAGAGGAGAATCATGAAGAAGGCAAGCGCGTATCTCTTCCTAGAAGGATCCCTCTACCAAAGAGGGAGGAATCAAGTGTGCAGAAGAGTACCAATTATTGAGGAAATCCCAGCCATTCTAAAAGGTTTGCATGAAGAAACATGTGGTGGTCATTTTGCCCAAGAATTAACTGTGAAGAAGATTTTTCTTGCGGGGTATGTTTGGCCAAGTCTGCATGTGGATGTCCAACATTGGTGTAAAAGTTGTCACAATTGTCAGGTAAATGGGAATAGAAGATTGGTTTATGGTCCAAGGCAAATCGTGCTTGCAAATGGACCCTTTGAAAAGTGGGGCATTGATGCTATGGGTCCTCTGCCTAGGACAAAAAATGGTAAACTCTACATTCTAGTGGCTGTAGACTATATGACTAGGTGGGTGGAAGCACAAAGTGTGGCAAAGGTAAACGAGAGGACAGTGAGCAAATTCGTCTACACTCACATTTGTTGTAGATTTGGCACACCTTTGGAGATTGTTTCTGATAATGGTCCAGGATTTAGGAAGGGCTTGCTCATAGAAGTCTGTGAAGAACTTCACATTCTACATCGTCACAGTACACCCTACTATCCCCAGTCAAATGATCTGGTAGAAAAAGCTAATGGTGTCATTGCAGGCATCATTAGAAAGATGGTGAGAATCAAGACAAAGTTGTGGGATGACTTCTTGGATGGTCCCTTGTGGGCGTATCGAACCACATATAGGGAAGCCACGGAGTTTACACCATTTCACCTGGTCTATGGTCAAGAGGCTTTACAACCAATTGAGCTCAACATTCCAACAATGTGACTTCATGGCAAAGTAGCACAAGATGATCAAGAAGCATGGATGGATTGACTTCTTACCTTAGCTAAGCTTGAGTGGAAAAGAGAAGCAGCATACGAGTGCTACAAGAGGAAAACTACGCAGGCGAAAGAAAAGATCGACAAGAAACTAAAGGACAAAGTCATCAAGGAAGGAGATCTGGTGCTAAGGTACGACAATCGACTCGATAATCGTTTTGATGCCAACTTTGAAACTAGATGGCAGGGGCCATACATAGTCAAACAGGCTTTCAACTCAAGTTACTATCATCTTAAGGACTTGAATGAGAAAGAGCACTTCAAGAAGGTAAACGGGTATCGCTTGAAGCCTTATTTGAGTCGCCTTCTCCCAAAGTATCTACCAAATATCTGTCAAAAGGCCACTCTCTCATGTAAGTATTGCTACATGAAGCATGAGTGTAACTCCAACCAAAATTCTGAGGGGCCAAACAATGAAGATCTCGTCAACAAGGACTCTGAAGCACTCTCTTTGGAAAAGATGCTCTATGATGGTAAATGAATATACCACCATCCTAGGGGAGGGCTAATGATAGCCATTTTTCGGCTATTCAAAATTGTCATAGTGAGCTACCTCACCCTACCAAATTCACCCAAACACTATGGCTATCCCTACCATTTCATTGTATATAGGCGTGTGTGAGTTAGGGGACTTTTTCCATATTTTCTTAAAAACCCTCAATTAGCTACTCACTGGGTTAGTTGAGCTAAAAAAATAAAAAAATAAATAAAAAAAAGTATATTATGGCCTCTTTGTGTGTAAATATTTCATTATATATATGGCCTAAATATAGGGATTTTTATAATTATTTTGATATTTTATTTAAATATTTATACCTAGGTGTGTGTTTTATTATCTTATGTATGCCTTCTTTCATCCTCTTGCACCATAAGTGTATTTTTTGACAATGTGTACATACTCTAACCTCATATTTCTCTTTTATACAAACCACCCCCACATTTTCACCCTCACCCTCGTGAAAATAAAAAAAATGATTTCTACTTTCTTAGTCATGTTTATTATATTATTTTCATTTACTTGCATACCGTTGCCTCTTTCACCCAAAATAATACAAAGAGGGACCATATCATATGATTCCAATATGTTTCCATATCCATAATTCCTCCATATTTTTTAATTATTATTATTTTAACTCATTATTCTAACACCATGTGCTCATTGAGCTAAAATCCATGAATAGTCCATACACTAGTCCCACCATGTATATATTGCTTCATTCACCAATAATCCTCCTCTATGCATGTGTAAAGGGCAACTTGGATGCTTTGTATTATGATCTGACAAAGAGGGGCTCACTCTTGGATACATTGTACAAATTCAACAAAGGTGGGGGCCACGAAAAGACTTTTGCAGGCATTAAAACAGGCTTTTTGGTGAGAATTTTGGCACCTATCTCCGCTCGAAATTTGAAGAAGTAGTCAATAGAGAAAATGTAGCGCACAATCTGAATAATTACCTCAAATTTTTTCATAATTTTTGGAGCTACCAGCGACGGTGAGATAGGATTTTTTGAGTGGACCCCAGTCTGCCCACTTTTCTCACAAAGTAACCCATAGTCTTCTCTCACCTCCTTTCCCACTTCCACACACATACACTCATTCCTCTCCATCCCTCACTCAAACCTGCAACTTTCATGGCTTACTTCATCTTCTTCACCATTTTCATTGATCCTTACTCCATAGCTCAAAAGATTATCATCTCTACACACATATAGCTCAATTTCTCTCTCTAGAATCAAATTCATATTACCATAACCTCTTCATCCTTTCATAAAAAGAGAAAAAATCAGCAAATAACCAAACTCAAGCCCTGCAAACGGAGGAGTTTGATCATGGAGAATTCAACTTCCCCATGGTCACAAGAACTGCACCGACAAAGTTCTACAACCGCTTCATTCACTGGAGGAGAAGGTGGAAAATTTCATTTACATCTTGTGATTTCCATCAAATTGTGTATATTCTCATCCTTGTCTTACTTTTTATCATTGTATAAATCATATAATGCACCTTGAGTGCATATGCCATGTAATTTTACCCCATCCTACTAACTTCAAACTACTAACACTAACTACTAACCCTTTTTTTTGTAAATTGCACCCACTCTACTCTACCATGGAGTAGGCAACCTCACACAAAAAATCACTCACCTCTCTAGAATCTTCTCTATTTCACCTCAATAATTCTCTCCTCTTGAGCCCACATCCATGTGACTCAAGAGACAAGAGAGCCCCACTCTCATAAGAACATATAAAAAATTTCATAAACATGGTTTTCTATGAAAATGTTGAATAGGTATAATCCTAATTAGGGCTCTCCTCACCTATAAATAGAGCCCTTCTCCCTTTGTAAATGGAGGATCCCTACACTATTGCTCACTACTTTGAGCGTGCCATTCACCATCTTAGTTTTAGCGAGTGAGAGTGAGCTCTCTATGCACCATTACATGTGGTGTATAGGAAAGCTTCTTTGAGCTAGTTGTAACATTGCAAGGGAGTGAGTGATTCATAACTTCCAATCAAATTTGTACCTACTCTTGCGCATCAATTTAATCAATAAGTTGGGTGCAAATCGCGGGTCAAAACTCTCTTGAGTCTCTCCAATTCATGCTTGGTAACCTCATCTCGTTTGGTTTAAGGTGACACGTTTTCATTTTGAGATTCTTTTGTAGTATCTGCTTGTATGTGACTCAAGAGCTCTTGTGTTTGTTTTTGTTGCTTTGGAAAACATTATAAGAGGGTTGTATGGTGAGAGGTCTCCCATAACCCTAAGATAATGTGTAGATTGCAACATCATGAAACTTAATCGTGTCTCTTGACTCTCCTCCAAGCTGTTCATACACCCACGTCAATCATTAAAATTGAAGCTAAATTCTTGCACAAAGATCTCTTTTTTTGTGTGGGTGTGTGTGTGTTTGGTGTGTGTATTTGTAGCATTTAAATGAGTGATAGTGTATCCTCCTTCTCGCTTGTATTGCTAAGGGATTCTCCTCTTTTGCGTCCTAGTTCTCTCTCTAACTAGGTGGTGCCCCTATCTTGTTTGGGTTTGGCTGTGGGTTGGTTGTTGTGTTGTGCTTGTGGTTGCCCCCAACCTCAATTGAGCAGCACGGGAGCCTTGAGGGGTGTTTAGAGGTCGCCTCTCTTGTTGCCCGCCTCGGACCGCCTCAATAGGCTCCACTTTTCCTTTGTCGCTCAACACGTACGGGGTGATGGCGACGCCTTTGACTACTCCTAGCCTTTTAGCTAGCAGCAGATGCAAGTAATTATTGTAGTTGGTGTGTTGCATGAACTCCACTTCTTTCAGCTGTAACTCGTCTCCAGCCCACTAGTGTCACCTGTGGTGGACAATTTCTTTAGGATGAGCTGTACGGGGAGAGGAGGAAGACCCTCTACCCGTCCCCCAAAGCAGCGAGGGCAATAGACGAACCACTCCTCCTTGGGGAATGGGAACCTTCTTATCACTTATGCTTCGGGGTTGTCAAAATGGACTGGCAACACTAGCATGCGCGCCGCGAATCGATAGGCAACCTTCCGATGCTTCGCCTCGAATGACCTTCTTTTTGGCAAACTAGGCAGGACTCTGCTTCCCGAACTTGAAGCACTTGTGTGGCCAGGTGTGTCTTCTTTTGGGGTCATGTGTTTCAGGACTGGCCTAGCCCTTCCTTTCGTTTGGCTCGAGCAGCTCCTTTTGGCCACTTACGAGTAGAGCTATACCTTTAATTGCAAACTCCTTAGGAAAGAGAGGCCTTATTGATCTTTTTCCTCCCTTGATATGGATGACCTCCTCGCGGTGGACGTTGATGTATATGATTTTTTCCTCTTCGTTACCTTCATTGCTGGCATTCATTGATCGTGTGCTTTGATTGACAACAGTGATGGCATTTCGTGGCCTTCCCACCTGATGCTTTTTATTTGCGGTTAGCACGTGCAATACAAGACGGGGAGCTTACCTCTTGGATATTGATGACACTACAGCCTGGAAGTAGCACTTCAATGAAGGTGGTCGGTGTTTCTTCAATCTCCTCCTCCTCCGTTCTCCAGTTGGAGAACGGAGGAGGAGGATTCTTGCAGCCATTTGTCCATGGTCGACGATGTGTGTTGTTTTCAGCATTGTAAACTGAAGGTTTCCTAGAGTTGGAGAATTCTTGCAGCCATTTGTGCATGGTCGACGATGTGTGTTGTTTTCAGCATTGTAAACTAGAGGTTTCCTAGAAGCCCGCCTAAGTGGGGGTACCAAATGACGAGCGTAAAGCGCGACAAGGACCCCGACGGCCTCAAACGCTAGGAGCCGATGCACGCCGAGCTAGCCAACGTGAAATGAATAGGCGGCACCACCTAGCTTTGAGCAGCTAGGACGCAGACAACGATGATTTGAAATAGCACAAACTCTACACACACACACACACACACACACACACACACACACACACACACACACAAAGACGCAGTTGATGAAAAATCCCTTGGGGTATGAGGGAAAACTGATTCAATGCTATATTTATAGAAACCTTATCTTCAGCGAGGTGGCAAACATGGTGATAGAAGGAGATAGAGAGAGAGAGGGATAACGATCCTATAGTGCATTCTCTAGAGTGACTCATAAGCAAATAATTTCTACTCTCGTGAGTGTGTGGCGACCATTAGAGTCAATGTGGAGACATGGCTTCTTCCCATAGTGCTAATCCCCAAAATGCTACACTAAAATACCCCCTCTCTTGATGCAAGTGTTGCCATTCCCCTCCCACCAAAATGCTACCAAGTACTCACCCCTCGATAGTGACCTCTTAATGCCTTTTATAGTAGTAGATTGCATTGAGTTAGGGTAATATGATTAGGTTAGGGCCTTGATCAGGAGAGACAAAGCAAGGAGTTGGGTCCCAGATGGTTGACCCTTGCTTTGTCTTAAGAGAATTTTAAAATGAAAGTCTTCTAGGTGGGCCTTTATGACCATCACTCAGAGAGAGGTCGCAATTTACAATGGGTTTTTTTACAGGTTTTCGGCTTGAAACTCGAAAATAATAATAACCTACGGATGTTACTGTAGAGATGCGTCATGGACGAGATGCCGAACGGCGGGCCTCGTTTGTGCATCGGTGTAGTGTGTTCACCAGTTTTGGGCCCCTGGGGCTTGCCTTCGGCGTCACTTCTTGATTTTGCGTCGTCACCACGTGATTTGGCCGTCCTTTTTCTTTTGCGGACCGTGTTTAACTTCGTTGTCTTTTATTTTTGTGGGTGCATGTGCTATGTGTTTATATGTGTGCGTGTCGGCGTGTGTGCTCGTGTATGTGCCATGGGTTGTATGTGTGTGTATAGAGTGTGTGAGAGTGTTTGTGTAAGTATCGAGGGTGTGTGAGTGTGGGAAGGAGGGAGAGAATGATTATATATATATATATATATATATATATATATATATATTTGGCTTACGTGCAGGCTTACAAAGAACTGGTGGGGGGGAAGATGGTAGAGGGAGCACGTGAGGGTTGAGGGGGGTGAGAGGGACGGGGAGTGTGTGTGTGTGTCATAATAATCAATATCTAATTCTCCTAAATGATTTTCTCATATTAAACTGATCATTTAATGTGGGGAAGGCCAGGGGAGAAAAAGCTAGAATATTGGTTAAGCTAGCAGACCGGCCACAGTAGGGATCCAAAGGAGGGAAAATAGGGATCCAAAGGGGGGGGCCATCTGCAAAAGAGCCATGTGTACAATGGGCTAAAAAGACCCTAAGGTTCAGCCCATTAAGACTTCCAAAATGCTAAGGTTCCAAAATTCAAAGGTTGTGTCCAAAGGTCAACCCTAGGGAAAATTGGATGCTTTGTGTGTGCCCTAAAAGTCTTTGCACATCCCTACATGGGAGGGGGCGAGCCCTAAAGTTAGGGGATGAGAGAGAAAGCCACACACACACACACAGGCTCCCTTTACACAAAGGGAATGAGGGACACATGTCAGCTCCCTAGGCCAGATGCCCACAAGGTGTGTCCAATTTCTATTGGATGATCCTTGAAGTGGACCAATGAGAATTAAGCTAGAGTAAATCTAGTTTAATTAATTTAAAAACATCTAATAAAAGAAACCAATGAGAATTAAGTCTCCTAGAAGACTATTGGGCAGTCTCCCAAGGGGTCCAATGAGCATTCAGGAGCCCCATGGCTTGCCTGATTCCTATTGGCCAGGAGGCAAAGGGGTCGAATGAGAGTTTAGTTTAATTATTTAATTACCTAAAGCTCTCACAAAAGGGGAAAGGGGGACACATGTCAGAAGGCTATCACTTATGCTGCTTAATTGTAATTGGCTTGACTTGGGGAGGGCCAATGAGGCTTCAACAAGAGCAATTAGCAAGAGGGCTCGCCCAAGAGAGAGAGGGGGCTGATTTTTGCAAGGCATTATCACACACACAGTCGATGTGTGAAGCAAGAAAGACTATCTCTTCCCAAGCTTTAATGGAGAGCTCATCACCTACTCCAAGCTTGTGAGATAGAAGCCTACATCAACACACTCTTGGCATGTGGATGCAAATCCAACCAAGAGCCAAGCTTCAATGCATGCTCATCTCCTCTACCAAGCTAATTACTAAGCTAAAGCTATGCTAATATGAATGATTATGTGAGGAGATGTACATCTTTCTCGTAAGATACTCCTTCTTCCTCTCAATCTACTCTCATACCCTGCTAGCTCTCACCATCTTCGAAGGTGTGTGAGGTCTTGGGTCTGAGAACGGGGATAATTAAAGTTGTGTTTGTTAAGTGTTTTGCTTAGTGCATGAAGCTTTCATCTTCATTGCATTAGCTAGTCTTGAAGGAACACAAAGAATTGTATTGTACAATGTCTCTCTTGATGGGAGAAACCATAATACAAAGCCTTTTGGAGGGGGGACCGGCTCCATGAAAATCCGGTCCTCAACTGTTGTCAATAGCTTAATTTCTCTCTCTTTTGAAAGTATTGTCGATGCTATCTAACTAGGTGTTATGCTTTTTGTTGCTCTCTCCACCCAAGCACTCTTGTAATTCTCATTAGGAATCTATTCTAATGAAATGCCCACTATGTTCATGCTAATTTCCACTACACATAAGTTATTAGGCCATTAAATGTTACAATGTGTGTGTGTGTGATGAGAGAGAGAGAGTTATTTACTCTGTATGTGTGTGTGTGATGAGAGAGAGAGAGAGAGAGAGTTATTTACTGGCTGCACCTGCGGGTTGCTTACACAAAGAGCGAGCGAGCGAGAGAGCGAGAGAGAGAGAGAGAGAGAGAGAGAGAGAGAGAGAGAGAGAGAGAGAGAGAGAGAGAGAGAGAGAGAGAGATTCCAAGCGAGGGAGGAAGGGGTGAGGGGGGGAGTGAGGGTTGGGTGGGGTGTGTGTACATAGAGAGAGAATCGGCTTGCTGGCTGCACCTGCGGCCTTGAAAGAGAGGAAGAGAGGGGGTCAACGCGGTGCGCTGAGAGAGAGCTAGCGGGCGAGGGGGGAGATGAGGGTGAGGCTGAGGGGGGAAATGAGAGAGAGAGAGAGAGAGAGAGAGAGAGAGAGAGAGAGAGAGAGAGAGAGAGAGAGAGAGATAGGGAGCTTGGGTGAGTGACGCTCCGCCAGAGGTTGACAAAAAAGAGGGGAGGAGAGGCGCTCGGTGAGGTGGCGAGAGTGTGTGGATGAGAGGGGAGGTTGGTATGGCGGCCCGCTAGAGGGAGGAAAAGGAGTATGGACAAGAGGGGTGAGAGAGAGAGTGAATAATGAAAGAGAGAGAGGGAGACTTATCCAAGCATGGCGGCCCGCCAGTGGGAGAAAGAGGGAGTAGACTTGTTTTATGCGCCCACTGGGCTAGGTGACACATGAGCAAGATAAGAGATAGAGATAGTGGGTTGGTGGGGCTGAGCAGGAGAGAGAGAGGACTAGTCCTCTAGTGATAAAGGATGGGTGTGGTTAGACTGAGAGGCGGCCCGCTGTGGGAGCAAGATAAGAGAGAGAGATAGTGGGTTGGCGGAGCCGAGTAGGAGAGAGAGAGAGGACTCGTCCTCTAGTGATAATGGAGGGGTGTGGCCAGAGACTGAGAGGCGGCCCGTTGTGGGCAATCATAGAAGGGGTGGTGGTGAATGTAAAAACATTTTTTTTAAAATCGGTTTCTTGGTATTGTGCTCCTCCCCAATTGAGGTTGGTTCTTGCAGCTCCGCGGTTTCAAAAACCGGCTATCACAAGTAGAGAGAGTTGAGAGCCTACACCAACACTCTTGGCTATGGAATGCAAATCCAACCAAGAGCCATGCTTCAATGCTTAAGCTTGCCATCTTCTCCATCTTCATTACTATGCTATTATATATGCTAGCAAGAAGAGCGATGATAAGTGAGGAACTCATTCTTTCTCCTATGAAATATTTCTTCTTCTTCTTCCCTACCCTCATTCCCTGCTAGCTCTCTCTACCTTCCAAGGTGGAACTAATTCTTTCTCCTATGAAATATTTCTTCTTCCTCTTCCCTACCCTCATTCCCTGCTAGTCTCTCCACCTTTGAAGGTGGAACTAATTCTTTCTCCTATGAAATATTTCTTCTTCCTCTTCCCTACCCTCATTCCCTGCTAGTCTCTCCACCTTTGAAGGTGGAACTAATTCTTTCTCCTATGAAATATTTCTTCTTCCTCTTCTCTACCCTCATTCCCTGCTAGCTCTCTCCACCTTTGAAGGTGTTTGACGTCTTGGGATAGTTAATGTTTTCCACAAAGTTTATTTTATGCTTGTGATGCATGAAGCTTTCCATCTTCATTGCATCACCTAGGTCACAAGGAACACAAAGATTGTATTGTAACAAGTCTTTCTTGATGGGAGAAACTATAATATAAATGCCTATTGGAGGGGAGATTGACTCCACATAAATCCGGTCCTCAATTGTTGTCATGTTCTCTAAACTCTCTCTCTTGCAAAAGCATTGTTCATGCCAAGTTAACTAAATGCTATGTTTATGTTGCTACCATCAATTAAGTTCACCCTCTATGCTCACAAAGTAGTTTCATAAAAGTACTTCTCTAATTTCCCCTACTCTCCAAGTTAATAGGCCATTTCCAAAACATCCCCTCTTTGCCTCTCAGATTTCTCTCCTTGGTTGAAGCTAGTTGCGGCAATGGCCACCTAACTAGAAATCTCGCATCCTGGTCATTGAGGTTGTTGCCATGTGTGCCATGCCAATCTCCTCTATCAAATATTTATCATTGTTATCTCAGTCAAACTTGCCTTTGCTTGTGTCCTCTTGCAAGCTCTTGCATTTCCCTTTGGCTTCACATTCCCAAGCAAAACAAAGCGTCTTCTCGCATTTCAAACAACAACTCTCACTGCTCGTGGGTATCGAGGTAGCCAACTAAGCACTCATCCTGTCATGCTTGTCAAGATTGCCTTTGCCTCTGCCCTCTAAGGAAGTAGTCAGCTTGCATGGCTCAAGAATCTAAAGCCAACAGTAAATTCATAGGCGGCTAACTAAATACTAGCCGATCCGCTTTCCGTAGCTTTTTGTTGGAATTGGTCATTAGAGGGTGAAATTTTATCATTTTCATTGGCCGCTAACTAGGTAAAAGTAAACTCATAGGCCGCTAACTAGGTACTAGTTAATCCGCTTTCCGTAGCCATTTGTTGGAATTGGTCATTAGAGGGTGAAATTTCATTAGTCATTGGTTATTGACCAAGGGCACACCATCTCATGGGTTTAAACCTTGAGAATGTTGGAATTTCTCCTTGTACTCTAAAAAGACTTCTCAAAGTGTCCAAAATGTTTGGCCTTCCAAGCCGCAAGGGCTATGGCGTTTCAAGGGGTCCTCCCTCACATGCCTTCCAAGAACAAGGCGTTTCAAAAAGCAACTGAACTAGGAGTATCACACTATCGCAAAGGCATTTGCATTTCGAAACACTCATGGGAGGAGGCACTAGACATGGCCTTTTGCTCCTCCTTGTGCCATCAAATAACTCCCTGCACTAGTGCGGTTCAGAACACTACTTGAACGCTCCAAAGCACTGCGAAGTGTTACCCTATAAGCATCTCAAAATGTCAGTGCTGATAGAGGCAAAAACAACGTTACCGATCAAAATGCAAGCAAAACTCTAGTGTCAATTTTCTATTCCTCTTCTTCGCGGTGATCTTCTCCCAAGATCATGGAGCTGAAGTATTATAAGACGTTGCTTGTAATGAAATTGGCCTATTTAATTTGAGAGTAGTGGAAATTAATGAGAGTACTTTTGAGAAATGACTTTGTGAGCATAGCGGGTGAACACAATTGAAGATAGAAACATAATCATAGCAATTAGTTAACTTGGCATGAACAATACTTTTGCAAGAGAGAGAATTTAGAGAACATGACAACAGTTGAGGACCGGATTTATGTGGAGCCGGTCCCCCCTCCAATAGGCATTGGTAGTATGATTTCTCCCATTAAGAGAGAGACTTGTTACAATACAATCTTTGTGTTCCTTGTGACCTAGGTGATGCAATGAAGATGGAAAGATTCATGCATCACAAACATAACATAAACTTGAAGAAAGCTTTAACTATCCCAAGCCTCAGTCCCAAGACCTCAAACACCTTCGAAGGTGGAGAGAGCTAGCAGGGAATGAGGGTAGGGAAGAGGAAGGAGAAAAATTTCGTAGGAGAAAGAATTAGTTCCTCACTTATCATAACTCTTGTTGCTAGCATACATAATAGCATAGTAATGAAGAAGAAGGAGATGGCAAGCTTAAGCATTGAAGCATGGCTCTTGGTTGGATTTGCACTCCATATCCAAGAGTGTTGGTGTAGGCTCTCAACCTCTACTTGCTTGGAGAAGGAGAGGGAGATCTTGCACTTTGCATAGCACTCAATGAGAGTGTTTGTGAGTGTGTGTGGGTGAGTATACCCCCCTAAGAAATCCCCTAGCTTGCTTGGGTCGACCCCCCCTTGTAGCTCATGCTTGAAGCTCATTGGACCCCTCCAGGCCTAGCCAATCACAAGTAGGAGGCATTACAAGCAGCAAGGGTAGCCTTGAGACAAGTGTCCCCCTTTCCATTTTGAGAGAGAGGGCTAGATAAATGCTAAATCAATTAATTAAATCTCCTAAATTATTATTGGACCCCTTGGGTGGCCAACTAATAGGCTTCAAGCACACCATGAGGGCAACATGAGGAGGAACTTGACAAGTGTCCCTTTTGCTTTCTTTGTACCATGCATGCCTTGTGTGAGTGTGTGGGTGTTCTCTCTCATCCCCCCTCATGTAGGGCTCGCCCCCTCCTTGTAGGTATTGAATCTTTGACTTTTTGACACCTCAAGCCCCTCATGCATAGGCCCAGTTCCCACCACACAAGCTTGGCTCATAAGCACTTTAAGCTTGGGCTGGGTTCTCACCTCAAGTGCAACCCTAGCATCTCAAGCATGTCAAGGACCTCAAGCATCTCAATAATTAAGCACCTCAAGCACCTTAGTCATCAAGCATGACAAGCAGGACAAGCACCTCGAGCTGGGTCGGGTTCTCGCTCCTCAAGCTCAGCCCTAGCATACCTAAGGTCAAAGGCCTTTTACACACATTATTGGAGGTATTCAATCAAGCTAACCCTAAGGTCTTATGCTCCATTTGTTAGCCTTGCTCTTTGATAGACCATCTCTCATTTGGGCCCCTTTACCATTGGCCCCGTGTTGAGATAGATCTATAAGCACATGTCTATATCTTAACACTTGAGATAAAGCCTTAGTCATTAGTCAATTTTACTTAGCGGCGGGTAGAGGATCCCTTTTTACCCTACGACATCTTTCCAAGATGGATGACTAATCCATTTGGTGCTTGGGAGACATAGCTGCCGCAAGCATGTCTGCTCTTTAGTCCATTTCATTCTCCCAAAGTAGAGTGGCAAATTCTACTTGGTGTTTGAGAGACGTCGTCATCACAAACATGATTCTAAGCATGCATACCAATTAAATTTGTGCACAATTAAAAAGAGGACTAGTCTTATAAGACAAAAACATGAGTCATTTAAAAGAAATTTGTACATTTGCTTACTCTAATGTAGCATTGTAAGCATTGACAAGGTTCATACTATCCTTAAGCTGTATTCCTTGCATCCATCTAGCATCTTCAAAAGGATAATTTTTGAACTTAATAAGATACTGTCGGATAATCTTACCATGTCATAGTACTTTGTCTTCATGCCGAAGAACAGCTTCGGGTTCTAGCACCTCTTCTTGGTCTTCAACTTCGGGAGGGTTTTCAATATTGGTTTAGTTGGTGGCTCTCCTTTGTAGGGCTTAAGTAGGCTTACATGAAAGGCATCGTGTATGAGCCAATGGTTGGGCAACTTGACTTGATAAGCCGTCTCATTGATGGGCTTCAAGATTTGGAAAGGACCATAGTATCTTTTTGCTAGTTTAGTATAATACTTTTGATGGCCCGTAGGATTTTTTCCAGCGTTTGTCTTAATCGAGCCTTAGAAAACTTGAGTAAGACCCAATCATTTTCTTTGAACATTAAGGCTCTTTTGTGCTTATCAGGAGCAGCTTTTTGCCTTTGTTGAGAGATGGATTTAGCCTCCTTAATCTTTTGAAAAGATTCTTGTAGGTCATGGCTATACTGATCGGCGACGAAGATCTTCCCATGTACTTTGAGTAGCAAGGGACTTTTAGGTCTTCCCTCAATGATCTCAAAAGGTGATTTTCCCGTAGAAGTATGTACAGTATTATTGTAGGCATACTCTACAAGAGGTAAGTACTTTTCCCATTGTGAGCGTTGATCTACTTCAGTAACATAAGTCTTGAGTAGATCGAGTATCGTAAGATTGGCTATCTCACTTTGGCCATCCGTTTGTGGGTGATAGGCTGAAGAGAAATTCAATCTTGTTCCTAGATTTTCAAATAGACCTTTCCAGAAATTACTGGTCATTCTAGGATCTCTATCTGACACAATGGATGTGGGTAATCCATGGTGCTTGAAAATATGAGATATGAAGAGAGTTGCCATTTGATGTGCCTTAATAGTCTTTTTGACAGGAATAAAATGTGCTTGCTTGCTACTTGTCAACTATTGTCCATATTCCTATATTCCCATGGATAGACTCGGGTAATCCAAAGATGAAATCCATGGATATACTCTCCCATGGTGAATTTGGGATAGGCAATGGCTGGAGTAATCCAGGTTGCTTTCCTCTATCATACTTGGTCTTTTGGCATACTACACATTTTGAAACATACTCTTGTATGTCCACTTTCATGGTAGGCCAATAGAAGTACGTCTCTACTCCTCGGAGAGTAGGTTGAATACCTCTATGCCCCGCATATGGAGGAGCATGGGATTCATACATAACTTTCTCACGAAGGGAATGGGTAACACATAGCCTATTTCCGTGGAGAAGATAATGCAAGGTGAATGGTTCCTCTTTCTTCCCCAAAGCAAGGGCTGACATTATGTCTCTAAAGTCAGGGTCAGTAGCATACTCATCTATCATAGAGGATAGATCATTGTGAGTACCTATAGACACCGCATTAACTTTGGGTCGTCGTGAAAGTGCATCGGCCACTTGATTGTGCTTACCAGCTATGTGAGCAATATGGAAATTAAATTGCGAAAGAAAATTTGCCCACCTCATTTTTTTGTCGGAAAGCTTGGTTTGTGTCATGAAATACTTGAGACTTTGGTGGTCGGTTCGTAGGATAAATGGAGTCCCCAATAGGTAGTGCTTCCATGTGTCTAGGGCATGTAGAACAGATAAATGCTCTTCCTCATAAATGCCCAAGACTCGTTCATCAATATTGAGCCTTCGGCTCTTATATGCTATGGCATGGCCTTCTTGAAGCAAAACTGCTCCAAGGCAATCACCACAAGCATCACATTGGACCTCAAATGGCTTTGAGAGATCCGGAAGCACGAGGACTGGTTGGGAAGTAAGCTTCTCTTTGAGCTTTTGAAAATCATTTTGCTCCTTAACAGTCCACACAAACTTAACGTTCTTCTTAGTTAAGTCGTGTAGTGGTCCTGCTACTTGAGAGAATTTTGCTATGAAGCGTCTATAGTATGCGCACATACCAACAAAGCTTCTTAGCTCATGTAGATTTCTTGGGTTAGGCCATGCTTTTATTACCTCTAACTTTGATGGATCCATTCGGATACCATCTTTAAAGATAATATGACCTAGGTATTGAATCTCTTGTAGGAAGAATTCGCTTTTCTTTTGGTTGAGAAAAAACTTGTTCTCCCTCAATGCTTGAAAAATCACTTGGAGATGTTGCTTATCTTCCTCCAAAGACTTGGAGTAGATGATGATATCATCAAAGAACACTCCAGTGAATTTGCGGTATGGTCTAAAAATTTTCTCCATCAAACGATTGAATGTAGCTGATGCATTAGTCAAGCCAAAAGGCATGACTAGATATTCATAAAGACCAAACGTTGTGCGAAACACGGTCTTTAAGATATCTTCATCCACTATCCTTATTTGATGATAGCCACTCTTAAGGTCAATCCTACTGAAGTAGGTCGAGCCTTGTAGCTTATCAAACAGATCTTCTACCCGAGGTACAGGAAATCTGTTTTTGATAGTGATATGGTTTAGTGCTCGATAGTCCACACACATACGGTATGTACTATCTTTGTTTTGCACTAAAAGGACTGGAGAACAAAAGGGAGAGGAACTAGGCCTCACCATCCCTTTGTCTACCAGCTCTTGTACTTGCCTCATGATCTCCTCTTGTTGAGCTTGTGAGACTCGATAAGGAGGCTTGTTAGGTGGTGAGCTTCTAGGAAGGAGCTCAATGCGATGGTCATCATCCCCTCGTTTGGAGGTAAGTCCATAGGGATATCATCGATGAACACATGTTGGAATCCTTTTAGAAAATTAGACAAGTCTAACTCTTCTTGATTCCTACCCTTTACATTTGATAAAACATTAGTATCTTTTAGAGACTATTTGACAAAAATCATGTACGCAGAAACTGAGCTCTTCATTGACTTATCAAAAGCATGAGGATTTACAAGTGGAATAGTGCGACCACGCTCACTAGCATCTATATACATGTTCTTTCCCTTGTAGGTGAAGTAGATTCTCCTTTCAGGGAACTTCATACTGGTAGCCATGCGATCAAACCATGGTGCCCCTAGGATAACATCCTCATGTTGGACAGGAGAGATGAAGAAATCTTCTTTGTCGACATAGCTTTGGACATGAAGCCTCAACTTCCCAATCAAGGGAGTAAAGGAGGCTTGTTGTCCCTTGAAAGCTGCATCAGCCACTACTATATCTTCCATCTCAAAAGCTTGAATGCCCAACTTGGTGGCCAACTCCATTGATATGAAGTTAAGAGTAGAGCTAGGGTCAAACAAGATGAAGGCATCATGCTCTCTTACCTTTCCCCAAGCATAGGAAAGTGATGATCTTTTGCAATGAGCATCCTCTTTTCGAGCTTCGATGGTGGAAGCCCTAGTAGTCTCATTGCGAGTATTCTTCTTGGGGCAAGAATGATAGCCATGTCCTTGATCCCCACACTTAAAACACTTATGGTCCTTGCGAAAAGCTTCAAGCTCTTCAGGAGAGAATTTGTTTTTACCTTTGTAAACTCCCTTCTCCTTGGACCGATTGTTGTTGTTGTTGGAATTGACTTGGGAAGTATTTTGAACATTGGTTTTCCCCTTTGCATTGTTGAGCCAACAGAGGATCACAACCACATTTTTGCTCACACCTATCATTTTGTAACCATTGATTGTAATAAATGTCTTTCCGACATTAATTTTGATTTGAGCCATTCATTAAGTAACGGGACTCAATTGAGTTTCCAGCTTGTAATCCCGAAGTAATTTCACCTGTTGATGTAAATAGTTAGAGATGTTCTCACCTCCAAGGCTGAGGTATATAAGCCAAAGTTTTGTAACCTAAAGGGGGATTCAATAATTAATCAAAGGGAGTTTTTGAGCGCCGTGACTGTGTCTGAGAGAGAGAGAGAGAGAGAGAGAGAGAGAGAGAGAGAGAGAGAGAGAGAGAGAGAGTCTTATCTTCTTGCTACGCGAGCTACGGGGCCGCCATTGGAGAAGCTACACCGCCATTGTGTTAGCAACGGTGAGAGCTATGCACAGATACCAAGAGTGCGCGCTATCGGCTTCTATGTGTGGTAAGTTCCTACGAGCTTCGGTGTGAGTTTTCTTCCAACTCGTGTGTCGGAATAGAGCGTGCAGCATATCCATAGAACCACAACGAGTAGAGCTACACATTAGTACCATCGGGGTCAAGTTTCGGTCACCTGTATTTTTCGGCCTGTCTTCATACGCGTTTGCCGCACGGAGTGGTTATAGGTTGATTTTGCAGTTCAAGTCTTTAGGGTGTTGTTCTTACCTAGTGTATAGACTTCCCCTTGAGTTTGAGATCGATTCAATGATTCTAGATCCTGTTTCGTATAGCATTCGTTCGTAGTACGGATTTCGGTCACTTGCGTGTTTTAGAACTTAGATTTGATTTCCTTAGTAGTGATTGTCATTAGAAGGTCGAGTAGGTGATTTGACACCCACCTATTTGTTTCCATGCGCCTGCGGGTCAAGCTCCGTCCTCGTCTGACAAATTCTGTTGTTGGTTGAGTTCTCGCTATTTAGCTTCCGCTAGCGGCGTAACCGCCTTAACATTTGGCGCCGCTGCCGGGGACGAGAGCCCTAAGTAGGTGACCTTAGACTAATCCTACGAGGTGAGTCGTATAAACTACTTTGTATACTTTAGTTAGAAAAGATCTAGGAGTGGTGGACTCCGAAGGTCTCGAGAGATACTAGGAAGTGGGGTATTCCTGGGTCTTCCGTGTTGACAGTATTTTTAGTTTAGCTTAGATTAGATTGTTTTTGATGGTGTTTAAGTGGTTGTTGACATAAAAAGCATTTGCTACTCCTTGTGTGGTAGTAAATCTCTTTATATTTTCAATTGCAAAAAATCCATTTTATGATTAGAAGTAGCTTAGGTAGGGCTTGATTTGATCCTGATCCAGAGCTATCAATTGGTGTTCTATTTGCTTGATGTGTTTGATTGCATGTTAGATCACTGAAAAAGTCGCCTTGGTAGTGAAATATGCAATAAACAAAGTTCAGAAAAATTTTCTGTGTAACTGATTGTTGCTGAGCACTTAAAAGAGCTATTGGAAGAGTTCTGTGCTGAAAAACTGGAAATCTGCAACTTTAGACATCATACGCGTATGATGTCTTAGGACCTAAACAGAGACTAAAATTGAAAATTTGACATTGCCAGAGTGTTTAGAAGGGGGGTTTTACCCTAAGATCAACTTAAAACAAGAGCATTAACACTCAAAGAAACCCAAAAAGACAAGTCGGAGTCCAAGAAACGCAAAGAATAGGAAATTTTGGATTCAAATCTTGTTTTTACATTCAAACCTGACAAAAACACTTGAAACTCAATTATAAACATTGGAAAAGGCTTAAAACCAAAAATAGTCAAAATCTGAGACAAAAGACATCATACGCGTATAATGTCTTTTGGCACATACACTGCTTATTTTTGATATCTGACCTGACAAGATTGTTACAGGCACTGTAGGAAGCATAAATATCAAGTTTGGATCCAAATTGATGAAAAAGACATCATACGCGTATGATGTCTTTGACCTAATTTTGGACATATTTTGATACATTGCTAACACAGATCCATTGTAATAGCTGTCTAGAGGTTATATTTCAAGTTTCATCCCATTTGGATAACAATTGACCCAAAAACAAGTCAAAAGCAGAAAATTGCCAAGAAAAGCCTGAACTAGCCATAACTTGCTCAAACAGAGTTCAAACTGAATTTTGTGAGTGAACAGAGCATAAAGGGGCCACTGAGAGTGAGCATAACCAAAATAGTCAAATTCTGTGAAAAAAGACATCATACGCGTCTAATGTCTTTTTCAGCATAACAGTAACAAAATTCTCACTTGATGAAACAGAAGATGTCCAACTGACAAGATTAAACAATTGACCAAGTATCAATCAGCTTGGATCAATTCTGACCACAAAAACTTGGGGAAAACAAATTGCCGAGACGGAAAAGTTACAGTCCTTTAGGGGAATTGATGAATTTGAGATCTGGCAGGAATCTCCGGAATAATCAACCAAAACAAGGGGAACCAGCAAGTGTCATATCAACCGAGGGAAGTGTAAACCAAAGTTGGGTGCAACCATTAGAGCCGATCTTTGAAGGAAGTGTTTCCGATACTTCTTTGGAGAGGTCTTACGAGATTTTCACCGAACACTCGAACAGGAACAACAGAGAAAATATGGCAGCAGGATCATCAAACCCTTCCGCCACAATGAAGCTATTGTTCATAAAATATCAGTACGACAATGAGCAAGGTGCCAAGATCTACAAAGATGGAATGGACCGCTATTGTGTAAAGATAGAAGATAGACCTAGTGAGTTCAAGGACTTAGTGCCTGTGAGCTAGAGCGGAGATAGATATCTAGATGACGAGGGTACCATGTACTTGGTAGTCCTAAACCCTAACATTGTGGACAAGTGGGGATTGATGGGCACCAAAGCCAAAATAGATGAAGAACTCGAGGAGAAAGCACCAATAATGAACTTCCCTAATGCGAGGTTAAGAAGAGAGAATGAAACTACAAGGATCAACACTGATAACATCTATGTGGGGCTATACAAATATAATAATGGGGAGCAAGATCTCTATTATAGATGTGAAGAACCCTACACCGGAGAGTTGACAGACAAAAAAAGACTCTATGTCTTTACCTACACAGAGGGATCGGAAGTGAAAATTGCTGCTTACGATAAGTATGGCAGGCAATACTCAACAATGGGCAAGAAAGAATTAGAAGGATATACATACTTTGGGGGACCACTACATCAGTATTATGTTACTTCTAGCTCACATAGACCAGCACCAACAACTGGAGTGCAAAACTCTAGGACAACAGGAGGACAAAGAACTCAGGTTGCTGACTCTTTCAGTCAACCTTGGGACTCGAAGCTCGGACCAATGGGATCATTACATTCCAGAGAGTCAATGGAGACGAATCGAGGTAGTGCAGTTCCAATCCCCACCTATACCACTCCAGGTCCAAGGTTTGAAGCGGAACCATCACATTTACCTCCCAGTAGTAGATTCAGGGCAGAGGAACCGACAAGGGTAACCCATGAAGTCCATGATGCTAGAGAAAGCTTTAGCCGAGACACAGGAGCAATGAGATTGGTAGCAGATCATAGACGTATGAGACCATCTCAAGTAGCCAAGTGTATGCCAAAGAAGTATGGTGGTTCAGGAGATCCGTATGCACATGTGTCACTCTTTAAGCAAGTCTTAAGAGCTGAGCAGATACCAGATTTCCATACACAATACGAGGGATTTGGTCTTACTCTAGAAGGTACTGCATTGACATGGTTTCAACCAATGAACATAGGGGGATTCCATGACATTGACCATTTGCTAAGAGAGTTTGCTGAGGAATTCTCAAAACGAGGGATTAAGCACAATACGGTCTCACAAATATATGCTTTTAAACAGAGAGAACACGAAAAGGTGAAGGAAGCTTCACTTCGCTTCAAACAATACATTGAGAGATGTCCAGTACGTGAACGACCACAAGATGACAGACTATCTGTTCTCTTTATTGAGGGACTGAGGAACGACACTCTCAAGAAGGACTTGCACTTGAAAGCTTGTACAAGTTTCGAGCAAGTAACGAGAGAGGCATTGTACTTAGTGGATAACTGTACGGTTTATGGAGAGGTGTCAGCGGATACAGATTTTGCATCCAATAGCTCCTCCTCCGTAGCGAGCGAGACTACCACTAAAAAGAATGTTCAAACAACAACCATGCCAAATGTAGAGCAAATGATAGAAGATGCTCTAAAAAGGATGGCACCATACCAAAAAGCATTGCCAAAACCACTGAAATGGTGTGCTATTGAACAAAAATGGACAAATCATCCAACAGAGGAGTGTTATTACAACAAAGGGTATGTAAGGGAGCGCCAGTATGCACCTCCTGCTCAATTAGCACCACCTCAGATACATCCAGTACCTCGATACCCAACGGGAAATGTACCGGGACCTATGGGGATAGAAAGACCGCAACCGGTATTGGGACAACAACCACCTTTACCAGGAGCAAGACCAGTGGGCATTAGATATGCACCAACCTTAGAGAATCAGGAAGAACAAGCCTTAGTGCCTGTTCAAGCCTATTACGAAGAATCGGGTGCACACATGTCTCCGACAGTGTATTACCCACCAGAAGAACCAAAACAACCAGAACCATGGGGCATGATGGGGAATGTTGGAACACCAACAGTTACAAGTGCTTCTGATGAAGAGAGATACAATATGGATGCAAGAACCTTGATGTTCATAGCTCATGGAGGGTTAGCAGGACAAGACCATCCTATCCACAAAGGACGAATCAAATGGGACCAAGACCAGCACTAGGACCCTGTTACAAGTGTGGAGGTGACCATCTGATGAATGTTTGCCCACATACGGAAATCATTAGAATAAACGCTTATTGCACTGAGTGTGGGGTTACTCACTTCATTGAGGATTGTTCAAAGAATCCAAACAAAGTGCAAAAGACGACATTGAATATGTTAGAAACTATTCCTACCAGCAGTGGGTCTGAAAATGAAACTCTGATACCAACGCAAGTTGTTACTAGAGCTCAAGCTAAGAAAACCACTAGAGAACCTGAGAATGGAAAGTTAGCGACTGAAGTGGTTAGTCAAGGACCGCGGAGTCAGAAAAACACATGGAAAGCTAGAAAAGCACGCATGAAGTTGAGAAAAGAACGTGAAGACGCTATTCTAGCTGAGGAACTAAAGCAAACTAAAGCTAGATTAGAAAAACTTGAGAGTCAAAACGGGAAACGAGAGATGAGCCCGGAAAGAACGAAACAAAAGAGTATCAAAGAAACAACGAGCTTAAGCTCAGGGGGATCAGTGCTAGTCGACAAAGTACACGAACCATTGGACGCACTGATGAGAGCTTACGAAGCTAGGTTAAAGAACAACCAAACACAAGAACAGAGGTGGATGACATACCCAAACGCGGAATTGGAAAAGCAGAGACTTGAAATGTGCCAGAGAATGATCGAGACTGCACAAGCCTTATTAGAACCACCAAAAGAAACAATGAATTGTGGGAAGGAAAACCCAATTCAGCAAGAGACTATCGTTTCACGGGTAGCTGAAAAGACTCCCAGTGCACAAAAGCCTGAAAATACACAAAAGGATGACCGCATAGTATTGAACACAACCGATTAGGAGATAGAGAGTTTTCATCCAGTCATACAGAGGATTTACGGAAAAGATGAGGATTACAATGAATTTTGGAAACAAGTGAGAGAGGCAAACTTTGCAAACGAGCTAAGTTGCCAAGCTAATCAGACAAATTGGGAAAAGGACATCAGGAATCCTCCCATAGTGGAATTTGAGGCAGGATCTCAAGTGGACTTGGATCTGCAATCTTACTGGGGAGATGGGGGCTCTGTTAGAACAATGGAGAGCAAACCTCATTCACTGAAAACCTTACCTTCATACTTAGGAGAGTATGAAGCAAAATCCGAGATTAGAGCACTTCCCTCACGGAAAATCTCATCAGAAAAAGTCATGGACTCGCAAGGATTGATAGAGATTTTGTCAACACCACTGACATGCACTATCACTCTAGCTAAGCTTTTGAGGCTAAGACCACATATGTGGACCACTGTAGGAAAATGCTTGGAGAAATTCGGGATAAAAGATCCAACATCGATATTGCAAGAGAGCATAGAGGAGCTGAGCAAACCACAAAAGAACGCTAAGCCTGTACCCTTAAACAAGGTCGGAGAGTATTGCGAAGGTGAAGAGGGGAATACAACCTTACCAGTTGAATTCCAAGGAGTGAAGACGATGGCAATACTAGACAGCGGAGCAGGGGTAGCCATTGCTACAAAAGAAATCTGGAAAAAATGGGGGAAACCAGCAATAAGGAAGACTAGGTTGAAACTCCAATTAGCAGATGGACACATGGAGAAACCTATGGGTCTATTAGAGAAAGTCGTAGTGACTTCTTGCGGCATTGAATACGAACATACTTTTGCTATTGTCGATTTTGGCAAGGAGAATAACTATGATGTCATATTGGGAAGACCATTCATGAGACAGTTGAAAATGGTCCAAGATTGGGGCTACGATCACATATACTTGAGAAATATGGAAACCACTACACGTGTGAACCTGAAAGACCATAGCTACAAAGATGTGAACCGAACACCGGTAGAGGAGTTTGATTCAGCTATTTTGGCGGGATCCGAATTTCCAACTTGGTTAGGTAAACCCAAGGAGTTATGGATGTGTGGAGCTTCGAAATGTGGAAGTCTGAAACGAGAAGAATGTGTTTTAGAAAGGGCTATCGAAGACGAAACTTATGTACGAGAACCCTTTCCAGAGGACACGTTTGAACCATTAGAATGGACACACATTCTAGCAACCCTAGATGTTTGTGTAATTCCAGATGGTCCCACAACGCAATTTTGCGGTAAGGATGGGTACGACGTGGTTCCGTATTTCATGCTGCGAACTATACTCGAAAAAGAAACTGAAAAGAACGATACACTGGAAAAGCTAGATGAGCTTCGCCTAAAAGCAGTAGCTTCCATCTACGCTCAAAAAAGGCGACAAAAGGAATTTTTTGATAAGCATGTGCGGACTAAAGAGTTTAAAGTTGGGGACTATGTCCTAGTTTACACTCTGAAACAGCATGCTAAGAAGCTTAAAAAGCGAGGGATGGGACCTCTGGTGATTAAAGATCTATCACCAAGCGGAGCCGTCAAGCTTGCTACATTAGACGGAGAAGAAATGCCCAATTGGATTAGTGGATGCAGAGTGAAAAAGTATCTGTTGCCGCTAACACAAGACATGCTTCTCAAAATACATCAAGAAAAGCTGCGTGTCCAGAAAAAGAAAAAGATTGAGGAGGAAGCGCAAGCCGAAGCGAAGGAAAGAATGGAGAAAAGAAGACTACTGCGTCAGAAACAGCGCAATGAAGGAGCAATACGAATAAACGTAGTCAGTATAACAGAAATGGATAATGACAAAGAAGAACCCATCATTGAATGCAAAGTAGGAACCAACCAAATCAAAGCCAGAGCACTATTGGATTCAGGAGCTCAAGCTAACCTACTTTCACTCAATTTGTATAGACAATTGACAAATGACACTAAACTACAAACTGCCAAGCAAGAGTTAAAGAGTTACTCTGAGAATTCAATCAAAACCGTCGGATGCACAATTTTACATATACAGATTAACCAATATGTGTATCCTCATATGTTTTACGTGGTTGAAGATCAAGCTACACAACATCCATTATTGCTAGGACAACCATGGCAGAAGCAATATAATGCAATGATTGACTGGAGTTCTAATTCAGTGCTTATCAAATACGAAGGTGAAAGTCAATCAGTTAAGTTCACCAAAGGAGAAGAGCCAACTCCAAAGGATAAATCCAAAGACAAAGGTAAACAACAACCAGAGAAAAAGAAGAAGCAATGGCGACCAAAAGTTTCTATACAACCGGATTACTCTTCGACGAGGAATTCTCAACAGTGGATAAGGAAGACAAGCAATAATATAACAGCTCAACCTTGGAAAAAAACGGAGTCAAAGTTGGTATGGAGACCAAAAAAGGCTGTGCCAGAGAACACAAAGGTGGAAAACAGAGTCTTCAATACCAGACAACAGAGCGATTCCAGACAATCAAGGACAGTGAAACAGATCTGGATTCCAAAGAAGTTCATGACGTCACAAAGCTATAGCAAGCAAATTTGGATCCCAAAGATTTGTAAACAGGAACTCCCTTCAATACAATCAACGGAAACTCCTAGGTATTTCAAGGCAAGGAAATCAACACACAGAACAAAGCAGGTTTGGGTCGCAAAGAGTTTGTGGCAAGCACAAGCAAAGCGGAAGCAGATTTGGATTGTGAAAAAAGACAACAAGGTAACGAAGACTCCATCTACTGATTCTACTACCGAAGTGCCAAAACCAACCCAAAACCCGACCACCAATCCTTCAATCAAACAAAGAGCAGCTTTATTGGAAAGATTGTTGTATCATCGCTCTACAATTGCATTGGGAACTTATGACCAAAACAACTACAATGCTTCACCCACAGACACTTCATAGTCGTCCGGGAGGACTCAGATTAGGAGGGGGGGAGGTATACAGGAGCTACAAAGCAGCTACAAGCGAAAAAAACAAAGAAAAACAAAAATTATATTACAAGGGCAGTGTCTTACATGATTTTGCAATTTTTTATGTTTGATTGCGGATATTGATAATATTTATGCCCTTATATATCTTGTTTTGCAACAAGAAGAGATCAAATGATGAATTTGGGTCTCTAGATGTGTAAATATCACTAAATAAGAGTGTTTTTGGAGCTAAAAAGTGGAAAAAAGTGGTAATCCAAGTCCAGAAATCACAAAGAAGTGTATATTCATATACACAGGGTTACCAGCTATTTATCATATATGTTTGGAATTTTTTGGCTTCAATTTGCTATTTTCCTTTATTTTTTATGATTTTCTTAATAAAAATAAAAGAAAAATAAAAAAGCAGGTGAAATGAGATCGGAAAAAAGAAAATAATAGACGGTGATGGTCCTAATGACAAGGGCAACCCAGGATAAAAATTGGGTACAATTCTGAAAAAGTTGGGAAAGCCCGAAATGACAGAATTTTGGCAAAGTGGACAGATTTTTCAGAAACAGGTCAAACGGAGTCCAAATTGAGAAATTTCAAATCCTAAAGTGCATTTCACGACGAGATAGGAGCACATGTCAAATTTGGTAACAAGTGATCCGGGAAGCCCGAAGTTAAGTATTTTTCACTTCACTATCAAGCTCATTTCCACTATTACCTTCTTGGAGAGAGCAAAGAGCACACAGGAGCATCCGACCTTCTACCGCCTTCTACGACTGCTACGAGAGCTCAGAGGACACCAGACATGAGAGGTAGACTCGTTACCATAAGCTTTTGATGCTTATCGTTAACTTTTGTCGCGAAAACTCACCAAAACCAAGAAACAAGAGCAGACGGGGAATGGGGAGGAACGCTAGGTAGGGGCACAACCGCCTAACCAAACCTTGCAAGAACTTAGAGGTGGGTTACCCTAGTATAGGAGATGAGTTTCTAGCACTCAAAGCTCGAGAAAGAACGACTGGAAAAACCCTAGGTCAACAGAGCCTGCAAGAGGCAAACAGAAAAAAGTTGTCGGAACGACACAAAACTTCTCAGGAAGCTTAACAACATCGAGGTCAATGCAACCATGGAGTGTCTCCGGGTTTGGATCACCAAAATTAGGTCGGAACAACCGATTCGGCGGCGGACACACAAAGCGTCATTTTGGCATAACGGCTAAAATTGACGACCAAATGACATGAAACTTCACAAGCAGCTTCAAATATACATGGATGACTTATGTTCGCAAGCAAAACCCAAAAGAAAGCTGATTCACTTACCGATGGTGAAAAAGACGCTTTCGGGCAACCAAATGGAGAAAGATAGAGAACGGGGAGCCAAAGTCAAGTTCAACCAAATAGGTGGCTTCACAACATATCCAATGAGCTGGAAATGCAACTCTCGAGAAGAAAAGTTGAAGAAATTCAACTCCAAGGCAAATAAACGACTTCGGAGACTGAAATGCCTATAAGGGGGCTTTTTAGCTAAACTGATGACTTTTTAAGTTGAAAACTAGTTAGCAGGGCTTAGGGCACTAGCACAAAGCATTCTTTGCACAAAAAGACCAACATTTCAAGAAAAGACATCATACGCGTATGATGTCTCACAGCATGATTTTCACATCCATTTAGACATTTGAGTGCATAGCCTCATTCCACATGTTAAGCACATCCTATGAACCAAGTATCATGAGAATTGGAGTTAGAAAACCCAAGGAAAACCAAAAAGACCAAGAGTAGGCCATAAAATTGATTTTTGGTCCTAATTTTGTCAAAATAACTCCAAACTCATTGAAACTTTGTAGGATTGCTGATTAACACATCTACAAGCTATCTGGAACCAAAAAGAACCACTTTGACACAAAAGACATCATACGCGTATGATGTCTATTTGCACTTACAGAGCCAAAAATGCTCATTTGTCATCATACATCCATTATATATATTTAATACATGCTACATATGAAGTTTGGAACCATTTGGTCAAGTGGATCACCCCATTAGCCCAATTAAGAGAAAATCCTTCATACAAAGCCTATTCTTGTTCCAAATCCAACATATTCAAGTCCAAACCAAGATTTGAGTATAAACAGTCCTTCACTAGCAAATGGAGAGTCCACAGAACCAATCCCATGAAAAATTGATGAAAAAGACATCATACGCGTATGATGTCTTCAGAGCCATTTTTAGCCCAAAATCTATCCAAAATTCATAAATCCACTGAATAAGCCTATCTAAAGCCATATCCAAGCTTATAGAGAAAATTGGTCCAAAAATGCATTAAAAGACATCATACGCGTATGATGTCTCACTATGTGATTTTGGCACCTCAGGGCTTCAACCACCAAACAGAAGTGATCTACATGCCATTTGAAGGTGAACCACCAAGTTTTATCCAATTTGGATCATAAAATCCATTTCCCTTTCAAAATTTTGCCAAGAGCCTGAACTGGACTGAACTGGCCAAAACTTGACCAAATGGGATCCAAACTCAAATCCAAGCATATGATACTCATGTATACACTATCAGCTACAAGCACAACCAATATGAAGTCATTCTGACACAAAAGACATCATATGCGTATGATGTCTCAAGCATGTTTTTGAGCCCAGTTTGCATATTTTTTCACCTACATTGCATCCTTAGGCCCTGAATAGCTCATGTTTCAATTTTCAAGTCATTTGAATAGTTAAAAGCTTCATTTCGGCTTTCAGTACTAAAAAGACGCTAACTTCTGTAATTGGAGTTACAGGATCCATGGATTCCGCTAAGTCATCGGCAACTAAGAGAAAAAGACCAACCATCAAGGATGCTCTTGCAGAAGCAGAACCTTTTGATATTCCAACAGAAACCCTCAAGCCAACCAAGACTTGGTTGGAGGAAGCAGTACTAGAAAAAGAGGGAATAAAGATCTACCAGGGGACTTTCAGAGATCCTCAAGTGCAATCGGTCGATGTACCTATGATCCCACGAGAATTAGTGGATTATAGCAGATCAGAGAACATCAGCAGATACCTGGAAAAGGCTGACTTACACAGGTTCTTCACCTCGAGACCATCAGGTGTAGACACAAGAAGAGTGTATGAGTTGGAAACATCCATTCCGAAGGATGGGAAAGCCACGTTGACAGCCATGGATGGAGAAACAGTTGAAGTACAGATCACTCCACAGCTCATTGCAGATGCATTGAAGCTGCACAACAAAGGGAGTTCCGTCAGAGAAAGAAGGGAGGCCATAGAGGTCTATGGATCAAAGAAAAAAAATACAACCTACGGAGATATGGCAGATCAACGAGCGGCAACCCTTTGCCGATTATACAACCAGTTTTTCCATGTGTGCAGTAAAAGACCGCAGAAGTATACTACACCACCCCATGCCATTGCGACAACCATCACATGGGCACTGAAGAGCAACATGCCAAAAGAGGTGAATTATGCTCAATACATCCACGAGCAAGTAATCGCAATGCACAACCAGAAGCCAAAGTACATAGGAGGAGGAGAAATCCTAACAAGAATAGCTTATGAAGCTATTGGAGCTAGGGATCAAGGGCCACGGGTTCCCTCCCAGAATGAGTGGCTTAGAGAAGCCGATGAAGAGAAAGAACAGCAAGAAGTATCCAAGAGGGCGTCCACAAGAGCACGCCGAAAACTAGAAATAGTTTCAAAACCTGAAGAGGCTGTGGACGAGCCGCTCAAGAAGAAAGCGAAGAAGAAGGCTGATCCCAAGCAAACCAAAAGTCAAAAAGCCGCAAGAATGGAAAGGCTGGTGGAGCAGTTTAGAGCGGAAAGAGCTCTAAAGGGGGACTTTGAAGAAATGTGGGTGCCAGACCCCACTAAAGTCGGAACCAGCTCTGCCAGGCCACATGTTGATCAATATGATCAATATATTAGAGCTTATGAGGAGTCGGAGGCCATACTAGAGCAGCAGCCTGTCGAGCCTTATACTGAAGAGGAAGTACAGCTTTTAAAAGCTGAGCTGAAAAAGGACGACAAGGAGAAGAAGGAAGTAGATGAGTCTACTGAACCTCAAGAGAAAGACGGGCAAGCAAACAAAGGGAAAGCCAAGATGACTGAGGACAATCAGCCCTCCTTTACTGATGTACCAAGCCCGAAGAAGACGGAAATTATTGTAGAGGAGACCACAATAGAAATAGAAACAGAAGTTATGGAAAAGCCGGAGGCCGGGACCAAGGAAAAGGACATAGATCCAGTTCAGCAAAAGAAAGATGATTATGAGGATCTGGTAGCGATCGGATACAGTGAAGAAGAGGCCCTGGAGGCAGTTTATGGGATATCCCTACGAAAACAAGATGATCGGAAAGGGACGAAGGAAAAGACAAAGGGTACAATGGAGAGTGAAGAGAAAATGGACGAACAGAACATACTAGAAGAGCCGAAGCCATTGGAGGTGGTGGCAGAAAGAGCTGTCAAGTTGACAGATGAAGATGAAAAGGACATGCACATGGTGCATGAACTGCTCAGCAAGATTAAAGAAAGATCCAGAGCAAAGGAATTAGCAATTGAGACAGCAAAACAAAAGGAAGCAGAGTTGCAGAAGAAGTTAGAGAATGCTATGACTGAATCTGAAAGTCATAAAGCATCACTCTACGACGCAGAAAACGAGAGAGACGGCTTGATACTCCAACTAGCCGAAGCTTCAAGAGAGGTAACAAGTTCACAGGAAGCAAAGGAGCGAATAGAAGATGAGCTGGAGGCAGCCAAGGATGAGCTCATTGAGCTAAGGGAAAGAGTCGAACTTCAAGAAAGGACAATCACGAGACTCAGGACCACCCCTAGAGCTAGCAGAGCAGGAACAGAACAAGAGGGAGCCCTCGTACCAGCTCTGGAAGATCAGGTCAGAAGTTTGCAAAGAGAGCTAAGGTTAGAGCAAGTGCAAAGATTGCACATGGCGGAGGGATCATTGGCTGCAGAGGAGAGGCTCATATCAGAAAACCAAACACTAAGGACAGAAAATGAGGCCCTCCGCAAACAGCTCCAAGACCTACAAGAGCAACAAAGAAGAGAAACAGAGCCACCACAAGAAGAAGCAGGGGGAGCAGCCATAGAGCTACCAGAAACAGGAGAGGCAACCACAATTGAAGATCCAGCCCCAATTCAAGAAGTGGCCTCGACTTCAGGAATCTCTGAAGAAGAAGAACAAAGGCTCCAAGACCAAATAGAAAAGTCAACAGAGGAAAGTGCCAAGGCGGAAATGGAATGGGAAAGGAGACTCCTCATCTCCATTAGACTTCAAGGTTTAGACACAAAATTGCTCCATGAAGAGTGGATGCAACCCAGTCTGCCTTTCCCTCTGATGAAATTTGAAGTGATAAAGACGAAAAAGAGAATAGAGGAGGAGCAGTATGTCGCTCTTTACGAAAGCGACATCACAAAGGATGAACAATCAAAGAAGATTGTAGATTCTCAACCTAGATGGAAGAAAGGTTGGCTGAACAAATACCCAGCCTACCTCATCTACTTGGTAGAGGCTCCAAAGGAGATTCGGGAGGATGCAACCTTCTGCCCGGTGCCAAGAGTCAGAAGCTGGAAAGAGCATGGCAGGATAGCAGAAAAGAAGCCAAATTGGCTTAATTATCCCAGGATGCCAGGACCAAAGGAAGGAGAGAGAATAGGTAAAGCCTACATGGTGAAAACCCTAACGGGCACCATCAAACTCTTTACTGGCTCTCCTGACCTTTCGTGTCAGATGCTAAAGAAAATCTGCAGGACTCTCTTAGCATGCATTGAAGTGTTCGCGCCAGACAAAGCCACGACCTCGAGTCTACTATCGACGGCCGACATAGTGACGGATATGATGTATGATCTTTCATTGCAGCCATCCCCAAAGGTGTTACATCTCTTATACCAAAGAATTATGTTTTTGCCTAGCTTCCACATGCAAACATTCGAAGAAGCTTTCTACACCGGCTTTTTCACTCACGAAAGCAAAATATTCGGCCCAACCTTGACCATCGGCAACCTACGCTACGAATCACATTTGCAGATGCTCAAGACGACAGGACTCTATTGACCAAGCCTAAAAGTCATGTCAGGGACGACATGAACGCGGATGGGGGGAGTGTTGAGCCAGCAGAGGATCACAACCACATTTTTGCTCACACCCATCATTTTGTAACCATTGATTGTAATAAATGTCTTTCCGACATTAATTTTGATTTGAGCCATTCATTAAGTAACGGGACTCAATTGAGTTTCCAGCTTGTAATCCCGAAGTAATTTCACCTGTTGATGTAAATAGTTAGAGATGTTCTCACCTACAAGGCTGAGGTATATAAGCCAAAGTTTTGTAACCTAAAGGGGGATTCAATAATTAATCAAAGGGAGTTTTTGAGCGCCGTGACTGTGTCTGAGAGAGAGAGAGAGAGAGAGAGAGAGAGAGAGAGAGAGAGAGAGAGAGAGAGAGAGAGAGAGAGAGTCTTATCTTCTTGCTACGCGAGCTACGGGGCCGCCATTGGAGAAGCGACACCGCCATTGTGTTAGCAACGGTGAGAGCTACGCACAGATACCAAGAGTGCGCGCTATCGGCTTCTATGTGTGGTAAGTTCCTACGAGCTTCGGTGTGAGTTTTCTTCCAACTCGTGTGTCGGAATAGAGCGTGCAGCATATCCATAGAACCACAACGAGTAGAGCTACACATTAGTACCATCAGGGTCAAGTTTCGGTCACCTGTATTTTTCGGCCTGTCTTCATATGCGTTTGCCGCACGGAGTGGTTATAGGTTGATTTTGCAGTTCAAGTCTTTAGGGTGTTGTTCTCACCTAGTGTATAGACTTCCCCTTGAGTTTGAGATCGATTCAATGATTCTAGATCCTGTTTCGTATAGCATTCGTTCGTAGTACGGATTTCGGTCACTTGCGTGTTTTAGAACTTAGATTTGATTTCCTTAGTAGTGATTGTCATTAGAAGGTCGAGTAGGTGATTTGACACCCACCTATTTGTTTTCATGCGCCTGCGGGTCAAGCTCCGTCCTCGTCTGACAAATTCTGTTGTTGGTTGAGTTCTCGCTATTTAGCTTCCGCTAGCGGCGTAACCGCCTTAACATGCATCATTTTTGTCTTTGTTTTCCATGGGCTTGACATAACGTCTAGCCCCTTGATGGAAATTGATGCGTGAAGCAACCATGGTGTGATGGATTACTTCGCTAATAGTACAAGGCCGTTGAGAGTTGATGTATTTGGCCATCTCTTCAGGTAATCCCGCACAAAATTGCTGCCTTTGCTCGGCAAAGTCTATCTTTTGAAAGACAGGAGCCTTGAGATGTAAATCCCAAAACTTGTCTACATATTTGTGGATAGACTCATGGGAGAGGAGCTTCAAGCTGCACCTTTCGGTAAGCACTTTGTCCTTTGCATCGCTTGCAAGGAATTGCTTCATGATGGAAACTCGTAGAGTTTTCCATGTCTTTGGGGCTTCACCATTTCCATGAAGGCTAGCCCACCATTGACGAGCTGATTTTTGGAAGTGCATAGCTACATGGCGTAGCTTAGAGGACTCTGTGAAGCCCTCATCTCCAAAGGCCGCATCAAATTGCTGGATGAAGGCCAACACTTTGTCGGTAGCACCGAAGGTTCCATCATAGGTGAGAAAAGAGATACTCTTTCCTCCCTCCTTGAACTTCTTTAGCTTTTTTGACCTTCGCCATGCAGGAAATGATTTGCGATGTCCTCCCCTCTTGTATTCTCTAGGAGAATAACCATAACTTTCATCAGAAGAGGAGGAAGGTGAAGAAGAAGGAGAAGAGGGTGACCTCTTCCTAGCCCTTTTCTTCCTTTGTTTCCTCTCTTGCCTTTCAGAGTGATGAGGAGAAGGACTATGTGTTGATATTTTTCTCTTGGGAGAAGTGGGCGATCGTCTAGACCATCGTCTTTGTGGAGCCATATCTTCAGAGGAACTTAAACTTTCATTTCTTTCTTGCTCTTTGGATTCCTCCTCTCGAATGGGAGAGAGTCTTCTTTTGGGAATCTCTTCAAGAGGCCTCCTAAGCTCTCTCTCCTCTTGGAGAGGAAGGGAAATTCCATAAGCATGAAGTTGTTGAGTAACTTCGGCTTGCAAAGCAGGGTTGCCCATAGCTTGCTGCAACCTAGTGACGAGATAATTCACAAACATGGGAGCATCATCATTAGCACCTTCATGTGCAAAATCAAAGCTATCAATGTTCATTCAACTCTCTTGATTATTGTCAGCCATGTTAACAAAATTTATGTATGTACTTAGTGTATGCTTTGGCAATTCAAAACCTTAGTTCCCACTCCTCTTAGCCTTTGAAAATCGGCTCTTAAGTATCTACACCCACGGCTCGAAGTGGTTAATTATAGAGAGTAGAGGAGTAGGTCTAACATAGCAGAGTTGCCAAGGGCTAGCTCCTTTTGGACTTCTTATGGCTCAATAATGGTAAAGCCGTAGGCAAGTCTAAAAAGACTCCATTATTAAGTCCAAAGCTCCCGAGGTGTGCACCATCCCCCACATAGTGGGCTCAACAAAACCGATAATAGATCCGAGTTCCACTTACCCTAATATAATTAACAACATCAACCATTTATAGGCTACTTAAGGACCTCTCTTCTTAAGCAAGAAAAAAAAAACCAAATGCCCTGATACCAATGTAATGAAATTGGCCTATTTAATTTGAGAGTAGAGGAAATTAACGAGAGTACTTTTGAGAAATGACTTTGTGAGCATAGCGGGTGAACATAAATGAAGATAGCAACATAATCATAGCAATTAGTTAACTTGGCATGAACAATACTTTTGCAAGAGAGAGAATTTAGAGAACATGACAACAGTTGAGGACCGGATTTATGTGGAGCCGGTCCCCCCTCCAATAGGCATTGGTAGTATGATTTCTCCCATTAAGAGAGAGACTTGTTACAATAAAATCTTTGTGTTCCTTGTGACCTAGGTGATGGAATGAAGATGGAAAGATTCATGCATCACAAACATAACATAAACTTGAAGAAAGCTTTAACTATCCCAAGCGTCAGTCCCAAGACTTCAAACACCTTCGAAGGTGGAGAGAGCTAGCAGGGAATGAGGGTAGGGAAGAGTAAGAAGAAACATTTCGTAGGAGAAAGAATTAGTTCCTCACTTATCATAACTCTTGTTGCTAGCATACATAATAGCATAGTAATGAAGAAGAAGGAGATGGCAAGCTTAAGCATTGAAGCATGGCTCTTGGTTGGATTTGCACTCCATATCCAAGAGTGTTGGTGTAGGCTCTCAACCTCTACTTGCTTGGAGAAGGAGAGGGAGCTCTTGCACTTTGCATAGCACTCAATGAGAGTGTTTGTGAGTGTGTGTGGGTGAGTATACCCCCCTAAGCAACCCCCTAGCTTGCTTGGGTCGACCCCCCCTTGTAGCTCATGCTTGAAGCTCATTGGACCCCTCCAGGCCTAGCCAATCACAAGTAGGAGGCATTACAAGTAGCAAGGGTAGCCTTGAGACAAGTGTCCCCCTTTCCCTTTTGAGAGAGAGGGCTAGATAAATGCTAAATCAATTAATTAAATCTCCTAAATTATTATTGGACCCCTTGGGTGGCCAACCAATACAAAGCACCCCTTGGATATTAGATTTTATGACATTGCTCCACCCACACAAAGCATATCTCTCTCTCTCTCTCTCTCTCTCTCTCTCTCTCTCTCTCTCTCTCTCTCTCTCTCTCTCTCTCTCGCTCTCTCTCTCTCTCTCGTTCTTGCTAGGGTTCGTGACCCCCTCCCCCTCGATTCTTGTTGCTCCTGGCCAGGTGCAGGGAAGTGCCTAGTTGGGGAGGTTAGCTTTAGCCCCTACCTCTCCCCTCGCTAGGCACCTTCAATGTCACATCCCACCATCAGCTCCCCCCATCATCGACGATGTCTACCTCATGTAATCGATAGTTGATACCTCACATCAGGCATTCACCTACCTTTGTTGGCAACACCCTGCCCCGAGTCCTCTGTAAGCATTTGGGTGAAGATCTCCACCCCAAGACACCAATGACTCACCCATGCAAGAGGTTCCTTGCTATGGAAACCGCACCAAGAAAGGACCTCTCTGCAGTCCTTGAGGCCTCTTGAGACTCAGATCCATGAGCTCGTAGAGGAAATGGCACTCAAGCTACGTGTACACAAGCTCAAGAAAACAAAGGGGGCAGAGACTGCTTGCAAAAGCAGAAGAGGTTGAGGCGCACATGGCATCACCGAAGAAGATTAACACGGGAATACAAACATCCCTTCAAGAACACCAACTACAAGAGTCCCTCGACCTGAAAGTTAGGGGCAGGGTGCTTCCATCACCATGGTGCATTGAAGAAGACACCCTCAAAACCGCGATTGCCAAGCTCAATGACATCCTCCAACCAATCATCATCAAGTCAAGCACAATCTCATGGATCAATGACAGAAAGAAACACGTGCCACCCAAGCATTACATCATCGATGACCTTCAAGGACAAGGAGGAATGCCTAAAATTATGAATACTTGTTGAGGACTTGTACTATGGCCAAGTAGAAGGCAAAGTGGATACATATACTCTATTGGATCAAACACCTCTAGTAATGATCTACTCCCATCTTATAAGAGCCATAGACTTCCCCATGCAGCCCATCATAACCAATTTAGATTTTCCATTAAGGTATATAATAACATTTCCATATGATGATGGCACCGGTGAATATGCAAACATATCAGCCTTAACCCCATCCTCCAAATATGCAATTGTTGCATCAAATATTGATTTTTTAAAACTTTCATCGCTCTAGTATGTTGTCAATGTTTTTTTTCCTCAATCCCAAGTAAGAAAACAATTTTCTAATTTGGTACAATACCAATTTTTTTGCTACACAATACCCAATTTGGTACAAAAGCACTAAAATTGGTATAAATAGTACCAAAATTGGTCCAACACAATGTCCCTAAATTGTTGCTTTTGGTGACTTGCTATTATGTAGACTATATTTCAGTGTTTATTATTCCTCTATCCCAGTATAGAAAACATTCTATAATTTGGTAAAGTACCAATATGGTAGGTATATCATAGTACCAAATTTGGTACTATACATTATTTTTGAACTCTCACTGAAAGGTAAGGGCAATACTCAACTTATCCATTAGTTGTATGCCACAAAACCATAGTTTGAGTAAATAGTACCACAACCACAGTACTCAAGAAAGCAAAGGAAAGTCAAGCAAGTGTTTTTTCCGAGTAGTTTAGTCAAAGTCAATTATTCGGTTTGGATTAAGGACGGGAAATCAACACAAAAAGACAAACACATGGGATGGATAGCATCACAATGGAGCTTAAAAGAACAGGAGTACTATGGAGGTAACAAATAGACATGGGTACCAAAACCGCAGGTTAGAGCATATGAAGTGAATTCAAGACCTTCCAAGAAAGAAGGCCCACAAGGTATCAACCTCAACAACATCCTAGGATATCTAAGTAGCATCTATACAACAGAACCACCTCGAAAGATGCTAAAGTCTACCACAACTCTCAAGAGGATACATAACAAAGACGAATCTCAAAGAACGTTCCTCTTGGACAAGGATTCTACATAGACGAGTTAGGTTTTTGAGCGAGCTTTTTTTTTTTGGCCACCCTCTCTAGCTCTCCTTCCTCCTCTTGCTGCCCATGTGCCTCCTCCCCTCCACTTGATTCTCCTCCTCAGCCTCCTCCTCCAACATCCTCCATCCCCGCCACCTTCTTCCTCCATCTCCTCCTCTAGCCACCCTCCTCCTCCTCCTTCCTCATCCCTCTCCTCTACCTCATTCCTTCCTCTCTCTCTCTCTCTCTCTCTCTCTCTCTCTCTCTCTCTCTCTCCCCCCCTACTCTTCTCCTCCCATGTCTCTCTTTCGCTCTCTCCCCCCAACTCTTCTCCTCCCATGTCTCTCTTTCCCTCTCCCCTACTCTTCTCCTCCCATGTCTCTCTTTCCCTCTTCCCCACTACCCACTCCTCCACTAACCCCTTACCCCTCTCTCTCTCTCTCTCTCTCTCTCTCTCTCTCTCTCTCTCTCTCTCTCTCTCTCTCTCTGTGTGTGCTCCTCCTACCCTCTCTCTTCTCCTCTACCCCACTAATCCCCATCCCTCCCCCCACATTGCAACATGGCTTTCTAACCCCTACCCCCCCCCCCCCCCCCCCCTCTCTCTCTCTCCATCTCTCCGTCTGCTCCTCCTACCCTCTCTCTTCTCCTCTACCCCACTAATCCCCATCTCTCCCCCCCACATTGCAATATGGTTTTCTATACCCTACCCCCCCCTCTTTCTCTCTCTCTCTCTCCATCTCTCCATCTGCTCCTCCTACCCTCTCTCTTCTCCTCTACCCCACTAATCCCCATCCCTCCCCCCACATGCGACATGGTTCTCTACTATCAAATTGAACCAAGAGAAAACAATTACTTTGAGTTGGGTGCATGTTCACGCTATCGCATGTTAAAATCATTTAGGCTACAATGTTTGCATTCTCTCTCTCTCTCTCTCTCTCTCTCTCTCTCTCTCTCTCTCTCTCTCTCTCTCTCTCTCTCTCTCTCTCTCTCTCGTGTACCATGCGCGATCACATGTACATATGTAAAACCAAATAGATTAAAACAAAGATAGAGATCTGGAGACTAATAAATGACCCAAATATCTTTACTAAGAAGTCGTAGAAGACAATATTTGAAACCAATCACCTATTACATGAAGCTTATGACATACATTGCGTACTCTGTATGAAAGGCGTGTTCTTGATATAATCCGATGCTAACTCAGGATATACATGAAGACCTTCTAGATATGGGAGTAAATTCATGAGGAGCACATTGTCGTTGCTCGCTCCCACGTAACTCCTCACTGTGACAAGCGTATGTGGTGGGTTTTTTATTGCCTTCTCAGGATTGTCATCTACTAGAATGGTGTCCAAAGGATCCATGATGTATCTGCTCCTCCTACCCTCTCTCTTCTCCTCTACCCCACTAATCCCCATCCTTCCCCCCACATTGTGACGTGGTTTTCTATTAAATTGAACCAAGAGAAAACAATTACTCTAAGTTGGGTGCATGTTCACGCTACCACATGCTAAAATCATTCAGGCTACAATGGTCGCATTCTCTCTCTCTCTCTCTCTCTCTCTCTCTCTCTCTCTCTCTCTCTCTCTCTCGTGTACCATACGTGATCACATGTACATATGTAAAACAAATAGATTAAAACAAAGATAGAGATCCGAAGACTAATAAATGACCCAAATATCTTTATTTATTTGATGACTTTGAGTTACAATATAACAGCTAAATATTGCTATGTACACAATTATCTTGGTCCCCTCATCACATTTTAGGATGTGCCATGACCGCATCTACTCCAAGACCATGTGTTGCGTCCGTTGTGTGCTCAACTTCCCCACCATGCGTTGTGCAGAAACTACAATCAAATTTTGATCAGGGACAATGCTCTTAGAAAAAACTACATTAATATAGAAAGTTTACTAAGAAGTCATAGAAGACAGTATTTGAAACCAATCACCTATACATGAAGCCTATGACATACATTGCGTACCCTGTATGAAAGGCGTGTTCTTGATATAATCCGATGCTAACCTATGATATGCATGCGTATTTGGTGGGTTTTTGATTGCCTTCTCAGGATTGTCATCTACTAGAAAGGTGTCCAAAGGATCCGTGATGTAAAAGGCAACCAATTGAGATCTAAAGTTCTTCACAAACACCAAATTGAATTTTGGATCCTTATCTTCACATTGCCTCTCTTCACAGTGTCCTTGATGTAGGCAAAACTTGAAAAATGACTCACCATACCCAGCCTCTTTGTATTTACTCTTAATTAAATCGATAATGGGGGCGAGATTTTGCTCTTGCATGGAGCTCCAAACCCCTACATCAAAAAGCTCAAACATCACCCTCAACAATAGCAATATCCAAGGTCGCAATGACACACCCATTCGCCCCATATTATGCATATTTGCAGCGTGGGAAGGAGCACTTTCCCACCGCCACCATTTCAATAGGATACCATTAACATCGAACACTATGAGTTTCCTTTTGGCATGGCATGAAGGAAGTGTGTCTGTGCCTTCACGATGATCAATTACCAAACGAATCTTACTTAACATCATATTATGAGGGATACATAATTCCCATTTCACACTACTCGATGAAGAAAGACACTTAACATTACATAGATGTTGTAATTCTTCCATTGGCTCTTGTCTATCTAGCAATAGTACATGTCGACCCATTCGTAGCCCCGGACGTGCAAGAAGACCGTAGCCAGCATACATTTGTAATACTACATTACCCTCCTCTGTATAGAAAGAGAGTAGCTTCTCGTGTAAAGTTGGACTTCTCTCCATGCCCCCTACAGAGATATTATCATTCTAAATGCATGTCTGGAAAATTAGATTAGCAATTACAATGGAGGTGAACTTGTTGAAAACTCACGGCATACCTTGCCAAGGAGAGCCATCTGTTTTGAGTTGCCAATGACTGGCATTGTAGTAACCACAGATAATGTCCAAATTAGGCTTTTGATTCAATCTGTAGGCACCAATTTTGCAGAATACAACGATTTCCAAGCATCACATATGTGGGACTTAAGAGTCATAATGAGGACAAACTCTATCACACACTAATTTTCCAAACCAAGCATGTAGTTTTACCGACTGCAACACCACCATGAAGGCTGAATGGAGTAGCACATAGGACGATAGTTGTATGGTCAAGATAGTACCTATTTTGATTTGCTAAGCTCACTAATGCACATGCATGTTCTCGATGACATAACAACACCAGATTTCCCTTCTCATCAAGATACTCCCTGGCAATACCAAAGACCTTTTGGATTCCATTGAGCTCGAAATGGTTCCATTTGGGGATACTAGGTAATGTTATCCCGACGACGCTTGTGTTGGTTGGGAGATGACAAAATATAACATTGCAACCTGCATTTGTTGCCCCGCCTCTCACCCGAAAGCTTCGCCTAGCTACTATAGAAATATTTGTGACTAGGGCACCTACATCTCTCTTGCCCGTCTTGTCAGCTGCTCCCATAGGATCAATAGCTAAAACTGCAGGATCTGATTTTAAAGAAATGAAAATCCAGTTAGTAAGGTGAGACGGTAATACCAGGAGTACCTCAGGTTGTTAGCATACCGGAGCTATGTGCCATTGAATTCTGCACTTCATCGTGAGACGGAGTGTTGCATTGCACCATGACATCTAGATATAACAAACAGGTAAGTTCCTGTATTTTATATACTTAAAGATATCTTCGCTTTGTTGCTAGACATCTGCTCACCTCCAACAAGAAGAGCAGGCTCTCCACGGTGACCAGCCTCTGCTACAGTAGACAATATTGTTGAAAGTTCGGTTACTGTGCCATTTGCATCAACTGTATCCACCCACTACAATAAATACCTTGCTTATTGCACAACATATACCACAATCAATCATTCTATACTTACAAGGTAGGCCAATAATTGTTGGCATTTCCTTAGAGCGTATAGCATCCCGCAATCCTTCACTTTCAGTGGACGCCTGGGGGTGTACATGAGCAGGCCCTAAATTAATTCCAATCTCTGTGCACTGTCTTTGTGCCTGCTCATGTGCCTCGTCATGCGGAGGAAGAACTTGAGGCTCTGAAGTGGTATGAGATGTTGGTGGTGCTTGTTTAGGCTTTGGGACATGACTATGAGCTTCTGATGGCAATGGTTCTTGTTGTTGTTGGGGACTATTAGGAGCTTGACTGTTCCCTTGTATGCCCGCAGATTCCATGGGTACATGGGTTGGAAGATGAGGTGGCTCGATTAATGTGCTACCTTTCTCTAAGCTTGTTGGTGGCTTCGATGCCAACAAGGGTCTCGGTGTTAATAGGTTCTCTCCCATTGATTGCATGTCTCCCTCTTGACCTGCTTTAGGACTTGATGTACTTACCTTGTTTGAAGGCGTTAGAGTATCTATATCCATTACTTGACCTTTATCCTTCTTCGTGCTACTCTCCTGTGGAGAGCATATAAATTACACAAGTACTATTAGTACAACCTTTCCATTGAGGCAACAATAAGGGTATGCGAATACTTGCCTGGGTAGATTGTGGGGCTCTTGTAGGTGTAGCAGTGGGAGAAGACGGCACATCACTTTTGTCTTCATTATCCTCAAACTCCGAAGGACATTCACGCATTGATGTGCCTTGGTTCACGATCCTCCTCGTCCTCTTCTTCATTATGTGTCTCATCAGTCACAACATCTTTTCCTTTAGGGAACGTAGGTTCTTACCCTAGCATTGTGCTTCACATTGAGCCACTCTTTTGAAAATGGAACTCTATCTGTCCAGCCCATGTTCCGCACCCCATCTGGTATATGTTTGCCAAAATATACATATTGTCAACTGTTTAGGGTTTAGGAAAATTTTTGGAAAAGATTACATACCTGTAAAATGCCCATTTGGCGGCCATGTTAGTACCCTCCTTCTGTTTTTTCTTGTTAGCTTTGAGTCCACCTTTCAATTTGTTGCACTCCACTTCATACAATGTGCCACTGTACCTCGATTGCCACTCTGGTATAGTTGTCACAAGGGTGCCGTTTTCGGGGAGACGACATGATTTCTTCAGCAGTGAATACTGACTTGTAGCCTCGTTCACATGTCAATTCCACCATGTCTCTCGATGTAACCAAGTGCGAAACATGGAGTGGTCGTCTACATTATCACACAACTACGTTATAGAATACTATACTCTTTTTTTGTGAAACATTTATCACAAAATGACCTTACTTAGTGCGGATTTCAGCCTTGGATACAACGTGGTTGGGTCATCGCTAACCAAGGCCCTTAGCACGTTGCTACGATGATCGTTTGGTAGTTCGACATATGCAAGACTATATATCCGATCATCTGTCAACCACTTTGGTATCCTGCTCCAATCTATGTCCATAGGCAATCTAGAAAAAAATGTTGAAAATTTGTAAGCAGCACGTGAATGTAAACATAACTCCCTTTGAAAGAAATCCTTATTAGTCTTACCTCCACCACTCTTCTCCTAAGTTGAGATCCCCAATTGCGGATGCCCGTTGCATATTTTTTCGGCCTTTCTTGTCAGCCTTATAGAATGCGTTGCGGTAATGGGTAGTGAACTCCTCCGTTGAGAGCTCATTTCGCTTATTACTTACAGATTGCAAAGCCTTTGTGTACTTTGCCTGAATCATGACATTAGTTCATTCTTTGTTTGATCCACTACATTCTTATGCTAAGAATAACCAAAAGGACAATGAAACTTACCGGATATAGAAGTTGGGATAGCACAATAAGAGGAACCTTGTACACCGTCTTTGCAATCCCCCACGCTTATTCATTTCAACATCTAATTCTCGTTGCAACCAACTTAGAACATCGTCCTCCAAACCCCTAAGCAATGTATCCATGTTGGTTGTGCCCATTGCTCTTACCATACATAGCATATCTATGAAGGAAGTTTTTATGTAGCCTTTGTCATTAATCCTGTGCCAACAAAACTTACACCATTAAAAGACTAGGAAGCGATAATCATGCTCCCTCTAAGCTTATCCAATTCAGTAGGGACCAATAATCATGCTATAGCTAAGCTTATCGATTCGACTAGGATGCATTATGTTATAGCTAAGCTTACCGATTCAAGCTTGCCACCACAGTTAGAACTTCTCCCTCATTCTCTTTAGTGACCTTAACCATGCACGCTTCCACACAGCAATGATACTTAGGCTCCTCTTTGTGAGCTGCTTATCAAAATCACCTTGCATAGTTTCACATAATTCTTCTCTTCTTGATATAGAGTCAGAAACAATAGTGTAAGAAGCCATGTGCCTGTATCAATTTGTGGTTCCATGCCCGAAGACGTTGATTGTCATCCCATGTGTACAACATTTTTCCTTTCACGTCCCCCCACCCAAATTTATGCAATTGTTTCTCAAAATCCTCATTAAGTTGCATCCAAATTGGATCCCAAGTTTTTTGAATAGCATGACTAACTTCTACTGGATCTAGATATGGAGTCCTTATTGAAAGCATGAATCTGGCACGATGTGGAACATATCCATTTCTAGAGAACTCCAACGCTAAATTGTTCACCCGATCTTTCCCATTGCCGTACTGCTGGATGTGGTAACAAGCGGCACAATGGCACTGGTGGTAGTGGTAACTTGCGAGTATCCTGTATAACCGTGCTTCACGAATGTTAGATGAGTATACCATATGTGAAATTACCAACCTGAAGGCAGTGCAAAGTGTCATCGATCAAATCCCATTTTAGAGTGGATTTCTTGATAATAGTAAAAAGACCGCGATCTTCATCCCTCGCATCCTCTCTTTCTTCATCTTCTTCACCTGAGTAGTTCGCAATAGGGACCTGGTCCTTTGATGGTGCTGGTACCTCGGATTGTGTAGTGCCCTCTGCACTGGCTTTCACTGGCTTCTCCACTTCTTTCGCTTTCGTGACTTCTTTCTTTGTGCTAGCCGCATCCTTTTTCAAAGAAATTCTACCCTTTTTCTTTGGGGGCTCCCAGCTAGGATCCTCTTCTTTTTGTGCTCGTGTGAACCGCTTGCTTTCAACAACTTCACTTGCTTGATCTGCACTTCTTTTCTTGACACCCGTCGACTACTTGGTCATATGAAATAATTATTAGCCTAAATTACTTGCAAACAACGATTAATTTCATGAGTATTTAGCGCACTAAACTCTAGTGGCTTACCTCTGCACCAAGAGTCTTTGGAGGAGGTTTTGAAACGATTGGTTTGGGTGGAGCACCCGATGCTATGCTAGTGGCTCATGGAGTGACAGATACTGAACCTTTGGCTCCAGACAATACGGTTCGTTGTCCTTTTGCCTATACACAAAATGTTAGATGTTTCTTGCAAAAGAGAGCATGTAAGACATAATAAAATTTAGAGGTCTCATTACTAATTCTCTTATCGGCCACGCCACAACTGTGCCCACTGCTGCACCTAAGGTGCACACATCATCGTCAATGGGTGGAACATGTGGCAACGTTAGACCGGGAGATGATGCCGATTGGACGGCTACTCCCAATGTGCCTCTAGGCAACTCTCTTCCATGTAGCTTTTCGTGGGGTAGAGACTGGATTACGATTCCTTTCCCAACTTCCTTGCCCTTGCTTAAGAGCACCACGTGCTCATTCTTGCAAAAAGACAATTTTTTTGTAGCCATTTGTTTCCCACAAGAAATTGAAATGAAATCTTAATATCTCAATACTATTACACACTACTTTCCTTATGTTGTGATGTTCTTCTTGATACTCACATAAGTTTCATGGACACAAAGGAAAGCCTTGCGAAGAGAGAGAGAGAGAGAGAGAGAGAGAGAGAGAGAGAGAGAGAGAGAGAGAGAGAGAGAGAGAGAGAGAGAGAGAGAGGGGGGGGGGGGGGGGGGGGGGGGGGGGCGGGAGAGAGAGATCATGGATAGCTACATTCAAATCATAAAATGTCATCAATGCACATATGATATGAAGCAATGGAGATATATGAAATAAATCCTTTATTGACAGAGAAAGAAAGGGGGCTTACATGTACAATCGAATGCGGTTGAATGTCCTCTAGATGAGATATTCTCCAATCCTGCAACACATTCAACACATTAACATGGGTTTTGTTTAGACTTACATCAACATAGAGAGAGAGAGAGAGAGAGAGAGAGAGAGAGAGAGAAGAGAGGAGAGAGAGGAGAGAGAGAGAGAGAGAGAGAGGGAGAGAGAGATGATGGCCGACGGAGAGGACATGGAGGGAGAGAGTGAGGGGGTTAGAGGACAAGGAGGGGAGGTGAGGTACAGGAAGAGGAAGAAAGAAGGAAGGAGAGAGAAGAGAGAGGAAAATTGATGGGAGGGAGAGAGGAGGATGGAAAAGGAGAGAGGTAGAGGGGATGAGGGATAGAGAGAGGATAGCTAAGAGGGGAGGAGAGGGTGAGAAGGAGGGGGGTAGAGAGGGAGGAGGAGGGGAAGGGGGGGGGGGTAGTGAGGGAGGAGGAGGAAAGAAGGGAGGAACACACCTCTCTGTAGCAACAACAACAAATGGTCCTCCCAATATTTACTCCTCCTTTTATACTGTAGAGAGAGGAGAGAAGATCTCTAACCTCTAAGGCTTATCTCTCTCTCTCTCTCTCTCTCTCTCTCTCTCTCTCTCCCCCCCCCCCCCCCCCCCCTCCTCTCTATGTGTATCTCCTCTTCCTTCACTCTTCCTAGATATTAAGTTATTGTATAACACACTTTATACATAGTATGTAATGACTTAAATTCACCTTTAGATCTCGACATGAAATACTATATGAAATTAACCTTTAGATCTCTATGGTGGATAAGGTCAAGTAGTTAACTTGGGTGGTCGTAGATAAGATTAAGTAGTCACCTTGGATCCAATTTACCACAGTAGCAAAAACTCAGTGAAAATCTAGCGAAGACCGAATGAACTTTGCTTCAATAAGCTCGAATGTGTCTGCCTCTTACAATGTTATGAAATTTTGGATTAAACATCCTGGAAAACACAAACGAGTGGGATGTTGCACATTGATACTCCCATCCTCTCTGCACTGCATACCCTGTACCTCAGCCATCCACTCCTCCATTGATGTTATGGACAACCTCTAGCATATACAGACTACAAGTTGGAATAACCACCCACAAGAGGGTTCTAGGTCTCTCATAGCTGCAAGAGTGCTCTCATGGCATGCCAGGATGATGCGCCCTTCTATTTTTGTTCATAGGAGTGGTCTACTCACAACGTGCAAAGGCTACTTTATCTCTTTGTGGGCATGCACACACCATCGACTCCCTCCAACTCGATGGTGGAGATGGCGGAGCAGCGGGCAAAGGAGATGGAGGAGACGGCGCAGCAGCGGACGAAGGAGATTGAGGAGTTGGCTCACCAGCGGACGAAGGAGATGGAGTAGATGGCGGAGCAGCGGATGTAGGAGATGGAGTTGTAGCAGCCGACGGAGGTGTGAGAGAAGGACATCGGAGATGGAGCTTTAGCAGCGGACGGAGGCATGAACAATTCAGCCAAAGGAGGCGTGAGAGACGGACGTAGGAGATGGAGCTATAGCAGCCGATGGAGGCGTGAGAGAATTGTTCAGAGAAGATAAACAAAAAGGAGCAATAGCGATATCGCTATTGCTTCCTCTATTTTTGTCTTTAAAAAAAAGCAAAAAAAAGGAACCAATAGTGGTATTGCTATTGCTCCTTTTTTTCACTGGAGATAAATATCGATGATGTGGCAGTCTGCCCCTAGCAGGTCGCCATCCCTTGGCATGCTTGGTAACGGAGGCACATACGGTGCTACTAGACATGGCTGGCTTAGCGGTAGTCCGCATAATGCTGGATTACAAATGAAGGGGCCGGGCCCTTGATCTGCTAAAGAGCGCTCCTATGGTATTCGACCACTCAAATTGTTGTGGCTAAAATCCAAGCCCACTGTATATGGTAATTTTCCCAAGCTTACTGGTATCGATCCTGAGAGCCGGTTGTAGGACAGATTCAATGTGCTTTGCAGCGACGACAAATTCTCAAAGTTCGTGTGTGTGTGTGTGTGTGTGTGTGTGTGTGTGTGAGTGAGAGAGAGAGAGAGAGAGAGAGAGAGAGAGAGAGAGAGAGAGAGAGAGAGAGAGAGAGAGAGAGAGAATAAGTAGAAGAAGAAGAGAGTTTTAACGTCATAGGAAACTATCCCAAGAGACCTTAAAGATCTAGAGAGGAAGGCTTTTAAAAGAAAATATTGAGGAGGCAATAGCGACATCGCTAGTGACTCCTCAATTATTTTTTTGGAACCATTTCACTATCACTTCTATTAAGGAGTTATATAAAGAGATGGCTCATAACGGTTGTATCATCCGCAAACAAAACGTATTCTGGTTTCACGGGATGTAGTGTTTGTGGAAGACTCTGTTCAGCCCTTGCTGTCATGTACTAGAGACAGTAATGTAAGCTCACAGGACATTTATGACACTTTGTTGCCTCTTTTCAGTGGTGAAAATACGAATGTAAGTTCCAATGAGGCAAATGTACAACCTATGGGGGTTTCTGAAAATGTTTTAGAACAGCCTATTACTGATGCAGATGTACATGATGTACTTGATGAGGAAAGGGCTGAAAATGAGCAGGCTAGAGGTATGCCAAAATGGCTGGTGCACACTTTGCGTGACAGTAAATTGGATGCACCTTTATCTAGTCGTACTCGTTCAGGCTCTCGCCATGCATCTTATGCATCAGATTGTTATGCTTTGGCTGTGTCTAGTTTACATGATGTTGAGGAGCCTCTGTCTTTTGATGAAGCACAGAAGTCAGAAAATTGGATTGCTGCCATGAAATCAGAATATGATGCACTTATAGAGAATGACACATGGACTTTATGTGATTTGCCTCCTGGCAAAAAGGCCATTGGTACGAAGTGGGTTTACAAGTTGAAACGCAAGCCGGATGGTGAGATCGATCGCCATAAGGCTCGACGTGTTGCAAAGGGTTATGCACAACAAAAAGGCATAGATTATGAAGAGACTTTTGCTCCCACTTGTCGTATGACTACTGTACGTTTTCTATGTGCATTGGCAGCTCATTTTGGTTGGGATGTACATCAATCAGACATTGTTACTGCTTTCTTGAATGGTGACATATTTGAGGAAGTTTATGTAACGCAGCCTCGCGGTTTTGTCATAAAAGGACAAGAGGACAAAGTGTGCAAATGTAAGAAGGCTTTGTATGGGTTGAAGCAATCTCCTCGTGCTTGGTATGAGAAAGCTGACACTCATTTGGTTAACGAGGCTTTCGTAACAGTCCAACAGAAAGCACATTGTATGTAAAGCGTGAGGATGATGTATTTCTCATTGTGGTTCTTTATGTTGATGATTTGCTGATCACTGGACCAAATGAGAGACATATTGCTGAATTTAAGGCTGATTTGAATGCTACTTTCAAGATGAAAGATTTGGGGCTGTTGCATCATTACTTGGGTATACAGTTTAAGCAGTGTGATGGTGGTATTGCCTTGTGTCAGAAAAGTTACACAGAGACATTGCTATGTAAGTTTGGACTTGAGGATTGCAAACCTATTGCCACTCCCATGGAAACAGGTTTGAAGTTGAGTCTACATGATGCTGGCGATCCTGCTGATGTCACTCTTTACCAAACTGCTGTTGGCTGCCTCATTTATGTATGCAACACGAGGCCAGATATTCAGTTTGCAGTCTCGCAGGTCAGCAGATTTATGCATAGCCCAGGGTCTAAGCATTGGCAGGCTGTCAAGAGGATTTTCCGCTACCTTAGTGGCACTTTACATCTTGGCTTGTTTTATCCCAAGGGGGGATCATTGCCGCCAGACTTACATGCTTTTTCGGACTCAGATTGGGCTGGTTGTTTTGACACGCGAGTGTCCACAAGTGGTTTTTGTTTCATGCTTGGCAGTTCATGTATATCATGGTTGAGCAAGAAGCAACCTACTGTGGCCACTTCGAGTTGTGAGGCTGAGTACAGGGCAGTCTTCACAGCTACGATTGAGTGTGTATGGCTCAGACGCCTTATGGCTGACTTGGGTGTTGGACAGGACACTGCCAACACTATCTACACTGACAGTCAGAGCGCATTGGCAGTTGTGAGGAACCCAGTTTTTCATGCTCGCACAAAGCACATTGAGGTGCATTACCACTATGTCAGGGAGAGGCTCTCAGCAGGAGAGATCAACTTGGCTTATGTGCCAACACAGGACAACCTTGCAGATCTTTTCACAAAGGCATTGTCTCGTGAGAAGCTTGAAGCTTTCCGCAAAGCTTTGGGATTACTCCCCTTTGTGGACTGATCCTGTCCTCAGGGCATGGCAATTCCCTTTACTCATGTGCCAGCTCTCGTTCATCACATCACTCCAGGGGGAATTTGTTACCATATACATGTGGTAGTGATGTGTGTGAACACACTAGGACCGCCGGGGCATTTTTTCCCTCTTTAGGAGGTTTTTTCCCCCGTGCATTGTATATACGCCCATCACTCTAGGGCTATCTATCTTTCCATTGCACACTAAGTAACACACTCTCTATTGTGTGCCTTGAGCTTCCTTCGTCTTCTCCAAGCTGTGTGTGTTTCTCTGCAACCCTAATTCCAACAGTTCCCCTTTCCCCTTTTGTGAGAGCTTTAGGTATTTAAATAATTCAATTAAACTCTCATAGGACCCTTTAGTCATTTGGCCAATAGGAATCGGGCAAGCCATTGGGCTGCTGTGGACCCCTTGGTAGATTGTCCAATGGTTTTCTAGGGAGCTTAATTTCTATTGGTTCTTTTATCAAGCATTTTTAAATTGATTAGACTAAGTTTACTCTAGCCTAATTCTCATTGGTCCACCTCTATGGCCATCCAATAGGATTTGAGGGGAGGTTGGAGACAACTGGCCTAGGATATGTGTCCAATATTTGCTTTGTGTAAAGGGGAAGCCTTGGAGTGTGTGTGTGTGTTTCTCTCTCATCCCCTACAAAATGGGCTCGCCCCCTCCTTCCTAGGGATGTGGGAATACTTTTGAGTCTTCCCCATGACCATCCAATTCCCCTATGCTTTGACCATTGGATAAAATGTTTATTTTTGGAACGTTAGCCTATGGAAGTCTTTATGGAAATGAACCTTAGGTCTTTTAAGCCACATTGCTCTTTTGCAGGCTATCCCCCTTTGGATCCCTACTTTCCCTCCTTTGGATCCCTGATAGAGACCGGTCTACAACCTTACCAATATTCTTGCTTTTACTCTCATGGTACTTCCCTATATTAAATGATCAGTTTAACATGAGAAAATCATTTGGGAGTATTAGATATTAGTTTTTATGACATGCTTGAACATAAAATCGGTTTGTTTTCTAATCCCTTTCTTGAGAGTCTGCTGACACACTGGTGGGAACCACTTTAAACAAAAGTTCTTTGAAAATTTGGATGCCTTGCCAATGCTAGCTTGCTACAGGAATTTGCATCACTCGTAATTAACTTCGACTTCAAAAAGTGCTGCAAGTTGGGCTCGCTCGTTCGTTGCCGTCAAGCTGCCCGCATAACCACCGGCCCACCACCTGGTCAATGCTCACAACAGCTCGCCAGAGCTCGGTTTCCAACAGCTCGTAACCTCGCACTGTTGTGCCATTGTTTTCAGCTCCTAGGCGCCACCACTCATCATTGGCTATTTCAAAACTTGCATGCAACACATGGCTTGCCAACCCTGCTCGCGCATCAACTCCCTCTGCAAACTATAAGCTGTGCTCACACCTCATCATCTGTTCGCCATCGACTGCACACGCTGCTTGCCATTAACAAGTTGCTCTCGGCCTGCACATTACTCACCTAATATCCTGGATTCACTTGCGTGTGCATTTGCTAGCCTTGCAATAGAGCCTCATCGCACCTGGGTCAACGATTGTCAAAAGGGAAAAGTCCAAAAAACATTTAAAATAGTTTTTATTTTATTTGGAGTCTCTTTTCTGTAAGCAGCCATTCCCACTGGCCTGCACTACTTGGCTTCACGCTGTCTTGAGCTTCTTTTATTGAAGCTTACTTGGCACTAAGGCCCCGATTCCCAAAGGGAGAGCAAACACATCTTGAAGAACATCAAGGCATTCACGCATGAGCATCCACAACAAGGCATCAAAGCATTCTAGCTTTTGGTAATAATTGCAATGTATGCGACATTTGAGTCATCAAAACTTCCACAGGAAAGTGCAATCATTTCTGTTATGCATGCCACATTTAATCTCAAGATTGTAAGGGGTTATAGACACTGCCAATATCCATTGGTAAGACCACCCCATAACCGAAGCACTAACATTATCATGCATATATACAAAATGTGCTTCTATGATGAATATGCAATGAACATGAATCCCATGTGCACCCCACCATGATCAAAATACTCCAGATTCAAAAGCAAGGAAATTAAAGCATCAAAGATGAGGCCCTAACAAATTTCCTGAAATAAAATGATGACCTACAATTGTAAGTGTTTAGACACTACCCCAAACCATAAAGGCTGAAGGTAAGACCTACACTATTTCCTGCACTAGATTCCATCTTTATGAGCCCCATGTAGTTATTCGATGTAACCCATGTTAGACTCCCGATCAGAATCCATGTTGTACTGTGTAAGCTTTAGCTTACGGGGGCATCTCTTGGGGTAAACCTTATCTTACACTCACTGTGAGAATGCTCTCTAAAAGCCAAGCATGAACCATTTATTTTGCCCCACATGTGCAGGGCCACAAAGCTCTAGTCTGTTTTCAGCAGATGCAAAGCGAGGGCCTCTCTCAAGATTCTGTTTGTAGAAAGCAACATTGGAATGCACTATTCTTTGAATATGCACAACAGGAGTAGGGCTAGAAAGATCTAGGCTATTTTCAGCTTCCTATCCAGAGTGTGGACTCTTGGAATGCACTGGTAACAAGATTTGCCATGAGAGAAAGCTCTAGTCTATTTTCAGCAAATGCAATCACCTACGCATGCACCTTGAAGGCATGTGGCTTTATGGAGATGCTGATATGGGCACAAAATTTCACAATTATATTGTTAGTCAGAGGCTGTTGGAAAAATATGTCATGTTTTGCACTGTCTTGGTCGATATGTATGCCAAATGTGGTGCGCTTGAGAAAGCACAAAAAGTGCTTGAGGAGCTTCTTCTCTAGAATGTCGCTTCTTGGAATGCACTGATTGTGGGATACACACGACATGAGTAGGATGAGAAGCCTCTAAGCTATTTTCAACGGATGCATCTCTCCAAATTCAATCTGAATGCATATGCTTGCACCTTGAAGGTTAGTGGGCTTATGCAAGCCCTTGACATGGGTGAGAGGTTTTTAACGAGAAGATACCTAGTCTAGCACTCTTGGTGAGGGATGTCATGCTTGGCAGTGTTTTGGTTGATATGTATGCCAAATGTGGTACTGTCATAAAAGCATAAAAAGTTTTTGATGGGCATTCTCATCGGAATGTCATCACCTGCAACGTGTTGATTGCAAGATATGCCCAATATGCCTATCATAAGAAAGCTCTTGACTATTTAACGATACTGCTTTCTCCAAATGCATTCACCTATGCTTGCACCATGAAGGCATATGGCCTTATAGAAGACTTTCACATGGGTATCAAAATTATTGATGTGATTGCTAGTTAGGGGTTGTTGATTGCAAGATATGCGCAACATGGATATGGCAAGAAAGATCTAATCTTCTTTTACCAAATGTGAAGTGAGGGATTCTTGCTAGACAATTCTTTTGGAGTGCTCTTATAGCACGTCTTTGTTGTCTTTGAAAGCTTTGGATTGCTTTAAACAAATGCAAATTGAGGGATTGAGATTGTTGGTAAAGGTCTATTGGTGACAAAATATCGTACTTGGCGGTGCTTTGGTCTAGCTATATGTCAAATGTGGTGCTCCCATGAAAGTAAAACAAGTTCTTGATGGGATTTCTCTTCGGAATGTCATGACCTCAAACGCGTTGATTGTTGGATATGCCCAATTTCTTTGTGCAAGGGTAGCTTTGGAATCGTATGCAAATGGAAGGCTTTTCTCCAAATGTATTCACCCATGCTTACACCTTGAAGGCCTCGGGCCTTATGCAAGCCGTTGACATGGGTGAGAGAATTAACAAGAAGATACCCAGTCTAGCATAGTTGGTGAAGGATGTCATACTTGGCAGTGCTTGGTTGATATGTATGCCAAATGTGGTACTATCATGAAAGCATGAAAATTATCTTGATGGGCATTCTCTCTAGAATGTCACCATGTGCAACGTGTTGGTTGCAAGATATACCCAATATGCGTGTCGCAAGAAAGCTGTTGATTGTTTTAACTAAACCTCTTTCTTCAAAGACATTCACCTACGCTTGCACCTTGAAGGCCTATGGCCTTATGGAAGACTTTCGCATGGGTATTAGAATTCATGATGCGATTGCTAGTCAGGGACTGTTGGGAGTACAATGTCATGCTTGGCGGTGATTTGATCAATATGTATGCCAAATGTGGTGTCCTCACAATAGCACAAAACCTTGTTGAAGGGCATCCTCCCTAGGATGTCATCTCTTGCAATGGTTAAGTGCAGGAGATGCCCAACATCGCTGATGCAAGGAAGCTCTAGGCTATAGCTAGAAATATTCTAGCCATGTGATCAGCCTTGATCGTCTTCTTAACTGGAAGGAAATGTGCTTGCTTACTGAATCTGTCTACTATAGTCCAGATTGCATCATTTCCATTCTTGGATCTAGGAAGATCCGTAATAAAATCCATGGCAATACTTTCCCATGGCGTGTTAGGCACAGGGAGTGGCTGAAGCTTGCCATAAACTTTATGTCTGTCATATTTCACTTTTTGGCAAACAAAACACTCACGTACATATTTTTCAATGTCCGCACGGAGTATTGGCCAAAGAAATATCTTTCGAGGGCACTAGTGGTAGCAGCACTTCCCCGATGCCCGGCATAAGGAAAATTATGTGCTTCATCCATCACCTTCTGTCATAAGGGCTGAGCTATGCATATTGCTTGTTGACGATATAGTGTACTATCCCTAATGGAATAAGGTGTCCTTGAGTGACCAGCTTAAAGATCTGCCCAAATTGTAGCGAAGTCTGGATCTTGAGGATACATCTCACTGAGACATTCTAGTTCCTCATGATAAATTGTTGTCATTGCATTGATCTTTGGATGCCTGGAGAGAGCATCTGCAACCGCATTCTTTGTTCTTGAAGTGTGTAAAATTTGAAAATGGAACATTGAAAGAAAGTTGGCCCATCTCATCTACTTTTCGGATAACTTTCTCAGTGTGAGAAAGTAGCAAGAGACTCTGATGATCTGTCTTGAGTATAAAATCAACTCCTAACAGATAATGTTTCTAAATGGAAAAAGCATGAATTACTGCCATTAGCTCTTTTTCATACATGGAAGCATGCAACGCTGCATCTCTAAGGCGCCGACTTTCGTAGGCTAGGCTATTTTAATTGGATGCAAATTGAGGTTTCTCACTAAACAAAGTCTCTTAGAGTGCTCTTATAAGGATATGCCCTCCAAGGGCAGACTGAGGAAGCCCTGAACTATTTTTGTTGGGATGCAACATGAGGGCAACTCCTCTAATACAATCTTCTTTCTCAGTGTACTCATTGCATGTATTGTTGCTCAACGGCTCTTGAAATCATGTTGTACTTGTCAATTCTTTGGCTCATATGCATGCCAAATGTGGTGCCCTTTTACAAAAGCACCAAAAGCTATTGCAACAGGTGTAATGAGTGATTCTTATGCAACTGCTGGCATGTCAGAGTCGACACAAAAATTTAAATGCATGAGGAGCAAGAATGGTGATCAAAAGTAGCCAGTACATAGTTACTGGATTGATGTGAGTGGAAGGGCTCAATAATGTGTTGAAGATATCAAGCATCTGTAAGACAAACATATCTACTTGCAGGATATCATATGTGCCTACCACGCTCATATCTGTCCCCTTGTTAACCCTCACGGCTCACGGACACCCCATCACCTACGACGGACGTGTATTATGTATTTGGTAGAGTCAGGTACCGGGCTTGTCGGACCAATAGGAAAAGGGTAAGAGTGATCGCCGATGAGAGGCGCACTCTAACTGGGACATTCAAGGGATTAGTTGGCTAAGCATGGGCGCCCAAGTGTGAATGGGGTGAGCTCATATAAAAGCCAACTAAACCTAAAATTCACTTATTCTCTCATTTGTACAATAGAAGAGTGCTCTTGCTCCATCTCCATCTCCATCTCCTTCTTCTTCACCTCCTTGTATGTGTGTGTATGTGAGAGAGAGAGAGAGTGAGAGAGAGAGAGAGAGCGCGATCGAGCATTGCGGTGGCACAACGGCAGTGAAGCGGTTGAGCGCGATGTAGTGGCGTCTCCTTCTTCTTCGCGGCGAGGAATCCTCCACGGCAGGAGCATAGAGCGGTGAGTGACACACCATTGCCCTCTTTTGAGCTTACTAGTTAAGCTAGTTGTGTGCTTGGAGCCGTCTATGGCTCGCACACAGTGTTAGGCAAGGCCCTTGCTTCGACAGTGCGGCAAGGAGCGCATATTTTTGGCGCCGTTGCCGGGGAATCGCCCTGCACTAAGCCCAAGAGGTACTTTGTGCTTCTCCTATGAGTTGTTTGTAGTAGGAAAGAAGAGGAAGAGGAAGAGGATTGAGTTGTTTTTTTGCAAGTTGTTAATTTCTGTATTGTCTGCAAGTTCTGTGATTTCTGCATAATGTTGTGTTTTCTGTTTGCACACAGTCTTTGCACAATATAGTCGTTAGCTTGTTTGCAGTGAATGAATAAGTAGGAAGGCAGTTAGCAATTTCTGTTTGCACACAGTCTGTACACAGTTTTCTGTCAAGGTTTGCCTGCACACAGTCTTTGCACAGTAAGGTAGTGAGAGAGGAAGTAGGTGGACAATGAGCCCACTGTCAGTAAGCAGTTAGCAGAGTGGTTAATAGATTAGTTAGTAGATTAGTTAGTGGTTAGCAGCACTGTTAGTAAGTAGATAAGGTAGTGAGCTGTCTGTGAGCTGTTGACAGAGAGGTTAGGTAGGTGTTGACAGTGTGTGTGGCCAAGAAAGGGTCACCTAAACCGCGCGCGGTCGTCGCCTAAAAAAAAAAGAAAATATTTAAGCGTGAGTGACTGGGGGGCTACACTAAAATTTTGATCGGGGTCGGGATCATTTCCCCAAGCCCAAGCCCAAGCCCAAGCCTTAGTCCTCAGTCTTATGATATAAACTAGACTCACTCTTATATATATACCCTACCCCCTCAAGAGGGAATGAGAGCATGTGGGGCAAGTCCTCCACTCTCCTCCCTTCTCTTCCCACTTGCACCCTTAGACTTTCTAATTTGGGCCTAGTTCCCTACTAAAAATTGACGGTTTTAGGGATTCCGAGGGCATAAAGTGACCAAACGGAGGGCTGTAAAGCACGGCACGTCCCTCTGACCGAGACGCTCGTTTTGAGCTATCATACGTTCTATTCTATAGGTGGGTTAGAAAAAAAGGACCAAAAAATCCAAAAATAATTTTTTTTTGCAAAACACCCAAAAATACTAGGTGAGCAGCCTTCACGGGCACTCACTGACACTTCTAGGGGATCCAAGTCATATGAACCTACGCTCTGGACGAGTGTTAGAGCACGAGCATATTGGTAGTGCCTCCATTTACGCGGGCACCCATTATTCCTCCACCCTAGGTTCTGGACCTTTGGCCGGGACTCAAGGTAGCGCGACCCAAGATCCTCATATCCCGTCTAGTGATTCTTCCTCTGACTACGAAGTCATGGAGGGGTATCCTACACCAAACCCTGATAGTTCAAGTCAAGACATGCATGCCATGGGCCCACGGCCCGGGTCCAGCGTGTTTAGCCGCTTAAAAGAGACCCTTAGTAGAGCTACTCGCTCCGAACATGCGGTTAATGAAATAAATGAAGGGACTGGGGAAGTAAATTCGTCATTCATGCCTAAAATAGACCCTATGCTTCTTGAGAGTGTGCATGTGAATGTTCCATCCACTGCACCTCCTGATCTTTTAGGACTATCTCCCTTTGAGGTTTTACTACCCGATGGTAGGAGTCTTGCCGAAGTACAAGAGAACGAACGCTATATGCAAGCAACAAGGGAGAGGGAAATTGAGAACCTACGAAGGCTAGAACAAAGTCGAGCCCTGAAAGCAAAGGCTCCTATGACAACAATCATGCCAGCCGAGCAACCGAGTGCTCCCAAGGTAGCAGTCACGGAGGGGCAAGCGATGGGGAGCAATAATGCTTCCACTTTGAGGGAAACCTCCAGCACGCCAGGCCTAGATGGGATATTCCTAAACAAAAATTGGGAGTATGACCTACAAGCAGAAGCTTTAACTGATCGCTACACAGGACACACCTATCATGTGGGTTGGTTAGATGTTCTACAATCCACATTGGGTGCTACTAGCATAGATGAGCAACAACAGAAAGTCTATGATGTTCTCCATAGGATTGTCGAGTTAGAAAGACAGAACACAGGGATCAACATGCCTTCAACAGGCCTAATGAGATTCTTGGATACGGGAAAGGCCAACCAACCAACCCTATCACAAATGGAGACTCCCTCAGTGAGCCCCATTGATCCTCCATATGTTGTTTCGCCAGGAGCCTCAGTACAATCTGAGCCCACAAGTGGCAGCTTTACCTTCCCAGATCTAGCTCATCTTTCTCTTAATGACACTACGGCTACCATGCATATCCCAGTGGTGAGCATGACAAGAAGTACACCATGGACTTCATTTGTTAACACTGCGCCGATGCCTAGTAGCACACTGCCCCCAACTATACCTACATGTATGTATCAATCGTGTGTACCTGTCGTACCTCAACCTCATGTAGCTCCTACACCTCCGATTATTCCAAGAGCTTACAATCCACAATGGAATTATCCAAGATCTTATACAAGTGGAGCCATGCCATTTAATAATAACATGCCATATCAGGCACCCCCTATGCCTAGGGCCACGCCTGTAAACTTTGGACCACCGTCTGGTACACCACCATACAAAATATGGGACCCAAGCGCCGCGCGTATGCCAAGGACAAGGCCAACTCCCATCTCACATGTGGTTCCAGGAGCACATACACCCATTATACCTGCTCAAATAGGAGATTTGGCAGCATTTGCTCAAACTATCGGTCGCTCTATTGCGGAAAACATGCGTAGTGCACCTGATAGAGAGCCTAGGAGCAAGGCAGTTCAAGTAGCTAAGCTCACACAGAAATTCAGTGGAGATGGAGATGCTAGAAAGCATATGGAAGTCTTTGAACATGTGTGCGATTCCTTGGAAGAGCACAATGAGCTACATAAGTGTAAGGCTTTGAGTTTGACCCTAAGCGGAAAGGCTGAAGATTGGTATAGAACCTTAAGAGTAGAAGAGAAAACGATCTACTCTACTCTTAAGAGACTGTTCTTAAAAGAATACATACGAGAGGGAGTACTTTGGGGTGTAGCCTCTCAGCTCCAGAAAGCCCAACGAGAAGAAGGTGAATCCGTGAGAGACTTCATTAGTTGCCTAAAGAAGTTGAATTCTCGATGAAATCCAAACGAGCGATTCAACAACAACCAATTGCTCGATAGATTCATGGGGAAGAGATACCACACATTGCACCAGTAAACATGTTAGGTGTAGCGCATGTAACATCCGATGATAAGAAAGAGGCACACCTACCTGAGAGTGAAACCGATGATTCCTCAAAGGCTTCAGGCCAATACACATCAAAAACGGAATCTCAGGGAGAAATGGATTCAGAACCTGAGGAAACATCGAGTGAACCAAGTATAGAAACTGAACACTCAAGGCCTAGTACGACCATCTATGGTAATTTATATGAGAGTGAAGAAGATACAAGCGAAGACCTATCAGGCGAGTCGAGTTCAAACATTTACCAAAATCAAAACCTTAACAAGAAACAAAGGTCATATAAGAGACGACGATATCGAGCAAATGTGAGAGCTAGGATAAACAAGGAAAGATCTACTGCAGAATGGCTTAGCTATCTAGGGGCATGTGATGCTCATCAAAAGCTAGTAGACAATTGGGGTGAACATCTCCAGAGTGTCATGTGGTGCAGCCCGCGACCCATTGACCTCGCTCAATTGGAGGTTACACAGCCGAAATTGAGTCGAACTATAAGAAGACGTTAAAACCGAGAGTTAGCACAACAACAAAAGGAGGCAGAACTAAAAGAAAGGTCTTCGTCAGGACAAGAGCCTGCTGACTTACATACGGCTCCTGAACATTTTAAATCTTATACCACGGGGGAGCGAAAGGTTGTGTATGCCAAAGCCCAACGAATACCTACCAATGGAAGCATTGGAGTCTATGATGGTCCAGCGGTAGTTAAAGAGATAGAATTACACTACAAGAGGTTGTGTGCTCTTGTGACGCTGTTAGAGACGGAAATACATTGGGTTTTTATAACCCCCGGCGTCGCTAAAACCGTCGCTACGAGCGTCGCTACGAGAGCGTCGCTATAAGCGTCGCTATATAGAGACGCTCATAGCGACGTTTACACTGAAGACTATAGCGACGCTCATAGCGACGCTACAGAGCCATAAATAGCGACGGTTATAGTGACGCCCGAGAGAATTTTTTTTTGGTGACAGGGCATTGAATGCCCTACCACCCATCAACCATATTGTACTTGATTCACTTTTTAAAAAAAGTGCAAGGGTAGATAATAGACCCAAAATAGTCACCCACAAGACGCATTGTTTGCAAAATTGACAGTTGTACACATCATAGGCAAAATGAATTGATTGGCAAATGTAATAATGACAATTGTACAACATCATAGGCATAAAGAATTGATTGGCAAAAGGAACTGCGGTGACAAATGTAATAATATACATGGTTCAAAAAGACGTATAAAATCCGTCTCATGATACATAAGCTATGAGAAACCCTAAACTAATGCTATCTAGCTACGGCTAAACTGACGTCGTCTAGTCAGACGTCTCATCGCGTCCAAGCGGCGTATTTGTTGGATTCTGCAAAAAAAGACAATAAGACAGCTTTCAATAAGTATAAACATATAACGACATTTATAAAACAATAAAAAAAATAAAAAAGAGTAAACCCTAATACTAACCATGCCGCCGCGAGAACTGAGAATGTCCATCAGGGCGTTTAAGCCCTTCCTGCCTGCGTACTCGCGCTCGTACGGTGTGGGATCACGTCCTGTCATCGACCACTATCAAAACATACAAAGATTTCATTGTGTTAGAATTAAAAAACTCATAAACCCTAAACTATCGAACATAAAGAGCAATGTGAAAACACTTACAAAATCGGCCTCAAATGATGCCCATCCACCGCTCCCCAAGTGGTGCGAGCTCTCTGCCTCTACTCGCGCTCTGGCTGCATCCTTTTGTTGCTTCCACTTGTCGGGATTCTCGCGCGCTGCTTTCTTCGCATTCTTCCAATCTTCTTTGGCCAGCCAATCTGGCCTGTTCCACCCATTCTTGATTGCTTTTTGCACTTCGGAACGCTTGTGTTTGCAGTATTCGCGCATTCGAATCTTCATCAGGTCTTCATTGAAGCGCTGATCCCGTGTTGGAACGGGAAACTCATCATGAAGTATGCTGATGACTCTGTTTTTTAAATCACTTGGTACTTCACTCCATTTGTTTAGTATGTAGTGTCTAAACAGCTGAGAGGAAAGACCACACATGCGCGAGATCACCTTCTTGCCGTCATCATCCATGATGATGCCGCCGTTGAAGTCGATGGAGTAAGACAAGCCCTCTGGCCGGTGACGCGTGAACCTGGGTGTCCCGGCAGGGGTCTCTAGCGGCGTGTCGATGGGGGTACGGACGTCAGGTGTCTCCACTGGCGTCTGGGCCCCAAAGCAAGGAGTGTCGAGTGGGGTGGCTCCTGGCGGAGTAGGTAGAGGTGTGTAGCTTCTAGGAACAGTCAGCCGTGCAAAACTTGGCGTAGATGGCGATGTTGTGGCTGGTGTGGGGGCGGGCAAAGAAGGGGAGGGTAAAGAGCCTCGTCGAACACGAGGCGGTGTGGAGGCATCGGTGGCGGAATCCCCACAACAACCGCCACCGCCGCCACTAGAGCGCCGGTGTCTAGACGAGTGTGAAGCTCGTCTCGTCGACGCCGAAGCTTCAAAGCGCGCCAAATGCTCCGAAAGAGAGGGAGATGCGGATGGAGTAGGAACGCGCGATGATGCGCCAGAGCGATGACGCTCCATGTACCACTGTCTCTGCTGCGGTGACAAAGAAGAAAGAAACTCCTCATCATCCATACCTGCATTAAACACACGAATATTTAAACTTAATATTGAATGAATAGAGTAGACAATGACGCAAAGACCATTAAATACAATGACGTAATGACGCATATAAATACAATGACGCAATGAATTGAGTGATAGAAGAGGCAAGTCGAAAACTCAGAATTTTCAATCAAAAGATGTGAGCGCGAGTAGAAAAGAGCGTTATACACCATGGAAGGTACTTAGAGAGCCAGAGCTTTTACAACACGGAGCAAAATTGTTCAAATACAATATTTGTGGCTTTAAGAGATCTCTCTCTCATCCTCGCATAACTCAGCATAACTTCCTATATCTATATAGAGCTCTCCGTTTAAACACATATCCTCTGTTTCATTTTGTAGCTCCTCTGCATGCACCCCATATAGAGTAGTAGCATCTTGATGCTCGTCTGGCACCACCGCAGCGGCTTCTGATTGAGCATCTTCTTTGATCTCCTCCATTGATGCCGTTGTGATTGGCACATGGTAGCCTTCATACGTCCTTGCACTACGAGGGGCTACCTCTATGACGTACCACCAGTTTGATGTAGACTTTGTAGGATGAAATATTACCTGCCAGAGCCACATAACTAACATGAGAGCTTTCAAGCACATAACTTGTAAAAGGGGGATGTTAACTATTTACATACTTACTTGTTCACAATGCTCGGGTAGTACGAAAGTGTCTCTTAGGTCAGTCCATTTCTTAGTAGAATCCACCTCAAGAAAACCAGACTCTCCTCTACGCACAGTAGCGTTGCGACCCTCCATGATTATCTTGAACCATTGCACGTCGAACAAGTCGACAAAAAATCCTCTGTAATATATCGATCCTCAAAATCTCTTGCAGCGTGCCGAAGTAAGTGAGTTCCGCCACCACAGGATCTGCATCAGAGGAACGTCGTCGACTAGACTGTTCAAATTTTGCCATGATTCCACAATCTTGAGTAAAACGCTTTTTGTCGATTCGTTCCACCCTAAAATGTCGACCTTTACACCATGCTGCTGTGTATGACTTATACTACAACGAACAAAGATTATGAGTGGCCGTTCAAACGTTTATAAATAAAGTCACTTGCTAGTCGTACATTGCAAACTTACCTTGGTCGCGCAACCCCGAGAGTACTCCCACTCTTCCTCAGTCACTTCGTCACTGCATTGTTGTGCGCTTTTCAATTGGTTGTGCAACCATCTTAAGCTCATGAAGGTTGGTAGGCTCTCCAGAACCGCTGGATAGTGCATCGGTGGTCGTCTTCCCCGTCTCCACTCGATTCGTGCCCTTTGTCGCTCTTGCTTTGCATCCTCATATTGTGAAATCCACTTTTGCATCACTGGATTGTGAAGCATGCAAAATCGATTGATTTTAGCCTCTAGATCTTCCGTCATCTTCTTCTCAACACCGGGATTGCACATGACAATCCCAGATATACTCTCATCATCTATGGTTCGCCATAGCGTGTCCCGGGCTTTATCAAATCCGTCTAGCCACTCTCCAATGTACACTAGGGACTCTGATACCAACCAACCTTCTGCCATGCTACCCTCCGGACGTGCCTTTTGACGCACATATCCCTTAAGCGTTTTCATGAAACGTTCTAAGAAGAACATCCATCTGGAATGAACTGTGCCAGCTATTTCCACCTCATCAACTATGTGAACAAGAAGATGCACCTGAATGGTTAGCATTGTAGTAGGAAAATGTTTCTCAAACATGCACACAAGCTCCGCAACATTTAGTTTGGCGAATGGTATGGAGTCTACGTTGATCTCCTTTTGTGAGATCCATTGCACCAGCTTTGCAAGTTTGTAGATTGTGTTACGGATGTCGAGAGACAAACATCCCTCAATGGCAACCTGTAAAATAAACTGTAAAGTATGTGCAGCAATGATATTAAAGTCCACATTTTATGCAATGATATTAAAGTCCACTATGAACGTACCTGACACATTTTATGCCAATCGTGTGACTTCAAACCGGTAAGCTTTCCTTCTTTAGTAAAACACGTTCGGAGCGAGTGCATTACGCCAGTGGGGGTCCGCAAAGATCGAATGGTCTCTTTTACTTTGCGTTCTTGGGCTCCTGTGAAAATCCATGGTGCTTTAGGGAGTTTTATTGATCCATCAGACGCTGTTTGCGGCCATTATTGCTCCATACGATCCACATTTCTAAGGTCAACTCTGGCTCCCAAAGTATCTTTCTTGCCGGTCAGATGGTCCCATAGTAGATTACCCACATTCTTGAATATGTGCATTGGATCGAGCAAGTGATTGAGCATGAGTCAGGGCCAGTATGGTAACTCGTACCATAGAGATAGTCTCTTCATCCCTGGAGGCAATCCGTCATCGCACATCTCCTTCTGCTCTAACCATGCTTGTGCAGACATCCTTGGTGGCTCTCTTCCCAAAAAGCCGTCACGTAACACATGATTATCTGGAAGATATGCTTGATGACCTTCGTAGATTTGCTTCTTCAGTGAGGGTGCCCTACGTGCATTCAGTCTAGGTCCACATGTGACACATGCTCTGTATCCGCTTGTTTGAAGCCCTGCATGTATACACATGATAATAGATCAACTATGGGAAAAAACAAGATTTACAGTGTCTGAGTGAGGAGTGTCAATAGATCACCTAAGCATTCTGTTAGCCCGGGATAGTCATGCATGGTCCACATTAGAATGCCTCTGATCAAAGCATTCTGTCGTCCTGTGTGTCGGCTCATATCCACCACCTCTATGCCAATCCACAATTGTTGTAGCTCTTCCAATAGTGGACGAAGATACACATCCATATTCCCCACTTTATATCGCCCTGGCACAATCAAGCTTAGCCATAGGTGCCCCTTCTTCATAGTCAACCACGGGGGAATGTTGTAGTTGACGATGACCACGGGCCATACACTGTAAGATGTTGATCTTTGACCAAATGGATTTACGCCATCCATAGCCAGGCCTAAGCGCAAATTTCGAGCTTCCCTGGCAAAATCCGACCATTTTCCATCTATATGTTTCCAGGCTACGCAATCTGCGGGAATTCGTAGCACACCATCCGAAGATTTATTCTCCTCATGCCATGATGCTAGGGCGGCCATGGACTTACATTCGAAGAAATGCTTGATGCGAGGAAGGAGAGGGAAATGTCGCAAAACCTTTTGTGGAATTTTTGTCCCGTGGAGATCTACTCGATATCTTTCGGAATCACATTTCGGACACTTCTCCATGTCTATGTATTCCCCTCTGAAAAGAATGCAGTCATTAGGACAAGCGTGGATAGAATTGTAATCCATCCCCAAGTTTCGCAAAATCTTTCTTGCTTCATCTCGGGAATCTGGCATCACATTGTCAGCTGGTAGTATGTGCTCTTTCAGCAATCTACACAACATAAAAATATGATACAGTCGTGTAAAAATCTATCAGATCATTATACATTTAGAGTTTTATTAAAGTAAACTAATTGTAATAGATCACCTAAAAAGCGCTGTGACGCTAGTGTCACTCCATCCAAACTTTGCCTGCATGTTGAGAAGAACCAGGAGTGCTTTCAATCTAGACATACGTGCTCCATTATACAATGGCGTATCGGCTTCACTTTTCATATCATCATAGATAAGCCTTTCTGAATCCATGATCGTCTCGATCATTTCATCAATCTCGGGCTCAAACATTGCCTCGTTGGGAATGTGCTCTGCATGATCATCCCCCGAGCTGTCAGAGGCTACATCTTATGGCCTCACATATTCTGCTTGACCAAAGCGCCTACGAACACGTCTATTGGGTTGCAAGATTGCTGCTTGTTGGCCAGCGTCAGAGTCCGACGAGTTATAATTGGCAACAACTCGATCTATAATAGATGGATCGAACTCGCCAAATTCGCGAACGTGCTGCAAAGAAACACGTCTTGTCCGTCGCACAGCATGCTTGCATTGATTACAAGGACATAAGACCCTCGTTGAGAGATAGGTGTTTCGGTTGGACGGTCCCACATCCTCGTCACTACTCATAATGAGGATAAAAAACTTATAACCTGGACAACAAATTCAATATTCTATTGGCATTCTTCATCTTATCTCTGTCTCTCTCTCTCTCTCTGTCTCTCTCTCTCTCTCTCTCACTCTCTTTACCTCACATTCTCTAGTCATGTCCAATCCCCGCACACCTCGGTCTAGAGGTGCACGGAGATCAGAACCACCGGGTTATAATCTCGTCTTTATTGGTCAATACCTATATTTGTGGGTACAAGAAATCTACACACCCACGTCTACATGATACTGCATGTAGTGGACAAAACCCCTTTGCCTCTTCTCTAGCTGTAGCACTTCACAGCATCTTAACATCTTTTCACAGTAGATCTTTTCACTGTTCGTCTAACTCTAAACCCTAAACCGTAAGTAATTCTTGTGTGGACTCGATCTAACGTAAATAAGCGTAAATCTAACTAAAAATAAACCTAAATCTAATTTAACGTAAGTCTACATCTAACCTAATCTTTAACGTCTTTTGGGATAGTTTCCTACGACGTTAAAACTCTCTTCTTCTTGTGTGTGTGTGTGTGTGTGTGTGGGTAAACCTAAATAAACCTAAGTCTAATCTAATATAACATAAATCTAAATCTAACGTAAATTATGTTATATTAAAAACAAAGAACTAAACTAACAGGGATTATAAGAACCTTAAAACTGATTTAACACATATTTTTTCACATAACTCGGCAAGAGTTGGCATTCTCATCACTAAAGATGTGAGAGTTAACTTCCGGCGGTGACGCTGCCTCATCTCCATCCACATCTGACGACAGCAATTGGCCCTTTAGACCGTTCTTGCTCTTGTTACTAACTTTGAAGTTGCTGTTGAATGACTAGAGGTTGTCTAGATGGTCCTTGTGTCGGGGATGTAGTGACTCTTGCCGCCCTGAAGATCCACCTTCTTCCCTATCTTCTGAAGACATTTCACCAGTACTTTTGGATCGACGGAGCCCACCATGAGTGAAGGCAGCAATACCCTATATTCCATTGAGGGCTTTCTTCACCCGCTTCATGCAGGCATCGCAGTCTATGGAGACCTAAATCTAATCTAATATAACGTAAATCCAAATCTAGCGTAAATAAACGTAAATCTAGTTAAAAATAAACCTAAATCTAATTTAATGTAAGTCTACATATAACCTAATCTTTAACGTCTTTTAAGATAGTTTCCTACGACGTTATAACTCTCTTCTTCTTGTGTGTGTGCTCGTGTGTGGATGTGTGTGCCAATAAAAAGAGATAAATGGTATAACCTTTCTATCACCCATGCCAAGTATGATAGATTGATTATGCCATTTCCCTCTTGAATAATAGGTCTTGAGTTCAACTCCTCGTCGACTAGATCTTTAGGTCTTTTAATTTTAATTAGTTTCCTACGACGTTAAATTAGTTTCTCTCTCTTTCTCTCTCAATGTGTGTGCGTTTTTTTGGATCGTATGCATGTTTTCTCTCTCTTTTCCTCTCTCAATGTGTGCGTTTTTTGTTTATGCATGTTCTCTCTCTCTTTTCCTCTCTCAATGCGTGCGTTTTTTGTTTATGCATGCTCTCTCTCTCTTTTCCTCTCTCAATGTGTGTGTGCATTCTTTGTTTATGTATGTGTGTGTGCGTTTTTGTTTTTGTTTGTACTCTCTCTCTCTCTCTCTCTCTCTCTCTCTCTCTCTCTCTCTCAAAAACACTATGTGTGTGTGTGTATGTGTGTGTGAGAGAGAGAGAGAGAGAGGGAGAGAGAAAGAGGGGAAGGGAACATGAGAATGAGGAGAGGGAAGGAGCATACCTGGCTCTCCTTCCTCTCCTCGTGTGTGTGTGTGTGTGTGGAGAAGAAAAAGAGAGAGAGAGAGAGAGAGAGAGAGAGGGAGAGCGTTACCTGCTCCTTGCTTGAGGGCGCCGAAAAACTCAGATCTGAGATCTGAGTTTTTGGGCGCGCTCGGTTATTTTTTTAGCCCAGTCGGCGTCGCTATGAGTGTCGCTATGAGCGTCGCAAATTTACAAAGAAAGTTGCGACGCTCATAGCGACGCCGGGAATTTTTTTTTTGAGCGTCGCTAATATGAATAGCCTCTTGTAGTGTTAGCAGAACCAGGTGAGGAGTTTAAACCAGTCTTTATTGCTCAAGACCTTACCAAAACTGAAGAGGCTATACTTAAAGAGCTCCTCAAGGAATACAAGGATATCTTTGCTTGGACATATCATGACATGAAGGGCGTTCCACCTTCTGTGGTGCAACATACAATTCCCATGATCAACACTGCTAAACCCGTCCAGCAACGACCCTATCTAATGAATCCTAAGTACACCAAAATTGTACAAGAGGAGATTGAAAAACTTATCCAATGTGGATTCATATACCCGATTGAGCACTCAGAATGGGTTTCTCCAATAGTCATTGTGCCAAAAAAGAATGGGAAACTAAGAGTGTGCGTGGACCTCAAGAAAGTTAATGCAGCTACTAGGAGAGATCATTATCCCTTGCCATATTCAGAACTTGTACTTGAGAGAGTTGCGGGCAAGGAAGCTTATAGCTTTTTAGATGGGTACTCTGGTTACAATCAAATCACAATTGCATTAGAGGACCAAGCTAAAACTGCTTTTATCACAAAGTTTGGAGTGTTTGCATTTCGTGTTATGGCTTTTGGCTTAACAAATGCCCCTGCTACATTCCAACGATTAATAAACACTACGTTTAAAGAATTTCTAAGGGAGTTTTGTGAAGCTTTCCTAGATGACCTTTGTGTTTATTCTTCTTGGGAGAAGCATTTGTTATATCTACGAAAAATATTTGAAAGGTGCAGATTTTATCGCATCTCATTGAACCCTTTCAAATGCCAATTGGGTTAAGCATGGAGTCATTCTAGGGCATATAGTGTCCAAGAACGGGATATCCACAGATGAGAGTAAGATTAAAGCCATTGCCGATTTGCCACCACCTACGAACTATAAAGGACTTCAAAGATTTATGGGCCATGTTGGTTATTATCGAAGGTTTATTTTAAACTTTGCCGAGATAGCGCGTCCATTGTACATGCTTCTTATCGAGTTTCACTGGACGGACGAATGTCATCAATCTTATGAGTTATTAAAGAAGGCCCTAACAAGTGCTCCAATCCTGCGAACACCTAATTGGAATGTACCTTTTCATGTGCATATTGATGCATCAAACTTTGCTATTGGGTGTGTTCTAACTCAACCAGGAGAACATAAATTGGACTACCCTATTAGCTTTGCAAGTCGCCAATTAAATGATGCCGAGATGAACTACACTACTATAGAGCGCGAAGGTCTAGCTATGATTTACGCAGTAAAGAAATTTCACTATTACCTTCTTGCTGCCAAGTTTGTGTTTTATGTTGATCATCAAGCATTGCTATATTTGGTAAACAAGTCGTGTTCCACGGGTCGAATTACACGATGGTTGTTAATTCTTCTTGAGTTTGACTTCACCGTTGTTGTGAGGCCTGGGAGGAAACATGTCATGGCGGATCATTTATCTCGTATCCCTAATGGCGAAGCTCCTACGGGGGTTGATGATGAATTGCCTGATACTCCTTTGTTCATTGTTGAGACAATGCCTGAATGGAGTGAAAAGATTGTTAACTTCTTAGTTAATGGTTTTCCACCCAAAGAGCTGCGAAAAGATATAGCTCGAAAATTAATCAAGGAATGCGAACCCTATTGCTTACTGGCTGGAACTCTCTATAAGAGAGGAAAAGATGATGTTCTTAGACGCTGTGCCCGCGAGGATGAGTATTTATATATTCTACAAGAGGCACACATGGGCGTAGCTGGTGGTCACTTTTCAAGAAAGTTGGCTGCCCGAAAGATCTTACAGTCAGGCTATTGGTGGCCCACTCTGTTTAAGGATGCATCACTTTTTGCAAAGGGATGTGATGAATGCCAATGCTTCAAGAAGCCACAAAGAAGGGATAGGATTCCTCTACATCCCATCAAGGTAACCCAACCATTTGAAAAGTGGGGCTTAGACTTTGTAGGACCGATTAGTCCGGCTGCACGTAACACGCAATCACGATATATCATTGTGGCTATCGACTATGTAACCAAATGGGTTGAAGCAAAAGCAACACGAAAGGCGGATGCAAAAACAACAGCTAAGTTCCTCTTTGAGAACATTATCACACATTTTGGATGCCCCTTTGAACTTGTGATCGAGTGACAATGGAACTCATTTTATAAATGAAGTAATAAAAGAACTCACATCAAACTTCATGATATCTCACCACAAGTCTACACCCTATTATCCCCAAGCAAATGGCCAAGCTGAGAGTACCAACAAAACTCTCATCTCCATTTTGACAAAGACAGTCGGGGCTCATCGCACTGATTGGGACCTAAAGCTTACATCAGCTTTATGGGCTTATCGTACTGCGTATAAAGTTGCTATTAATTGCACACCGTTTAAAATGGTGTATGGCCTAGAAGCAGTTATGCCATGGGAGTTTGTCATTCCTAGTCTTTGAGTAGCTTCTCAAGAAGGTTGGGATGGTAACCCCTTAGTGGAGTGATTATATATCCTGGAAAAGGCTAGATGAAGAAAGGAAATTAGCTGTGCAAAATGCTCTAGTGGAGAAGGATAGGAGAAAGAAGTGGTTTGATAGCCATTTAAAGGATAAAGACATCAAGGTTGGTGATAAAGTTCTTATGTACGGGGTACGTAATGAAAAGAAGAAATTGAAATACGCTGGTAAGGGACCATATCGAGTGTGTGAAATTACCCCTCAAGGGACCATTCGTGTGGAGACTCTAGATGGAGTTGAAACCATTGGATTCCTTAATGGGAGTAAATTCAAAAGATATTATGATCCTCTAAGCCAGGAAGAGTTGCAAGCCATCCATCAAAAGAAGGCTGCCAAGGAACAAGCAGAGCTTAGAAAAATCCAAGCAAGAGTTGAGGCTCGAGAACGACAACAACGTCTTAGACGCCAACGAGAGGCTAATCTGGGAATCACGCAAGCATTTTTCGAGGACACAGATGACGACTCATTAGAATCTGAGCCACCCCTACGATAACCAATTGAGCTAAATAGCCCCTATGGGAAAGTACTATACAATGCCTTATTAGATACGGGAGCTAAACACAATTTGTTATCCTATGGAGTTTGGTGTCAATTAGGGAAACCGACCCTATCCCCAAGTACGATGCAAGTCAAGGACATTAATAAAAAGAAAAGTGCTATTCTTGGAGTCCTTCAGACCCCTGTTGTCTATGACAATGGAAGCATAGTGTAGAGGTTTCTAGTCATGCCCGCGGGAGCTATGGAAGGCAACGTAAACCTGGGACGCACGTGGATGTTGGCAACCAAATGCACTATTGATTGGGATACTGGTAGTGTCACGACGCGACCACCGATTCTTACCCCTATCATTCAAGCAAAGTCACCTACGTTGCAAACTCTAGCAAAGTTGAAGGATAGCCAACATTCACAAGCCAAGGTGGTTAACTCGTCTTTGCCGGCTACCCATGAACCTAGCACTTCAACACTTGTAGTTGCAGCAAGCAGTAATATTGCAAGTACTCAACCTGCACGACCTAAGAGTACATATCAATGGATCCCCAAGGCCTTACTTCCAACTACCTCAACCCTCCCATCCATTCCAAGAAAAAATTTCCCCGGAAAACCAAGAGCGCGCCCTAGGAGAGTCAAGACCAAATTACGATGGATTCCAAAACAACTATTAGAAGCCCAAGGCTACTATGATGGAAATGAGCAAATTTGGGTACCTAAACGTAAAATGTGTCCTTCCCTATCGACAACAAACCCATATGAGTGAAACAGTGTAACGCTAAAGTCAATGGCAGACCGTGGGAAGAGAAAGATCACAGAATGCTACACACCTAGTCCAGAGCTAGTTTGGGCTCCAAGGCAAAACCAATTTATTCCACCTAGCTCAGGAAGGGGGGAATTCCATGAAGCTTCTAGCTCCTCATGTAATACATTCATAGAGGTAAAAGCTTCTACACAGCCTCCACCTAAAATAGTGGACCTCCATGAAGCTACAAAGGAATCCACACCTTCCAGTGTTCAAGAATCACCTGATGAACCACTTCAAGTTCGATCCTGGGAGAGTACCTTACCACCCTTGCAACTCGACGAGGCACCTAAGGTAATAGAAAACTACTGGCAAAAATCTTCACCTATAACAACTTGGAACAACTGGTTTCAAAGGGTGACGACATCATTTCAAACGGTATGATCTACCCAAGGAAGGGGGGAGTGTTTGTGGATATCCATTATTCACTTGCTTCCCTCTCAACCTTTCTCCCTGACCTCTTAATCTCCAATCTTCGGGAATGTATATATAAAGCCTTATACTCACAAAAACAAGATAAAAAAGTAAAAGAGCAAGAGCCATAACACAAAATCATAAAAACAAATTATGCACAAGAACACGACCCTTGTAATATTTGCACTCTAACCATCATCTATTTGCGTGTACAGATATGGCTAGTACGCTAGAGTCATCCACTCCTGCCTTGGGCGAGAGGTACCCTCGTTACTTTTCACAAATATTTCACATGGTCTTTCCAGTGCTTGCATGTGAATGGGATTTGATAGGTACGCTAGCATGTGAGAGGAATTTTGAGGAGTTAGAATGGTTGATACGTCTCTTGACCACGTCTGATCCATACTTAGTAGAGAGCGTTTCTCCCATTGCACAAGCCTACCCTTTTGACCAAGATGACTATAGGCGTCTAGTGACCTTCTTAGTAAACATGGGCACCTATGATGAAGAAGAAAATGTACAGAACTACACGGATGGCACATATGGTCTCATGGATGATGACTTTGTTTATCTCGACGATGAGGATAGGGGTTTAGCCTTAGGGTTTCCCCCCAACCTCTACAATATCCTATTCCCTTGACTCTCTAGGGGGAGTGCAAATAATTAGGTTAGGGTTCCTTATGTTTTTTGTTGTGTTCAATAAGTGTTGGTACCTTTTCCCACTAATGTGCCTCCTGGAGGTATTCCTTTTGTTTCCTAGTGTGTACAGGAGCGTGTTGCTATTGATAGGATTTGGACCTTCATGGAATCTTTATCTCGACTCACTCTTCAAATCAAGCGCGACCATCGACACAAACAGGTGTTTCTTGTCCATTAGCATTGCCCCTTATCTTTTTTGCATCTATGATTGTCTGCTTTAATTGTGATTGGTAGCCTAATATTCACCGCAGTTGCTTAGTATCAAACATTTAATTCAATGTAATTTTTTGTCATAATCACTTGTCTAGGTTTAAAAATCAAGCAGTCCGACTAAGCTAGTTTGACCAAGTTAGGTGTTAGAGATCTTCTCTTAATACCATGGGGAATGCCTTCCTAATAATCAATGGTTACTTAGGTTCTTAATCCAATTTAGGCAGCATTGTGTGAAATGTACTAGGGCTTTCTAGTGGGCTTGACCCTATTGACCTTTAGCTTAAGTATTATAAAGGGAGTCTACTAGTGTGATGAGCCTGGGGAGGTGTATCAGTGTTATATGACTCCCCAAGGTTACAAAATTAAAATGCTGAAAATGAACAAACAAAAAATCAAAGTGCCACAATGTAAAATCTTAAGCTGGAAGAGAAATCTCAGCTTGATTTGGTACTTCACTCACATGTATTGCCTAAGGTACTAGAGCCCTAGAGGTTCTCAGTGTGGGCGCTTTTCCTTGAAAAGCAAAAAACCCAAGGCATACAAAATAAGCACACACATCAAATTGAATCACTGTGAAAACACTTTGGGGGGTCAAAGAAAAGGTAATCAGTCAGGCGATGATTTCATGAGAAATTCTTTTTATCGTAGCTTAACTACAAGGTCCTCTAGGTATAGCCTCTAGTCAGCCCTCGAACATGAATACTTGGCTCTCGCGATTAAACAACTTAATTGACCACAGAAAATTAAGAAGCTTACCCATGGTATTAATATTCGATCTCTAGTGCCTTTCGACTGTCAAATTAGCGACCCCAGACTTGTTTAATTTTTTACCTTTACATCTGTTTATGCATTTGATTACATCTGTTTATGCATTTGATTACATTGCAATTTAATGTTCATTGCTGACAAATTGTTTGAAATTCTTTTACCATTCAATTTGTCTACCTAAAACTGCATATGCTTTTTAATCACTTATGAGAATGCAATTACTGTGCCAATGTTGTTTGATTTTGCAGTGACTGAATAAGGCTAAGGACATTCATCTCAAATGGTCTTTCACTTCGACGAACGAACTTCAACTCAATAGCTTTCGAGGACGGAATCTACATCAGGAAGGGGGGCATGTTAACCCTCACGGCTCACGGACACCCCATCACCTACGACGAACGTGTATTATGTATTTGGTAGAGTCAGGTACTGGGCTTGTCGGACCAATAGGAAAAGGGTAAGAGTGATCGCCGATGAGAGGCACACTCTAACTGGGACATTCAAGGGATTAGTTGGCTAAGCATGGGCGCCCAAGTGTGAATGGGGTGAGCTCATATAAAAGCCAACTAAACCTAAAATTCACTTATTCTCTCATTTGTGCAATAGAAGAGTGCTCTTGCTCCATCTCCATCTCCATCTTCTTCTTCTTCACCTCCTTGTGTGTGTGTGTGTATGAGAGAGAGAGAGAGAGAGAGAGAGAGAGAGAGAGAGAGAGAGAGAGAGAGAGAGTGAGAGAGAGAGCGCGATCGAGCATTGCGGCGGCACGACGGTGGTGAAGCGGTTGAGCGCGACGTAGCGGCGTCTCCTTCTTCTTCGCGGCGAGGAATCCTCCACGGCAGGAGCATAGAGCGGTGAGTGACACACCATTGCCCTCTTTTGAGCTTACTAGTTAAGCTAGTTGTGTGCTTGGAGCCGTCTATGGCTCGCACACAGTGTTAGGCAAGGCCCTTGCTTTGACAGTGCGGCAAGGAGTGCACACCCCTACCACTGAAAAAGAGCCTCTTGGCTCTTCCATATCAAAGCCTTTGCCATGGCCACTTTGCGTTGGTCCCCTAACACTATAAAAGAGCCTTCTCGGCTCTTCCATACCAAAGCTTGATAACACAGCTCCAACCTTTGCAACGTCCATTGTCTCCACTATCATGTTTGTTTCGAGGAGTGCGATCATACGGAGGGTTGAATGCAACTTGTGTGCATCCGTGATAGACATTCAATTGTGCGGTGAGTAAGTATTATCATTTTTTGATTTTTGACATTGAGAACGCAATTAACGAACACATCGAAAATTGCATGCTGCCGTGGGGATGGCACATTCCCACGTATTATGATAATTTGAGGAGGACTGTGCAAACTCTCCTATGCAAGGAAACTTGCTTTTTTTTTTTTGCAACATAAAAATGAACCAACAAACAATTAATAACATTGATGTTTTGTTTGATCACTTACAAATATTGAGCTCAACAAAACTCTAACCTTCCTTGTGATTTTTTGTGAGGTACACCTTTGAAACATGACGATCGGTATCTCAAACACACTCTCAGGCGAAAAAGCCTAGCATGCCTTGATGAAAACTCTCTCTCTCTCTCTCTCTCTCTCTCTCTCTCTCTCTCTCTCTCTCTTTCACGTCTCGCCTCCCAATTAATAAATATCTCAGACATTGCTAATAACATAAAATAATAGAACTTAGTCCATTTTTTTTCATTTGAGAAGTGTTGAAATGGAATATACAATTTTCAATACTTTGCTCAATCTCAATTGGATGCGAATGTAGCTAACTAAGCTATTCAGTGTAGTTTAATTCAAGAATCTGATTTATATCCGTTTTCTAGTAGTTTTTCCAGAATTGCAATTAAACCGTTTTCTACAAAGTAAATCATGGTACACTAGTTCTATTCTAAACGTTACAGCTTCCACTTTTTTTGGCCCACCAAAAGCAACGAGAGTAAGACCACTACGTGCAAACCAGAGCAATGCGATCCTTGACCCTTGACGGTTCTTGTTGACAAAAGCGGCTGCCGTATGCGTCTTCAAAACAGGTTTGTCTACTGCCCCATTTTCCACTGTCCTGTTCTTTGATGGAAACGAAGAAAGATGCTTTGTCCTAGCTAAAAGGTTAGCTACAAGTGACAAAAACCTTTTGAAGCTGAAGAGTGTTGCTCTAAGCTCATTGAACTGCTTCCATTCTTGTATGTAGTTTAAATGCAGCGAAATGGTTTGTTTCAGAGAGACATGCTCTGCCACATAACTCGTCAAGAGTCATCAAGCAAAGTTGCAGTTTTGACAGTCTGATGTTGATTTTTATATGTATGTATTCCTGTTTTTGCATCTACGTCGATATTTTTGTTAAGATCAAGGGGGCAAAGAGCTATGTGCCTCTTATCTTGCGCAAGAACATCATCTCAGAGTGGATTGGTTAAGCGGATGCGGATGTGGTCTTAGAATTGTTTTAGTTTCAGGTCCTCTCACTGGACTATATAGAGTATGCCTTGACAAATTTGGGTTTTGTCATCGTTGACGTCATCCTATCGTATTATGCTTGCTGCTCAATGCAGTTCTGTATGGGACTTGTTTATGAGGTTTGGGTAAAACAAGGGAAATCAAATGAGCGGCTTCATTCTTTTCACTGTCTGCATGTGGCATTTTTATTGATCGGGATCCATAGGGGTTGAGATAGGTTTACACTCAGGCATACCAAATGCTTCCAACAATTCTTAAATATAGCGCTCGTGGGAGAGAAAGATGCCCCCCTATGTCTGCCATATCTCCAATCCAAGAAGCAAGACAAGATCTATCATCTCAAACTTCTTAGCCAAAGTCTCCATAATTATGTGGATATGCTCAACATGTAATCACAAGATCATCCACATAGAGGATAACAAGTGTCACCAATCCTCCCTCACGTTAAATGTATAAATCAGGGTCTGCAGAAGATTGTCGAAAGGAGTGTCGTAGGAAGAAAGACTCTTCTGGTACCACACTCGAGGGGCTTGCTTTAGGCCATAGAGAGCCTTTAGCAACCTACATACCATGTTTGCAAAGTCGGGATCCTCGAACTTTGGGCCGACGATGTCGATGATGATGAGGACGACGACGAAACGGGTTGAAATCTGAAAACTATAAGGGCTGAAATCTGCAAATCTTTATCTGCTGAAGTCTAACTCTATGTCGGGGATGATGTCGATGACGACGATGCGACGACGACCCGTTGAAAACGTAGATGCTGAAATCTACGTTTTTCGGGCTGAAACTGTAAACCTTGCGAAAACTGATCGTGCGGCGAGAAACTGCTGCGAGAAAGTGAGATCTGTGAGGTTCGGGACTTGATCTGTGGTGTTTAAGGGCTGAAAATTGAAAACGCTGAGGTTTCTTGATGTTCCGTCGTGGTGAATCTGCAAATCGCTAGGGCTGATCTGCAAATTAAAAATGCTAGGCTGAAAATGGCTCTGCTGCCAGATGGCCTGCAACTGCAAAACGCTAGGTCTCTTGTTGAGTCTTCTGCCGCCAGGGATCTGCAAGAGCAAAAACGTTGGCTGATTTGGTCCAAAAACGCTAGGTGGTTGCTGTGGAGCAAAAACACTAGGGCTTGGGTTGTGCTGAGAAGTTGCCTGTCGAGTGAGTGCTCCTGCTGCCTCTTCTGTCAATTAGTGCTAGCTTAGGTTTGCTTATATACAAACTTATTCAATTTGCCCTACCTACTTTTTAACAAAAGTCACTTAAAAATAATAAGTGAAAAATGTCAAAAAATAGAGAAAATAGTTTAAATGTAATGGAAAATTTTCCTGAAGGATTTTGATGGATTCCGATGGGAATGCTTATGATCATGCTGTGTGCAACCAGAGGATATGTATCCATACAAAGTGCCCGAGCATGCACGGTCTGTGAACAGACTCACAAAAGTGTCAGAACACTTCTAATCCAGATTGACTGAACCCTTGTCGTGGTGTAGCTTGTCCACGGACACATAGGGTTGGATGTGTCACGTGACATAAAGTGAACATTTTTTGTGAGATTATTTTGAGAGCATGAACAATATGATTAACTTAATTAACTTGGCATGAACAATATGATGTTCAACTTTCCAATAGCCAATTTTCTATGTATACAAAATCAAGCTAAGGCAAGTAAATTGATGGATGATCCCATCTTGATATGAGTACTAGATTACTAGCCCATAGCAACCTTTTTATATGAGTAAAAATACCCGACTATCCGCATGCAAGCTGCAAACAAAAAATTGCATTAGATTATTCTCAAAATGCAAAACAATAAAGCCGCCATCCACATGAACGATATGATTGACAGAGCTCCATGTGCGCATAGTATCAGACTGCCTTGTGCTAGTCACTTCGAACTACCTTGCCTCGAGCTGCCTTAGTCTCACCGCCTCCTCTGCAAACTCAAGATGCACGCATAAGAGATCTCTTCCAAGGCTGCGTTCAAACGAGCCGAAGGAAGGGATGTTCAAAGGGGCGTGTGCAGGCAGTGACGAGCGTTCATTGGTGTAGAAATGAGGAGGAGTTTCCGGACCCACCAGAGGATTGGGTGAGCCCCCGGCCCCCCCTCCCCCCCCTGCATCTTCCGCCTGCTTTTTCAACGCCCACGAGCTCATCATCCAATGGTCTTTTTGAGTAGGAAGCTTTTGGTTTGTTGCTTTGCTGACACTTAATGTTTCTTCTACCATAGTCGCCACCTTGTGTGAACAGGTAGAGCGGAGGCAAAGGAAAGAGCGAGGGCTGCCGCCGGTCGCTTCTGAACCCACCCTAAGTTCTACCCGTCCTAGGGAATCTCGCAAGATTCCAGGTAAAACTACAAAGGGGAGTCGGGACCCTTCAATTAAGAACCATTTAACTAAAAGGTTTAAAAATTTGTCATACAGCAGGGAAGCCGCGCACTGATGGGCACGAACTCAGGTCGTGGAGCTCTAAACGTACTAGTCGCCTTCTGCAAGCGTCTGAAAGGAAACGGTCTTTACAAGAAATTGATATTTTCGCGCGCAGTCCATTTTATTGCTTGATTGCGGGCAGGGTGGATATGCCCACCGAATGCCCATTTCGCTTTGTAGGTGAGGATTTTTCTCCGATTATTCTTACCGGAAGTTGCTGCTTGGGTGCTTGCGGCAGCTTCAAAGCCATAGATTATGGTGAAGAAATAGACAGACATGGATTGTTAGAGGGCACAATGGTTAGAAATACTCTTATTGATAAGTGTGCCAAGTGCGGTGTGCTTGTGAAAGCACAAGAAGTCTTTGATAAACTCCTTCAGAGAAATGTTATTGTTTGGAATGCATTACTTTCTGGTTATTCTGAACATGGGCAGGGTGAAAAATTGCCAGAGCGTTTGCAGAAGGAAGGTGTTTCATTGATGAGTAAAACATGTGTAAGCATGTTGAAAGCTTGTGGCATCTTCGTTTCTATAGAGGAATGCATTATATTACAGGCTGAGATTGAGAAGAGGCTTGCAAGGAGAGCTTGCTGTGGGCCGTTCATTAGTCGATACATTTGCCACGGGTGGCTTCCTCTCTGAAGTGCATCAGTTCCTTGCAAAGCTCCCAGGGAGAGATGTTGATACATTGTTAACCTTGCTCTCTAAACTTGATTGTTACCATAAGTTTTTTATCTTGTTAATCAGAGTTATCTTGAGGGTCACGCTCTGGCTACTGTTTATATCCAAAGCTTGTGTCCCCATAGGAGCTGTAGAACTAGGCAGGGAAATTCATGCAGAGGTTGAAAGGAAAAGACATTACAGGATGCATACAAGACAATGCGTAAGTCACAAGAAGAGTTTTTTGAAGCAGGAATGTTGCCACAGCCTTCTGTTGAAGATGTCAATCGCATCTTGCGTACCGTCAGGAAGATGCCTGGTCGATTTTCTTTATCCCATTTGCATCCCTTCATGATTAAAAGTGGCTTGGATGCTCATGTGTCAGCAGGAAATCACCTTGTGGTGGTGTTAATACAAAGTGGAAACATCCCTGGGGCTCACCTGGTATTTGAGAGGTTGGCACATCCGAATGTGGGGTCCTGGAATGCTCTCATTGGGGGTTATAACAATTGCAACCAGTCGCAGTTTGCACTGACTTTGTATGAAAAGTTTCAAGACGTTGACTCTCTAAAGCCGACGGGATACACTTATGTTGAGTTGCTCAAGGCTTGTAAGAAGCTGAAGGATATGGAGAGGGGCCTCCTCTTACATTCTGAGGTTGCTACAACAGACCTTTTGAAAACAGACCCTTTTGTAGGCAGTGCCTTGCTTGATATGTACGCTAAGTGTGGATCACTTTCTAAAGCACATCAAGTTTTTGATGAGCTTCCAGCTAAAGACGTTGTCACTTGGACTGCATTGATTGGGGGGTATGCAGAACATGAGCATGGTGAGGAAGCTCTCGAGTTGTTTGGTTTAATGCGGCAACAGGGCTTTTTGCCAAATGCAGTTACATTCATCTGTAGCTTGAAGGCTTGTGGAAGCAAAGGATTTAGAGACAGAGGGGAAGTGATACATGCAGAACTTGAGAAGAAGGGTCTTCTTGAAGGTGATGTTTTTATTGGCAGTGCTCTGGTTGACATGTATGTGAGATGCGGTTCTCTTTCTGCAGCGAAGAAAGTGCTGGACACACTTCCGACAAGAAATGTAGTCCTGTGGAATACCTTGATCGCAGGATATGCTGAAAATGGGCTTGGTAACGAAGCACTTGGCTGTCTTGAGCAGATGCATCTGGAAGGTGTTCTCCCTGACGCTGTTACCTTTTTGCTGAGCTTGAAGGCTTGTGGCAGCATAGGACAATGTGACTTGGGACAAGAATTACATGCTGAGGTTGAAAGAAAGGGAATACTTGGCAGTGATCCTAATTTGGGCAACACCTTGGTGGATATGTACACCAAATGTGGTTTGCTCGACTTAGCTCAAGAGGTGTTTGATAAGCTTCCACTGAAAGATGTTGTGTCATGGACAGCCCTGATTGTGGGATATTCTGAGCAGGGGTTTTGTGACGAAGCAATCAAGCTTTTTGAGGAGATGCAATGTGAGGATGTTTCTCCAAATAGTGTAACTGTGATTTGCTGTTTGAGGGCTTGTGGCATCATAAAAGCCATAGATAAGGGTGAAGAATTACATGCTTACAGTGATAGACATGGACTGTTAGAGAAAGACATAGTGGTTGGCAATAGCGTTATTGATATGTATGCCAAGTGTGGAGTGCTTGTGAAAGCACAAGAGGTTTTTGATAAACTCCTTGAGAGGAATGTCGTCTCCTGGAATGTATTATTAACAGGCTATTGTGAACATGGGTGGGGTGAGAAAGCACTAGAGTGTTTCAAATTGATGCAACAAGAAGGTGTTTCGCCAACGACTATAACCTTTGCGTGCATCTTGAAGGCTTGTGGCATTGTAGGTTCTGTAGAGGAATGCGCTCTATTACACACTGAGATTGAAAAAAGGGGTTTGCTAGAAGTAGACCTTGTTGTTGGCAATGCATTGGTTGATACCTACGCTAAGTGTGGCTTCCTTTCTGAAGCGCAGCGAGTGTTTGAAGGGCACCCATTCAAAGATGTTTTGACATGGTCAATCTTGATCTCTGGATATTGTGAATATGGTCGTTGCCATGAAGCTTTTGAGTTTGTTAAGCAGATGCAGCTTGATGGTCACTCATGGGATACTGTCACGCTTATTTGCATGTTGAAAGCTTGTGCTTTCATAGGAGATGCAGAACTGGGTAGGGAAATTCATACTGAGGTTGAAAGGCAAGGACTGCTGCAAAAAGACATTCTTGTTGGTAGCACTTTGGTCGACATGTATGCAAAGTGTGGAGCTATTGTGAGAGCACAGGAAGTGTTTGAAGAGTTATCCATCCGAAATGAAATAACTTGGAATGCTCTGATTGTAGGACTTGCTGCACATGGGCATGGTGAGCAAGCACTTCGGTATCTTGGACAGATGGTTTATGAAGGTTTCTCTCCAGATTCTGTCACCTTTGTTGGCAGCTTGATAGCATGTGCCAGCATAGAAGCCATAGACAAGGGTCAGGAGTTACACGTGGAAGTTGAAAGAAGGGGCTTCTTTGAGAGAGATCCTTCTATTGGCAGTGCTTTGGTTGATTTTTACACCAAATGTGGCTCACTTACCATGGCACAAGAAGTGTTTGATAAGCTTCCATTCAAAAATCAGGTCACATGGACCACTTTAATTGCAGGTTATGTAGAAAAAGGGTACGGGGATGCTGCTCTTGAATGTTTTGAACAAATGCAATTAGAGGGTATCTTTCCTGATGACCTGACATTTGTCTGGAGCTTGAAAGCATGTTGTATTGTAGGGGCATTAGAAAAGGGTGAAGACATACAGGCAGAGATTGAAAGAAGAGGGTTGTCAAAAAATGCTACCATTGGGACCGCCTTGGTTAATATGTATGCTGAGTTTGGTTTGCTTACAAGAGCACAAGACATATTTGACAAGCTCCCAGCTAGAGATGCTGCTACCTGGAATGCATTGATAGCTGGTTATGCCAACCATGACCATGGTGAGAAGGCTGTTTTGTGTCTTGAGCAAATGGAGGCAAATGGTGTTAGCCCAGATGCTGTCACAATGCTTTGCAGTTTGAAAGCTTGTGGAATGATTGGGGCCACAAGCAAAGGCCAGATGCTACATACTGATGTTGAAAGATTCGGGTTGCTGGAGACTGACCTTTTTGTCGGCAACACAGTGGTGGCTATGTATGCAAGTTGTGGCTCCTTAGCGAGAGCTCAGCAAGTTTTTGACATTCTTCACCGTCGGGATGTTGTTACTTGGAATGCAATGATGGTGGCATATGTAAAGCAAGGGCTTGGAGGAGAAGCGCTTGAGCTTGTTGATCGTATGCAACTTGAGGGTGTTGCTCCAAGTGCTGTTACATTCATCTGCAGTTTGAAAGCCTGTGGCAGTATAGGAGCGTGGGATGTTGCGGCTGAGATACATGCTGAGATTGAACGGCAGGGTTTCTTGGAAACGGACCAATATATTGGCAACACCTTGGTCGATCTGTATGCCAAGTGGGGTGTTCTTGCCAAAGCACAGGAGGTGTTTGACAAGCTTCCCTTTCAAGGTGTGGTCTCCTGGACTGCACTGATGAAAGGATATGCCCAGCTTGGTGAAAGTGAAAGTGTCTTCAGCACTTATGAGAAGATGCTAGGAAAGGGCATAAAGCCTGATCCAGTAACTTTTGTAGTCATTCTTAGTACTTGCAGTCGTTCACGTCTGCATACGAAATCACAAACATTTGTTGATGTAATGAGTGAGCAGTATGGCATAACCCCAAGTCTTGAACACGACAACTGTGTCGTAAGCCTTTTAGGCCACACTGGCGAACTAGACGGGGCTTTATCGTTGATCAACCAGCGGCCCTTGTGCTCCAACCTTGGAACATGGCGAATCGTTTTAGATGACTGTGCAAAACTGGGAAACACAAGGCTTGGAAAGCAGGCCTTTGAGCATGCAGTCCATCTGGATCAAAGGGCTCCTGTAGGTCAACTTTCCAAGTCCATATTTTTCAGGCATTGAGTTGCTTGGAACTCCAGGGTCGGGGGCATTGAAATTGTGTTTGGAGAGGGAGGCTTCTTGCAGTGTCCTTGCCCTTTTAGTGACCTTGGAGGTAACCCGCTCATTGCAACAGCCATAGATGCACACGAAGAGCAAGAGCCTCAAGTTGAAGTCATCCTATATGAGAAGCCTACTAATGATGGAAATCTCATCCTTCCCCCTTTGGTGTATGGCAATCTTGTAGAGACTCTAGAGCAGAAGCCATATGATTAAAGAGGAGGCTGATGAAACTCGAATTTCTTATACAAATGGTCCAAAATACCCAACCCTTTTGAGTCATTTTAAGGAGGAAAGATTTTGAGACTCATTCCTCCTACTCGAAGGAAAGCTCTTCTTCATGCATCTCATTGATGATGACTTGGCATTCCTTACCTGATTCTCATTGCTTGATGTTTAGATGGTCTAATGACTGATAATACATCGACACAATCTTGAAAACTCTTTTTTGAGGACAATTCCTCAAATTTCCGAATGATGAAGAGCCATATCATGTAATGCATAGCTTGGGCAAGGTTAGGACATAGCCCTCAATACTAACCACAATGTAAGTACCGGTATCTTAATTGAAGACAAGCTGCCATTTAAGAGGAGAAAGGTGACTTGATCACGTGAGAGGACGGTGTTGTAATGCATTTTTTGCAATTCAAAAAATCACTAAGTTTATTTTGGAAGTTTGCTTGCTTGCGTTTGGGTGTGGCATGTGGATGTTGCAATGTACAGAGGGTACATAGTGTGGTGCATTTTTGGCGGTAATATAGGAGGTGGGGCCCTTGGGTATGGTGCCATCTATCTTGAGCTGCTGTGATGGAAGAACATTTTTTAAATGCAAATATGTATACATGAAGTGCAAAGTGATGGAGTGCTTATTTGCCTAGAAAGTTCGACACATGCAGTCACCGACTGGATGTGGAAACTGATGTGAGAGGCCATTCATAGTGTATTTGGAGGCAATGGGATTCACATGCATTTAAAAACTGAAACTGCTTCTGAAGTAGGTAATAACATTTGTGTGTTGGCTTGTTTATAAGAGAGCTGAGGGTGCCATGGAATGTGTATTTGTGGAGTTTTAAAAACATGAGCGATTTGTGCAAGGCAAATTGGTGCTGTATGAAGTCATACAATGCACACGACAAAATAATGGTGGGCCACATCTACTTTTTGAGCGGAACTGGCATCGATCGGGGCTCATGTGCGCACTACATCAGCTGGAGCTGTGGGAGGCGAAAGGGATTTGTTCTTGGGGGTTTTGAGAATTTGGTTTTATTGGTTGAGAGAGTGGTCTTTTATGTGTGCTTTATTTTGCTTAGTTGGCATCTGCACATAATTCCATTCTTGGGGTTCAACAATTCTTCTTGCAAGCAGCCTCTTGTCGGCTGAAATTTGCACAAGCAATAGTGATATGTGTTACCATGGTGAAAGTTATAAATCTATAGTAAATTTTCCCATGATTTATTTTGATCCACCACAGAGAGAGGTCTCAAAGGAAGCTTGAAGTTCCACAAGCTCACTATTTCATTGTGCAAGTGAAGAGCTCACTTTTTGAGGAAAGGGAAAAGGTATGTAGTCTACAAAGAATGTTTTTTTTTTGCTTTTTAGTTGCTTTTTATCAAAATTTATCAGCCATAGTAATGAGCCATATCGACATTTTTTGATAGGCTCATATGATCCTAGAGTGAGAGTATGTATATATGAGTGTATAAAATAATTTTGGCTAGTTTTTGATCAAATAATAATAATTTCCAATAATTTTCTTTAATTTTTAGATAATAAGGATAAAAATTTAATAAAGTGAGCCAGGAAACTCAAAATCTTCTGAAAGAAAATGCCGAATTAACAAAGCAAGAGCTTCAAGCATGTCAACATTGGAAGAATTTGCTACAAGTTAAACTTTGGGCCAACTTACAATGGATCAAAATTACAAAATCAAGGGCAATTAGCGATCGAGCAACCAAATGATAAACCGTCTGAGTCATAGGTGATATATTATGAGAATTTGGGACAAGCAACGTAAGTATGCGCTTGCCAAACCGGATAGGTTAAGCACATGTAAGAAAAATGGGGCAAACTAGGGCTCATTTTCATTTGTCAGAGAGAGAGAGAGAGAGAGAGAGAGAGAGAGAGAGAGAGCTTTGTAACCCAGAGCTACACTGTCCTGTTTTTGCCTACCGTGAGCACTCAGAGCAACCATACTCCACCAGATTTGGTAGGAATGATCCTCTAATTCAACAAGGATGCTCTTCTACTATTCAAGGACAAAAGTATATAACTCACTGCACAAAAAAATTCAAATCGACCGCATGGACATTAATCCAAACTGCTTATTTGCAAACTGTCAAAGCTATTAGGAGCACCAAATCTTGTCCAAATGCAAAAGGATTTCACCAGTGATCACAATACAATTTGGGGTGGAGATTGAATCATAATTGAATTTATTACACAAGGCAAAGCATGTGGTGAGGTTGGTGGGTAGCTCATCCACCAAACCCACAAAGAGAAGGACCGAAGGATAGAGCTCTAGGGCCAAAACACCCGATAATGAGGCCATAAAGTCAAATTCCGAGCTAAGAGGAGAGATCAGGGAAAAAAAGCAAGAAATCCCTTCAGAGTACCAGTCCATTAAAGAGGCGTAAGATATCACCATCTCTTTGGTGCGGAATAAAACACAACCTACTGAACAGATTCAAAAGACTCAAGTTCAAAGATCCATGGAGGAAGCACAATAACTTCGAGAGGAATGGCTGGCCAAGCTAGCCACTCAAAAGAAGAAAGTGGATGAAGTTCCCCTGGAAGATGAAGAAGATGATCTAGATCTTGATAGAAAGCTCAAAAAACTCAAGGAGGACCAACTTGAGAAGATCAAACAACAAAAATGCCAAAAATAAATTGAGGAAGCTGAGCTAGTTGGATCTTATAGGCAAAATATCCATGAAGTACTGAAAAGGAAAATTGATCAAAGGAAAAAAGATGATTCCAAGAGACAAAAGATAGTTGATTTAGAATCTCCACTGGATTCACAAAGGAGTCAACAGTCTATGCAGAGAGAGTCTCGTAAAGACACAGTTACCACAACTTAGTAAGAGGAGAGGAGATCAGAGATGAAGAAGCAACAAGTCTCACCCAAACCGCCAACTCCTCCTCCTCCTGACTAGGATTAAGAAGAGATTAAATATCAAGGAGAGAAGAAGGAATCTGAGGAGAAAGATGAAGTTTAGACCAAGCCTAAAGATTTTTAAACAACAAAACAAGATCAAAGCAATCTAGAAGAAGAGCAAAGGAAACTTGAAGACCCATCTAAGAAAGATCAGCCAAAAAGAGAACAAGTGCTGAGAGCTCACAACAACAGACAACTCAAGTACGGCAAGAGGTACCACCTCGCTCAAGAGCGGAGGCTCAGGCAGCTGGACAAGCTTCTTCAGGATTTTGATTTGGAAGAACAACTAAAAATGATTAGATTCCAGTTCAGGTGCCAAAGAGCGGTTTCAGATTTGTGATAGCTGGATGCAAGAGATGTCAAGGCGGACCAATGCAGCCATCAGAGAGATTGAGCGACTCTGCCAGCGAATCGAATGCCTACAAGAAGACAAGGAACAACTCCAAGCTGCTTTGGCATAAGAAAAACAGGATGCATTAAGAATTTTTCAAGATCTAGAAAAAGAGATCAAGGCCAACAGTGAACTGCAGATAGAGCACCAAGCTTTAGAAGAGACTTTGGCGAGAGAGCAAAAGAAATATACATAATTGTGTGAGTCCTATGATGTGTTCAAGCACACGCTCTCAACCCTCTTGACACTATAAGAGGTCCCCGCCCCCACTTCAACATCTCAAACTCCAACGGACATTGCAAAGGAAGTCAAAGCACTAAAGGTAGAGCTGGCCCAAGAAAAGCTAGAAAGACAAACTACTGATGGCTAGGCCAATAGCAACCAACACGCAAAGGGAGCAACAAATGAAGGAGATCCGAGAACGGCTAGCAAATGCAAAAGCAGAGTTGACAAACCGAGCAGAGAGGCACAGTAAAGAGTTGCAGGCTAAAGATTTGGCAATTAAAGGCTATTGTCCCTGCCCAACCACACAAAAAATGTTTGAATTTGAAAGTACAAATCTACCCCTAGTGGACCTACCAGGCACATCATTCAGGGGAGGTTTGTATGATTTTGAAGAGGAGATGGAGCAGAAAAATGGCCGCAATGAGCTGAGTAAATGGATAAGATGACATGCCAGCAAGATCACAATGCTTTATGAGCTGAAAGGATTGGAATCAGGTGCCCTAATAATGATCAAACCCGATGAAGTAGTAAAGAACTTTGGCCATGAGATGATAAGTCTCCCATTGATAAACTAAGAAGCCTTATTGTGGAAAAAGAAGCTCTTGTCGGCATTAGAATCCAAATGCAAGGGAGACTACAAGGATGTGCCAGGTATAGTAGACGAAGTGCTTCTCATCTTAAAGAGTCACCCTCTATAAAGAAAGAAGTGGTTTGAGAAAAGACCCCAAGATGAGACCACTTACAAGAATGCCCATCAACATCTCAAGATCAACCCAACCTACTGCCCAATCTCTAGATGACAATCCTGGGAGAGCTATTACATGCAGAGGAGTAGGAGACCTCAGTACAGAATTACCCAATACTCTCAAAGGATTTTCAAAGCCAATTAACAACTACAAATAAATGGAATCATACATGGTCCATACCATGAAAGCTGCTATTGCTCAAATGGAGGATGGACCTGATCTAACATGCCACGCGATGACAAAGATAGCCAAAATGATTATCGCATGCATACAGGTCTTTGAACACATTAATGTAGTAGAACATCCTTGGCAGGTGTTCCTTGAAGGCACGGAGGGAATTGCTTGGAACTTGAAAACGAAAGCCCCCAACAAGAATATTCTCATGGGGATGTATGCAAGGATCATGTTCCTCCCCTCACACTACATGCAAACGTTTGAGGAGGCTTTTATGATAGTGTTCTTTGAGAGGAATCCATCATCTTCAATCCCTTGACCAAAAATATACAAGGAAGGCATATAGCCTATCAAAGTGCACTATTGAACAACTCTTCCAAAGATCTGTCAGTCCAAGTTGACATAGTCTCTCGAGCTACAAAGTTCACTCAGATCACAAAGACATTGAGAAGCGGCAATTCAACTACTAAAAAGCAGCAGACAAGGCTTGCACAAGGACCTGCAATGAAGGGGGGAGTGTTTGGTAGATGCGCTGAACGGCACCCTCCTAGCCGACCACACCTTCTTCAGTCCTAAAATTTTGATGTAATCTATATTTTAAAAAAAAAAAGCTTTGTAGAAGAGAAATTATGATTTCTCAACCACATTTTGTATATTTAGAGTTTTATTCTTTATCATGAGCCCAAAAGCCTTGTAAGTCGGCCATTGGCCATATGAAAATCCCTATGTATAAAGCTCAAAAACCGTTACTTTGAAAACACATTGTAACATTATTTGAAGTTTTGGAGAGCTTTTGTACATACAACTTAAGCGGCTACTCAACAACAACTTGTAACTGAGTTGTTTTCTTGTAAGCGGCTACTCAACAGAAACTTGTAAAACTGAGTTTTCTCTTAATCTTTAAGCAGAATTCTGTTTCAAGAAGTGCATTGTGTTCCTTGTCTCTTTCTCTTTCATTTAAGTGTTATCATTCTTACTTTTGCTATGATTTGTAACTACCTTTCTATGAGCTAAATTGGCATACATGAGTGCTAAAATGGTTGTTTTTTGACATTTTGACATTTTGACCATAGAGGAGTGTTTCTAGACCTTAGGTTGACCTATCTGAACTCTTATATTGCAACTTTCAAGACCTAGACCATGATGGATCGAGATTTTGGCACCTTGTCGGACTTTTTAGATTAGTGCCCATAGGCCTAATACATCTTCTGTAACATTTAATGCACTAGTAACTTGTGTGTAGCGGAAATTGATAACATAGTGAGCATTTCATTAAGAAGAAGTTCCTAATGAGCATAGAGAAATACTTAATTTGAGAAAGCAACATAGCAGTTTACACCTAGCTAATTTGGCTTTGACAATACTTGAAAAGAGAGAGAAATAGAACAATTGACAACAATTGAGGACCAGATTTACTTGGAGCCAGCGGTCCCCCCTCCATAAAGGCTTTGTATTATATCTTCTCCCATCAAAGGAGACTTTTGAACAATACAATTCTTGTGTTCCTTGACAAAACTCATTGGTGCAATGAAGATGGAAGCTTCAAACACCAAATTATGCTTGAAAAACACACCTATTGTCCCCTCAGTCCCAAGACCTCACACACCTTCAAAAATGGTGAGAGCTAGCACTGAGGAAAAATTGAGAGGAAGAAGGTGTATCTTACGAGAACGAAGTATTCTCCTCTCATAATCACTCCAATAGCATAGATTAGCTTAGTAATTAGCATGGTAGAGGAGATGAGCATGCCATTGAAGCTTGGCTCTTGGTTGGATTTGCATTCCATAGCCAAGAGTTGTTGGTGTAGGCCTCTACTTCTCAATGCTTGGAGAAGAAGATGGAGTTCTTCTTGCACACATGAGTTGTGTGTGTGTGTGTGTGTGTGTGGCATTATATTAAGAGTAAAATGCAGCCCTCTCTCTGTTCTTGGTCGACCCTCTTGCTAAATGCTCATGCTGGCCTCCCGTTGGCTCATGTAAAGCTTAGCCAATCACAAATTAGAAGCATAATTGATAGCCTTTTGACAAGTGTTCCCCTTTCCCCTTTTGTGAGAGATTTGGGTAATTAAATAATTCAATTAAACTCTCATTGGATATCTTAGTCTTTTGGCCAATAGGAATCAGGCAAGCCACTGGACTGCTTGATGCTCATTGGACCCCTTGTTTGGTAGACCGTCCAATAGTCTTCTAGAGAGCTTTATTTCTATTGGTTCTTTTATCAAGCATTTTTAAAATTGATTAGACTAACTTTACTCTAGCCTAATTCTCATTGGTCCACCTCTATGGCCATCCAATAGGATTTGAGGGGAGCTTGGGGGCAACTGGCCTAGGAGCCTGACATGTGTTCAGTATTCCCTTTGTGTAAAGGGGGAGCTTTGGAGTGTGTGTGTGTGTTTCTCCCCTACTAAAAGGGCTCGCCCTCTCCTTCCTAGGGATGTGGGAAGACTTTTTAGTCTTCCCATGACCATCCAATTTCCCCCCATTGAGTTAATTTTTGGAACTTTAGCCTATGAAAGTCTTAATGGAGCTGAACCTTAGGTCATTTAAGCCCCATTGAAACACATTGCTCGTTTGCAGCAGACTGTCCCCCTTTGGATCCCTATTTTCCCTCCTTTGGATCCCTACAGAGACTGGTCTGGCAGCCTTACCAATATTCTAGCTTTTACTCCCCTGATACTTCCCCATATTAAATGATCAGTTTAACATGAGAAAATCATTTGGGAGAATTAGATACTAGTTTTTATGACTACCTCTCTCTTGAAATCATAGTCGTCCTTGACTATGAGGTAGAGAAGATAAAGCCTAGTCATTAGTCAGTTTGCTAGCGGGTAGATGATCCCTATTTTACCCTACAACACCATTCTAGAATGGATGACTAGTCCATTTGGTGCTTGAGAGCCTTAGCTGTCGCAAGCATCTCTGCACTTTAGTCCGTATCAATCTTCCATAGTAGAGTGACAAACTCTACTTGGTGTTGAGGAGACGTCGTTCCCACAAACATGATCCTAAGCATTCATATTTATTAACATGTGCGCACAATAAAGAAAAAGAGAGTCTTATAAGAAAAAAACTTTGTTCATTTTATACATATTTACATTTGCTTACTCTAGGGAATCATTGTAAGCATTGACAAGGTTTAGGTTATCATTTAATTGTATGCCTTGCATCCATGTAGCATCTTCAAAAGGATAATTTTTAAACTTGATAAGATATCTGCGGATAGTCTTACCGCCTCGTAATACCTTGTCTTTGTGTCGAAGAATGGACTCGGGCTGCAACACCTCTTCTTGGTCCTCGATCTCTGGTACGTCTTCAATGATTGCTTCTTGAGGTGGCTCTCCTTTGTAAGGCTTTAGTAGGCTCACATGAAAAGCATCGTGTATGAGCCAATGGTTGGGCAACTTAAGTTGATATGTCATCTCATTGATTGGCCTAAGAATGTGAAAGGGACCATAGTACTTTTTGCTAATTTAGCATAGTACTTTTGGTGTCCTGTAGGATTCTTGCCCGTTGTATGCCTTAATCGAGCCTTGGGAAACTTAAGCATTTTATTTAAAGGTTAGGTCTCTTCTGTGCTTATCAGTAACAGCCTTTTGCCTTTGCTGAGATATGGATATAGCATCCTTAATCTTTTGGAAAGATTCTTGCAGGTCTTGGCTATATTCATCTGCAGTGAAAATCTTCCCATGTACTTTGAGTAGCAGGGGAATTTTTTATCTTCCCTCTATCACCTCAAAAGGTGCTTTTCTTGTGGAAGTATGTATAGTGTTATTGTAGGCATACTCCACTAAGGGTAAGTACTTCTCCCATTCGGGCTTTTGATCTACTTTTGCGACATAAGCTTTTAGTAGATCAAGAATGGTTAGGTTAGCTATTTCACTTTGGCCATCCGTTTGGGGATGATAGGCCGAAGAGAAGTTTAGTCTTGTACCTAAATTCTCAAAGAGACCCTTCCAAAAATTACTAGTCATTCTCGGATCTCTATCCGAAATTATAGACATTGGCAAGCCATGGTATTTAAAGATTTGTGATATACAGAGGGTTTCCATTTGATGGGCCTTGATAGTCTTTTTGATAGGTATGAAATACACTTGTTTGCTAAACCTGTCTACTATTGTCCATATTCCTGTATTCCCATGGATAGACTTGGGCAATCCATGGATATTCTTTCCAATGGTGAATTAGGATTGGCAAAGGTTGAAGAAATCGAGGTTGCTTCCCTATATCAAACTTTGTCTTTTGGCATACCACACATTTTGAAACATACTCTTGTATGTTTGCTTTCATGGCAGGCCAATAGAAATACGTTTCTATCCCTTTTAGGGTAGACCGATTTCCTCTATGCCCCGCATAAGGAGGATCATGAGATTCATACCCTAGAAACAAGATAGTTTACAAGCATAGGGGCATCATTAGCTACTCTTTCATTAGCAAAATAAAAGCTATCAACATTCATTTCACTCTGTTTCCCCTTGTCTGCCATACTAGCAAATTTTAGGTGTAAATTTTTACTTGTACTTTGGCACTTCAAGCCCTAGTTGCTACTCCTCTTTACCTTCAAAGATAAGCACTCAAGCATGTATACCTGTGGCTTGAATATTATTAATTTCAAGGAATAGAAGAGAGGGTTCAATAGAGCCAAGACAACATTGGTTCTTGTCAAGCTTCTAATGGCTCAATAATGGTTAAGCCATAGGCAAGCCCCGTGGGACTCCATTATTAAGACCATAGCTCTCGACCGTATCCCCGTTAACTTCATAAAGTAGGCATGCTTCAAGGATGAAAAATCCCTATTCTACTTACTCTTTTGCAATTAATAACACCAACCATTTGTAGCAAGCTTGAGGACCTCTCTTCTTGAGCAAGAAAAAAGAAACCAATAGCTCTGATACCAATGTAACATTTAATGCACTAATAACTTGTGTGTAGCGGAAATTGATAACATAGTGAGTATTTCATTAAGAATAAGTTCCTAATGAGCATAGAGAGAGTACTTAGTTTGAGAAAGCAACATAGCAATTTACAGGTAGCTAATTTGGCAAAGGCAATACTTGAAAAGAGAGAGAAATAGAACAATTGACAATAGTTGAGGACCGGATTTACTTGGAGCCAGTTCCCCCTCCATAAAGGCTTTGTATTATAGCTTCTCCTCTCTAGTACTTAGTTTGAGAAAGCAACATAGCAATTTAGACCTAGCTAACTTGGCATTGACAATACGTGAAAAGAGAGAGAAATAGAACAATTGACAACATTTGAGGGCCGGATTTGCTTGGAGCCGGTTCCCCCTCCATAAAGGATTTGTATTATAGCTTCTCCCTTCAAAGGAGACTTTTGTACAATACAATTCTTGTGTTCCTTTACGAAAATCATTGGTGCAATGAATATGGAAGCTTCATACACCAAATTATGCTTGAAAAACACACCTAGTGTCCCTAGCCTCAGTCCCAAGACCTCACACACCTTCAAAAATGGTGAGAGCTAGCAGGGAATGAGGAAAGATTGAGAGGAAGAAGGTGTATCTTACGAGAAATAAGTATTCTCCTCACATAATCACTCTAATAACATAGATTAGCTTAGTAATTAGCATGGTAGAGGAGATGAGCATGCCGTTGAAGCTTGGCTCTTGGTTGGATTTGCATTCCATAGCCAAGAGTTGTTGGTGTAGGCCTCTACTTCTCAATGCTTGGAGAAGGAGATGGAGTTCTTCTTGCACACATAAGTTTTGTGTGTGTGTGTGTGTGTGTGTGTGTGTGTGTGTGTGTGTGTGTGTGTGTGTGTAGCATTGTGTTAGAGTGAAATGCAGCCCTCTCTCTCTTCTTGGTCGACCCCTCTTGCTAAATGATCATGCTCGCCTCCCATTGGCTCATGTAAAGCTTAGCCAATCACAAATTAGAAGCATAATTGATGGGCTTTTGACAAGTGTCCCCCTTTCCCCTTTTGTGAGAGATTTAGGTAATTAAATAATTCAATTAAACTCTCATTTAACCTCTTAGTCTTTTGGCCAATAGGAATCAGGCAAGCCATTGGGCTATTGGATGCTCATTGGACCCCTTAGTAGACTGTCCAATAGTCTTCTAGGGAGCTTAATTTTTATTGATTTTTTAATGAAGCATTTTTTAAATTGATTAGACTAACTTCACTCTAGCCTAATTCTCATTGGTCCACCTCTACGGCCATCCAATAGGATTGAGGGGAGCTTGGGGGCAACTGGCCTAGGAGCCTGACATGTGTCCAATATTCCCTTTGTGTAAAGGGGGAGCTTTGGAGTGTGTGTGTGTGTGTGTTTCTCTCTCATCGCCTACTAAAAGGGCTCGCCCCCTCCTTCCTAGGGATGTGGGAAGACTTTTTAGTCTTCCCATGACCATCCAATTTCCCCTACTTTGGCCTTTGGACAATTGAGTTAATTTTTGGAACTTTAGGCTATGGAAGTCTTAGTGGAGCTGAACCTTAGGTCTTTTAAGCCCCATTGAAACACATTGCTCTTTTGCAGACTGTCCCCCTTTAAATCCCTATTTTCCCTCCTTTGGATCCCTACAGAGACCAGTCTGGCCCGCCTTACCAATATTCTAGCTTTTACTCCCCTGGTACTTCCCCATATTAAATGATCAGTATCATTTGGGAGAATTAGATATTTGTTTTTATTACATCTTCCCTTAAAGTTTTGTAGCAATCCAAGTTCATTTGGTCGACGAAACAACATGATTATACCTAGAGCGGTGAGATAGGACGTAGGCAAATTTTCCAAATTTGAGAGAGATAGTTTGTTGGTTGCATTGACGGCTTAGTTCACTAGATTCACTTCTTGAGGTTGAAACCCTCAAAGAGTCTCCGTGTCCCATTCAAGTCAATTCCCTGAGTATGGATATTATGTTAGTGACAAACAACTATGCTGCAAACATCCAATCATGGCGACTCACTAATAATTAGAAACACTTTTTTCAATGCATTCTTACTAGAAACATAAGCCATCATAAATTCTTTGTTCAATGCACTCTTACCATCCCATGCTGAGCATAAATACTCCCACAATTCTTTAGCATCCATAATCATGAAGAATATAGACTCACCAAGATGCAACCTGTTAGTTTCCATGGCATGAGCATCAAACTCTTCCCATTGATCATCAGTGTACAAAATCTTTGCACTCTTTCAATGGTGTTGCAAGTCCTTTAGGACATCAAGAATTCTTACTTCCATATAGTGATATTTGTACCATCAAATTTTTTAATGCAATCTTCTTTCTCAAAAGATCTAGCCATATTAACAAGAGCTAACCACAAGATAGTAATGCTAAGAACTTATGGCAATTTTTTTCCAAAAATTTTAGTAGAGTCTCTTCTATTTGGAGATCAAAATCTCAACTAGAAACTAAGAAAAAAAAGCATTGCAATGTCACTGCAAAAGAGTGCGGTAAGCAAACTAGAGAACTCGTGGGAAAAATCTGGTAGAGTCTCCTCTCTATAGAGATCTAAATCTCAAGAACAACTGAGCAAAAAACACTACATAAACCAACAAAGAGTGCTTCTAGGGCATAAACTAGCATATAGTGGTCAAATAAATACGCGAAAGATTTTCAACTTGGTGTCAAAGAACCTATACCTATCTATACATGTCTTATGGTGAGGGCACAAATGGGGATCTCTAGCAGCCTAATCCACCTCACACTAGATAACATGGCCCCCAGTGTTTGGCTTCAAAAAACCTCATGCAATGACTCTCACAGAAGGTTATGCAAACATGACTAGCCACAATCTTAGAAAGGGCTCTTTCGGACCAAGTCTCAGAAATGACAAAGACTACTAAAACGAGCCAAAATTGGCTCCACAACAAGGTACAATGGCAGTATCCAAACATAAAAACATGAAATTATCATTGCAAAACCGTCAGGCACGTGCTCAAGCAAGATGCAAGCAAGAAATCTAAACTCAAGTGAGCTCCTTGTGGGGAGTAAAAACTACTCTCAACGTAGCTCAAGCCACACACAAGGTGCTAATCACACATATCCATACACATAAATCTTCCCACTGAACCTGGAAGCTGTCATTGACAAAACTTGTCAACTTTAGCCAGCTATGCTAGGCAAAATCAAACCACATATGCCATGCATATGGTAGGTGACACATGTCAAGTATAAGAACAACATGCTCACACTGGGAAGCCTGCCAAGAAAACCAATAAAACCTATATTTGTGTAGATTTATGAGTCAAAAAAACTGATGAAAATTGGTGTAAGGTGTCAGCAGTCAACGAGTAAGCATCACATAACGGAACCACAATAGGCATACATCATATAACCAAATCACAATACGCATACATCACAGAAATCATGCAAATAGGACACTAAGGAATCGAGCAGTAAATGTCAAAACTAATATCTCTGACAATGTCGTAAAACCACTGTACTAATGTCAAAACAGTGTGTCACTGCCAGACTTGGTACGAATGTTGATGCCAAAGAAGTTATGCTGAGAAAAAACATTTAATGTCGATGTTGATTTCTACCATTGGATAGAAATGATGCAATGCGAAACACTAAGAAAGGTAATGCACTCTCTCTCGTGCTTTATGCCAAAATCGTCAAGCTCAAAGATTATTCATTGATGTTGCAATCCAAAGAGATGATGACACTGCTTTGATGCCAAAGTGTGTGTGTGTGTGTGTACGCGCACACACACACGCGCGCATAGAGGACACTGATGTTGTGCACATTGCTGCAAAAAAAAAGATCAAAATTAGGTCTAATGGACATCTTTTTTGTATCCAAAACATGCCAAAACCCTCAAAATGATGCATGGGTTGCACATATTTGAGTCCATGTAAGGAAATTATGACCAAAAATGCATTTTTCAAGCCAAAACAATACTTGTGAAAAGCTATTTCTACTAATTTGTCACACTGTGGGTTGAATAACCATAATAAGATGGTCTCAAATCTTAGCAAAATCAACTCCTAAATGAGTGAAACATAGGCTGAAGATCTCAACTCCACAATCCCATGCATGGCTGCAAATTTCTTGCTTCAAATCTTGTGGTAAGCACACACCAACGCACTCCAACGTGTGTGCAATCAAAGTACAACACTTTGGAGGAATACTCTCCTCTGTGAGCACTCAAGAACATCTATAAATCAGCTCAAAATAGTGTAGAAAGCACTCATGATGATGAATCTCTCGCGTCCACAGCCAATCGGCTCTAATACCATTTGTGAAGAGTGAGTGCGCAGATGCATCTGTTCTTGGCATGTTGTGCAAGGAAGGAGAATTCAAAGATTTTTGGGTGGAGCTCTTAGTGAGGATTGGAATGTCTCACTACTCCTTATTGATCTATGTTATCAATGAATAGAGATAAGGTTAGTACAGTCAGAAAGATTGGTCTCCGGCCAGGTAGCCTAAACCCTAACAAATAGATTTATCCTTCTTGGTGTGTGTGTGTGTGTGTGCGCACACATGTGTGTGTGTGTGTGTGTGTGTGTGTGTGTGTGTGAGAGAGAGAGAGAGAGAGAGAGAGAGAGAGAGAGAGAGAGAGAGAGAGAGAGAGAGAGAGAGTTAGAGAGTTTTCATTTCATCCTCCAAGGTCAAACATGACGTAGGGATTAAAGAAACATATCATGTGGGGCATGTGGAGCTTATAAGTGACTCTTGATACTCAAGAATTGTTGAAATGATCATTACAATCAAGATTTTGTAGTTGGTGTTCCAATGATGTACTTCACATTATGAGATTCTGTGCTCCCACCATCAACTTCATCGACTTCATATTTTCATCTAGGTCTCTTAGCTACATTGTGGTTGGGAGAGGAATATGTGTATAGAAAGATCATGACTGAAAAAATGAGGGAAAGGCAAGCTCTAATGAGATCAAAAGTTGAGCACTCAAGTAGGGTGTGATACTCAAACTAGCAAACTTGTTGGCGGGATAGAGTGCATAGTAAAAGAGACTCCTCGTCAATGCCCCAACACTCTGTCTCATAGAGAATCGGAGCTAAACCAAATAGAGGCAATAGTACGGATCACACTCAAGGGTAGGGGCTTGAGCATGTAAGGGAGGGTGTGGTGTGATTCCATTGTTTAGAGAAAAAGATGGTTTTGTAGATGGAGTATGTGGATGAAGCATAAGCCCTCCAATTTCTCCCAAGCTATGATGCATTAGTGTGTGAAAAAGCCTCATCCAAACCACTTCTTGAAGTTTGCATAGATCATAAACCTAATGTTTTGCTTTTGTGCATCTTTTGGACTTTTTATTTACTTCCCATGCGATTCTTGGAAGTCGATGTGAAGGGTTTGCCGCATCTAAACCAGGTTCTCCACGGAACTCTCCATACCCATAACCACAATGGGAAATAATCTAGGCTTAAGAAGTAAGAGTATGTATGGTGTTTGCATTTTGACTTGGAAAATTTTTGCAAGAGAATACTTTTGGACATTTTCAAACTCTATCCGAGTAGAAATAGAGATGCTACCACCCCAGACTTCAAGTTCATAAAGAAGCACCAATATCATCAAAGTATGAAATAGGTATTTCTATTTAATCTCTCCCACATTGCACATGTTCTCAAATGCATATTAGGCTCTCGTCTTGGAGTTCATGCAAAATCATTCCATATATTATTGGTCAAAACCTCAAGGCCAAGGTACTTGAATCTCTGTATCACTTACAGGGGATATTTATCGTATACAATGCATGGGTTCTCCTTTTGAGAGTTTTCACAAGCATTACCTTTGTTTTAAAGGCATTCACCATCATCCCACTATGCAAAAAAAACCTTTTCAAGGAAAATTATAAGCTTTTGTGCATCTTTTAAAGTATGGTCAAAAAGCTCTACATTATCTACATACAACAAAAGCATTTAGTGGCACTTTACACATTGGCTTGTTTTATCCCAAGGGGGGATCATTGCCGCCATACTTACATGCTTTTTCGGACTCAGATTAGGCTGGTTGTTTTGACACGCGAGTGTCCACAAGTAGTTTTTATTTCATGCTTGGCAGTTCATGTATATCATGGTTGAGCAAGAAGCAACCTACTGTGGCCACTTTGAGTTGTGAGGCTGAGTACAGGGCAGTCTTCACAGCTACGGTTGAGTGTGTATGGCTCAGACGCCTTATGGCTGATTTGGGTGTTGGACAGGACAATGCCCACACTATCTACATTGACAGTTAGAGCGCATTGGTAGTTGCGAGGAACCCAGTTTTTCATGCTCGCACAAAGCACATTGAGGTGCATTACCACTATGTCAGGGAGAGGCTCTCAGTAGGAGAGATCAACTTGGCTTATGTGCCAACATAGGAAAACCTTGCAGATCTATTCACAAAGGCATTGTCTCGTGAGAAGCTCGAAGCTTTCCACAAATCTTTGGGCTTGCTCCCCTTTGTGGATTGATCATGTCCTCAGGGCATGGCAATTCCCTTTACTCATGTGCCAGCTCTCGTTCATCACATCACTCCAGGGGGAATTTGTTACCATATACATGTGGTAGTGATGTGTGTGAACACACTAGGACCGCCGGGGCATTTTTTCCGTCTTTAGGAGGTTTTTCCCCCCGTGCATTGTATATACACCCATCACTCTAGGGCTATCTATCTTTCCATTGCACATTAAGTAACACACTCTCTATTGTGTGCCTTGAGCTTCCTTTGTCTTCTCCAAGCTGTGTGTGTCTCTATGCAACCCTAATTCCAACAGTTGTGGAGGTCATCCGGGTTGAATTGGTAGGGTTCTTCAAAATCAGACAAAAGCAAGGCTAAAAACTCTTAAGTAAAGATAGAATTTTCATGTTCATCCATATAAACAAGACAATAGATTTGGTAGCTTTCAATGTGTATTACAAGTGTCAAAGAACCTATCAGTTGCTATGCATGATACGTGTCCTACTTAATTTAACTTAAACCTACTATCATAAATATATTTAGACTATCAAATACCGCAAAGCATCACAAGACCATCACCCCTTATGATATAAGTGGCTAAAACCTAAAAACTTTTCTTTACCCAATTTTCCAAATGCTATCCTTATCATCAAGGCCATCACATCTTCTAATTCAAGTGTCAATAGGTATTTACATAATGAAATTTATTTAAAATCTCTTTTTTTAAACACATTTCAATTTCATTTTTTTAGAAGTGATTTGAAGTATGAAGTATCCAAGCTAAACATATTATCCAAGGGATGTCTTCTTGATCTTTACTAAGTATAAGTAACCCCACTTTTTTTACTTATCCACAAAGGCATTAAAAGGCCATCACCCCTTTTGATGCAAGTGGCTTGTTTTACTATAATTTCTTTTTCCATGTGAAGTACCCAAGTTAAGCTATTATTTTTAGCCAATTTATCCGATTTTGTTCATTCTATCCAACTTGTTAAGCCCACCAACTTGGTGAGCCCAACTATATAGTGAAATGGTTAACACCATATTTTAAAATCAGATTTATGGTAAATTTTTTTTTAACAACACCCAGTATTTTGAAGGAAAAAATAATAGTTAAGTAGGCAAGCTCCTTTTTGTTGCTAAGTTTATAATCTTAGTAAGCAAATAGGAGGGCCAAGAATCCTCTTTAATGGCCATACCAGTATGTTGAAGACAACTAACATCTCCACCAATGCCAAAGAAGTAGTACAAACTATTAGGTGTCAATATTTTAAGAATGCTAAAAAACATCTAAGTAAAGAAACTTCTACAAATCATAAAGTACTAAGTTGATAATCTAAGACCACATTAATTTACATTAGGTGTTTTCGGCCAAGCTTTAAAAATATTTTTATAATCTATAGACCATCGCTTGGAAGACCATAATTGAGCAAGTTTTTGGACCATTGGTTAAACATTAGGAAGGGAATGGGGTATAGGAGGGCCTCTTTATTTGGTAGTTTGAGAAAATGCTTAAAGTGCCAAGTTTGCCCAAGCCTAAAAGATAGGGCAAAAAGGCTTATGCTGACATTTAAAAAAATAACATTTGTATATTTTGTTTTTGAAAATAGGCTATTTTAACCCAAAGAAGAGGTGGGTACCTAAATTTAAAATGTCGTTTCTCCATCTCTCTCCTCTCTCTCTCTCTCTTTGTGACATACAAAACACTCTCTCTACTTAGTTCTCATTAAAAGAAGCACTTTTCAGCTCCCCCACCCAAAAAGCAGATTTTGCATATTCTCTCAATGTATTCTCTCTCTAAAATGTGAACCAACTCTTTCTCTTTCCCCCGCTTTTCTCTTTTGTCACTTCCACCTCCCAATCATTAAGAGGACATTCTATGCTACCTACATCTGACAAAAAATGCAGATCTTCCAAGGTTGCAGGTCTACTCTCTCTCCCACTCTCTTCCTTTAATGTCTTTCTCTCTCCCTCCCTCCCTCCCTCCCTCTCTCTCTCTCTCTCTCTCTCTCTCTCTCTCATGCTTCTCCCACTCTAACTCCAGGTGAGAGCAATGGAAAAGTCCATTATCTCTATGTGCATCAGCATTTCTCTCTCTAACGCTCTCATGATCAACATTTTGAATTCAATGGAGATTGAGCTGCACTCCCTCTCTTTCTTCCCTCCACAACATAATTCTTTTCTACTATCTCTGAGTACTCTCCACTTTTTCCCTCCATAGCCATCTTTCCCTGCTTGCAGCAATCATCATAACACATTCTCTCTCTATTTTGCTTGATTAGCTAACAAACATGTCATTCAAGCACCCTCCACTGCAAGACATTACTAATAGGCCAAAAAGATATCAATTAAACACTAATTTGGAGAAGGAGTACGCTATTGTGCGACTTGGCACATCAAATCCGAATGCTGCAGGTCAGCTACAAAGCATTGGGTGCAAGGCAATCAACTTATGGGTTGATGGCCATATTTACCCTAATGATCCAATGAGCAATGCACCACTACCCTTTCGTAATGTCACTGAGCTTCTGCATTTTATTGGAGATGGAAGAGACGGACTGTTTGGATATTGCTAGAGATTGTATTCAGCTTTTGTCCATGAAAAGGAAGCAAGTAAACATCTTTGCTGCCTATTTATCATTGCAAGAGAAGTCCGCAAAATATCTGCAGCAAGTTAGAGAGGAAGCCAACAAGAAGACAAAGCAACTGAACGATGAGATGGCAAACTCTCAATGAAAAAGTACAACAACAAAAAATAAGAGCAGGAGCATCAACTAGACAACTACGTTCAACTACAACACACTTCATGGAATATGCATCGGCGAATTGATCATCTCACACACATTCCACTGAGCTACCACATTTGTAAGCGCAAGAGACAAACGATGTCCTTGCTATCCTCAAGTGGTGGAGCTCAAAAGAAACGTGTCCGTCAAACTCGGTAAGAATACGGATGCAAGATTTTGATTTCCAACATGTTCTACAAGTTGGTGTAATGCTAATTCAATATACAGAAACTTGGCTCGAATGATGATGAGAATAGATCCCAATGCTCAAACAACCGAATGTGCTCTGCTGTAGCATATCATCCAGGAGTTGGTTGAGCTACCGAATGATCCATCCAATGCTGGCATTGCTAAAGTTCTGCGGTAGAAGTAATTTAGTGAGCTAAAGAGCATTGTGTTGCCTCAAGAGATGATGGAGGTGTGTGACAGTGTAGGAATAAGTTTCAAGGCCTATGAAGCTTTCTATAGACGTGTCACACTTGGTCATCAAACAAAAGGTTTGTTTCGGTTTTTGCCAACGCCTTACAGTGTCAGTGTTGCGAAAAAGCGTGCCATGAGTGATGTTGCAAGCTTGTTGGGTGGGCTCTTGTCCTTTTATGACAAAACCGCGAGGCTGCGTTACATAAACTTCCTCAAATATGTCACCATTCAAGAAAGCAGTAACAATGTCTGATTGATGTACATCCCAACCAAAATGAGCTGCCAATGCACATAGAAAACGCACAGTAGTCATATGACAAGTGGGAGCAAAAGTCTCTTCATAATCTATGCCTTTTTGTTGTGCATAACCCTTTGGCGATCGATCTCACCATCCGGCTTGCGTTTCAACTTGTAAACCCACTTCGTACCAATGGCCCTTTTGCCAGGAGGGAAATCACATAAAGTCCATGTGTCATTTTCTATAAGGCATCATATTCTGATTGCATGGCAGCTGTCATAAAATCTAATATCTAACCAACCCAAATGATTTTCTCATATTAAATTGATCACTTAATGTGGGAGAATAAACGGGAACAAGTGTTAAGATATAGATATGTGCTTATAGATCTATCTCAACACGGGGCCAATAGTAAAGGGGCCCAAATGGGAGATGGTCTATCAAGAGCAAGGCTAACCAATGGAGCATAAGACCTTAGGGTTAGCTTCATTGAAGACCTCCAATAATGTGTGTAAAAGTCTTTTGACCTTAGGTAAGCTAGGGCTGAGCTTGAGGTGGGAACCCGGCCCAAACTCGAGGTGCTTGTCGTGCTTGAGGTGCTTGTCATGCTTGAGGTGCTTGATTAAGATGCTTGAGGTGCTTGACTGGCTCCATGCTTGAGGTGCTTGAATTGGTGCATGATTAAGGTGCTTGAGGTGCCTTAAGAAGCTTGCCTGAGATGCTTGTGGGAACACCCCCTACTTCAAGTGCTTAGTCATGCTTGATGACTAAGGGGCTTGCTCATCCAAAGTCAAAAATATCCCTACAAGGAGGGGGGCGAGCCTACAAGGGGGGGGGATGAGAGAGAACACACACACACACACACACACACACACACACACACACACACACACACACACACACACACACACACACACACACACACACACACACACACACACACACAAGGGAAGCCCCAGCTTGAAGAGGCAGCAAGGACACTTGTCAAGTTCCTCCTCATGTTGCCCTCATGGTGTGCCTGAAACCTATTGGTTGGCCACCCAAGGGGTCCAATGATAATAAAGGATATTTAATTAATTGATTTTGCATTTATCAAGTCCTCTCTCTCAAAGGGAAAAGGGGGACACTTGTCCCAAGGCTATCCCTGTTGCTTGTAATGGCTCCTACTTGTGATTGGCTAGGCCTGGAGGGGTCCAATGAGCTTCAAGCATGAGCTACAAGGGGGGGTCGACCCAAGCAAGCTAGGGGGGTGCTTAGGGGGTATACTCACCCACACACACTCACAAACACTCTCATTGTGTACTATGCAAAGTGCAAGAGCTCCCTCTCTTTTTCTCCAAGCAAGTAGAGGTTGAGAGCCTACACCAACACTCTTGGCTATGGAGTGCAAATCCATCCAAGATCCATGCTTCAATGCTTGAGCTTGCCATCTATTTCTTCTTCATTACTATGCTATTATGTATGCTAGCACAAGAGTTATGATAAGTGAGGAACTAGCTCTTTCTCGTATGAAATGTTTCTTCTTCCTCTTCCCTACCCTCATTTCCTGCTAGCTCTCTCCACCTTAGAAGGTGTTTGAGGTCTTGGGACTGAGGCTTGGTATAGTTAAAGCTTTCTTCAAGTTTAGGTTATGCTATGATGGTGATGCATGAAGCTTTCCATCTTCATTGCTTCACCTAGGTCACAAGGAACACAAAGAATGTATTGTAACAAGTCTCTCTTTATGGGAGAAATCATAATACAAATGCCTATTGGAGGGGGGACCGGCTCCACATAAATCCGGTCCTCAACTGTTGTCATGTTCTCTAAATTCTCTCTCTTGCAAAAGTATTGTCTATGCCAAGTTAACTAATTGCTATGATTATGTTTCTATCTTCAATTATGTCAACCCGCTATGCTCACAAAATCATTTCTTGAAAGTACTCTCATTAAATTCCGCTACTCTCAAATTGAATAGGCAAATTCCATTACATTGGTATCGGAGAATTTGGTTTCTCTTTTCTTGCTTAAGAAGAGAGGTCCTTAAGTAGCCTATAAATGGTTGATGTTGTTAATTATAATAGAGTAAGTGGAACTGGGATCTAATATCGGTTTTGTTAAGCCCACTATGTGGGGGATGGTGCACACCTCGGGAGCTTTGGACTTAATAATGGAGTCATTTTAGACTTTCCTACGGCTTTACCATTATTGAGCCATAAGAAGTCCGAAAGGAGCTAGCCCTTGGCAACTCTGCTATGTTAGACCTACTACTCTACTCTCTATAATTAACCACTTTGAGCCGTGGGTGTAGATACTTAAGAGCCGATTTTCAAAGGCTAAGAGGAGTGGCAACTAAGTTTTGTATTGCCAAAGCATACACTAAGTATAAACATAAATTTTGTTAACATGGCTGACAATAATCAAGAGAGTAGAATGAACATTGATAGCTTTGATTTTGCACATGAAGGTGCTAATGATGATGCTCCCATGTTTGTGAATTATCTCGTCACTAGGTTGCAACAAGCTATGGGCAACCCTGTTTTGCAAGCCGAAGTTACTCAACAACTTCGTGCTTATGGAATTTCCCTTCCTCTCCCAGAGGAGAGAGAGCTTAGGAGGCCTCTTGAAGAGACCACCAAAAGAAGACTCTCTCCCATTCGAGAGGAGGAATCCAAAGAGAAAGAAAGCAATGACAGTCTAAGTTCTTCTGAAGATGTGGCTCCACGAAGACGGCGGTCTAGACGATCGCCTACTCTGCCCAAGAGGAAAATAGCAACCCATAGTCCTTATCCTCATTACTCTGAAAGGAAAAAGAGGAAACAAAGGAAGAAAAGGGCTAGGAAGAGGTCACCCTCTTCTCCTTCTTCTTCACCTTCCTCCTCTTCCGATGAAAGTTATGGCTATTCTCCTAGAGAATACAAGAGGGGAGGACATCGCAAATCATTTCCTGCATGGCGAAGGTCATAAAAGCTAAAGAAGTTCAAGGAGGGAGGAAAGAGTATCTCTTTTCTCACCTATAATGGCACCTTTGGTGCTACCGACAAAGTGTTGGCCTTCATCCAGCAATTTGATGCGGCCTTTGGGGACGAGGGCTTCACAGAGTCCTCCAAGCTACGCCATGTAGCTATGCACTTCCAAAAATCAGATCGTCAATGGTGGGCTAGCCTTCGTGGCAATGGAGAAGCCCCAAAGACATGGAAAACTGTACGAGTTTCCATCATGAAGCAATTTCTTCCAAGTGATACTAAAGATAAAGTTCTTACCGAATGGCGCGGCTTGAAGCTTCTCTCTCATGAGTCTATCAACAAGTATGTAGACAAGTTTTGGGATTTACATCTCAAAGCTACTTTCTTTCAAAAGATAGACTTTGCCGAGCAAAGACAGCAATTCTGTGCGGGACTACCTGAAGAGATGGCCGAATACATCAACTCTCAACGGCCCGGTACTATTACTGAAGTAATCCACCACACCATGGTTGCTTCACGCATCAATTTCCATCAAGGGGCTAGACGTAATGTCAAGCCCATGGAAAACAAAGATAAAAATGATGCAAAGGGGAAATCCAATGCTCAAAATAATTCCCAAGGCACTTCCAACAACAACAATAACAACAACAACAATCGGTCCAAGGAGAAGGGAGTTTACAAAGGTAAAAACAAACTCTCTCCTGAAGAGCTTGAAGCTTTTCGCAAGGACCATAAGTGTTTCAAGTGTAGGGAGAAAGGACATGGCTATCGTTCTTGCCCCAAGAAGAATACTCGCAATGAGACTCCTAGGGCTTCCACCATCGAAGCTCCAAAAGAGGATGCTCATTGCAAAGGATCATCACTTTCCTATGCGTGGGGAAAGGTAAGAGAGCATGATGCCTTCATCTTGTTTGACCCAGGCTCTACTCTCAACTTCGTATCAATAGAGTTGGCCACCAAGTTGGGCATTCAAGCTTTTGAGATGGGAGATATAGTAACAGCTGATGCAACTTTCAAGGGACAACAAGCCTCCGTTACTCCCTTGATTGGGAAGTTGAGGCTTCATGTCCAAAGCTATGTCGACAAAGAAGACTTCTTCATCTCTCCTCTCCAACATCAGGATGTTATCCTAGGGGCACCATGGTTTGATCGCATGGCTGCCAACATGAAGTTCCCTAAAAGGAGAATTTACTTCACCTACAGGGGTAAGAACATGTATATAGATGCTAGTGAGCGTGGTCGCACTATTCCACTTGTAAATCCTCTTTCTTTTGATAAATCAATGAAGAGCTCAGTTTCTGCGTACATGATTTATGTCAAAGAGTCTCTAAAAGCTAATAATGTTTCATCAAATGAAAATGATAGGAATCAAGAAGAGTTAGATTTGTCTACTTTTCTAAAAGGATTCCAAGACCTACCTCCAAAACGAGGGGATGATGACCATCGTATTGAGCTCCTTCTAGGAAGCTCACCGCCTAACAAACCTCCTTATCGAGTCTCACAAGCTCAACAAGAGGAGATTATGAGGCAAGTACAGAAATTGGTAGACAAAGGGATGGTGAGGCCTAGTTCCTCTCCCTTTTCTTCTCCAGTCCTTTTAGTGCAAAAGAAATATGGTACATACCGTATGTGTGTGGACTATCGAGCACTAAACCATATCACTATCAAAAACAGATTTCCATTGCCTCGGGTAGAAGATCTGTTTGATAAGCTACAAGGCTCTACCTACTTCAGTAGGATTGACCTTAAGAGTGGCTATCATCAAATAAGGATAGTGGATGAAGATATCCTAAAGACCGCGTTTCGCACAACATTTGGTCTTTATGAATATCTAGTCATGCCTTTTGGCTTGACTAATGCACCAGCTACTTTCAATCGTCTCATGGAGAAAATTTTTAGACCATATCGTAAATTCACTGGAGTGTTCTTTGATGATATCATCATCTACTCCAAGTCTTTGGAGGAACATAAGAAACATCTCCAAGTGATTTTTCAAGCCTTGAGAGAGAACAAACTTTTTCTCAACCAAAAGAAAAGTGAATTCTTCCTTCAAGAGATTCAATATCTAGGTCATATTATCTCTCACGATGGTATTCGTATGGATCCATCAAAGTTAGAGGTAATAAAATCATGGCCTAACCCAAGGAATCTACATGAGCTAAGAAGCTTTATTGGTATGTGCGCATACTATAGATGCTTCATAGCAAAATTCTCTCAAGTAGCAGGACCACTACACGACTTAACAAAGAAGAACGTTAAGTTTGTATGGACTGCTAAGGAGCAAAATGCTTTTGAAAAACTCAAAGAGAAGCTTACTTCCCAACCAGTCCTCGTGCTTCCGGATCTCTCAAAGCCATTTGAGGTCCAATGTGATGCTTGTGGTGATTGCCTTGGAGCGGTTTTGCTTCAAGAAAGGCATGCCATAGCATATGAGAGCCGAAGGCTCAATAGTGATGAACGAGTCTTGGGCATTTATGAGAAAGAGCTTTTAGCTGTTCTACATGCCCTAGACACATGGAAGCACTACCTATTGGGGACTCCATTTATCCTACGAACCGACCACCAAAGTCTCAAGTATTTCATGACGCAAACCAAGCTTTCCGACAAACAAATGAGGTGGGCAAATTTTCTTTCGCAATTTAATTTCCATATTGCTCACATAGCTGGTAAGCACAATCAAGTTGCCGATGCACTTTCACGACGACCAAAAGTTAATGCAGTGTCTATAGCTACTCACAATGATCTATCCTCTATGATAGATGAGTATGCTACTGACCCTGACTTTAGAGACATAATGTCAGCCTTTGCTTTGGGGAAGAAAGAGGAACCATTCACCTTGCAGGATGGTTATCTTCTCCACGGCAATAGGCTATGTGTTACCCATTCCCTTCGTGAGAAGGTTATGTATGAATCCCATGCTCCTCCATATGCAGGGCATAGAGGTATTCAACCTACTCTCCGAGGAGTAGAGACGCATTTCTATTGGCCTACCATGAAAGTGGACATACAAGAGTATGTTTCAAAATGTGTAGTATGCCAAAAGACCAAGTATGATAGAGGGAAGCAACCTGGATTACTCCAGCCATTGCCTATTCCAAATTCACCATGGGAGAGTATTTCCATGGATTTCATCTTTGGATTACCCAAGTCTATCCATGGGAATACAGGAATATGGACAATAGTCGACAGGTTTAGCAAGCAAGCACATTTTATTCCTGTCAAAAAGACTATTAAGGCACATCAAATGGCAACTCTCTTCATATCTCAGATTTTCAAGCACCATGGATTACCCACATCCATCGTGTCAGATAGAGATCCTAGAATGACCAGTAATTTTTGGAAAGGTCTCTTTGAAAATCTAGGAACAAGATTGAATTTCTCTTCGGCCTATCACCCACAAACGGATGGCCAAAGTGAGATAGACAATCTTACGATACTCGATCTACTCAAGACTTATGTTACCGAAGTAGATCAACGCTCACAATGGGAAAAGTATTTACCTCTAGTAGAGTATGCCTACAATAATACTGTCCATACTTCTACGGGGAAAGCACCTTTCGAGATCATAGAGGGAAGACCTAAAAGTCCCTTGCTACTCAAAGTACATGGGAAGATCTTCGCCGCCGATGAGTATAGCCGTGACCTACAAGAATATTTTCAAAAGATTAGGGAGGCTATAGCCATCTCTCAACAAAGGCAGAAAGATGCTGCTGATAAGCACAGAAGAGTCTTAATGTTCAAAGAAAATGATTGGGTCTTACTCAAGTTTCCTAAGGCTCGATTAAGGCAAACGACGTGCAAAAATCCTACGGGCCATCAAAAGTATTATGCTAAACTAGAAAAAAGATACTATGGTCCTTTCCAAATCTTGAAGCCCATCAATGAGACGGCTTATCAACTCAAGTTGCCCAACCATTGGCTTATACACAATGCCTTTCATGTAAGCCTACTTAAGCCCTACAAAGGAGAGCCACCAACTGAACCAATTATTGAAGACCCTCCCGAAGTTCAAGACCAAGAAGAGGTGCTACAACCCGAAGCTGTCCTTCAGCATGAAGACAAGGTACTACGACATGGTAAGATAATCCGACGGTATCTTATTAAGTTAAAAAATTATCCTTTTGAAGATGCTAGATGGATGCAAGGAGTACAACTTAAGGATAGTATGAACCTTGTCAATGCTTACAATGCTACATTAGAGTAAGCAAATGTACAAATTTCTTTTAAATGACTCATGTTTTTGTCTTATAAGACTAGTCCTCTTTTTAATTGTGCACAAATTTAACTAGTATGCATGCTTAGAATCATGTTTGTGATGACGACGTCTCTCAAACACCAAGTAGAATTTGTCACTCTACTTTGGGAGAATGAAATGGACTAAAGAGCAGACATGCTTGCGGCAGCTATGTCTCCCAAGCACCAAATGGATTAGTCATCCATCTTGGAAAGATGTCGTAGGGTAAAAAAAGGATCCTCTGCCCGCTAAGTACGATTGACTAATGACTAAGGCTTTATCTCTTCTACCTCATAGTCGAGGACGACTATGATTTCAAGAGAGAGGTAATTTCATAAAATCTAATATCTAACCAACCCAAATGATTTTCTCATATTAAATTGATCACTTAATGTGGGAGAATAAACGGGAACAAGTGTTAAGATATAGATATGTGCTTATAGATCTATCTCAACACGGGGCCAATAGTAAAGGGGCCCAAATGGGAGATGGTATATCAAGAGCAAGGCTAACCAATGGAGCATAAGACCTTACGGTTAGCTTCATTGAAGACCTCCAATAATGTGTGTAAAAGTCCTTTGACCTTAGGTAAGCTAGGGCTGAGCTTGAGGTGGGAACCCGGCCCAAACTCGAGGTGCTTGTCGTGCTTGAGGTGCTTGATTAAGATGCTTGAGGTGCTTGACTTGCTCCATGCTTGAGGTGCTTGAATTGGTGCATGATTAAGGTGCTTGAGGTGCCTTGAAAGGCTTGCCTTAGATGCTTGTGGGAACACCCCCTACTTCAAGTGCTTAGTCATGCTTGATGACTAAGGGGCTTGCTCATCCAAAGTCAAAAATATCCCTACAAGGAGGGGGGCGAGCCTACAAGGGGGGGGGGGATGAGAGAGAACACACACACAAAAACACACACAGACACACACAAGGGAAGCCCCAGCTTGAAGAGGCAGCAAGGACACTTGTCAAGTTCCTCCTCATGTTGCCCTCATGGTGTGCCTGAAACCTATTGGTTGGCCACCCAAGGGGTCCAATGATAATAAAGGATATTTAATTAATTCATTTTGTATTTATCAAGTCCTCTCTCTCAAAGGGGAAAGGGGGACACTTGTCCCAAGGCTATCCCTGTTGCTTGTAATGGCTCCTGCTTGTGATTGGCTAGGCATGGAGGGGTCCAATGAGCTTCAAGCATGTGCTACAAGGGGGGGTCGACCCAAGCAATCTAGGGGGGTGCTTAGGGGGTATACTCACCCACACACACTCACAAACACTCTCATTGTGTACTATGCAAAGTGCAAGAGCTCCCTCTCTTTTTCTCCAAGCAAGTAGAGGTTGAGAGCCTACACCAACACTCTTGGCTATGGAGTGCAAATCCATCCAAGAGCCATGCTTCAATGCTTGAGCTTGCCATCTATTTCTTCTTCATTACTATGCTATTATGTATGCTAGCACAAGAGTTATGATAAGTGAGGAACTAGCTCTTTCTCGTATGAAATGTTTCTTCTTCCTCTTCCCTACCCTCATTCCCTGCTAGCTCTCTCATCCTTCGAAGGTGTTTGAGGTCTTGGGACTGAGGCTTGGTATAGTTAAAGCTTTCTTCAAGTTTAGGTTATGCTATGATGGTGATGCATGAAGCTTTCCATCTTCATTGCTTCACCTAGGTCACAAGGAACACAAAGAATGTATTGTAACAAGTCTCTCTTTATGGGAGAAATCATAATACAAATGCATATTGGAGGGGGGACCGGCTCCACATAAATCCGATCCTCAACTGTTGTCATGTTCTCTAAATTCTCTCTCTTGCAAAAGTATTGTCTATGCCAAGTTAACTAATTGCTATGATTATGTTGCTATCTTCAATTATGTCAACCCGCTATGCTCACAAAATCATTTCTTGAAAGTACTCTCATTAAATTCCGCTACTCTCAAATTGAATAGGCAAATTCCATTATAGTAGCTATCCAATTTTATGAATTATGTGCTTCATCAAAAGACAGAGGCTCCTCAACATCATGTAAGCTAGACACAGCCAAAGCATAACAATCTGATGTATAAGATGCATGGCAAGGGCCTGAACGAGTACGACTAGACAAAGGTGCATCCAATTTACTGTCACAGAAAGTGTGCACCAGCCATTTTGGCATACCTCTAGCCTGCTCATTTTCAGCCCTTTCCTCATCAAGTACATCATGTACATCTGCATCAGTAATAGGCTGATCTGTAACATTTTCAAAAACCCCCATAGGCTGTACATTTGCCTCATAGGAAATTACATTCATATTTCCACCACTGAAACGAGGCAACAAAGTGTCATAAATGTCCTGTGAGCTTACATTACTGTCTCTAGTACATGACAGCAAGGGATGAACAGAATCTTCCACAAACACTACATCCTGTGAAACCAGAATAAGCTTTGTTTGCGGATGATATAACCTGCAACCTTTGCTTTCAGCACTATAACAAAAAAAAAAACATTTGATAGCCTTATCATCCAATTTTCTGCGCTGTGTTTGTGGCACCAAAGCATATGCCAAACAGCAAAAAACACACATGTGCTCAATGGAAGGCTTTCTATCATGGCATGCTTCATATGGAGTAATAGACTGCAAAGCTTTCGTAGGACACTTGTTTAGTACATAAGTGGCACACATGATGGCCTCAAGCCAAAAAGAATGCGGCAAAGCTTGACTTTTGACCATACATCGTGCCATTTCCGTTTGTGAGCTGTTTCCTCTTAGCAACACCATTCTGCTGAGGTGTATAAAGCATTGTACATTGGTGTTTTATCTCACGACTAGCCAGAAATGCATTAAATTCATGAGACATATACTCCCCCCCTCGATCGGAACGGAGGGTGCCCATAGTACATTTTGAGACATTTTCAGCCATAGCCAAAATTGTTTGAAGCACATAAAAACTTCGGACTTCGCTTTAAGCGGAAATACCCATCCATGCCTGGAGTAATCATCAATGAAAGTCACAAAGTACACGTAATTGCCCAAGGACGGAGTTTGCATGGGCCCACAAACATCACTTTGCACAAGCTGCAACCTGCATGTGGCCCTAACTGAACCATCCTTTGGAAACTTAGAACTCTGCATCTTACCCAAAATACAGCCTTCACAAACATGTTTGATGGGTGCTTCAAGAGGCAGCAAAGAAGCAAGCATATCAGATTTATGCAAACACAGCAAACTGGCAAAATTTAGATGACCAAAACGTGCATGCCAAAGTTTTGCATCTGAAATAGCCCTTGAATCTGCAACAGCATTTGCAAAATTTTGTCCACACTTATCATACAAAGTGAGCTTATACAACCCACAGCACAAAAGGCCAGATGCAACAATTTCATCACCAAAACTGAGATCATGAGCTGTACATCTGTCATCCATAAATTTGACTACAAGTCCAAGTCTAGCAAGTGCGGATACAGACAAGAGATTCTTCTTAATCCCAGGTACATAAAGTGCATCAACAAGTATGAAGGAACTGCCATTTGCAGCAGTAAGCACAATATTTCCAACTCCCTGAACTGGATAAGAGGCATTGTTAGCACAAGTGACTGAATTCCCATGAGCGATAGACTCGAGAGAGGTAAACAATTCACGATGTGAGGTAATATGCTTTGTACCACCACTGTCAAAATACCACACATGTGAATCTGCAGAAACTGACAAGCATGCATCATGGACAACATGATTGTAAGTGCACTCTGCGCTAAAAGCCCATTCTGCATCGACATCAGCATCACAGTCTCCTTTCACAGAAGACTCAACAATGGCTGCATTTGTAGTGGAACCACCATTTGCAATGGAACCACCCTCTTTCTTCTTAGCCTCTTTGGCCTTCAGCTTAGGACACGACTTGATCAAGTGATCATTAGATTTACAATAATGGCAACGCATCTTCTTTTTGCCCTTATCACCAGAATTGCCAGACGAAGTGCTGCCAGCAGAAGCATTAGGAACATAAGTTTTGCCTCTCGCAGCAGAACCATAAGAAGTGGCTGCATTACTGTTACCACCCTTTCTTTGAGAGGCAATAAAAGCCTGTTCAACTGCACGCTGTCTAGTACTATTTTTTCTGGAAAGTGACTCTTGCAACAGCAATGTGCATAATGCATCAAACTTGAAAACTTCAGGATTTCCTTGGGTCATCAGTCCACCAAGTACTAGCAAAAGTCTGGTAGGAATCTGGTAAGTCATCAAGAACAGTCTGCACAAGGGAACTGTCTTAAATGACTTCACCTGCAGAAATAAGTTGCTCATTGATATTCTTGACACTAGCAAGGAAAGTGTCCATATCATCTTCCTCATGCATAATCTTTGACTCCAACTCTTTACGCAGCAAAGCAATTTTAGCCTCATTGCGACTTGCATAAATACCAGCCAAAATATCCCAAGCCTGTTTTGCAGATTTTGCTGAACGGATGTGAGGAACAATGGTGCGCTTCACAGACAATGCAATCAATGCATGAGCGTGCGCATCCTTAACATCCCAACGAGCTTGTTCTGCCGTAGGCAAAACAACTCTAACAGCAACAATCCTTGCAGCAAGACCTGTAACACAAGAACATGTTGCATCATATAGAACCACATAGGGTAATTGTCTCCATCCAACCTGTCCTCAACAACAACCATCTTGAACACATCTGTGTTGTTGTTTGTCAGCCATGGTAAATGTTGCACCTGATGTGAAAACTGCCCGAAAATAGGAGAAACGGAGCGGGAACAGCACGTGCTATGTAGCACAAACCTTAGAAGATTGTAAGGCACCTGTTATGCAGAAAATGGCACTGACAAAAATTCTGCACAAAATGACGAAATAGCCTGTGCAGTACTGCCTGTAGTGGAAACGAAAGCCGAAATGAGCCCGAATCAGAAATCAGAGCAGACCGAGCTCTACGAGCTCGCCTGAAATATTTGTCGACCTACGGACACTCGCCAAAGCTCACAGAAATTAGAGAAAGTGAGCAGGCGTGTGCTAGAGCAGCTGGCGACTAAGCCCGGGAGGACGCAACCTGCTTTGATAACAATTGTTGGAATTAGGGTTGCAGAGAGACACACACAGCTTGGAGAAGATGAAGGAAGCTCAAGGCACACAATAGAGAGTGTGTTACTTAGTGTGCAATGGAAAGATAGATAGCCCTAGAGTGATGGGCGTATATACAATGCACGGGGGAAAAAACCTCCTAAAGAGGGAAAAAATGCCCGGCAGTCCTAGTGTGTTCACAACATCACTACCACACGTATATGGTAACAACAACTCTATAAATGTTTTTGTATAGGATCACTGGAATGATGTTTCATTCTTATTATATTGAACAAAAATGAATTTAAGACTAAGTCGTTTTTGTACAAAACTTTGTCCAGTTATCTAAAGCCATTTGTCTTTTGAACGTTATATCCTTTTGTATATATGTATTAAGTTTAATACAACAACACGAACTTTTTTTTTTTGTAATGTACACACACACACACACACACACACACACACACACACACACACACACACACACAAGCTCTTTCACCCTTCTCACATCACCATTCTCTATTTGGATGCTCATTTCAGCATAGAAATACGATTAGAGCATATTAGAATATGAAGACATTAAGGATTAGGCTGAAATCCAGTGTGTAGTCTTGCATGAATGCATTGTATGAATAATGTAAATATACATTTTTATTGAGATAACCTTGCGTCTTTATGTTGCAATTTCACTTTTAGGAGAACATTGGTTTACAAGAGCAACTACTTGGCCATGATGTAAATATTTTCTCAGCAAAAGTTGTCAAGATACATTTGTGTGTTATGCATAGATTGTTTTATCTATTGATCAAACTATTTATCTATGCATTGGGCCTGAAGGGAATTCAAATCTGGATTTTGACATCACACATGTTGTGAATACTAAGATACAATGAATACGCCAAAGAAGGGATTTGATTAATGTTGATGTGTCGTTTTTGGCATTAAATAGCCTCCTCCATGGACCATGGTAGCTCTAAAACCATTAAAAGATCTTTGGAAATTAGATTTTGGTTGTAGTATTATGGATCAATAGATAATACTAAGCACAAGCCAAGGATCAATGAAACTAATGATCCACATATTTGGAAATCTATAGCTCAAAGAAGGCATAAACATCTCTGAATGCGAATACACCACCTATCAGTCCACCATTCAGCATAAAGAAAAAGGTGAAAACATAAACACACCAAAAATTTATAAAAATGACAAGACCTAAAAGAAAATATCATTAAATTCACCTTCAAGGTCACTCAATTATTTCTTGACAAGCTCTATCCCCTATACCATCAAGTCATCTATATAAATTTGACAAATGGCATGATGTAATCTCCCTAGAGGCTTGCAATCATTTCAGCCTTGGCTCAAATAGAATGGATATTTGTTGATCACACCTCCTCCTAGAGCCTTAACCTCCCATTATAATTCTGTTGATGATCACTTTTTTGGGACTCTTCCCCTTTCTAAACAATTCCCCATAAGTCAGTAGCGTTAAATAAGGTGTCTTGAGGTTCTTGGTACTATATATACCCATGCAAAGATGTCCTTAATTGATTACACAAGCATTACTCATTCCTTTCTCTCTCTCTAGACTAATATAAAGTTGATTTTAGTGCACATATAGAAAGAAGTTCTTATTTTCTCATGAAATTGTGGAGAGTGAGGTTGTTGAGGCTAGTCTTGTCTTCCTCAATGGGGTGTCTCTTGAAACACATGTCTCCTTCTTTTGGCTTCCTGTGAATCTCCAGCTTTGATGTGCTATCATTTTATGTGCGACTGTAGCAAGACACATTACGTGCATTTAGGCCTTCTACATGCCCATGTGGCTCAATATTGACAAGTTTATTTCCAAAGTGTGTGGGAAACTTGCACAACGGTATTAAAGGATTTGGACTAACCTTGGAAGACACAACACAATCTTGGTGTTGAATCTTGCAATCGAGATTGGTACGGTTTTGTTTTGTGCTTTTACTTAAGCTCAATCCAAATTGGGGATTTTCACAACACCCTCACAAAAAAATTGGCCTCAAGCAAGAGAAAAAGAATAATATGAGGCATTGCACAGCTCAAATAAGTACATATTTGTAAGACACCTAGAAAATGAGATGCTCATCTAAGAGTGTATCATATCATGCTTCCTCTAGAGGATTACTAGATAAGCAAAATTCATATCCACCTCTTTGGAAAGTAGCATATCACTTCATCCAACGTTGTTATGATGGTTAGACATATGTTGATAATTGTGTCCTAGGTAAAGTGTTAAACAAAATATCTTTTTAAGCCCCTAGTGACATGCACAGGGATGCAAACTTTGAAGTCTTAGAAAATACTATCACAACAATGCATGATGCAAGAGGCCAAAAATATAAAACCTTATAGAGGAGATGTGCCACATTCCTAATGTTGTGTTTGTGAACTATGCGGAGGCCATCATCCTATTGGCCAAATATCTATACAAGCTTTGGTGTATGGTGCCACATGTGGAAAAGTTGGGCCAATTATATCACTACCAACTGCTACCATAGAGCAAAGGGAACACAACAGCTGAGCACACATCAATCTAGAAAACAAGTAGCAACACATGGGATAGCCTCTGTCTGCAATGGGGGATGGTAACATACCAAAACTAATGTTGAGGAAACAATTGCCATTACCTAGAACAACCCCATTCAAAATTGTTGTTGTTAAGGAGAGAGAGCCAAGAAAAGATGTGTCGATTGTAAGTTACTATGAGAGTGATTTGGAGACGAATGCCCTCTTGTATGAAGGGTATAAAGACAGTGGCAGTGATGTTGTTACGTTATCCTCCCACCACCACCCTCTAAGTGGTCATTATTGGCTTCTTCTCCTTTATTGAATTTTTCTTCTGCATGTTCCACATTCATCAACATACAACACAATGACAAAATATAATTCATCCACATGGTTGACGTACAAAGCATGCCCAATTGGACTATTCAAAAAACCATGCGTAGCAAGTTAGCATGTACCTTTTCATACCAAGCACTTAGAGCTTGCTTCACACCATACAAAACCTTTTTAATAGTGCATATCTTGTTTTCCTATCTTTTCATACCCGGCACTTAGAGCTTGCTTCAAACCATTCAAAATCTTCTTAAGAGTGCATGTGGGCTTCAAAGCTGCAGAAAGTGGTTTCACTTTCTACCACGGAAGCAGAGTATGTAGCAATGACGGAGGTTTTGTTATCCTATTTTTTTTGAAAAAAAACCAGGAGGATGTGTTGCATACTCTTTCTACCATTCAAAATATTCTTTGTGTCAAATTGATATACATTCCAACCATTATGTATGTTCCACATTCATCAACATACAACACAAGGACAAAATATAAATCATCCACATGGTTGACATACAAAGCATGCCCAATTGGACTATTCAAAAAACCATGTGTAGCAAGTTAGCATGTACCTTTTCATACCAAGCACTTGAAGCTTGCTTCAAACCATACAAAACCTTTTTAAGAGTGCATATCTTGGTTTCCTATCTTTTTTGAACAAAACAATGAGGATGTGTTGCATACTCTTTCTCATGCAAATCACCACTCAAAATAGTCTTTATGTCAAATTGATATATGAGCTACCGATGTACAAATTCTATGAATGGTAGTCATATGATAAGTAGGGGCAAAAGTCTCATCAAATTCAATGCCCTTCTCTTGAGCATAACCTTTTGCCACAAGTCTAGTCTCATAGCACTTAACATAACTATCAAGATTACGTTTTAACTTAAAACTCACTTATTATCGAATGTCTTTTTTCCATCAGGCAAGTCAAAACAAAGACCATGTATGTTTCTTCATAACAACGTCATAGTTAGATTGCATTGCAGCCAATCAATTTTGCGAAATGTTATTCTTTATCCAATGAAAAAGGTTCTTCCTCATTATACATACTACATCATCCAAAGGCATAACATTCTGATGCATAAGACACATGCTAAGAACATAGGTGCATCCAAGTTATTGTCATATAAAGTTTGCACTAGCCATTTTTGCATACCTCTACTCATTTTTAGCCCCATCCTTATCATTTATATCCTATACCTCATTAGGACTTACATATGTACTCCCACCATTAAACATGAACACCAACATAGCTAATACATTCTGTGAGCTCTCAATTTTCTCTTAGATATATGCTAACAAAGATTGAAATGCATTTTCCAAATACATGCATTATGAGTAAATGAGTCATATTAACGATGTTGCATTGCATAATATTTGATGAGAAGCTACAATTTGAAGAAGTGTTTGCAATGGCTGCATTTTGCCTCTTTGTTACATGCCTCTTTAGCCTTAACCTAACAACATTGCTTGACGGATGACCATTTGCCTGATAGTAATGGCATTTCTTCTTCTTCTTGCCTTTATCATAACACTTATCAAACCTATTGTTGTTTGAAGGAGGAGTTGTGGACATAATCCTACTACATGGAGAAGCATTAGAGGTGCATAGCCATACTAGCAATGGTTTAGAAGCCTATTGCTCTTTGAAGAAGGAGCGATTGCGAACACAGTTCTACTACGTGGAGAAGCATTAGAGGTGCATAGCCATACTAGCAATGGTTTAGAAGCCTATAATATACATAATTTCGTCAAAGAGTGGAGATTTGAGCACCTAGTTCAAAATAAATAACAAAGTGGAGGTTAGAATGTTCCTAATTGTAATGGATGTTGAAGCTACCAAAGGGGTTATTTTCTTCTACCAGTTCAAGATAAAAAGATTGTGAATGAGGTGAAAGGTCTTAAAAAACACACAATTTCTTTACTTCCAAATAAGGATCATAGAGAAGGATAGAAGAAGACTACTTTCAAACACTGCATGTCGATATGCATTTTGAGTGATGCCATTTGGGTTGATGCCTTGGCTACCATCCAAAGCTTCATGGATTTTGTAATGGAGTCTTCTTTGGGAAGATAATAAGGATCTTATGAATTCTACATTATAGGACCAAGGCTTCTACATGAAAAGGTGGAAGATGCCCTTTAAGTAGCTTGGTGTTTTGGAAGGACACATCAACCACAACAATTGTCATAGTGGTAAAGACAGAATGACCTTACTAGGAACTAAAATTTCACTCCAGGGTTTAGAAGTAGATTTGGCAAAAGCAAAGGCCCTTAGAGCTACAATCACTAAAGAGAATGAAGGTCATTCATGCAAAAGATTCATTCAAATGGTGTTAGAACTACTCCATCCTTTGCTGGATTTTCTTGGTCTAAGGAGCTAGATGTGTATTGCAAGAGTATTGAAGTGCTTTTGTCCAAGCTACCTGCACGAGACCCTGGCAACAACTGGGAAGCCACTGAGCAAGCATGACAACAGCGAGTCTAGATCTACTCCTACCAAAGCAAGACATGCCCTGAGGATCATTGCGTCTAGGACTGTTGTACCGAGTGCATGGAAAACTGACTGCAGCAAGGGTGGAAGAACCTCTGGGGTATCTGATTGGAGATCTCCTGTTGCATGCCTCTCCTACTGCTGCTCGTAGAGCCTGCCCAAAAACGCAGATCTAGGCTGCCCAAAAACGATAGGGCTGTCTCCGCTACATGCTGCCCCCGGTCTCCTCAATTGCTACCCTCTAGGGCACCCAAGGGAGGGCGTCCCGCTCTGGAGCTGAACTGCAATGCTCTAGAGGGGACCTCCCTGACTAACTGGCAAGAGCCACTCCTGGGCATTATTATTGTCGATGACAGTGCCAAAGACCAAAAGCCAATGGAAAACTATTCAAGGATAGCACGCCATCCCTGGTAGATGCGAATTAGCTTAGAGGGGCATGCTTGACACAATACAACTACTCAGACTCGCACAGCTATAACCACACCTGCAAAGAACAAAATGATGACTGGATGAGCGCCAGGTACAACTCCATTCTATAAAATACCGAGGAGAGCCGTTACGTTTGAATCTTAAAACAAAAAATGAATAGCGCACATATGAGGATGCACGAGCTCATACGTTGATTGCGATCTCTGTGAAGCACTCCATTACTCCACACATTCAATCAGCTGAACAGCAATACATACAATCTGAAAAAACAACGAGATTTCAATGCATCACATGCAGAGGTCAAATGAATGCATGTCCCCCTTCTTCACCAAGGCTTACAGTTTTAGAAAGCTAACAATGTTCAAATGAAAGCAGCTTAGAACTTTCTCTTACAAAATCGAGTACATACAACACTGCTCCATGATTGGGTGTTTTGTAATGGCTGTAATTCCAGCCAAAGAAGCAGACAAATGTGGCTCTGTAAATGGTATCAATAAGCACCTACAAAAAGAATTAGCCTTTACAAAATCTGACAAGCATGTGGCAGATTTTATGTCTCCACATTTTTAGACTCTTTCCAGCCTTACATGGTAAAAGTAGCCTCTCAAAAATTCAAGCTTTGACCAACTCTATTAATGACGAAATCGTCTCGTTAGACTGATGACATTCCCCGAAACTCCTATACAGCTGACCAAAACCGCCATCACCAGCATTGACCAACAACCTATGAGGATGGCCCTCCTCTTCCCCATCTCAATGTTCAGATATTTGCACCATCGAATTCCGATCAAAGCCGGAAAGATAAACCCCAGCGAAAGCCCAGTTGTTGCGCCAGTGAATTGGAAAGCAATCCAAATGTTGGGGATAAAAGCTGAGCCCAGGTATACGAGTGCAAGCTGTACTAAAGTGATGCAGACGAATCGACGATGGCTTTCTTTGGCATGAGGGAAGAGAAACACGTCCACTGTCTGGCGTAGTGAATAGTGTATGACTGGAAACACAAGTATCAAGTGAATCACGTAGCCAACACGAATGACTGCATTGAGCAGCGAGCTGAAGCGCACACCCAGGTTCTTGTCAAAATTCGTGAGGACGTCAGAAGCTGTGGATTCTCCAAAGAGAAGGTACCCTGAGATGGCCGTCATTGAGTAGACAACAACACATAACAATGTGGAGGCACGGCCAACTCTCCTCATGGCAGTAGGAGTCCGATCCTGAAGCTCATGGTAGATTGGGTGCACATTGAAATGACAGATAAAAGCATTGGTCATGATGGGTATAACCACCAGGAGATCAAGCACTGAAGCGGAATCCGGGAGGAGACGTGGTTTACTCAGATCGCCTAGGAAGAGCTTGACAACAGCAATACCTGTTGAAAGAACAACGAAGACGATGGCAAGGAGGACGGATACTGCAGATGAGAACCGTAGGGAATCAATGCGCTTGAGAAAGCATAGTGGCACCAGCCCAAAGATAAGAGTCAGAAGAATTACCAAACTTCTGTTGCTCCACCAACCCTTATGTCCAGCAAGCTGATTCAAGAAGCCCTCGTGGTCCCCTGTTTCAGAGCCCGAAAGAACCTCCCCAATGATAATAAGGTAAACAATGAGGATGCCTGCGTTGTTTACGATGATGCATATCTCAGATACCTTTCGGCCGATGGGGCCGCAAGCACCCTGTACCGTTTCCCCATAAGTCCAAACCTTGATATGGGTAGAGAAATGGATGAGCAGTTCAATGCTAGCTTCTGATATAAGGCCCATAATCATGATTGCAAAGAAACCAACAGGGAGGCCGAGCACCTTCATGGTTGCAGGAAGCGCCATGATTCCTGCACCTATGATGCTTGTAGCCAGATTGAACACTGCCCCACCAAAGCCTGCTCCACTTTGCGAGGTATGCGCGGATGGTCGTAGAAGGGGTAGATTGTCATCATTTAGGTGAGGGTGAAGCTTCGATGGTGTGGACGGAAGCATCTGCGATTGATCTGAGGAAAAAAATGTGTGATGGTTGTGCAGGGAGTGCAGCTCCAGCTCCAGATCTGAAGCCGGGAGTGGCGAGGGCTTCATCATTCTCTCTCTCTCTCTCTCTCTCTCTCTCTCTCTCTCTCTCGGACGCACACACAGAGACAGAGGAGGCGTGCCCTAACGCACACCCGACGCAGAATAGCTCTGCGCTATTGTGCTGCGTCAAACATTATACCTGCTGCGTCAAGCATCCAGTTTTGAAGATTTGACCCGGCCATCTGGTCGTGACGTGTGAGGTAACTCTGCACTCAGCAATTTTGTAAGCATCTGCTCAACGAAGCTCTTAGAAGTCCAACTCTGCCGAAACGGCAGAGTTGGACCAAGGATTCTTTGTTTGGGCGTTCTTATCCTCCTCTTTCCATTCATGTGTGAGAGGGCACAATGCACACGCTACCCACAGCGCCCAAGTGGGTTGCACATTGCGTGTCGCAGCTTTTGCCACATGAGGTGACACAAAAGAAACGCTGCACTGGGAGCTCTCTCAATCAACTTGCAGAGAACGTCAGTTGGGTGGGAGAGGGTGAGGGTGACCCTTTGGACACAAGAAGAGAGGCGTCGGCCATGGCCTGGACATCCACGTTCATCTGTGTGACCACCCCTTATGTGACAAAGTCGAAAAAAGGCAAGCAAGCTAATTGGAACAGCTCATTTTGCATTGTGTAAGTCCAGTCAAGTGTGACATGGGCCTTAGAATTTGATGGCCATCCACATTCCTCACGCATTTCAGTGCCACACGACACACACCGAAACTCCACAGGAATGGTGAATTGGGACACTTGGTACTTAGCATAGGCCTAGATTGTATGGAAATGAGCATTCTCTTGAATTGCCCATCCCATATAAATTTATGAAACGACAAAGAATCATAAGCTTTTATGGTTGGAGGCACAAGAGTGGATTGGTACATTCAAAAGAGTTTGGGTTCAAATTTGGGCCTTGTAAAAAATGCCATGTCACCATAGAAAGAGATAATGAAAAATACATTTTTTGTTTTCAAGGATCTTGTTTTAAAAATCCGCAAACCCCCATATTATAGGGTTCGCTTATAAAAACGCTCAAAAAACTATCCTAGTAATGATAACGCGTTAATTTTGTGGCGCTTAGAAATAAATGTTGTATATCTCATCCTTTTTCTTTTTCAAAACTAAGCCATTTAGGAAAAGTTTGAGGTCATTTTTTGCCCTATAAGAAATAATAGAGGGAGAAATTGCTTTTCATTTTTTGAAAAGTTCAACAAGAAATTCAAAAACCCAAAATTTGGGAAAAACCTCCACCTTTTTGCCGAGTGCACGGGGTGTTATTTTTTGGGGTCCCACATATAATGTCGTTTTCAAATCTCTTGGGAATGTATCCCTCCCTCCCGAAGTACAAGTTTTCTCTTTTGGTCCAAATTTCGAATTCCCCCCTTGCTCATTATGTCCTTTCTCTACACCATATCCAACCCATCATCTTCTTCCCATATTCACGCTTTGACCTTGGTATTGCAGCCATGAATTCTCATAGGAGAGGTATCTATCATCTCCATGCTGAGTTGAAAGATGAATATTCCTTCCTTTGAAAAAGAAATAGGGTTTGTCAAACTCCTCCTTCTTCCATTGAAGCACTGAGATCTGAGAGAAAACTTATGGACAGATGATAGATTGTATCCCATAGACCCCATCACCAAATGCACCCCACCATTCTTCAACTGCTCTTTATTGATGCACTCCACCATTTTTCAAATGATGTTCATTGATAAGATTTGTAGGAGATGGCTATACACAAAACCTTGTAGCAGAGAGGGACAGTCTTAACATCGAGAACCATTTGCTACAAGAGTTCAAGGATTCTCTTCACCATCAACTTCAAGAAAGCAAGGAGAAGGTAAAGGACATGTAATCATCGCTGAATGTAGCCACGAGAAAGAGGACAGAGATTGAGCTTATACAAAGACAAAAAAAATTGAAGAGTATTGAGAGTCTCAAGCGAGGAAGTCGAAATTGCATCTGAAGAATCAAAGCAATGATATAAAATTGATCTAAATTTCAAGTTGGTGTCTTTGTTTTGCAAGTTGGTATTTCCGGGTGCGATAATGTTTGTTTGTGTTTTACATCATGTCCTTATTTTAGCCAGATTGTTCACAAGGAAGCATGAGAAGTGCATCACAATCATTTTCTGAAGTGATTCCACCCAGCCTTGCCGACAACCTATTGGATAAAAGAAGATTCAAGAAGGCTAAGAAGAAACACATCAATGGATTTTCGCAGAGTTCCATTTTGGACAAGGATGAAGTTCAAGGGACTATGGACAAATTTGAAATTAGTAGGGCAGGTTATCAAAAGTTGTTCAAGATCATGAATAAAAACTTGAAGCGGTCAAGAGTGAAGGGTTCCTCGCTACCAAATCCATCAGTCAATAGGCAAGGCTTAGAATTAATTCTAGGGTCATAGGCATGCTTGGAGAGCCTTTCCACATCAATGACATGTATCCTAGTAAGAAGAAAGACCTTAAGTTTAATTGTTTCAACAATCTATTCTTTGACTTGAGAACTTTGCAATGGGCAAAGATAAAATGTATGATCCTGAGCATGCTGAGATGAATGAGCATGCCTTTTTTGTAATCAAATTAGATGAAAGTGAAATTGTTAAGGGTAGAAAACTTGAGAAAGTATCAATAACCCTTATGAATAGAGCTCTTGATACCACAAAGGTGGAAAAAAACCCTAAAAAATTAAGTGCGCAGTTAGAGAAGGACATTTGGTGGTTGGGTGCTTTTGAAGTTGATCGTGAGAATTTTAATGTCTTAAATTGGGTGTTCCACCACACTAGTATCTGTTGGGGGTATGATCGTTGCATAGCTCCAATGACCAACCATAATTGTCAATCCGTAGTGATGAGTTGCCCGGTTAGGGTATGGAAACACTCACACAATTAGTGAGCTAATCATGGCAACACGAATGGCAACTCTACGAAGTGAGCTTCTCGGCCTATGGAGGAGCTAAGCCACAAAGATTGGCAATCTCCACATCCCTTTCTCTTCACCTCAAATCAACCCAGTCACACACACTAACTGTAATGAAAATTGCCTATGAACTTTGAGAGTAGCGGAATTAGGAAATTAGGTGAAGCACTTTTGAGAGATTCTTTGTGAGCATAGCGGTTGAACTTAATTGATGGTACCAACATAAACATGGTACTTAGTTAACTTGGCATGAACAATACTTTTGCAAGAGAGAGAGTTTAGAGAACATGACAATAGTTGAGGACCGGCGGATTCATATGGAGCCGATCCCCCCTCCAATAGGCATTTGTATTATAGTTTCTCCCATAAAGAGAGACTTTGTGTACAATCTTTGTGTTCCTTGTAACCTAGGTGATGCAATGAAGATGGAAAGCTTCATGCATCACAATCATAACATAAACTTGAAGAAAGCATTAACTATCCCAAGCCTCAGTCCCAAGGCCTCAAACACCTTCGAAGGTGGAGAGAGCTAGCGGGGAATGAGGATAGGGAAGAGGAAGAAGAAACATTCCATAGGAGAAAGAAATAGTTCCTCACTTATCATTACTCTTCCTTCTAGCATACATAATAGCATAGTAATGAAGATGGAGAAGATGGCAAGTTAAAGCATTGAAGCATGAATCTTGGTTGGATTTGCATTCCATAGCCAAGAGTGTTGATGTAGGCTTTCACTCTCACAAGCTTGGAGAAGGAGGTGGCGTTCCTCAACTTTCACCAAGTGAGAATGACTTTGCAAATGAGTGTGTGTGTGTGTGTGTGTGTGTGTGTGTGTGTGTGTGTGTGTGTGTGTGTGTGTGTGTGGAGTATATCCCCCTAGAACCCCCCCTCCTTGCTTTGGGCGAGTGTTGATCTTTCTGCATGTTGCAAGCTCATTGGACCCCTCTCCCCCTAGCCAATTACATGCAGCATGCAGTCAAGTACATGGGTAGTATTTTGACAAGTGTTCTCCTTACCCCTTAGAGAGAGAGAGAGAGAGCTTGAAAACATCTAGATATTTGTTAGCTGGAAGTAGAAGCTCATTGGACCCCTCTTTAGCCCAACCAATAGCATTCAAGCACACCATGTGGTTAAGCTTAGTGAGAGTCTGACATGTGTTCCATGTGCTCCTTTAGAATTCCCTTGACTTTGAGGTTTTTATGCATAGAAAGTTTCTCAAGCAACTTCCTCATTAAGTGTGTAGGTTCTCTTTTTGACTCAAGCATCTTACCCCCCATGCATAGGAAGCTTCTCAAGCAACTTCCTCATTAAAAGTGACAAGTACCTCAAGTACCTTACTCATCAAGCATGACAAGCACCTTAGATGGAGTTCCCACCTCAAGCACAGCCCAAGCTTGCTTAAGTTTAGGTCGGGTTCCCACCTCAAGCACAGCCCTAGCTTGCCTAAGTTTAGGTCGGGTTCCCACCTCAAGCACAGCCCTAGTTTGCTTAAGTTTAGGTCGGTTCCCACCTCAAGCTCAACCCTAGTTTACTTAAGGTCAAAGGACTTTTAACACTAACCATTGAAGGTCTTTAATGAAGCTAACCCTAAGGTCTTTTAAGCTTCATTAGTTAACCTTTCTCTTTGACAGACCATCTCTCATTTGGCCCCCTTTACCATTGGCCTCGTGTTGAGATAGATCCGTAAGCACATGTCTATATTCTAACCCTTGTTCCTCTTTATTATCCCATATTAAATGATCAGTTTAATATGAGAAAATCATTTGGGTTGGTTAGCTATTAGACTCTTTAATGACACTAACGATTGCAACAACGCACACATCACTAATCCCATCATGCAAGACACTAATCACAAGCGCACGCACAAAGATCTATTCAGCATCCAGACTCCAATCAAACCTACATACACACACAAAGAAATAGAGGGAAATCACACAAGATTAGAGCAAGATAACCACTAATTAGTTATGATCTAGCTAATCAAGCATCATTAGCAATCACAAGAGAGTATGAGAGAGATATAGTGAAAGAGAATTAAACATTGATTATTGTTAATCAAGTCCCATGAGCAAGGAAAAGTTCAAGGACTCCATAGCCACACACCTCATGAACTCTCACCAAAGAGTAGTCTCAACAAATAAGGCTAAGAACCCTAATTTCATTTACATATTGCCTTATATACCTAGGGTAAAAATATGCATTGTTCGGGCGCGCAAGGCCTTTAGGGCTCCACACTTACTATATCTGCAACATAGGCACACTAACTAACCTATTCTTTACAGCTTGGAGCTCCCATTGAGCCTGCAACCCATTACAAATATTACAATGGTTTGAAATAAATTGAAGAATTACAATACATGGCCATTTTGGACAAATGTAAAAAATGTGTAACTCCAATCTTCACTGCCGCTCTTCGCATTTGTCTTTGATATGCCTTTGTATATATTGGCCTTTAGTAGCTTCTGTTAACTGACATCGGCTCATTTAACATTCCCCCCTTTCGATTTTAGTGCACGTCCTCGGGCACTATTGAGAAGTATCTGTGGAGGTTATTGATTGGTTGTTGATGGGTTGATTGTCTTCATTTGGCGTTGAATTTGTTGATGAGGATCATTCCTTTGTAGCATCTTCATTGGTCCGAAGTTGTCTATGATGTGAGAGATGACATCACATTCGTTCATTGTAGCAGCATATGGTGAGGTTTTTGTTTATTTATTAAGAGTATGTACAAGAGAAGTAGAATGGTGAGGATCTAAACTAGGGTCTAATATCTGGATGACCAAAGGAAAAAATCCAATGGAAAAAAAAGCGTTTTTGTGATACGCGTCTTATTGGAGTACATATTAGCATGGAAAATATTAATAAAGTACTGAAGGGATTATTTGTTGATGAATATGGAAATAAGAGGGCAGCAAGTATGAGAGTAGCATGATGGAACATTGGTTTGCCTGTGTAGTCCGCTCAAGGTGCATAGGTGGAAGCAAAAAAGAGTGTCTAATGCATATGTCCAATGATGGGACATCCTATATGCGTTCACAAATGAAAACATTATGATGTGCAAGAAAGATGTTTGAGGGGTTCTTCAGAAAGGAGGTGTAGCTATAAAAGCATATGTCGTGGCTTTACAAGCTAGCACCCTTTAGGAAGGGTTTTTGTTGTCGAGGATAGGTGCTCTCATCTTATTGTGCATGAGTGTAGGACTCTACGTCACTCCACCATGATTAAGTTAATAGAATCTGACTATTATGCTCATCTCATCCAGCATGAGCAACATGACTTAGATATGCTCAACTCTTTCAGCTTGAGCGTAAGCCAAATAACTACGACTCTTAGCATAGAGTTTGATATAACTTGAAGATTTGGGACTAACGCTTTGCTCATTTTTTGGCTCAGTAGCCTGACTTTGACTATGCCAAAGAGTGTTTTTTGCAAACATCTCTTCTGGTAAAAGTAAGGTTGAATCCTCAAAAGGTGGATTATTGAAGGACTAAGTTGGTATTGAGAGTTTCTATTGCCATACATGTTTTATCTTTGAATCTATTGCTTTGTCATAAAAAATAATATCTAACCAACCCAATGATTTTCTCATATTAAACTGATCACTTAATGTGGGAGAATGAACTAGAACAAGGGTTAAGATATTGAGGTGTGCTTATAGATCTATCTCAACACGGGGCCAATAGAAAAGGGGCCCAAATGAGAGATGGTCTATCAAAGAGCAAGGCTAACCAATGGAGCATAAGACCTTAGGGTTAGCTTCATTGAAGACCTCCAATAATGTGTGTAAAAGTCCTTTGACCTTAGGTAAGCTAGGGCTGAGCTTGAGGTAGGAACCCGACCCAACTCGAGGTGCTTGTCCTGCTTGTCATGCTTGATGACTAAGGTACTTGAGGTGCTTGATGATTGAGGTGCTTGAGATGCTTGATGATTGAGATGCTTGAGGTGCTTGACATGCTTGAGATGCTAGGGCTTTACTTGAGGTGAGAACCCAGCCCAAGCTTAAAGTGCTTAAGGGCCAAGCTTGTGGTGGGAACTGGGCCTATGCATGAGGGGCTTGAGGTGTCAAAAAGTCAAATATTCAATCCCTATAAGGAGGGGGCGAGTCCTACATGAGGGGGATGAGAGAGAACACCCAAGGCATGCATGGTACAAAGAAAGCAAAGGGACACTTGTCAAGTTCCTCCTCATGTTGCCCTCATGGTGTGCCTGAAGCCTATTGGTTGGCCACCCAAGGGGTCAAATGATAAATTAGGAGATTTAATTAATTGATTTTGAATTTATCAAGTCCTCTCTCTCAAATGGGAAAGGGGGACACTTGTCCCAAGGCTACCCTTGCTGCTTGTAATGCCTCCTGCTTGTGATTGGCTAGGCCTGGAGGGGTCCAATGAGCTTCAAGCATGAACTACAAGGGGGGGTTGACCCAAGAAAGCTAGGGGGTTTCTTAGGGGGTATACTCATCCACACACACTCACAAACACTCTCATGGTGTGCTATGCAAGGTGCAAGAGCTCCATCTCCTTCTCGAAGCTCCTTGAGAAGTTGAGAGCCTACACCAACACTCTTGGCTATGGAATGCAAATCCAACCAAGAGCTATGCTTCAATGCTTAAGCTTTCCATCTTCTCCATCTTCATTACTATGCTATTATGTATGCTAAGCAAAAATAGTGATGATAAGTGAGGAACTATTTCTTTCTCCTATGGAATACTTCTTCTTCTTCTTCCCTACCCTCATTCCCTGCTAGTTCTCTCCACCTTCGAAGGTGTTTGAGGTCTTGGGACTGAGGCTTGGTATAGTCAATGCTTTCCACAAGTTTATGTTATGATTATTTCAAGAAGGCTAATGGTTTATTGCAAGTAGATTAATTACTTCATGCAAGTAGATTAATTGTATTGCAAGGCAGATTAATTGTTTCTTTAAACACAAGTTGATGCATAAAAGTTCACATCTTCATGCACCTAAATGATTTAGGGAACACAAGGATTAATAATGCTCACAAGTTCTTGATTGTTTTCAAGCTAACATTGATTGTTGCTATTAAGCAAAAGCTTGGTGTACGAAGCTTTCATCTTCATACCGCCAAAGAGGTCTCAAGGAACACAAAGATTGTATTGTACCAAGTCTCTCTTAATGAGAGAATCTATAATACAAATGCCTTTTGGAGGGGGGACCGGCTCCTCATAAATCCGGTCCTCAACTGTTGTCATATTCTCTAAACTCTCTCTCTTGCAAAAGTATTGCTCATGCCATGTTAATTAATTGCTATGATTAAGTTGCTACTACCAATTAAGTTCACCCTCTATGATCTCAAAGTTGCTCACTTTAATTCTCTTAATTCCGCTATTCTCTAAGTTCCATTACAGCTTTGTCTGTTGGTTGTCCTTCTTTGACTTTGAAGACTCCATTGGCTTTTTGGTTGTCCAGTTAGGCCATTTCCATTACAGCTTTGTATGTTGGTTGTCCTTCTTTGACTTTGAAGAATCCATTGGCTTTTTGGTTGTCCAATTAGGCCTCTTGTAAGGAGTCTTTGATGTTGTTGTATGCCTTTATTGACTGTCAGTATCTGGCTTTTCATTCGGATTATTTGAAGACGTAGGAATCCAAATCTCTCCATTGTATTCATAGGTTCTTTGATGACTTTGTATAGATTTAGTTTGGTTGAGCTCTTGAGATCTACATGCAGATCTGTTATAGTTTCAGTTGGTCTTTGGTTGACTAGTAGCCAAATCTTCATATAGCCTGTGTAGAAGCTTTGTGAAAGAGGAAGATTCCTTGAAATCCATCTTTGTTATGTATCCTCTTGAGAGTTGTGGTAGACTTTAGCATCATTTGATATTTTTCTGTTGTTGAGTTACTTGTTAGGTATCCTGGAATGTTGTTGAGTTTGATACCCATTTGACCTTTTACTATGGGAGGGTCTTGATTGCACTTCATATGCCCTGACGTGCGGTTTTTGTACCCATATCTTTCTGCTACCTCTATAGTACTCATGTTCTTTTAAACTCCATTTGTGATGATATCCATCCCATGTGTTTGTATTTATGTGCTGATGTGTTGTCTTCAATCCACACTGGATCATTGACTTTTACTAAACTGCTCTGAGCAAACACTTTCTTGACGTTCATTTGCTCAATGCTTTCTTGAGTACTTGGGATGAAATACCTTTGAATTTCTAGGTATCTCCCTAGATGTTTTGTTTCGGCCAGCAATTGACTTGAAATTTTTAAAGCCTAACTTGCTTGAAGAAGCTCATCCATGAGGGTTCTTTGATGTAGAGGCATACATTGTCACACATTTCTTGCTAGTCAGTGGAAGGTCCACTTTAGCTTTACCTTTGTCTGGAAGATTTATCATTGATTCTTGTGACTTTTGCAACATTGAATCCAACATTAACGATACGTGTATCTATTGCTTGCTACCTCTTGGAAAGTAGAGTAATAGCATTGTATCTTCTTTGAAGGCCTTGTGTTGGTCTAACCATTGTGTCCAAGGATGACATCTGAAAGCATTCTCTTGAAGGTTTTACTTGAAACTTTACCTGCTCTTCATGCTTCAGGATGCTAAGGGTAGCAACAATTTCTTCTTGAATCGCGTCCATACCTTGCATTGCTTTCCTGTCTTATTTTCCTGGAATGATCTCGAGTATTCTCTGGATGTTTTTTGAAACCATATTTCACTTTGCTTCTTTATCCAATAGAGCATTTCATCTGACACTATATCCATTTTCATTGTTGAGGACTATAGCTATTCTCTTTTGTGGTTCTCTTAAATGTCATAAAATATAATATCTAACTTTACCAAATGATTTTCTCATATTAAACTGATCACTTAATATGGGAAGATAAAAGGGGAACAAGAGTTAGTATATATATATGTGTGCTTCTAGACCTATCTCAACAGGGGACCAAAAGGAGAAATGGTTGCATCTCAATAGGGGTCCAAAAGGAGACGGTCTACCAAAGAGCAATGTGCAATAAATGCTTCTAGATTTACCTTAGCAAGGGACCAAGAGAAGAGATGGTTACATCTCAAAAGGGGTCCAAACGGAGATAGTCGATCAAAGGGCAACGTGCATCTAATGGAGCTTAAAACATCTTAGGGTTAGCTTCACTAAAGACCTCCAAAAGTTAATGTTAAAAAGTCTTTGACCTTACACAAGTTAGGGCTAACCTCGAGGTGGGAATCGTACCCAAGTATGAGGTGCTAAGACGTTTAAAGTGGTTGTGGGAACCTTGCCCAAAGCTTGAGGTGGTTTATGCTACTGAGGTTTTTGATATGTTAATTTCAAAGATAAATTCTCAAGAGGCATGAACATCCATGTTTGATTGACTAAGGCTTGAAGTATTCAATTCAAAATAAATGACTTAAGAAGCATAAAAGACACATGCTTTCTTGATTGACTAAGTCCTTGAAGTATTCAATTCAACTAAATGCCTTAACAAACATAAAAGACACATGTTCAAATGATCCTTCACATGTAGCCCTCATGATGTGCTTGAATGCTATTGGTTAGGTTTTAAAGGGGTCCAATGAGAATTTAGATACATAAAAATAAATAATTAAGTTCTTTCTTTCAAAGAGGAAAAAGAGGACACATGTCCAAATGAAGTAATAAAATAATACAAGAGAGAGAGAGAGAGAGAGAGAGAGGTGTGGACCAAGCATGAGAGGAGGGGTATACTCTCCCACACACACACACACATTCTCTCATTATGTGAAGTGCAAAATGCAAGAGCTTCATCTCCTTCTCCAAGCTTGTGGAGAAGTGGAGAGCCTACACCAACCTTCTTGGCTATGGAATTCAAATACAACCAAGAGTCATGCTTCAATGCTTAAACTTGCCATCTTCTTCATCTTCATTACTATGCTATTATGTTATGCTAATCAAGAAGAGTGATGATAAGTGAGGAACTATTTCTTTCTCCTATGGAATGTTTCTTCTTCCTCTTCCCTACCCTCATTCCCTACTAGCTCTCTCCACCTTCGAAGGTGTTTGAGGCCTTGGGATTGAGGCTTGGGATAGTTAATGCTTTTTGCAAAGTTTATGTTAAGCTCATGATGCATGAATCTTTCCATCTTATTAGCATCACCAAGGTCACAAGGAACACAAAGATTGTATTGTAACAAAGTCTCTCTTGAAGGGAGAATCTATAATAAAAACGCCTTTTGGAGGGGGGGTTGGCTCCAAGTAAATCCGGTCCTCAACTATTGTCATGTTCTCTAATACTCTCTCTCTTGCAAAAGTATTGTCCATGCCAAGTTAATTAAGTACTATGTTTATGTTGTTACCATCAATTAACTTCACCCTCTATGTTCTCAAAACGATCTCACAAAAATGCTTACCTTAATAATCTTAATTCCGCTATTCTCAAAGTTCATAGGACATTCCCATTGCATAAAGATCTCTTTTCTGCTTTTGCCATAGTCTTGTCTTGATCTAGCTCAGTCTCTATGGAAGTGGGTTTGAGGCTTTGGGTTTCACTTTTGACTTTCTTCTCTTGACTCAACTAAAATGCCGGGATCTTTGGACTTCCTATTTCTTCCTGGTTGTTTGCAACATTGATCTTCTTTACTTCTAGCTTTGAGGGCATTCACTGCTCCAAAGCTTTCATGGTTGCTGTTTGTCGTATTTGACTTGCATTTGCTATTGCTCGATTTGCTTTAATCTCTTTTGAAGTTATGTTGGGTGGAGATGATTCATCTTCAATAAACTCTACTTTTGGCATCAATCTCCATTTGAGTTGTACTTGTGATGTCTTTTGTGAGTCTTGGTCTTCATTCTTGGTTGTCTTTGAAGACTTCATCTTGTTTAAACTCCGTATCTCTAAAACCTTCTGGACTAGTGGCATTCTCAATATGATGTTATCTGTTATATCTTTTGTTGTGATCACATGAAATTGGGTTATGATGGTCTATGAACCTACTTGAATGGTGGTGGAAATGATTCCCCAGCATTCTACTCGTATGTTTTTAGGTATGCTTATGAATTCAGGGACATCTTTTAGCTGTGGTTGGCTACATTTTTTCCAAGTGCAAAAAAACATGAGGTTCTTGTCTAGCTAAAAATCTAGCTTTATTTCGCTTGACAAGTTTTCTTTATGTTCACCGGTAATGTTGGACTTGATCTTCTTGAGATTTCTTTCTAAATTGATTGATTTTTCTATGGTTGTTTCCTTGGGTTGAGTTTCTTCTATATCTTCTTTGCTATGACCACCTGCTTCAATGGATGTTAGCGGGTTGCCGCAACGGACGTCTACAGCATAGCTCTTTTAAACTAACATAATGTCAATATGCAAGGAAGTAACTTGGGATGGGGCTCGGAGACTTCATGAGAGTGTCAATCTCACCAAAGTGAACTAAGAGGGCTACTCAATCTACTATAAAAGCAAATCAACCACTTCCTAGTCGGACAATTAGTATGCATTCACCGCTCTAGGTCATCACGCCATTTCGGCATCCAAACAATTCGGAAGGCAACGGAACTTAAGGAGAGGTATCACAACACCTAAGGACTCAATCCTACCGAGTTTTGTCACCATCTGGGAAGGTACCTAAATCATGATCCATCAAAAAAATGTGCAAAAAACTAAAACAGAAGTACTCGAAAAGGTCCTCCTCAAGATTAAAAAAACAACCATTTTAACCTTCAAATGCATTTAGATCACAAACAAAGCGTCATGAACCACAATAGGATTGAAAATGATTACGCTTAGATTGTAGAGCAAGAGACAAGGAACGCAATGTGCTATTCAAAAGTGAATTCTGATTACCAATCCAAGAGAAAAGAGGATTACAATTTGTAGCAGTAAGAGGCTCCCACAGTGCACGTTTTTTGAATCTTCAAGCTAATGATATCTCTTTTGTTCAAAACTAAGGGTTTTGACTTAAAAGTTAAGGGAGCTTTCCCACGGCCATCTGGCCACTTACAAGGGTGTAGACTCAGAGAGGTTGAGATGGTATTGTCAGATTACATCATAATTACAAATCATCATAGGCTAAATTACATGGCTTTCTTTGAAAAATTGAGTAGTGTTTACAGGGTTTGGTGTGCATACGCCTGTATCCACCGTATCCACCAAACATTCCCCCCTTCCTATTCATTACATGTCCTTGTGCAAGCCGTCTCTGAGCGAGCCTACTGCTTTCTCTCGAGCGTTGCAGTGAGATTTTTGAACTTTTGAGCTCTTGCTTCAATCTGGACTTTGGTGGCCAGCTCTTTGAGGGCATTATTACTGAGGGTACTTTGGTAGACAATATGGCGGTCTGGTAGATCTTTTGTCATGGGATTGAATATGGAAGAGTCCACTTCGAAGAAGCCTGTCATGAAAGCCTCTTCAAAGGTTTGCATGTTATGAGAGGGAAGAAACATGACTCTTGCATATAATCCCATGATGACATTCCTGCTTGGGATTTATGTCTCCATATTCCAGCAAATGCCTCGCTTTCCTTCGACAAAGATTTGCCAGCGATGCTCTGCTGCTTCTGTATCACTGAAAGTTGTAATGCAGGTGATGAGCATCTTGGCAATCTTTACAAGCATCTGACAGGCGAGATCTGGGATCTCCTTGATCATGTTGATCACCTCTTTTAGAGTTTGAACCATGTACTGCTCGGATGGTGGGTTGTTATTGAGAGGCTTTGTGATTACCAGGTAGTTTAGCACTGCGGGTCTTTTGCTTTGCCAAATATAAAAACTATCCCAGGAAATTTTCTTCATCCGTTTGGTCAAGGTCTCTTACAAAGATTTCATCCACTATGCGTCGGCACTCGACAACCCCGTCTTTGTCAGGGACTTCCGACTCTGACTTCGTAGGTAGGCTGACACCCATCATCTCGAATGGAATGATTTCATATCCTTCCTCATCACAGGATTTGGTGAGGGTCACCTCATTAACACAAACATAAAGAGTGGCTAGTGTTTGTTGCCATCCAAAAGGTTCGAACATCTCTTCTAGAAAAGGCTCTGGTATATATGCCTCGTCTTGTGCAGTCCTATCAAGAATGCAATTTTTCCTTTTTAGACTTCCACATTCTATAGCTTCTCCTGCCCACTGGTGAGCTTTGTTCTGTAGCCAAGCCGGTATTCCTCCTTCCTGGTCAGTTGTGGAGTTCAAGTCTTCTCCTGGGGTTCGTTCTACATCTCTATAGCTATGATCTGCGACACTAATTTTCGTAGTGACATCCTTGTTCTTCACATAGATATAGTCGTAGCCCCAACCTTGCACCGTTTTGAGCTGACACATGAATGGTCTGCCCAATATGATATCAAAGTTGCTGCTCTCATCAAAATTCATAATAGCAAATGTGTTTTCATATGCAATTCCACAAGAGGTTACCACAATCTGCTCCAAGATGCCTATGGGTCTTTCCAGATACCCACCTGCCGATTGAAGTTTCATTCTCATCTTTTTGAGAGCAGGTTTTTCCCATTTTTTCCACATTGCTTTGGTAGCTATGGCTATTCCAGGCCCACTATCCAATATTGCTATTCGTGAAGAGTTTTAGTATCCATCATCTTAGGATTGGCTTCCCATTGAGATGGTACTTTCTTCACCTCCGATCGAGTTTCATGGGTCCCAATAAATGAAGGTAAAGTCTTCAACAAATGAGGTTTATTGTCCTCCGATAACGATGTCCCTGCATTTCCATACAGTAATCGGATGTCATTTGGGTAGAGCTCATGCTCCAAGTGAATCTCTGGGATGGGAGATGACAGAAGAGCACTTCCATCTTTCCTATTTTTGATATGTTCCCATAACTACTGAGGCCATTGTTCTTCTACTTCCGAAAATTGCAGTGGTGCATTCTATCTGTTGTATTAGTTGCCACCTTGTATCCAACGGTGTTTCGTGTACAAAATCTTGTCGGTGTTTCTTTTCAATTTCCTGCCCCTCTAACTCTTGAATCTTTTCTCGGATTAATACCTCAGTTTTTGGAGCAGTAGGAACTGATGGTTCCATAAGCGCTTGAGCTGCTTGGATGAGTTCCTTGCACATCTTTAGCCTCTTTTTCTCATAGCCTAGATGAGGGTACATTAACCATCTATCCTCTTGGGTTTGATTAGGCTTTAGTCTGGCCTTGTAAGCTTTTAAAATTGCGTCCAAAGGTTAGAACACCTTGTCTACTAAGACAGATCCTCCAGATGGTATATCCCATGGTTTTTTTATCTCATTGTTTCCCTTAAGGTCTCTTTCCTTTTGTAGTTGTTCCTCTGTTTTTAGTAATTTGGTTTCCAATGCTGTTTTTTCCTTTTCTCTTTTGGCTTTCATCTTGTCTCGTTTTGCCTTCCAAGATTTCCTAGGGGTTCGGGCAGATAAGTTTTCTATCTTTGTTTGGCTGGCAAGTACGTTCCGTGCTCCTTCATGTGCTGAGCTTGAGTGACCGCATTTATCAAAATGTTCGGTTCTGTTTTTGATCCACTTGAGCTTAGCACAATCCCCATTTTGTTCATGGCTACCTTCCCTTTGTTGTCAGGGTTTTTTGGATAGTGTGGAATGAGATGGTCGGTCGTACATCCATCACAGAATCCAAAAAATTTTACCCGTTCTCCTTTGTTTGGACAAACTCGCACCGAATGATCACCGCCACATTCATAGCATGGTCTTGCAGGTGGTGGAGTAGCTTGTGGAGCCCCCATCGATTGTCCTTCTCTAGGAGGATACCCCCTAGGTTTATAGCCTTGATTTGCCATGAACATAAACATATTCTCATCGACCAAGTAATGGTTTTTACTTGGTTGTGCGATGTATAAGGGCTCAGGCATCTCTTCAAGATTTATCCATGGATTGTATTCCTCTGGCACATATGCATTTTCCTCAAATCCCCTTACATAAGTGTTGTCTGATTCTTCTCGATACGAGACTACTTGGACCATACTTTGATCAAAAGGTGGTTCTATGGGTTGAGAAATCCTTACCATAGCCCTATTTTCCTGGGGTAAGGGAGGTTGATGTCCCAACACAGGTTGAGGTTTTTCTTGCCCTAAGATTGAGTTATTTGTCCCTAATTGGTACCTTGGAGGGGGTGAAATTTTTTCTCCTCCCTTTTTGAGCATGTCATTTTGCAATCCTTCTATGAAAAGGACAGACAGTCTTTCATCCTGAGGTAGTTCTTGAGCAGGGCATCTTTCTATGTACTACTTGAAACGAAGTGATGCTTCCTTCACCTTTCTCTTTCTTCTTTTGCCTAAATGCATAGATCTGGGAGACAGTGTTATGCTTGATCCCCCTCTTTGAGAATTCCTCAGCGAACTCTTGGAGAAGTTGCTCAATACTTGGGAATTCCAAGATGTTTAATGGTTGGAACCAAGTCAAAGCAGTCCTTCTAATGTCAACCCAAATCCTTCATATTGAATATGGAAATCAATTACCTGTTCCGCCCTCAACACTTGTTTGAAGATTGAAACATGGGCATATGGATCTCCGGATCCATTATACTTTTTGGGTATGCATTTTGCCACCTGAGATGATCGCATACGTCTGGCCTCTGCAACCATTCTAACAACACTTGGTCCACATGGTGTGGCTTCTCTAGGTTCGTAATCTCCTCTTGGTTCTACCAGTGGTGTAACATTTAATGGCCTAATAACTTATGTGTAGCAGAAATTAGCATGAACATAGTGGGCATTTCATTAGAATAGATTCCTAATGAGAATTACAAGAGTGCTTGGGTGGAGAGAGCAACAAAAAGCATAACACCTAGCTAGATAGCATCGACAATACTTTCAAGAGAGAGAGAAATTAAGCTATTGACAACAGTTGAGGACCGGATTTGCATGGAGCCGGTCCCCCCTCCAAAAGGCTTTGTATTATGGTGTCCCCCCTCCAAAAGGCTTTGTATTATGGTTTCTCCCATCAAGAGAGACATTGTACAATACAATTCTTTGTGTTCCTTCAAGAATAGCTAGTGCAATGAAGATGGAAGCTTCATACACCAAGCAAAACACTTAATCAAACACAACTTGAATTATCCCCGTTCTCAGACCCAAGACCTCACACACCTTCGAAGATGGTGAGAGCTAGCAGGGTATGAGAGTAGATTGAGAGGAAGAAGGAGTATCTTACGAGAAAGATGTACATCTCCTCACATAATCACTCATATTAGCATAGCTTAGCTTAGTAATTAGGTTGGTAGAGGAGATGAGCATGCATTGAAGCTTGGCTCTTGGTTGGATTTGCATCCACATGCCAAGAGAGTGTTGATGTAGGCTTCTATCTCACAAGCTTGGAGTAGGTGATGAGCTCTCCATTAAAGCTTGGGAGGAGATAGAGTATTCTTCCTTCACACATGGTCAAGTGTGAGTGTGTGTGTGTCAATGCCAAGAAAAAATCAGCCCCCTCTCTCTCTTGGGCGAGCCCTAGCTGCTAATTTGGTCTGGCTTTTGCCTCATTGGACCTCCCCAAGTCAAGCCAATAGGTATTAAGCAGCATAAGTGATAGCCTTCTGACATGTGTCCCCCTTTCCCCTTTTGTGAGAGCTTTAGGTAATTAAATAATTAAACTAAACTCTCATTGGACCCCTTTGTCTCCTGGCCAATAGAAATCAGGCAAGCCATGGGGCTTCTGAATGCTCATTGGACCCTTTGGGAGACTGCCCAATAGTCTTCTAGGAGACTTAATTCTCATTGGTTTCTTTTATTAAATGTTTTTAAATTAATTAAACTACATTTACTCTAGCTTAATTCTCATTGGTCCACTTCAAGGGTCTTCCAATAGGAATTGGGCACACCTTGTGGGCATCTGGGCTAGGGAGCTGACATGTGCCCCTCATTCCCTTTGTGTAAAGGGAGCATGTGTGTGTGTGTGTGGCTTTCTCTCTCGCCCCCTCCCATGTAGGGATGTGCAAAGACTTTTAGGGCACACACAAAGCATCCAATTTTCCCTAGGGTTGACCTTTGGACACAACCTTTGAATTTTGGAACCTTAGCATTTTGGAAGTCTTAATGGGCTGAACCTTAGGGTCTTTTTAGCCCATTGTTGCACATGGCTCTTTTGCAGATGGCCCCCCCTTTGGATCCCTATTTTCCCTCCTTTGGATCCCTACTATGGCTGGTCTGCTAGCTTAACTAATATTCTAGCTTTTTCTCCCTTGGCACTTCCCCACATTAAATGATCAGTTTAATATGAGAAAATCATTTAGGAGAATTAGATATTGATTATTATGACATTACCTCTCTCTTGAAATCATAGTCGTCCTCGACTATGGTGTAGAGAAGATAAAGCATATTCATGAGTCTTTTTCTTAGCGGGTAGAGGATCCCTATGTTACCCTACGACATCATTCCATAATGGATGACTAGTCCATTTGGCGCTTGAGAGCCTGAGGCTGCCGCAAGCATGTCTGCACATTAGTCCTATCAGTCTTCCATAGTAGAGTGACAAGCTCTACTTGGTGTTTGGGAGATGTCGTCTCCGCAAACTTGATCTAAGCATGCATACTACTTCATTTTTGTGCACAAATAAAGAAAAAGAGAGTCTTATAAGACAAAAATTTTGTTCATTTTTAACATTTTGTACATTTGCTTACTCTTGGGAAGTATTGTAAGCATTGACAAGGTTTAGGTTATCCTTTAATTGTATGCCTTGCATCCATCTAGCATCTTCGAAAGGATAATTCTTAAACTTAATAAGATATCGTCGGATAGTCTTACCGCCTCTTAATACCTTGTCTTCATGTCGGAGAATGGACTCGGGCTGCAGCACCTCCTCTTGGTCCTCGATCTCCGGTGGGTCTTCAACAGTTGGTTCTTGAGGTGGCTCTCCTTTGTAAGGCTTTAATAGGCTCACATGAAAAGCATTGTGTATGAGCCAATGATTGGGCAACTTAAGTTGATAGGCCATCTCATTGATTGGCCTAAGAATCTGGAAGGGACCATAGTACCTTTTTGCTAGTTTAGCATAGTACTTTTGGTGGCCCGTAGGATTCTTGCCCGTCGTGTGCCTTAATCGAGCCTTGGGAAACTTTAACAAGACCCGATCGTTTTCTTTAAAGGCTTGGGCTCTTCTATGCTTGTCAGCAGCAGTCTTTTGCCTTTGCTGTGAGATAGAGATAGCATCCTTAATCTTTTGGAAAGATTCTTGTAGGTCTCGGCTATACTCATCTGCAACGAAGATCTTCCCATGTACCTTAAGTAGCAAGGGACTTTTTGATCTTCCCTCAATTACCTCGAAAGGTGCTTTTCCTGTGGAAGTATGTACAGTGTTATTGTAAGCATACTCTACTAAGGGTAAGTACTTCTCTCATTGGGATCTTTGATCTACTTCCGTTACATAGGCTTTTAGTAGATCGAGAATGGTTAGGTTAGCTATTTCACTTTGGCCATCAGTTTGTGGATGATAGGCCGAAGAGAAGTTTAGCCTTGTTCCTAAATTCTCAAAGAGACCCTTCCAGAAATTACTGGTCATTCTAGGATCTCTATCCGACACTATGGACATTGGCAAGCCATGGTACCTGAAAATTTGGGAAATGAAGAGGGTTGCCATTTGATGGGCTTTGATAGTCTTTTTGACAGTTATAAAATGAGCTTGTTTACTGAACCTGTCTACTATCGTCCATATCCCCGTATTCCCATGGATAGATTTAGGCAATCCAAAGATAAAATCCATGGATATGCTCTCCCAAGGTGAATTAGGGATTGGCAAGGGTTGAAGCAATCCAGGTTGCTTCCCTCTATCAAATTTTGTCTTTTGACATACCACACATTTGGAAACATACTCTTGTATGTTCACTTTCATGGTAGGCCAATAGAAATATGTTTCAATTCCCTTTAAGGTAGACTGAATCCCTCTATGCCCCGCATATGGGGGAGCATGAGATTCATACATTACTTTCTCACGTAGTGAGTTAGTAACGCATAGTCTATTGCCATAGAGAAGATAACCATCTTGTAAAGTAAATGGTTCTTCTTTCTTCCCTAATGCAAGGGCTGAAATCACATCTCTAAAATCGGGATCAATAGCATACTCATCTATCATTGAAGATAGATCATTGTGAGTTGCTATGGAAACCGCATTCACTCTCGGTCGTCTTGAGAGTGCATCGGCTACTTGATTATGCTTGCCAGCAATGTGAGCAATATGAAAATGAAATTGCGAAAGGAAATTTGCCCACCTCATTTGTTTGTCGGAGAGCTTGGTCTACGTCATGAAGCCAAATGAACTTTTGTTAATACCATCAGGTTCAACATGATTAATAGGTCTTATGGTATCAAAATTTCTAGAAATGAACCTCTGGATTGGAAGCTAGGTGGATTCTATCACTATGCCTGAGCTTCTGCCAGTTCTGGGCTTTTGGGATGGTTTTTTTGCATCCAAATTCAACTTTGGAAGGACCACTAGACTCTTTGTGATGCCCTCTAGCTATGTTGCCAGTTTGGTATCAAAATGTGTCAGAGGAACATGGATCGTGATCCATGTTCCTTAGTGTCAGTATGCACTGAAACTTGACCCACAGCTAGTTCTTGGCCTAGTGGTGCTGGCTATATGGTTTTTGAATGTTTTGGAGTTTTTTATGTCAGCCAAAGTCAGTTTTAGGGTTTGTTTCAATGGTTTTCCCATCATCTGATTTTTGCCCCCTTTTGCCCTCTTTTGAACTTTTCTGATAAGGATCCTTTGGTAAAAAGTGTTTCAATTACTATCACCCACAACCTGCCTATTGTCAGCTCAAAATTCCAAAAAGGTACATGGATCGTGATCCATGTTTGGCAAGATTTTGGACTGATACTTTGTGAGCTGGTCACACAAGGTATGGTGATGCTATTCCCCAAATCTTTTTGGATTTGATCAATTTTTTCCAAGTGAAAAACAAGATTTTGTGTGTTTTGCGGTTTTTTGCAAACAACTCCTTTTTTGGTATTTTGATCAGATTTTTTCACTTTTTGTCTATGGCTCCCTCTGGAAAAGTTGTTCAACTAGTAATCGAGAGTACACTGGTCAAATCTTATTGTTAGATGTCTACCTGGAATATGGATCGCGATCCATGTTGGGAAGCATCTGGACGTGAAATTTGGTTATGTTGGTTCCGTGCTTCTAGTTGATCCCAATTCTCACCCCTTTTTGAATTTGGATAGATAAAAGTTCAGTTTTTTCTTGTTTTTCCAAATTTCTAAGGTTTTGCTCTGCTAACCCCAATCTTTTGATTTTAGTGATCTTCTAGCACTCTTCTTCTGACCAAACTCAAGGTTCTGATGCCTGAGAGCCTGTTTTAAGCAAAGGAAACATTTTTAGCACATTTTGCCAAAGAGGTACATGGATGACGATCCATGTTGGATAGGCAAAATGGAAGTTTTCTGCATAGTCTGTTTTCAACAAGTGTTTTTATCCCCTTTTTGAAGGTTTTGCTGGGTTTGGTTCAGTTTTGAAGCTCTGACCATCACTTCGTCAACTTTTCAGAGTTATGGTCTTCAACACCAAAATAAGGTCTTTGATAGTTTTTTCCTCAATCCTTTTGGCTCCAAATGATGGTGTAATTTGTTTCCTAACCTACTCCTTTAAATTGAAATGAATATGCAAACATAAATGAACTTAACAGTACAAAAATGACAGCTAAGTGTGTGGTGGAACAGTCCTTTCCAAGCATGGGAAAATCAAAGAAAGAAATACTATCTTGTACTTCACTCACAACTTTCTTTGCCCTTAAGGAGTACCACTGGCTAGTTTTGGACTTCAGTCTCTACCAAGCACTAAACCTACGTCTAGCTGCTTCAATGTCTATGTGTAAGCGGAATGGGTATCAAAAGCTTTGAAGGGGATTTTTTTCGTACACTGAGTCACTCACCACCTAAGGATCGGTTTCCCCGGCAACGGCGCCAATGTTAGCGGATTGCCGCGACGAATGTCTGCAACATAGCTCTTTTGTACTAACATAATGTCAATATGCAAGGAAGCGACTTGGGATAGGGCTCGAAGACTTAATGAGAGTGTCAATCTCACCAAAGTGAACTACGAGGGCTACTCAATCTACTACAAAAGCAAATCAACCACTTCCTAGTCGGACAATTAGTATGCATTCACCGCTCTAGGTCATCACACCATTACGACATCCAAACAATGCGGAATGCAACGAAACGTAAGGAGAGGTATCACAACACCTAAGGGCTCAATCCTACCAAGTTCTATCACCATCTGGGAAGGTACATAAATCACGATCCATTACAAAAAATGTGCAAAAAACTAAAACAGAAGTACTCAAAAAGGTCATCCTCAAGCATAGAAACACTTATCCATGGTCAAAACATCAAAAAACAACCATTTTAACCTTCAAATCAATGCATTTAGCTCACAAATGAAGCCTCACGAACCAGAACAAAATTTAAAATGATTACATTTAGATTGTAGAGCAAGAGACAAAGAACACAATGTGCTATTTGGAAGTGAATTCTGATTACCAGTCCAAAAGAAAAGAGGATTATAATTTGCAGCAGTAAGAGGCTCCCATAGTGCACGTTTTTTGAATCTTCAAGCTAATGATATCTCTTTTGTTCAAAACTAAGGGTTTTGACTTAAAAGTTAAGGGAGCTTTCCCACGGCCATCTGGCCACTTACAAGGGTGTAGATTTAGAGAGGTTGAGATGGTATTGTCAGATTACATCATAATTACAAATCACCATTGGTTGAATTACATGGCTTTCTTCGAAAAATTGAGTAGTGTTTACAAGGTTTGGTGTGCATACGCCTGTATCCACCGTATCCACCAAATAATTGATGTTGACACAGTTTGTTGTAATACTGCACCTTTTGTTGAAATGGTTGAGCATTGTCTGCCTGCATCCGAGTAACTTTTGATCTTAGAAGATCCAATGTACTTTTCCACTAAATCTATCTCTTAGGAGGAGATTTTGGTGGTGACCTTTGTGTAGCTTTCTGAACTTTAGCTTCCGTTGATTTTGACTTTTCTATCACCTGTTCTAGCAGCTTGAGGCTTTGCATCATCTTGAGATAATCTTTAACTTCAGGCTTACCATCCGTAGGGGTTTTTGCATAGTCATGGACTTTTTGGTATTCGTTTCCATCTACATCTCGATATGCATATGTGAGCTTGGTCACATGCAATTGCTTGAAAATTATGGGATTCATTGGCTTTTGACTTTGACTTGTGGAGATCAACTGAAATTTTTTTCCCTGCAGACTCTGATGGAATCTGGGTCAATTGGAAATTTCCAACAACCATATGATCTTTCAATGGCTTCTGCTTTGAAGGGATCTGTTGGCTAGAGGCTCTAGGGCTTCTAGCTGGTGTTGCATTTCCTGGTACAAGAGCTGAGCTTGCTAGATTTGTAGCTTCCCCCTTCCTAGGGTGATCATTAAAGCTTTCTCCACGAGCAGGTCTCAAAACTATTTTACTTTGATTTGATCTCACCTTCTGGAATTGTGAAGGTACAGTGTGGGTAGTAGTATTGGTGTTTGGCATTTGGAAACCTTATGCATAGTTTCCTATGTACCTTTGTGAAATATGACAAATAATTCCCCAAGTCAAGCTGTAGATAACATCATCTTCACCCTGATAGTGTCTATCCCATGGGTCTCCTTTGATATGAGCCTATGTGGTTTTAGGACCCAAGGCATCATAAATTTTAAACTCTTATCTATATCTACGGTTGTTTTGGTCAAAGTATACGCTCGTTTGGTCACAATGTCAAAGCTTGATTTTTTATGGAAGAGAGTTTGTCTCTAAACAGATTTTTGGGTTCACTCGGTTAATGTCATTCAGCTCTAGAGAGCATGGCTATAATAGATTCTTTCTTCAAAAATGAACCATCCTTCTTGATCTATCACTGGGCACAATTCTATGAGCTGGTATGTGGGCCTTTCAACCATTTCTCAAACCTTTTCATACAATTTTCCTTCTCAGTCTACATAGTGTGCATATGAATTATGGGTGTCATACAATGCTAACATCATTCACTTTGATGTGTCCCTTAGACTCGTGAATGATTGCACACTAGTGGTTGTGGATGCAGAATCACTTGCAAACTTAACATTCGTTTCAACCTTCAGTGATAACTGGACACTTTGACCAAATTCACGTAAGAATCTGTTATTCAAAGGATCAATTTTAAGCTATTTAGGTGCCTGTGCATATTTATAATGATTTTGAGCTTGTAGTGCTTTTACTGGTGCTTCTAACAGTAATGCAAAATCATCTGATTGCATCAAAAGTGACGAGATAATTATACTTACCTCGGGATTTGCATTGCCAGTTTGCTCCATGATTTCCTTTGCAATTGTCGTGTCCCTATTATCTGGGTTTCTTGGACAATCTTCTAGAAAATGTCCACCTTTTCTTCCACAATCTGAGCAATATACCATTACTAGTGGTATGCCAATTGGTTCTTCCATCCCAAGCTCTTGTTGAGGGATTTTTGCTTCAGTGTTTGCCAAGATGTTGACATCTTATTTTAAAACACTGAGCATGAGGCTATAGATTGCTCCATCTTGACCTTTGTACTACCTTTGACTTGGTTCTCTCATTAGCCTTGCTTCTATTGGCTGATTTGTTGAATCTTCCATTTATGGATCTCAAGTGTAACTTTGACCACTGTAATCCATGTATAATGACCTTGATTGCGTATGCACCAACTGAATGGTTTGCGGGGTTGTGTAGATGTCTAGATAACCACTTGGATCAATCTTTTGCACTTTTATCTGCACTTCATCTTTGAGCTTGCAATACCTGGTTCCACTGAAATCGGTGAACATATGGGATTTCCCTGAATGTGGCTTTACTCTGTTTAATAGGATCTTGGCTCTTGTGATGCATTTACTATTCATTAGATATCTATGGCCTTCTAAATCTGCATATAAAACTTTGTCTCTGTTATAGCCATATAGCTGTAAAATCTGCTATGTTGCATTTGTGCTTGTGTTTCTACTGCTGTTGGCTAGCTCTAGTTTATTTGAATTCTCGGCTCGACTCATGTCCATGCTGACTTGTTCTGTAAAAACTGTCTCTCAGCAGATGTTGATGTTGCACCGTCAAATTTCTCTTGCTTCGGCTTGACAAGACTTATTTTGCCATAGCAATTTTGGTAGTTGATTGCTCTTCAGACTCACAAGAGTTGATTAAGTCTAGCTTGAATGGTTAGAATTGAATGTGGTCTTTGAAACAATCAAAATATGGACACTTCATAGCCTAATCTACAATCCAATGTGAATTGTGTCCCTGATCGTCCGATCCTAATCCCAACTTGCAATGCAATTGCTTGCACTTGCCCGTTTCTGGTTGGCACAATCACTTTTAGTTAATCAACTGAATTGTGGCAACATGATCCACAATCGGCTAGAACAATGATATTCTGGGCCAAAATGATTAAGTCCCAATTCCCAAGGGTTTTCCGTAGTTCTAGGTAAAATTATAGACTTTGGCGAGACTTACGACTCAAATTTTGCCAGTTTTTATCAAGGTGCGAATCTTAGCCCCGATTCGCAATTTCAACGCGTAAACAATGCTAGATAACGGCCAAATTTTACTCAAGATTCAGTTTTGAACTGAGTTTCTCGGTGGTCGATTGGGTTTCAACGGATTCTGACGGTTCGATTTCTCAAGGTTTGTGTTTTGCTTCTTTTTTTATAAATTCGGAAATTTTACCTAGTTGAAGGCTTGATTTTGCTCGCTTTTTACTTGCTTTTTTGGGTTTTTTTGGCTAATCTCCTAGTGCTTTAGTTTGCTTCGTCTCTGTTTCTCACGTTTTCTTTCTGTTTGACTTCTTTAGCTTGTCTCGTCTTTTTTTTGCTTGTAGTGTGAATTTTTGGCCACTTTTTGTTACTTTCTTTGCCTTTTTTGGAACCTAACTTGCTTTTCTTATTTGGGTGAATAATTTTTTTATTTTTTTAAAACAATTGAGAAATTTTTTATTTTTAAATATTTTTCTATGAATTTTGTAATTTTTATGGATTTTTTTGAAGGTCTTTATGAGTTTTTTTTTGATTTATGTGTGATTTTTAGAATCTTTTTTCGTTTTTTCTTTTTAATTTTCTAGCTTTTTATTATTTTTTGTGATTTTTAGGATTTTTATGAATTTTGATTGTGACTTTTTAAAAATTTTATGTGATTTTATTCCAATTTTTCTTAGTTTTTTAACATTTTTAAATATTTTTTGTGGGTTTTGTTAAATTAAACTAACTAAAATAACCTTATTAACTCACCTCAGGTTGGCTTACTTGGCTGTCAATGAAGAAGGCGACAATGGCTGGTCCTACAGAGCAGCAATGATGGCGGGCAGGAAGCACAAGGGTGATGGCATGGCATGGCAAGGCCTGCAAGCACAACAACGATGAAGGCGGCCAGCAAACAACATAGCGATGAAGGTGACAGTCAGCGTTGAAGGCAAGAGCGTGCACGTGCGCAATTTGAGAGAGAGAGAGAGAGAGAGAGAGAGAGAGAGAGAGAGAGAGAGAGAGAGAGAGAGAGAGAGAGAGAGAGAAGGGAAAGAAGCATTGATGTGGTAGTTGCACGTGACACGGGGCGAGAGAGAGGAGAGAGCAGTGAATGAAAGGCTCAAGCACAAGCGAGTGGGTCCGTGGATACCACGAGGCTCGAGCAAAAGAGATAGAAAGTAGAGAGAGAGAGAGAGAGAGAGAGAGAGAGAGAGAGAGAGAGAGAGAGAGAGAGAGAGAGAGAGAGTGCTTACGCTGGCAACTTGCGAACACGACAAAGGGAGAGAGGAAGAGAGAGTGGTTATCTTCGGCGTTTGCAGACAAGTAGGAGGGAGAAAGAGAGAGAGTGATTATCTTCGGCGTTTGGACCAAGGGGGGAGAGAGAGAGAGAGAGAGAGAGAGAGAGAGAGAGAGAGAGAGAGAGAGAGAGAGAGAGAGAGAGAGAGAGAGAGAAAGAGAGAGAGAGAAGTCCAAGGGAGGGGAGAGAGCATCTTAGGTGCACCTAAGATGGCTAGGGGAGGGGGATTTTTTTTGACTTATTTAAATCCTTAATCAACTCAAGAGGTGATTGTCACCTACACAAGCCATCGAAATTGATTTTTCCGTCGGGGTCAAAATTTTACCACCGCGAGCGCCTACACCTTGCCGCATCGCAAACCCAAAGCTTGTAAAAATTCATCGGCACTCACATCAAAGCAAGTTGTTGAATTTTTATTTTATTTAATGTTTGAAAATGCCAAAATTAGCCCAAAACACTAAAATCACTCAAAAATTTCAAAAATTGCCAAAAAAATCCCAAAAATTTCCATGAATCTAAGAAAATAATTGGCAATCATATTCAAACACTTTCAATACACACAAGCACACCAAAAATAGTAGTTTTTGTTAAAAATGCCAATGACGATCAAATCAATAATTTTTACGGAATTAATTGGAAATTAATGCAAAAATTTACACAAATTATCCAAAAATACCAAAAAAAAGAGAAAAAAATTTCACACCTAGATGAATAGTGCAGCCAAATCAAAACTCAATAATCACACAGTTAATTTTGTCAATAAAAACCCAAAATTAGGCAATTAAACCGGCAATTTTAGGTCAAAAATTGACGCAATCGAAGTGTGTAAATCCCTATTTTGAGCCACAAAATGCAGCAATTAACCATTACACACATCAATATTGCAATCAAACATCGGATTAATCATGCACATTAAGCACTTTTTAGGCGCGCGCGCGTGCACACACACTAATAATTGGCAAGTTTTACCAATTTTAGGTGTGCACATACAAGTGTTAATCTTGTCAAAATTGCAAATTAAACGCACAAATGTTTAATTGGGCATAACCACAACACAAATCAATCATCTAATTAGCAAAATCTTTATGCACACATTGATTTTTTGGTGCACACACAAGGGAAAAATAGTGCACACGCACTTAAAATTAAGCATACACACAATCAATTAGAATGCATACACACTTGATTTTAGTACACATAATTGCAATTGACCATTAAAACATGCAATTAGGCAAATTCATAATGCACATTAGCACATGAAACCATCAATTTGCAATTCATGAAAATTTTGGCATTACAACGGCATGCAAACACACAAATTCAAAAGTCCCAAATCAAAAATTTGACAATGGCGAAGCTGTCAAAGTTGATGATGTGGAAGTGTTAGAGACCAAGGGGAGTGACCATGAGAGAGAGAGAGAGAGAGAGAGAGAGAGAGAGAGAGAGAGAGAGAGAGAGTCTCCTGAACCATTCAACCTTGGCAATGAATATCTAAATGGCAACCTCAGTAAATTTCCCTACCCAAGACTTTGACAAATAAGTAAACTAAATACCTAAAAGTGAAACTAAATAATGGGATCACATTGGGCAGTTCACTTGAGATGCCAAAACTTTAACACCCTCTCTGCAGCTCATAGTGGACATCAATAGTGAGACCAAGTCGATGAAGAAGCTACCATGGACACCCCAATATAAGGCATGGACTACTGGATACACCTCGGTGTTGCTCTCCTCAACTTTGTACCTGAACGTAATTCCATCTTGAGCATCGGTTTCCTTTGTAGAAACTTGAACTGTAGAACATACTACGTCAAATAATCCCCATTCGTGAACTATGAACACATTACGTCCAAAATATAAAACTCCAAGATAATGAACTATGGAACACATCCTGTCCATGATCCGACCAGCAACAATGAATTGGCACGTCCATCCATAGTGTTTTAGATGTCTGATTGGTTCCCTGCCAGATGCATGTGCATTGAACTCCGACCTACGGGTCCAAACACCAATAACTTGAACTCCAACACAAGGGTCCAAATTAATTATAGGGAAAATTCATTGCCCCTCTCTGTCACTCACAAGCCTCTCTCTGGCTCAAGCTAGTGGTGACACGTGTCATTTGACTAGAAAACTGACCTCGAGGCCACTATGGCCACCACCACGTGTGCCATGCCAATCTCCTCTGTCAAATCTTTATTATCGTAATCTCTGTCCAGCTTGCCTTTGCCCTTGTCTTCCTGTGAGTTCCTACTTTTGCCTTTGGCTTCCAACTCCCCAACCAAACTAAGCGTCAAATCTTAATCATAATTGTGGTCGTACCTCTCAGGTACCGAGGCAGCTAACTGAGTACTAGTATTGCCATCCATGTCAAGCTTGTTGATGCCGTTGTCCTCGACCAAACTCGCCCATTTTCCTTTGACTTTAGAATGTCGAGCCAAACAGTTGGGTGGTCTCCTTGATAATTGTGCCAATGCATAGGCTGCTAACACAAAGGTTGATTTTCTCTCCATAGCTTTTAGCTGGTTTTGGTCTCCCCTCTTTTGGTGCTCCTTGACTGCTTCAAGAGGCTGTTGTCCAGCCTGTAGAAAACACTCCAAACGCACTCCAAGCGAGGCCGAAATGTTGGATGATGGTCTAGCCAACACAGGAACTCCCCCTTGCTTGAGAAATTCCTTTGAAGAGGCTACTGTCCATGATGGAAACGTTGTTTCTCGGGCTGGAAAACACAACCAAAAATGATGTTTTCCCCGGACTGGACCAAGTCTACCAAGTGACGCTCCTCTTGTGGCTCTCAGCGCAAACCCAAAGGCTTCCCTTGCAGCTGAAAATGCACCCTTGAGCACCTTTCCTTCGCCAAAAATGCAGCCAAAACTCCAACTCTGGCCTTGATCCTAACGCTAGCAAGTGATCATCATGACGGTGCAGCTTTGGTTGAAAAACACATGGAGCCACCTCGCCTTCCCCTCCTTCTCTAGGGAAGCCTTGTTGTGATAACACCTACAAAGAGGATAAAAAACACCAGGTAGAGGATGCGTTTCAGAAGGCCAGGCAGTCGGGCAATTCACTACGCAGGCAAGGTGTGAACAAGTAGCAAGGCAAAAACGCTAGGGCAGCAAGGAAAAAAATGCGACGTTGTTGAAAAACACAGGCAACCAATAGGGTAGAATTTAGCGTTGGGCAGAGGGTAGGGCAGGGTAATTTGCAAAGATGCCAAGTTGTGCCAAAAATGCCAGCAGCAGAGCAGGGTAGAAATATGAAAATGCAGGGCATAAAAGACGCTCGCAGGCATAAAAGATGGTGCCATTCAGCCGGCATTTCAAGACGCTGGTATTGCATCCAGTAGCACCACACTGCAGGGAAGCGTGTTGAGACACCCAATGGTAGGGGGAATGAAGGGGCACGTAGCGTTTTAAAATGTAGGAGGGGAAGAGCCTCGTGGGCTGCAAAGTGTACGTAGCTCCTCGTGGAATGAAGGGGCACGTAGAGTTTTAGAATGCCAAGAGCAACTGGGGGGGGAAGATAATCACCGACGACGACATGGGAAGAGATCGCTACTTCTTCTTTTCACGGGTGCTCCTACTTCAATCATCGAGCTACACCAAGCTCTAATACCATGTCAAAGTCAATGATGCGGAAGCGTAGAGACCAAGGGGAGTGAGCACGAGAGAGAGAGAGAGAGAGAGAGAGAGAGAGAGAGAGAGAGAGAGAGAGAGAGAGAGAGAGAGAGTCTCTTGAACCAATCAACCTTGTATGAATATCTAAATGTATATACAATGAAGGCAAGAGGTTGCTTATATAGCAACCTCAATAAGTTTCCCTACCCAAGGCTTTGACAAATAAGTAAAATAAATACCTAAAATCCAAACTAAATAATGGGATGGGATCACATTGGGCAGTTTACTTGAGATGCCAAAGCTTTAACAGAAGCATACCGCACAAATCTTAAGTCCAATGGCACCATCCAATCGCCAATTACACAATGTGTAGGCCGCTTTCGTCCATGCTCCAAAGCCCTAATCTTGCATTCGAAAATCATCAAATCATGAAGGTATAGCACAAACCGGCAATGTTAGAATGCAATCCAAGCCTCTAATTAGGCCAATATCAAATCATAATTACAAAATGTGTGCAATTAGTAGAAAATTAGAGTGTAAGTTAGCAAAAATTAGTGCAATTAGCAAGGGGCTAGTGTGAAATTAGAGTGTGTAGGCACACAATAAGCAAGATAGGGTATCAAATTAGGAGAAATTGAACACATTGCTTCATGTACACACATCCAAAAAACAACAAACACACAAGTGAAATTAGCGAAGAAATAGTGAGGAAACCTATCCGATTATGCCATAATCACAACAGCGTAGGCCATCAATTCCTAGCAAGATCACCAAATGTTGGGGGTACCATCCTAGCATAGCTCCAATGAACAACAATAATTGTCAATCTGGAGTGATGAGCTACCTAGCTAGGGCATGGAAACACTCACACAATTAGTGAGCTAATCATGGCAACACGAATGGCAACTCTACGAGGTGAGCTTCTCGACCTATGGAGTATGGAGGAGCTAAGCCACAAAGATTGGCAATCTCCACATCCACTTCTCTTCACCTCAAATCAACCCAATCACACACACCAACGATTACAACAATGCACACATCACTAATCCCATCACTAATCCCATCACAAACACACTAATCACAAGCGCACACATAGATCTACTGCTCATCCACACTCCAATCAAACCTTCATGCACACACAAAGAATAGAGGTCAATCACACAAGATGAGAGCAGAATTAACATGCAATGTACAAAGAGTGTTTAATTAAGTGGAATTATATTTCTTAAAATAGATCTACATGGGAGCGAGTATGCATTCTTCAAAAACTTTAGGACTATTCCTTCCAATGAGGACGAAAATTCTTGGGGGAGGGAATGTGACATGTCCTATAGTTTGGGCAAAAGGGCACAATGACATGATCAAGTAAGGAGACATGGCCTTGACTCTTAAAAGTAAAAAGGGTCAAAGGTTATTATTAAGAGGGCCAATTTATGCCCGTGCAGCTAATGAGCTATTGCCCATGAAATGGGGGAGTGGTAGAGCTCCTTTGTGTGTGTGTGTGTGTGTGTGTGTGTGTGTGTGTGTGTGTGTGTGTGCGTGCGTGTGCATGCACGCACACTTGTGCTCTCTATTGAGTAGCCTAATGCCCTCTGTTTAGTACCATAATTCCCTCAAGTAGCCTAATAGAAGTTCAAGTGCCAAGTGAATATATACATGCAATGTCTTGTGCTTATAAGAAGGTGGTATGTTGAGTTTGTATGGGGGAGGAAATTTCAATGTATCACAAGCACTATTGGTATGAAACAAGGATGTACACTTTTATTGACTTTCTTTGGACTAGTTATCAATGGATTGGAGCATAAGGTACTTTAGCTTATGCAATAAGAAGGCATGGAAGAGGTCATGATTGGGAATGCGATTTTTCAGTATGTGGAGGATGACATGCCATTAGAAGACAACAAATTCTTCCGCTACAACGAGTTCAACAATGTGTATGTTGACTTGTTGAAACTCTAAGAGTCAATGATAAGATTTTATGGGTTGACACAAGAAGAGTGTGATGGCAAAGTGATATTTGTTATGAAGCTTGATTAGTGCCAACTTGTTAAAGTTTAGCGGCTCGAGAGGGTAAGCGTTACGTTGATGAGCAGGGCCTTGTTGGGTGTCGATGTCGAGCTAAATGGCAATGAGAAGGAAAACACATGTTTAGGTGTCCAGTCAAAGAAAAATATTTGGTGGCTGGCAGCTTTTCATCTCCCACATGAGACACATGAGGCTCTGAAATGGTATTTCAATCACACCGCAATCATTGACGTCCTTTGGCAACAACAAGAAGGACAGAGATTCCATGTTTCAGGTCTTGGAACATTCCAAGTTGAGTGGAATTTGGCAGAGACTTGAAAGCACTCAAGTGTATGTTAGGGTGCAAGCAAGGTGCAATGACCCTCTTTCCATGCATTTATTGCTGCCACAATAAAATCTCAATGGGAACTAAGGGCAAGGGTGCAAAGGCTAGCAAGTCAAAAGGTGGTAAGGGTAAGGGTGGCAAAGTTACAGTCAACTCTGCGAAAGGTGTACCCGCTACACAAGCAGTGGGTAAAGCACTACAATAATGGTTTCAAGGTATCCTCAGTTGGTTGTGACCAGCAAGTACCCCCTAATTGAAACATGGATGATCCAAATTGGGATCCTACTCTTCCAATACCACTGATAAATGTGCATGTGTGCACTCTTCATGCCCGTCTACGAATTCTTGACAAGTTGCTTATGCTCCGTATTAATTACGCTTAGAATATTGAGCCTGCAAAAAGAAGAGGAGAGTGTATACAAGAATTCGAATCTATTCTATCAAGTGTTGGTCTACATGGGGGTGCAGTTGAGCTATCAAAGGACAAGAAGGCATCTGGAAGTACACAAGATCGCCCTAATAAAGTATGTATGGGTGGTACTAAAGTTAGGCGTTTGCTTTCAAACTATTCATACTCCCAAAGTCTCAATGAGTTTCAATTGTGGAAAAAGGTGTGTGAAATTACCACCTACAAAGGTAATGAAGCAGCCCTAGGAATTAAGCGTGCTCGTGTGCGGCAGTCTATTGATGATATTTTTTGTCTTCTCGAAAAGGCAAAGCTAACCGATGATGAGATATCCACCTTAAAGTTTATAATTAATAGTTTTACAACACAAACGGTGGACGCTTGGGGGGAGACACACATAACACATTACATGGTGTGTTGAACATTTGATTTTTGCAATTGAAATACATCTAGATACGAAACTAAAGTTTGTGTTTTTTTCCGCACATTCTTTTTGCACATAGTGCATTTTTTCTCGACACTCATGGTTCATTAGGCTCTAGAGCAGCCAAGGAATGGAGTGCTCACACTATCAAGCAAAAGCAGTGTATTTTAAAAATACATGACATGGAGATGGAAGAAAAAAGAGCAATGCCCTTCACGAGATGTTCAATTGGTTCTACAGAGTTTTAGCAGGGAGAGCGACAAAGAAGACTAGAGAACAAAGAAGTTTGAAATGTAGAATAGGGAAAGTGGTTAGCTTGAGGTGATCACAATCATATCATGCTTCAAGTGCAAAAGATCGATTCCGACATTGGTTGGAGACAAGGCGGCATGATGGCAGGTGTTGGGTGGATTATTTTTTTTTAACACTAATCGTTTCTATTGTAAATATGCATTGTCATGTAAAATGATTTGTTAAGGCGACAATTATTAGTCCCATGGGTCGAGGTTGGTTTATTTTGGAGTCTTTTTTAATTTTGAGTGATTTTATTGAGTTTTTATATATTTTTTAAAACTTTACTTATAAATCAAAACTCACAACTTAAAGTTCATTTCTTGTTTGCACATTTTAAAAGATCCTCTTGAGCCCAAATGTACACGCACTCATATCTTGCATAACATGGACGATACACAAGAGCACACCACTACTCACAACAATGACACCACCGTCACTGACAACATTGAACATCCGCAACCAGCACCTCATGCAGAATCCACCACTTCAAATCCACATCCTCAACTACAAGTGGATAACCCAGTTGCTTGATCTCCAGTCAATATGTTATGCGAATCGCACACCTCTGTCGGATCTCGGACCAATCGTAGCTCTAAACAGACCCACACAAGAAACAACACATGGAGCTCAAGCAACGGTAGCACCTAGAGATCAAGCAACGGCAGCACCTGGAGCTCAAGCAACGGCTGCACCTGAAGCTCAAGCAATCGCTACTACCTCGCAAAAATTCCCTCCACAGGTCAAACAAAGGGTGATCAAAGTAATACCAAGTGATCATGTTTCAATAGCACGAGATGCCAAGAGGAGGAAGAGAATGAGAGAGATAGAAAAGAGAGAGGCTTTTGATAGAGAAGCACAGAGATTGCATGAAGTACACACAGAGAGCAAGAATAATGGCAGAGAGCTAAAGCTGAGAGAGTCCACTTGGTTAATTTATGAGCATGAGCAGAGGCAGATAGAAGAGCGGAAGAAGATAGAGCTCAGGCCGACCAACACGCAAAGGTTGGGAGCTCCAAACCTTCAAAATTTCTTCACAAGAGCAAAACAATGTGTGAAAAAGAAAAAGGACAAGCTCACACCTGAACAGCAACAAGCCCAAGAGGAGAGGAGGAAAAAGTACAAAAAAGGCCCTCCTCAATGGGCCAGACAAGCGGCTCCTCCACCACCGCCAACAACGCAGAAGAAACAGCGATGGAAGCCAGGCACGGTTGCTTTATGTGAGATCCAAAAATATCAAAAGAGCACCAACCCAATAATACCAAAGGCAGATTTCTCTCAGGTGATGAGAGAAACAATGGATGAATATTCAAATTTTGTTACACGTATCCAACGTGCAACTCTATTGGCCTTACAGGATGCCGCCGAGGACATTTTGGTACAGTTGTTCCAAGATGGAATATCTTGTTTGGTGCATGCTAAGCAAGTTACTCTAAAAAATACAGCTCAATCTCTAGCCATCAATCTAAGGAAAGAAGGGTGCCTCATAAGAATTAGTTTCCCCATGTAAGCTCTGTCTATGAGATTTGTAATCTTTCCATAAAATATGAATGAGTCAATTTTCTACCATTCGGTGTATCTGTAATAGTTAATTGTGTACTTTATGTCGTTGAAGTATTTGAATAATCAAGGGCATCGTTATGCATTTTGGCGGTCCCACCTCTTCGCAACTGAAATGGCTCCTTTTGCAAAATGTTCCCACGTTCAACGGGTGCTTGGATAGTTGAGGAGGTGTGTTGCAAAAAAATATTTATTAGCCAATATGTGCACTAGAAAAAAGAAAGTACAGGAAGTGACAAAAAAAAAAAAAACAAAGGACAAAATTATTGTATATTGCTTTGGATATTACATCATGGCTGGTCAGTTTTCTTGTAAATTACATATGTGGGTATAGGGAGAATGGCAGACTTGGCACCAAAGAGTTTTTATAATATCCTCTGGGTTTGTCACCCCTTGACCTAGGCTTAAGGAACAATGGGAGAGGACTGACCCAGGGTGCTTTCCTGTAAAGGCATACAATGCCACCTCCCGGTCCACCAAGATACACTTGTGAGCATGAAGGGTGAGGGAATCTTTAGCAAGGATGGCACTCACAAGATACACTTGTGAGCATGAAGGGTAAGGGAATCTTCAGCAAGGATAGTACTCAATGCTTTGCACTTGAGCAGCTCCACAGAATCATGCTTGGAGAACTTTGTGTGAGCAATTCGAAGAATGGATGGCCCCAGATGGCCAAGGTAGTGCCACAGGGAGCTATCTCTACCTATAAGAACGTTGCGTGAACCTCCAGTACACATTGCAAACTTATCAACATGGTATATGGTCTGCAAAACATTTTAAACGACTTCAACACTTGCTATAGGGTACAATAGACTATCGATAAGGTTAAAAAGTGGCTACCTCAGTTTCTTCATCCGTCTCTTCAAGAGTTTTCCTTGTAAGGTCGATGCTAGAGCAATCTTCTCCACCCATAATGATCAGCGGTTTGTGTGGATGAAAAGCGCTTTTCGGGATGCTTTCATAAAATGAGGCACATGATTTGATTTCTATCAGTGTATTTGCCACGTTTTGTACCAAATTCTGCTCGTTTTCACTAGTGAGGAAAGAGAGGCTTGGTGGGAGACCTTGGTCTGAAAAGTCAATTTGAAAGTTGACCTTCTCTTGCTTTCCACTGGGATCTTTCATGCCTGCATAGATAGAGAGCACTGAGAGCGACTCATCTTCTCTGAGTCCTATGTCTTTGCAATGTCATCAAGAAACAAAAAGTGACGACCATCCACCACCACTGCATGAAAAAGTGTGAATTTGGAGGTCAAGAACTTCCTCCAGCACCTCGTCTCCCTCTACCATCCTATCTTCCTTCCTAGTGGAGCTGGGATCTTGCAAGAGGATGAGTGTCATAGATGCTTCAGTCTGCTCATCAACCTCTTCAATAACTTCATTTGATTCCTCCACAATGGTAGTAGGAGGTTTCTAGTTGGCCTTTTCCTTTGATTTTCCATTTTCCATGCCCTCAAGCACAAGCAAGACCAGAACCATGTCCCAAGAGATGAATTGGCTTCCTAAGCACCCCATGCCCAAGTCTATGAGGTCATCCTCATCCTCTATCTTGTAGTCCCGCTCAGTAAGCCCTTTTATAAACCTCAACAAGCGATAGTGAGCATTTTTGTCGTTCGCATAGAGGTGTTTGAGAAAATCCACTAGCAACCACGCCATGTCGGATCCCTTGAAGACTATTGCATATTCTTCCATGTGCTCCATCATGTAGTCAAGAAAGATTTGGAATCCCTCTACATGAAGGTTAGCAGTGGCATGCATGTCAATCGTCCCCTCAAACACATTGACTAGTTCATGTGCATGATTTGCAAGTCCTATCTTTTGTAGTTGTGTGAGAAGTTCATCAGAAGATGTTGCCATAGGTCTGCTCGCGAAGAAGATGGGAAGAGAGCTGAAAGCTAGTGTTTTGTGAATGTGAGAAATGAAGTTTAAAACCTAGAAAGTCATTTTTTAAAAGCACTTAAAATTAACATCAAATTAACTTAAAACTATAATTATAAACAAAATCCCGTGACAAGCCATTGAAAGACACCAACATTGAAAGTATTCACGCTCCAAATTAAACAACTTGCACATTTCAATTGAAATCTTGAACAAATTAAAAATGAAAAAGAGATTCAAAACACTATATGTATTAATGGGAGCGAAATAGCTTTAGTTACAAGCTTTTACATTAATACATTGTAGGAAACTTATGTTTTCACACAGAAAGTTCCTCTCTTTTCTAGAACAAACAACCTTTTCATTGATTACAAAAACATATTGATTGGGCAAGGTATATCTAAGATTAAGATACTCGCGAAGGTGGCTGAGATTCCAGTCATTATTCACCGAGATGTCGTGCACTGCATTGTCGTGGAGGCATATTTGCATATCAATTGATTCTCTAGCAGCAACATCAGAGTCTAGTGTCTCCCATTCTCCCTTCGTCAGCTTCCATCTTCTGTAGGGAAAGAAAATTGACAAGCTTTGCTTCGCAATATGGTATCTGCACACCACATTCTCAGTAACCACTGAGCACTTGATTGTATCTCCCTGGTGGTTGACCACCCTAGTCTCCCATCCAACTGCAAGGAAGCCGTTGATCGCACTTCCCCCTTTGTAAGTCCACATTGTTGGTGTCATGTGAACACTATGCAGTCAAAAGATAAACACAGACACATGAATGGACATAGACCAAGTTAGGGAAGCTTTGTGGGAACCATAGGCGCACTTCACTGTTGAATGCACATCCGCCTCAATTCTCCTTTTGGTTGTTGTGATCAAGGCACTATTTGGCTGTTGTGATCAAGGCACTATTTGGCTTAGGCCATTCCATACTCTGCAAGGTTGGTGGATGAACCGGAGAAAGATTACCATACCCAGTTTAACTAGGCATTACATAAGTATGGTTCTTAAAAAAAATGTCATGTGAGACAAGCTCCACAGATGAACAACCAGCATAGATCAGCTTGCCAAGGTCAACTTGGATGGCCTCAAAAGTTCCCGTGAAGGACTCGATTGACTACCACTCTACAAAATTGGATGGGAATACATCTGCAAACATGAACAAGCAATGAAAACCTTATAGACATCAAAGCAATGTATACGGCAGAAATACAAAATATACAATCTAAAAACTTGACAGAGAAGTAAAATTATAGTTTGCAAGAAACCTCAATGCAGCCACTATTGTCTCTAGCTTCAGTTATGAAGCAACATACACATGTTGCACCTTTGCAAGTCGCTTGCGGTCATGGGTTTGCTTGAACTCCATGATCCTTCCCTTCCAATGGTGTGCTCAAGAAGCCATGTGTCTCCTTTAGACCTTGTGTGCACCTCTTGAGTTGGGCTGCATTGTCACGCACATCAATTGTTTGAACTCCATTGTCACCCAACATCCATTGTCGTCTTGTACATTGCTGCATGAAATGGATTCAATGACACTCCTAGGTCGTCGAGTACCTGATGATGCCATGGGGAATAGTGGAATTACCTGCAGACAAACACTTATGATTAGACATTGCACATCCATGTTCTCACATATGTATAAAGAGAAAGATTCCTGATGGTACACAAAGGCGAAGGATGCCACTTATTGCTATACCGCTCCATCTGATTGTTGGCTTAATAGGGAAGATAATGTTGCAAGTCTTGAGAGGGAAGTAGATCCTTTCTAGAGAACACAATGGAGATGGAGCAGGAAACCTGGTGAGGAAAGAAAGAGGGATGATCTAGTAGAAGGATATGCTGCAGATCTTCAGCTTTAGGTAGAGGTGTTTAGTGAGGCTCATGGAGAAATGGAGAACTTCAGCTTGAGGAGAATGCAGTAAGCTTTTGGGAGGGAAAACTGAAAGGAAGGAAAGAGAAGCAACTCTTGTAAGGTGAAGTGAAGAGAAGTAAGACATGGTACAATAGAGAGAGAGGGAGGGAATGATCAGCACATTTTTGGAGGGACCCCCTTTTAGGAGAGAGGGAGGGAGAAATTGATAGCCACTAGAGAGAGAAAGGGTTAATTTTTACTCAACTATTTAGAGAAAAGTTCAGTTTTTCAAATTTATAAGAGATTTTCTCTTTATATTTTATAAAAGAGTACAAGTTTGACCACTTACTTTTAGGCCCTGCCATACCCACCATTTCAATCCACATGGCATCCACCCATTTGCCACTTCCATAATCTCCTTTTTAATCCCATGGCAAATAAAGAGGCCCCCTTAGACCCCATTCCCTTCCTAATGGTATCAAAAAGCAGGTTTATATCCACCTTTGATTATCCACTACAAAGTAGTATATATCATTCACGGCTAGGAGAGGTAGGTAGGTAGGTCATGCAGCGAGTGAACTATGGCCCATACCAATCATTTCGATCAAACCCAATTGCCACGAGAGGTCAGTAAAAAAAAATCTTTTCCAGTGAAAGCATTCAAGCAAATAAACCAGTAAGGCATCAATAAAGATTAGTAGAATCCCTGCAGGCATGCCAATTTTGGTAATTGATCTTTTACAAAATGTGAAAAGATTTCAATATACCCCGATAAGTATGTATTACACACCGCAGATTTGAATCTTCAAGCTTAGGGTACATCAAGTGGAATAATACATATCAGTTCAATTAATCTCAGTAGAAATGTTAAATTGTTTAGATGAAACCCATTTAGAACAACCTAAACGAGTATCAATAAAAATAATGTGTTCTCAAGAAATAAATGCACTAGATCAAGTAGTAGCATAAAGAAAAATAATTATACACAAACATAAGGGATATCTTAAAAAATATCAATTATGATTGTATAATCAATTTTGGCAGGAATCAAAACAGGTAAAAGAGAAAATTCATTCAGAGCAACGTAATTGAACTAGAGTAGAAAATATCAGTATCTTTGCACAACAGAGGATATCCTCCATAAAAGTCCATTAAATCCAGGTAGCTTTAGGCAAAGAAGACAGTCAAGACAACCTTCACCCCCCCCCCCCCCCCCTTTTTTTTAATAAACCAATAACCCAGGTTTATGCTCAATATCTTATCCAAGTAAATAACGACAGGTGGTTAAGCACAAACCTGAGAGGTAGCAGGTTGTTCTACTATTTCCATGACGTAAGATTCAAACCAACAACACACACGGAAATCCTCTCTTTCTATCACAATTTTCACAAAAAAACAAAGAATCAAGGCTAAGTGAGGGAGTTAAAACACCCCTCACCATGTAAATAGGCAACGAAGTCTGTGGTAAACATTAGGACTTGTTTGGAGTCTTCTTGGGCCCTTTAAATTGGATGCTTAGTGAAGTTATTAAATTGCTAATGAAGGTTTGACCAAGCTAATGGCATAGGCTTGAAAATACATATTTGCATTTCTTCTATGAAAAAAATAGATCTCAATCATATCTAGTCACCAAATCCTCTCAGTTTTTTTGGTGTTAGTGCAGCCCCACAAACCACTCCCCCACTTTTGAGTTTGAAAATTTTCATCACTTTTCCCTCCCCCCTTTTGGAGGTGTTGCAATTGCCTTTCTCTCTCTACACCGTCTCATTGAAAGGAGTTTGGAGGGTTATGCTTGGTTTTGGGCTTCCTTTTCCCTCTCTAGAAGCCATAGCCTGCATATCTGAAGCTCCTCACCTCCCTTACTCTCTCCACCCTCTCTCTCTCTCTCTCTCTCTCTCTCTCTCTCTCTCTCTCTCTCTCTTGCAATACACCATAGCTCTTTCTCTCTCCACTGTGCATTGTTGTAGACCGACACATCCTTGCAAGCTCCATCTCCATCTCCACTGGCATCTCCACCTCCACCTCCATCTTCAGTTCCACCTCTACCTCCATCTCCATTTCCATCTTTATCTCCATCTCCAGCTACAATGGCTATGCGAGACATCACCAACAAGCCTTTTAAGTTCATATTACATGTCGATTTGGAGCAGGAGTATTCAACTTTGTGAAGCAATGAAGACAATGGGTTTATTCTAATGGACATGCTACAATTGCAAGGGAGGAAAGACATTGACCTTTGGACGGATGGAGCAATTTACCCCCTTGATCCTCACACAGGTGCATATCTACCATTTCACAACATCACGCAGCTCTTATTCTTTTTGGGTGACGGCTACCACGTATTGTTAGGCTATTGCCAGAGGCTTTACACTTTGTACTTGCAAGGGCTCTCGACACGTAATCAGATTTAAACAAAACTAGACATGCTGCAAGTTGCAAGCTTAGCTGAAAAGGAACAACTATGGGTATCAACCTTGATTGTAAAGGAGCAATTCATGGTGCAATAGAAAAATTAAGGAACTTGTAGAGCAGAAGGTGAAGCTTGACAACGATAAAGAAAGATCGATCGGGTTGTAGAAAGTTACATGTGTCTTTGGCATTACTCAAAATCTTAGACGATACATCGACCACTTTACTCACCTTTCTATGGATTCAAAAAGAGTTAACAAAAGCGCAGGGCTATGGGGCTCCTTGTTAAACTTGAAGGTGCTCATAAGAGACGTGTGCACCAAACAAGGTAGTTGCAGGTTGTAAGAGTGTAATTTGTTAGTAGAATTTAGTAATTGACTCCTTTTCTATTTTCTTTTTACAGAGAATGTGCAAAAGCAATTCTAGGTTGCAAAAGTACCAAGGAGTCGATCAAAGCATCCATACTTTGGCACATGGTTGATGAGAAAGTCATTATGATTATGATCTCTCATCCCGCACATACTACATTGCGACAATCCCTTCAAAAATTGCTATTGAAGGAGTTTCAGAATATTATTCCCCCTTGCAACATGCTTATAGTGTGCAACTCAGCTAGGATCAATGATAAGGGGTACAAAGCATTGTATATATGCATAACATGTCATCTATGCAACAAGGGAATGGCTTGACCAACCCCATACAATATGGCTATGGCAAGAAAAACCGCAAACAATGACGTTTCAACCCTGCTAGGTGGGTACGAGTGGGTGGATGGCAACATGACAATGTCCTCAAATAGTTTTTTTTACAACAGGTTCAACAATGTTTATGTAGAAGTAGAAGCCCTGCAACAAGCTATGATCCAATATTACGATATCACAATAGAGAAGACAGGTGGAAAAGCTATATTTGTGTTAAAATTAGATGAATGTCAGCTTGTCAAAGGCCAGAGGGTGGAGCGCACAAGCCTCACACTAATGAGCAGGGAACTGGTGGGAAAGGGGTTAGAATGTGAAAATGCGGCCAAGTTGCTTGGAAAGAGGCAAAAAATGCAAGATTTTTATGGGGTGCAATCAGAGAAGAACATATGGTAGCAAGCGGCATGGGCACTCCCACACGATGGCCATGATAGTTTGAGGTGGTATTTTAACCGTTCAAGTATTCAAGAGGCAATAGATTGACGATGCAATAGGGAACTCCTCAATGTCCTTGCCATTGGCAATTTTGAAATAGAGTGGCACCTTGGTGACGACTTGAAGACCCTAAAATGCATGTCAGGCACTAAGGGTAGTGCAAGTAGTTTATTCCATGCATTTTTTGTTGCCATGCAAAGATGCCTAAGGATGCATTGGGGAAGGGCACAGGGGTCAAAAGAACAAAACTCCGCAAGCAGGCAGGGGGCTAAGAGCCCAAACAATAGTCAAAAGGCAAGTGGGGGGCACGTCTGGTTCAATGGCATCATGACTTGCGACCAAAGCAAGCCACCATATCGTGCAGAGGAGGATACAAATTGGCATCCCATTCTTTCAATTCCCCTTAATCGAGTGCATGTGTGTTCCTTGCATTTGAGACTTAGAATTTTGGGCAAGTTTCTAATGCTCACACATGAATTACGCATGGAACATGGTGTCAGAGTCACGGCAAGAGGAGTGCATTCACGCACTTGAAACGATTTTTTCATCGGTGGGGCTTCACTGCGGTGAAGTAACCCTCTCAAAGGAACGCAAAAACACAGTAACCACACAGGATGAACCTAATAAGATATGTATGGGTGGGGCAAAGGCAAGACACTTGCTTTCAAACTATGGTGAGGCTCAAAGACATACTCCTTTTCATATATGGAAGCAGGTGTGTGACATAACAATTTACCTTGGTAATGAGGCAGTACTAGGGCTGAAGAGAGTGCGTGTGTGGAAAGCATGCGATGAGATAATGATGCTCCTTGAGCGGCCACACCTTAGTGAAGATGAGATACAATCATTTGAGGTGTCTATTAATAAATTCACAGAGCTAATGGTCGATGCATGGGCGAAACCCATATCACACATTACATGCATATCTTGTTCGCCGAAGTCCCATACTTTCTTGACGAGTATGGATCCTTTGTGCTCTGGAGAAATCAAGGGATGAAAAGGTTACACTATCAGGCAAAGGCTGCCTATTTTACAAGCACTCAGCATGGTGGTGGCAACATCCACCAACAACACATTTCACGAGATGTTCAATTGGCTCTACAATGCACTAATCGGTAGGAAGAAGCAAAGGGCATGGGGAAACTTGTCTCTTAGGCGTCATATTGTGAAAGTCGTGAGTGTCCAACAAACGCAAGGATATCATAGGTCAAATGCATGCGAGAGAGCATTGATGTGGAGGAGAAATTGGCGAAGAGTAGGGTGCGTGTGGCTTCTCGCGCAGTAACAATTGTAATTTCCACTTTTTAAAGTATATTAATGATAAATTGTAATCTCTTAAAAAGTTGGGCCCTATAAATATCAAAGTGAGTTTCTAAAGTCTTTTATAAGTTAGTGAACTCTCTCTCTCTCTCTCTCTCTCTCTCTCTCTCTCTCTCTCTCTCTCTCTCTCTCTCTTCTCCTCCTCCCTATTCTCACCTCCCGTTGATGGAAACCAACAATCAAGAAACCAACAACTAGGAAACAAACAATCAGGAAACCAATAACGCCCCAAAGAACTTAAACAACATCAAACTTCAGCAGTTCTTTGATACACTCAGTCCACTCCCACATGTGCATAGGTCAACAATACCAAACATCGAGTAGATACAACGATTGAACAAAGAGGCAGAGCACTTGCGGGCTAAGAGCGAGCACCAAGAGCAAGCAAAATTTGATCGGGATCAACAAGATATACAGAGGGTGAGAATGCAAGAGTTTTACAAGAGGAAGAGAAGTATCTGGTCGCAAAAGCAAAGAGGACTTACAAGATGCTCCAAGAGCGAAGATACCCACACGACAAGATTGTTGAGGTCTTGAGCACAAAGGTTAGTACAAAGTACAAGAGATGTTGGACCACAACCCTAACACAGATTCACAACTACTCACAGATGAGCAAGTGGTCGATCTCATAGATAAGGTTTGTAATAGCACAAAGAAATCTATGAGAAGTCCTTGGGCAACGCGAGGAGGATAGAAGAAGAACGACGAAGGGCAAGGATGGAAGAGGCAAGCTGCCTTGCAACGGAGTGAGAGAGTAGAAAAAAAAAGAGACCAGAGGAGGAAAGGGCCAAGAAGGCCATGTAAAAGAGTCCCCAAGAGGCCACCCCAGAAGATTCCAAAGAAGTCCAAAACAACCCCAGCTAAAGCAGCGGGTGAAAGTAGTAATGCATTAATACTTTCACCCCAACTAAAGCAGCAGGTGAAAGTAGTAAAGCACCAAGAGGGAAGACGGTGAAGAATAGAAAGAATCCTCCAAAAATTGCAGAGGAGGCCAACCAGTCTGATGAGGGGCACAAGAAGTACCGCAACGATAATGCCCCTTCGTATCCAACTGCCCAGCCTCCACCACCACAACCACCTTTCAAGAAGAAGCGTCACTAGAGACTTGGCACATGTGCATTGCATGAAATCCACAAGTACTAGACGAATACACAGCTTATCATCCCTAAGGCCCCATTTTCCCAGCTCGTGAAAGAGATTATGGATGAGTATATGTGATTAGGAGTGTCTTGCTACTCATTTTTGTATGAGGGATTGACACACAATGGATCAGTGGTAAAAAAGAAGCACTCTAATTTTAGCAAGATTTCTCCATGAACATAGCTTTCTTCTTTAGCACAAAGAATTATTCTTTAGCCACGACCTAGCCACGACCAATTCAAGAATCATTTACCAATTTGTAAGAGATTATTGTATAGTAATAAATAGAAAATCTTCTTTTACACATTAAATTCATGATAGATATGGGAGCCGATTCCATGGCTTTGAAAAAAAGGGTTTTAGGACCATGCTAGGGCCCTAGGGACCCAAAAAAAGAGTGGCCACAAGGATGCGTGAAACTTCCAAACAAGATGGTCCTAGGGCCCTAGGGACCCTAAAAAAAGAGTGGCCACAAGGGCGCGTGAAACTGCCAAACAAGTGACCATGTTTGGTAGTTTCATGTGTCCTTGTGGCCACTCTTTTTGAAGGGTCCCTAGGGCCCTAGCATGATCCTAGGGCCCATTTTTTCTTCTTTAGCATAAAAAATTATTCTTTAATAACCATGAATCAATTCAAGAACCATATAGCAACAAAAAGAAAATCTTCTCTTCCACAATAAATTCATGATATATATGGGAGCCAAGTTTTTGGCTTTTAAAAAAAGGGTCCTAAGGCCATGCTAGGGCCCTAGGGACCCTCAACTAGAGTGGCCACAAGGGCATGCAAAACTGCCGAACAGGAACCCATGTTTGGCCAAATGGCGCTCCCTTGTGGCCCCTCTTTTTGAGTGCCCCTAGGGACTCAGCATGGCCCTAGGGACCTTTTTTTCCTAGAATTCATGGACAAAATCAATGAGCACTTGAAGCCAGAGTCGTGTTTATAAAGACCATTGTAAAATCATAACTCGAGAAGTATATGCTAGAAGAGCTTGAGAATGCAACATACACAAGATTGGGATACTTCAAGTCACCCCTTAGGTCTTTGGAAACACCCAAGAATGATAAATTTAGGGATTACTTATCAAAATATTGAATCTTACCTTATCATAGAACAAGTTGTTGCTTTCTAGTTTTCAAAGAGTATATAATGGGGTAGAGCTTCACCTCGAAGTTCTTTTGAGAAGATTGGTTCATTAAAGCTATTCATTTTATCTTTCTATGTGCCAAATCTCATCCTGTTAGAGTCCATCAACTTGTAAGAGACTACAATATATACACCAGCTTGTAGATCTCTCTCTCTCTCTCTCTCTCTCTCTCTCTCTCTCTCTCTCTCTCTCTCTCTCTCTCAGAAGGAATCAAGAACTAACACAAGGAAATTCTTCTTGATCTATAATCAAGCAACACAATTATATTAATATCCGTAGCATTTTGGATGGCACAAGTGCATGGTGGGAATTATGCCAAGGTTTATTCCTTAGATATTAGAGATTGATAGCCAAAGCAAGAAAGAATTTACACTTAAAATGTTACAAATCTAATTTAGGTTACTTATAAACTCAAAATATGGTAGAGATAGGATGCTCTTACACAACAACAAAAACAATAGAGTACAAATTGCTTCTTATTAATCTTGATCAAGATATGGTCATGAAGACTATACATAGGGCAGTGTAGCCATAGTTATTGCATCCATTCCATGCCATAGTGTACTCATTGTAACCTATTACATAAAACTATATGTGCTTGGGGTGTTCCTTGTTAGGAAAGAATGTTTTGCTCAAGGAAAGCTTTTAGAAGGTTATGCAAACTTTACAATGAAATCCAAGGAGATGAGTGAGTGCATGTGTGGGTTGCTATTTTAGACTTACTTATACACAAAGAACATAACAATTTAAAAGACAGCTGGCTTTGGACAAAGGACAATGATTAGCACAAAAACAACTCAATTTTTTATTCATTTTTGTACATTATAGTGACAATGAGGTATCATTCTAATGTTTTGTACACATGATAGTCAAGAGCAACTTATTTTGGAGTGAAAGAGGCCAGATTCGACAGTGATGGAGAACAACTTAGCCAAAAAGATCCTAAGTAAAGATAAGAGACCTCACTTGCATCCATATAAACAAGACAACAAATTTGTTCATCTTCAATACGTATTACAAGTGTGTGTGTGTGTGTGTGTGTGTCATAATAATCAATATCTAATTCTCCTAAATGATTTTCTCATATTAAACTGATCATTTAATGTGGGGAAGTGCCAAGGGAGAAAAAGCTAGAATATTGGTTAAGTTAGCAGACCGGCCACAGTAGGGATCCAAAGGAGGGAAAATAGGGATCCAAAGGGGGGGCCATCTGCAAAAGAGCCATGTGAAACAACGGGCTAAAAAGACCCTAAGGTTCAGCCCATTAAGACTTCCAAAATGCTAAGGTTCCAAAATTCAAAGGTTGTGTCCAAAGGTCAACCTTAGGGAAAATTGGATGCTTAGTGTGTGCCCAAAAAGTCTTTCTACATCCCTACATGGGAGGGGGCGAGCCCCAAAGCTAGGGGATGAGAGAGAAAGCCACACACACACACACAGGCTCCCTTTACACAAAGGGAATGAGGGACACATGTCAGCTCCCTAGGCCAGATGCCCACAAGGTATGCCCAATTCCTATTGGAAGACCCTTGAAGTGGACCAATGAGAATTAGGCTAGAGTAAATCTAGTTTAATTAATTTAAAAACATTTAATAAAAGAAACCAATAAGAATTAAGTGTCCTAGAAGACTATTGGGCAGTCTCCCAAGGGGTCCAATGAGCATTCAGGAGCCCCATGGCTTGCCTGATTCCTATTGGCCAGGAGGCAAAGGGGTCCAATGAGAGTTTAGTTTAATTATTTAATTATCTAAAGCTCTCACAAAAGGGGAAAGGGGGACACATGTCAGAAGGCTATCACTTATGCTGCTTAATCCCTATTGGCTTGACCTGGGGAGGTCCAATGAGGCAAAAGCCAGACTAACTTAGCAGCTAGGGCTCGCCCAAGAGAGAGAGGGGGCTGATTTTTGCTTGGCATTGACACTCACACTCTCACACTTGACCATGTGTGAAGGGAAAATACTCTATCTCCTCCCAAGCTTTAATGGAGAGCTCATCACCTACTCCAAGCTTGTGAGATAGAAGCCTACATCAACACTCTCTTGGCATGTGGATGCAAATCCAACCAAGAGCCAAGCTTCAATGCATGCTCATCTTCTCTACCAAGCTAATTACTAAGCTAAGCTATGCTAATATGAGTGATTATGTGAGGAGATGTACTTCTTTCTCGTAAGATACTTCTTTTTCCTCTCAATCTACTCTCATACCCTGCTAGCTCTCACCATCTTCGAAGGTGTGTGAGGTCTTGGGTCTGAGAACGGGGATAATTCAAGTTGTGTTTGATTAAGTGTTTTGCTTGGTGTATGAAGCTTCCATCTTCATTGCACTAGCTAGTCTTGAAGGAACACAAAGAATTGTATTGTACAATGTCTCTCTTGATGGGAGAAACCATAATACAAAGCCTTTTGGAGGGGGGACCGGCTCCATGCAAATCCGGTCCTCAACTGTTGTCAATAGCTTAATTGCTCTCTCTTTTGAAAGTATTGTCGATGCTCTCTAACTAGGTGTTATGCTTTTTGTTGCTCTCTCCACCCAAGCACTCTTATAATTCTCATTAGGAATCTATTCTAATGAAATGCCCACTATGTTCATGCTAATTTCCGCTACAAATAAGATTTTAGGCCATTAAATGTTACATTGGTATCAGAGCTCAAGGTTTCTCTTTTCTTGCTCAAGAAGGGAGGTCCTCAAGCTAGCTACAAATGGTTGGTATTATTAATTGCCTGTGAGTAAGTAGAATAGGGATTTTTCAGCCTTTCAGTGCGCCTGCCTTTGTGCAGTTAACTGGGCATCACCGTCGAGAGCTATGGTCTTAATAATGGAGTCCTACGGGGCTTGCCTACGGCTTAACCACTATTGAGCTATTAGAAGCTTGACAGGAGCCGGTGCTGTTTTGGTGTCGAAAGACCCTCTCTTCTATTCCTTGCAATTAATGGTATTCGAGCCGCGGGTACAGTAGCTTGAGTGCTTTTTCTAAAGGGGTAAAGAGGAGTAGCAACTAGGGCTTGAAGTGCCAAAGTACACCTAAAAAGTTTACACCTAAAAGTTGTTAGAATGGCTGACAATATTAAAGAGAGTGAAATTAATGTTGATAACTTTGATTTTGCTCATGAGCAAGCTACTAATGATGCTTCAATGCTTGTTAATTATCTTGTTTCTAGGCTTCAACAAGCCATGGGCAATCCATCTCTCCAAAGTGAAGTGCAACGGCAGCTCCGTGCTCACGGGATTCTCCAAGCTCATCACCATGACGAGAGAACACCTAGGAAGCCTCCTTGTGAGACTACCAAAAGAGGTCTCTCTCCGATTCGGGAAGAAGAAGAGAATCCATATGAAGGGCTCAAGAACTTACTTCTTGATGATGCATCTCCTTCCCAAAGGAGAACTCAAGAGCCTCCACCGAAGGAACGAGAAAGAAGCGAGTCTCCCGCCACCTCGGCGGAGATGGCTCCACGAAGACGGCGGGCTAAACGCTCTCCATCACCACCAAAGCGGAGAAGACCATCACACTCTTCTCCACGCCATAATTCAAAGAGGGATGATAAAAAGCAAGAGAAGAAAAAGGCGAGAAAGAGGACACCCTCTTCTCCATCTTCTTCATCCTCTTCCTCTTATGAAAGCTATGGTGAAGACGACAAAGATCAAGACAAGAAAAAGGCGAGAAAGAGGTCACCCTCTTCTCCACCTTCTTCAAATTCTTCATCTTCTGAAGAAAGTGATGGTGCAACTTTTGAACCATCAAAAAGAAGAGGCCATAGGAAATCCTATGCCGCATGGAAGAGGTCGTCCAAGCTGAAGAAATTCAAAGAGGGAGGGAAGAGCATCTCTTTCCTTACCTATGATGGCACCTTCGGTGCTACAGACAAAGTTTTGGCCTTTATCCAGCAATTCGATGCGGCGTTTGGAGATGAGGGCTTCACGGAGTCCTCTAAGCTACGCCATGTAGCTATGCACTTTCAAAAGTCCGCCAGACAATGGTGGTCTAGCCTACGAGCAAACGGTGAAGCTCCACGAACATGGAAGGCTTTAAGAGCTTCCATTATGAAGCAGTTTTTGACCACCGATGCCAAAGACAAAGTACTCACCGAATGGCGAAGCTTAAAGCTCTCTCCCAATGAATCCATCCACAAATATGTAGACAAGTTTTGGGACCTACAACTCAAAGCCACTGTCTTCAAAAAGTTGGATTTTGGAGAGCAAAAGCAACAATTTTGTGCGGGCTTAACCGAAGAAATGGCGGAGTATGTCAACTCCCAAAGGCCACGTACCATATCGGCGGTAATACACCATACTATGGTGGCCTCGCGAATCAATTTCCAAACGGGGGGTAAAAGAAATAATAAGCCCCCGGAAAACAAAGGTTCCAATGAGCCTAAGGGGAAGGACAATGTCCAAAAGTCTCCTAAGGGCAATTCCAACAAAGCTAAAGAGAAGGGAGTTTACAAAGGAAAGAATAAACTCTCTCCTGAAGAGCTTGAGCGTTATCGTAAAGATAACCGGTGTTTCAAGTGCGGCGAACAAGGGCATGCGTACCGCGCTTGTCCCCAAAAGAACAACCGCCAAGATCCTCCTAGAGCTTCTTTGGTTGAAATCCAAGAGGAGGAGATTCACCAAACTCACCACAAAGGATCTCCTCTATGCCATGCTTGGGGAAAGGTAAGAGAACATGATGCTTTTATTCTCTTTGACGCTGGTTCTACTCACAATTTCATATCTATGGAGTTAGCCACCAAGCTAGGCATACAATCCTACGAGATGGGAGATATCCTACCCGCAGACAGTGCCTTCAAGGGGCAAGAAGCTTCAGTCACTCCCTTAATCGGGAAATTGAGGCTTCATGTCCAAGGCTATGTGGACAAAGAGGATTTCTTTATCTCTCCTCTCAAGCATGAGGATGTAATCCTAGGGGCACCATGGTTTGACCGTCTGGCTGCCCATGTTAAATTTCCTGAAAGGAGAATCTCCTTTAAGTTCAGGGAAAAGGACATGTATATAGATGCTAGGGAGATGGGTAACACCATCCCCATTGTACATACACCAGCTTTCAACAAGTCAATAAAGAGCTCTATTTCCGTGTACATGATTTTTGTTAAAGATTCTCAAAATGAACCTAATGCTTTAGCAAAAGAAAATAAAAGCAACCAAAAGGAATTAGAGTTATCCAATTTTCTCAAGGGGTTTCAAGATGTCTTTATTGACGACATCCCTTCTGAGCTACCTCCTAAACGAGGTAATGACGACCATGCAATTGAACTTCTTCCAGGAAGTTCACCGCCTAACAAACCTCCTTATAGAGTTTCTCAAGCTCAACAAGAGGAGATTATGCGGCAAGTGCATGAGTTAATTGAGAAGGGCATGGTTAGGCCTAGCTCATCTCCATTTTGCTCACCTGTGCTATTAGTGCAAAAGAAAGACGGCACATATCGTATGTGTGTCGACTATAGAGCACTAAATAGGATCACTATCAAGAATAGGTTTCCCGTTCCACGGGTAGAAGACCTATTTGATAAGCTACAAGGATCGACCTACTTCAGTAGGATTGACCTAAAAAGTGGCTATCATCAAATAAGGATAGTTGATCAAGACATTGTAAAGACCGCATTTCGTACTACATTTGGTCTTTACGAATACATTGTCATGCCTTTTGGCTTGACTAATGCACCAGCCACATTTAACCGCTTGATGGAGAAGCTGTTCAGACCTCATCGAACCTTCACTGGAGTGTTCTTTGATGATATTATCATCTACTCTAATTCATTAGAGGAACACAAGCAACACCTCCAGGTAATATTTCAAGTTTTAAGAGAGAATAAACTTTATGTTAATCGAAAGAAAAGTGAATTTTTCTTGCAAGAGATTCAATATTTAGGTCACATTATCTCTCAAGATGGAATCCAAATGGATCCATCCAAGTTAGAGGTAATAAAAGGATGGCCTAAACCAAGGAATCTTCATGAACTAAGAAGCTTTATAGGTATGTGTGCATACTATAGACGCTTCATAGAAAAGTTCTCACAAATTGCGGGACCATTACATGACCTAACAAAGAAAAATGTTAGGTATACGTGGTCTGCTAAGGAGAACAATGCTTTCGAAAAGCTTAAAGAAAAGCTTATCTCTCAACCTGTGCTTACACTACCGGATCTCTCAAAACCATTTGAGGTCCAATGTGATGCTTGTGGTGATTGCCTTGGGGCTGTTTTGCTCCAAGAAGGGCACGCCATAGGCTATGAGAGTCGAAGGCTCGACCCTGTTGAGCAAGCTCTAGGCATATACGAAAAAGAACTCCTTGCAGTTCTACATGCCTTAGACTCATGGAAGCACTATTTATTGGGGACTCCTTTCATTCTGCGAACGGATCACCAAAGTCTTAAGTACTTCATGACGCAGACCAAGCTCTCCGACAAACAAATGAGGTGGGCAAATTTCCTTTCGCAATTTCATTTTCATATTGCTCACATTGCTGGCAAGCATAATCAAGTAGCCGATGCACTCTCAAGACGACCGAGAGTGAATGCGGTTTCCATAGCAACTCACAATGATCTATCTTCAATGATAGATGAGTATGCTATTGATCCCGATTTTAGAGATGTGATTTCAGCCCTTGCATTAGGGAAGAAAGAAGAACCATTTACTTTACAAGATGGTTATCTTCTCTATGGCAATAGACTATGCGTTACTAACTCACTACGTGAGAAAGTAATGTATGAATCTCATGCTCCCCCATATGCGGGGCATAGAGGGATTCAGTCTACCCTAAAGGGAATTGAAACATATTTCTATTGGCCTACCATGAAAGTGAACATACATGAGTATGTTTCCAAATGTGTGGTATGTCAAAAGACAAAATTTGATAGAGGGAAGCAACTTGGATTGCTTCAACCCTTGCCAATCCCTAATTCACCGTGGGAGAGCATATCCATGGATTTTATCTTTGGATTGCCTAAGTCTATCCATGGGAATACGGGAATATGGACGATAGTAGACAGGTTCAGTAAACAAGCTCATTTTATACCTGTCAAAAAGACTATCAAAGCCCATCAAATGGCAACCCTCTTCATTTCACAAATTTTCAAGTACCATGGCTTGCCAATGTCCATAGTGTCGGATAGAGATCCTAGAATGACCAGTAATTTCTGGAAGGGTCTCTTTGAGAATTTAGGAACAAGGCTAAACTTCTCTTCGGCCTATCATCCACAAACTGATGGCCAAAGTGAAATAGCTAACCTAACTATTCTCGATCTACTAAAAGCCTATGTAACGGAAGTAGATCAAAGATCCCAATGGGAGAAGTACTTACCCTTAGTAGAGTATGCTTACAATAACACTGTACATACTTCTACAGGAAAAGCACCTTTCGAGGTAATTGAGGGAAGATCAAAAAGTCCCTTGCTACTTAAGGTACATGGGAAGATCTTCGCTGCAGATGAGTATAGCCGAGACCTACAAGAATCTTTCCAAAAGATTAAGGATGCTATCTCTATCTCACAGCAAAGGCAAAAGGCTGCTGCTGACAAGCACAGAAGAGCCCTAGCCTTTAAAGAAAACGATTGGGTCTTGTTAAAATTTCCCAAGGCTCGATTAAGGCACACGACGGGCAAGAATCCTACGGGCCACCAAAAGTACTATGCTAAACTAGCAAAAAGGTACTATGGTCCCTTCCAGATTCTTAGGCCAATCAATGAGATGGCCTATCAACTTAAGTTGCCCAATCATTGGCTCATACACAATGCTTTTCATGTGAGCCTTTTGAAGCCTTACAAAGGAGAGCCACCTCAAGAACCAACTATTGAAGACCCACCGGAGATCGAGGACCACGAGGAGGTGCTGCAGCCCGAGTCCATTCTCCGACATGAAGACAAGGTATTAAGAGGCGGTAAGACTATCCGACGATATCTTATTAAGTTTAAGAATTATCCTTTTGAAGATGCTAGATGGATGCAAGGCATACAATTAAAGGATAACCTAAACCTTGTCAATGCTTACAATGCTTCCCAAGAGTAAGCAAATGTACAAAATGTTAAAAATGAACAAAAAATTTTTGTCTTATAAGACTCTCTTTTTCTTTATTTGTGCACAAAAATGAAGTAGTATGCATGCTTAGATCAAGTTTGCGGAGACGACGTCTCCCGAACACCAAGTAGAGCTTGTCACTCTACTATGGAAGACTGATAGGACTAATGTGCAGACATGCTTGCGGCAGCCTCAGGCTCTCAAGCGCCAAATGGACTAGTCATCCATTATGGAATGATGTCGTAGGGTAACATAGGGATCCTCTACCCGCTAAGAAAAGGACTCATGCATATGCTTTATCTTCTCTACACCATAGTCGAGGACGACTATGATTTCAAGAGAGAGGTAATGTCATAATAATCAATATCTAATTCTCCTAAATGATTTTCTCATATTAAACTGATCATTTAATGTGGGGAAGTGCCAAGGGAGAAAAAGCTAGAATATTGGTTAAGTTAGCAGACCGGCCACAGTAGGGATCCAAAGGAGGGAAAATAGGGATCCAAAGGGGGGGCCATCTGCAAAAGAGCCATGTGAAACAACGGGCTAAAAAGACCCTAAGGTTCAGCCCATTAAGACTTCCAAAATGCTAAGGTTCCAAAATTCAAAGGTTGTGTCCAAAGGTCAACCTTAGGGAAAATTGGATGCTTAGTGTGTGCCCAAAAAGTCTTTCTACATCCCTACATGGGAGGGGGCGAGCCCCAAAGCTAGGGGATGAGAGAGAAAGCCACACACACACACACAGGCTCCCTTTACACAAAGGGAATGAGGGACACATGTCAGCTCCCTAGGCCAGATGCCCACAAGGTATGCCCAATTCCTATTGGAAGACCCTTGAAGTGGACCAATGAGAATTAGGCTAGAGTAAATCTAGTTTAATTAATTTAAAAACATTTAATAAAAGAAACCAATAAGAATTAAGTGTCCTAGAAGACTATTGGGCAGTCTCCCAAGGGGTCCAATGAGCATTCAGGAGCCCCATGGCTTGCCTGATTCCTATTGGCCAGGAGGCAAAGGGGTCCAATGAGAGTTTAGTTTAATTATTTAATTATCTAAAGCTCTCACAAAAGGGGAAAGGGGGACACATGTCAGAAGGCTATCACTTATGCTGCTTAATCCCTATTGGCTTGACCTGGGGAGGTCCAATGAGGCAAAAGCCAGACTAACTTAGCAGCTAGGGCTCGCCCAAGAGAGAGAGGGGGCTGATTTTTGCTTGGCATTGACACTCACACTCTCACACTTGACCATGTGTGAAGGGAAAATACTCTATCTCCTCCCAAGCTTTAATGGAGAGCTCATCACCTACTCCAAGCTTGTGAGATAGAAGCCTACATCAACACTCTCTTGGCATGTGGATGCAAATCCAACCAAGAGCCAAGCTTCAATGCATGCTCATATTCTCTACCAAGCTAATTACTAAGCTAAGCTATGCTAATATGAGTGATTATGTGAGGAGATGTACTTCTTTCTCGTAAGATACTTCTTTTTCCTCTCAATCTACTCTCATACCCTGCTAGCTCTCACCATCTTCGAAGGTGTGTGAGGTCTTGGGTCTGAGAACGGGGATAATTCAAGTTGTGTTTGATTAAGTGTTTTGCTTGGTGTATGAAGCTTCCATCTTCATTGCACTAGCTAGTCTTGAAGGAACACAAAGAATTGTATTGTACAATGTCTCTCTTGATGGGAGAAACCATAATACAAAGCCTTTTGGAGGGGGGACCGGCTCCATGCAAATCCGGTCCTCAACTGTTGTCAATAGCTTAATTGCTCTCTCTTTTGAAAGTATTGTCGATGCTCTCTAACTAGGTGTTATGCTTTTTGTTGCTCTCTCCACCCAAGCACTCTTATAATTCTCATTAGGAATCTATTCTAATGAAATGCCCACTATGTTCATGCTAATTTCCGCTACAAATAAGATTTTAGGCCATTAAATGTTACAGTGTGTGTGTGTGTGTGTGTGTGTGCGTGCGTGCGTGTGCACGTGCACGCGTGCACGCATCCGCAGTAACCCAAGCACCATACTCAATGATTCGGCAGTAGGTCCATTGAGTATGGACCTACTGCCTCATCAATTTTATGAGAATAGAATAGTCAAGTCTGAAACCCAAGAGATATATCGTATTAGAAAATCCATGAGTTTTATCAAAGCTATAAGTGACAATGTTAATAGAGAGGATTATACTCTAGTCAGAGTTTGAAGGCTTTGTTAGCCAGTAGAGAATAGTATAGATCCCATTCATAGTCAGTCGTAGAAGTTTTCCATGCTTTAACCAATTTCTATGGATAGTCCTGAAACGAACAGTCCATCCAAGAGTAGTTCGTTTATAGGTAAAATGTTCCTAAAATCATAAGAATCAAAATAATTGCACAAGGGTAAGTAATTTTGGGTTAACCTGCAACTTAAAACCAGTAGAGTCAAAGACTACAATCTATAGACAAGGAAAGACCACCTAACACCTCTCAACCTAGCAAGGAATTATAGACAGTGGATCCAGACAAAAATATCCAAAGCCATCGTCCTAGTTTCCCAGCTTTCTGGGAGAACCTTGTGTTTAGGACGTGTGTGTTGTTGTTTTTAGACTTATACTTATACACAAAAGAACATAACTATTCAAAAGACGGCTGGCTTTAGACAAAGGATAATGATTACTGTGTAGATGTAATTCTATGATGCCAAGTAGGATGCCTATGAGAGTATCTATAGATGATATCAAGGGTTTGATTCTCGTGGAAGACACTAGAAGGTTCCTAGAAGATGTCTTCGGGATATGTTGTTTGCATTCGATATTCCAATGGCACTCAGAATATGCCATAAAGATAGAATGTTTTTGGAATTTGGAATATTCTACTATCTAAGGGTGGACTAATTTGTGCCATGTGGAAAATGCACACTTCTTCTGACATTCTTTCCTAGTAAGTGTTGCATGCGACACATCTACATTACAATGTGTCCCTCTTGAATGTGTTACATGGAACAAGGTAGTGCCAATAAAGAAGGTCTTACCTCAATTGTGGTAGTGTCCATTCTTGGCTTTATACGCAAATGTACATGGAAGTTCTTACCCCTATGTGGCAGTGTTTCATCCCTTTACAAGAGATGTATGCAAAAAGATTATCAAAATGAGTACATGTCTTTCAAGATATTTGCTTCATCAATGTGAGAATTTTGAGAGCCATTCAAATGCTTTTTCCTTCTCTTTGACAAGGTGTTTGCGGCATTTGCTTATGTGATGACCAAGCTTTTTGCCTCAGCTATGTTATCGCTCCTTGGATTGGCACATGTGAGCAAGAAATCAACACATGCTCTCGTCATCAGCCGATTTGAGTAGTTATTCGAAGAAGCTACAAGAGCATGGGAGAGGCTCAAGAACACCATGGCTACATTTTCTTGTGAAACTTGACAACGATTTCCAACCCTAAGAGAGTGACTTTGAAGCATATGACTCTAATCACAAGACTACTTCAAGAATGCATATCTACTCACTCACAAGAGCCTTCTTTTATAGATTGAAACCTCAAATCTCTATACAATCCACCTCAATAAATTATGATATACAAAGTGAAACCCCCTAATAAACCCAAGATTATACATCCTCGAGAAAACTAGTACCCATCTTCCTTGCTTGGTTGCATTCATGCTCATGTATTGGCATCCTATGGATTGAATAGAAGCTCCTATTGGACTAGCATTCCACATTGAAATTGTAAAGCAAGCCCTATGATTTTTGAGAAAAACAATTTGGAGCAAATCTTGGCAGATGCGCAGAGAAGCAAGTGGTGCCCCAATTGCAAGCTGCAACGCAGCGCAAAAGGGAGGGTATCCCTATTGCAGCATGCAGAGGAGAGAGAAGGGGAACGTATCAAACGCAGCATGCAGAGCCGACAAGCAGATGCAAAAGCAAGAATTTTTTTTATTTTTTTTTAATATACGACAGGCCCTTTGGAGCAGGTTAGCTGGGCACTAAGGTGTTTGTTGGATTAGTGGGGGTTAGAAACCGAAAAACCTTTTTGTAAGGGTAGTGAAGCATTCACTTGAGAGGAGAGAAGGAATCTCGCAGAGCATCTCATGAAGTAATGAATAAAATAAAGGGAGAGCGAGTAGCAATGCCTGGTAAGTGTGTGTGCGTGTGCGTGTGCGTGCATAGTACATTGAGCCTCCCCGTGGTAGGCTGTGAAACTCAGAGGGCTGCCCAATAGACCCTCTAATGGCGCTATTAGAGGACCCTCCAAAAAAATTATTTGTGCCTCACCTAAAATGTTGCACAAAAGTTTTAGGGGGTCCTTCTACGACCCCCTACATTTCAATAACGCATGTAGGAGTGATGGTAAGTGTGCATGTGCGTGCGCACGTCTGCGTGTGTGCGTCCGCGTGTGTAGTACATTGAGCCTCCGCGTTGTACAAAGAGACAATTGTGTGTGTCGCAATTTTTCCTACAAATTTTAAGTGTAAAAAAATTTGCATCGTTTACTAGATAAGAGTACTTTTCAAAATGAGCAAACTTGACTTTCTTTTACATAGAGTAGTGAGCATGTGAAAGCAACACCAATGAGCTCACTACGTGAAACCCTTTTTACTCAATTTTAGCTCACACTTTTGACAACTACCTCTTCTATCCAAACCGCCTCCACATCTCATATGTGTAGAAATTTAGCATAGGGAGGAGAAGGGTAGGTCCTCAAGGGAGATACCCGAGGTATAGAAAAAGCCCAAAGAGCAAACTTTTGAAGTCAATTTTGGAACAAACACCATGTAGGGGTTATGAATAATGAGTGAATTGTGACTTAGATTCTCGAAACTTGTTGTAATCTGAAATAAGCATTTGGGAAAAGTGTCTCAGCTTAATATCGTGACGTTTTCAATTTCAAAAATGCTAGTTGAGGGCAAGGGAAAAGGAGATATTCCACCCCATAATAGTGTTAAAACCAAAAAAGTAACCTAAGTTTCTAAAATTTCCTCTTGACAAAATCAAGAAAAGGAATTTAGAATGTTTGAAAAAATGACTTTTCCCGAACACTGCTTGAAATAGACGAATGTGCATACTTTTACTCTATATATGTACATTAAATGTGTGTGTGTGTGTGTGTGTGTGTGCACACATCCCTTGTGAATTTTGAGATCCAAAAAGTCAATGCTATAGGTGTAGTTTCAATTGTAGATGAGCACTGCATATTGATTTTTCCATCTTTAGTAAGGCAATCCTTCACTTATGCTCTCGTGGCCTAGAAACCTTCGGTGACCTTCTCAATGGAGTAGACTTTACCTGAAGAATCAGTTGTCCCTTTGGTGATTCAAAGTTACTAGGAGCATCACTGTGCACACTTAGCTCACCCTGTGGCACATGGATAGCCTCTTGTCTTTGTTCATAAACAATTGGCATAACATCTTGAAAAGTAACCTTCCTCACCTCAACCTCTTTAACAAGATTCTTGTGCATTTTCTTCTCATTGAATATCACGTCGGCTATGGCTAATCTTATGAGAATCTAGTGGATAAAACCGATGATAGTAAACAATAAAGGGACTCAAGATCGGAGGGCCAAAATGGTCATGTCTTCCCTTCATGTGCTCCTCCTTGTTACTGGTAGTGTAAGGTTCGTCCCATCTTTTGTTATCAACCTGACAATGTTGGCGACCTAATGGGCATCATGTGCGCATTTTGATGTTCGCTCGCAATCGTTTAGCACAGAGGAACGATCAAATAAGTTGCCTCTCATGTGCACACTATATCTCTCTCTTGCAAGATCTCTTTCTTGATTTCTGATTGCTTGTCAATTCTCTAGATCTGATGCAATTGTAAATACCTAATTGATTTAAATGTATCCAACATATCTTGCCTTCTACTATAAAAGTTGAAATGGAGACGGCCACTCGGGACTTACAAATTAAAAAACAATGGCATAGTACTTTGGGCGTCGTATTCTTAATGTCAAACGTGCATCTGACAAAGTACATAGTTCTAACAAAGAGGCACAAATCTGTGCATTTCATTCTACTGCAAAGGAAGTTGCAATGCTTCAACAAAAGCAACAGGAGTGATTGAAGGAGATGATGCAAGTTTTGGAGGATAGAGAGGAGAGTCATGTTCCAGTCATTAACCAGTCTTCAAGACAAGGGTTAGCTAGGAGCAAGGGTCGAGAGAACACACAAAGAGGAGATGATGAAAATGCTGTTATGAAAGCGAACACTTCGTTCAGTTTAGAGATTTCCTTGCTTGATCAACGGCCTGCCTCCATCTGCTTTGTGATGGCTTGTTCAAAAGCTTTGTGATGGCTTGTTCAAAAGCTTGCACCTATGGAGAAGCCAACGTTGACGTCGAGAACTTCTCTATGTGCAATGACTCATACAATCGTTACTGTGGCTTATTGGGTACTCATAATCATATGTGGTCCACTCGGCTCTTCATGAATTTGAGACTTAAGCAACCTACTAGACATTGATACCCAATGTTTTGGCTCAAGACATAAAGCTTGGACTTAAGATTATTCTCAACCAGCAATACTGGCCAATCATAGTACTTAGCATCTCTCTACCAAGTAGAGAGGAACATTCTTGCAAGAGGTCTGGGAACATCCTCAATAACAGCTAACTTGCAATACATGATTGTGTGGCTGGCCATCAATGGTTGAGCTTTCAACATACCAATACATTAAACAGCAGCCTTGATGTCTTCTCATCAAATCAAACTTTCAAACTTTTCCTCTCAAAATTTCTGAGACAATACTTCTCATATAATTTATGTACAGCGACCATTTCTGTTTCATTTGATGGTTTGATGCTTTGATATCATAATCTAGCAGAACATACAAAGCATACAGGAAGCTTTCAACTGGAAGGTCTGGTTTAACCCATGTAAATTACCGGTATCATCTTGTCATAAAAAATACCAGATATATCCTTTGACTAAAAATGACAGTTTGGCACCTCTGATCGATATCAATCAAATGGGTAAGGCTAGCAAGCATGGTGTGCCCACAACCACGCCATACTTGGGCCGGTAGAGAAAAGAGCAACTAAGCTTGCATAGAGCAAGTAGGTACCCAGGGGACCATCCACTTGCTGAGCAATCCATTGTTCAAAGCTTCAACTACTCTACCACAGCATCCTCTGGACCTTGCAAATCAAACATCAGGAAAGTGTCATCTCCAGGTTCAAGAAACACTCCCAGTCGCTGCTTGCATTCCATGATAAAAACTTCACTCATTTCCAAATGTTGGCAACGTCCTCTGAGATCAAGACTGGTGAGTGCCACACAACCCCATAGAATGGCTCTCAGGCCATCAATGGAAAATGGAGCATTGGCTAGTTCAAGATGCTGAAGACGAGGAAAATGTTGGGCAATTGCGAGTGCTTCTTCATCACAGGGATGATGAGTGTAAAAAAAATTCCGGTTTTTCCGTAAATGTGTTACTTTTCTGCAGTTCTTTCCAAGAGCTTCAAGTGCCACATGTGAAAGTCCGCTGCAACCACTCAAATCCAAATCAGTGATGGATCTTAACATAGGAGCAAGCTGTAAAACCCAGTCATCTGTCACCCAGCTACTATTTGGCATGTGAAGCACTTCAAGCAAGGGGGCCCTGAAAGAGAAGTTAAACTTGAATAAAAAATTGTAGATTGATAAAAAGCATTACTGCAATCAAGGAGATGAAGCTTGCCTGTATGCTACGAATGCCAAGGAGTTGTCATCCATGAAAAATGGATAATTTAGGTGAGTGAGTAGACCATGACTTCGACTCAGAAAGAGCTGTAAATGTGCCTGGGCCTTGTGAATGGGCATCCTTCGAGTCAAAAAGAAAGTGAGATCAATAACTTGCCAGCATGCAGGGTTCTCTGCTGCAAGTTTCCATTGTTTGCAAACTATGGGGATGATACGCAATCGATCTCGCAGAGAAAGCCGGCAAAAAATGTTAACAAGAACATCAGGCAAAATTCCTGCCCAATCATTGCCACTCACCATTGCCATTTGATTTTTCCTTGCAAACTAGACAAGAATACATGACACAAGTTAGCCGGGTATATGACAAAGGAGAAGAAAATCAATCATAACATTCCGTACAAACACAGTAGGATTTTACGATCAGCTTGAGCACCTCACCTTCTAATCAGACAATTGTGAGATCACATGTACAAGTTTGAATTTCCTTGCAAAAGTTTGAAGGTAGTCATGATGTTTCCATGACAGAAAGGGGGTGGGCAGGGTTCTCGTGGCAATCTTGTTGATATGAACCCCGAGGTATTAACTGCGAATCAGTCCTGATGCTCCTTCAACAGAAGGGGGGAGTAAAGTTCTTATGCTTATCTTGTTCATGTAACTCCAAAAGTACACGCTTGAATTCAAACAAAGAAGATAGTTTATAGGCTTCCGAGTAACAATACTAAACACAATGAGACGATGCCACACCACTGCTTATGCCCGCAATCCAAAGATTGGAAAATGAGAGGGGATGGGGTGCTATATATAGAACCTAGTGACCTAGCAGACGGTTCCCCGGGCTGCATACAGTACAGCATGAAGTCTAGGGCTAAATTTAAGTGGGTATGTCAAACAGCCAAAAAGGCGTAGAAACAGGGGAACAGGGAACGGACCCCTACGGCCTGGGACAGGGACGGACGGGGATGGTCTCTTGCCGGCCAGTCACACAAGGTTGGCCGTTTGGAACAACGTTCTGGAACAGCAGCCGGTTAGGAACTGGGGGGGGGGGGAAGGCAATGGCCAGGTTTTTTTTAAATCCAACAGCAGAAAATGGCCAGTTTTTGGGGGGCTTTAGGGCCCTTTTACACCTTGTTTAGGGGCTCTTTTAAAAGGAGGTCTCTTCAATGCATTGCTCAAAGCCTCAAGCTCTTGAGTCTTACTTATCACTATGCTTTTGCTCAAGCCTCACTTTCAAGCTCACTTGGGCGTTGGCCGCAAGCTCTCAAGCTCCCTCTACTCTCTCAAGCATCAAGCTCTCAAGCCTCAAGGTTCAAGGCTCAAGAGTCAAGCCCCTCTACTCTCTCTCTCCCCCTAGCACATCAGTCTATACTTCACCTAGAGGGCAATCCCCTTTCTCTATACTTGATGATGACATATGGGAGTTCTCTAGAAATGGAGATATCATTCTCTTGGGAGACTTTAATGCCAGGACGGCCAACTCCCACACGGTATTTTATGATACCTCGGAGGAGATGCTTAGAGAGATGGATATATTGGAGATGGGGCTTGACAGACACTCACAGGATAGAGAGCACACAGAGTATGGGAGATATCTCATGGAGATGACGATTACGCATGGTTTGGCCATACTTAATGGTCTAGAGAATTTTCCTTTGTCTGGGGGATTCACATGCTTTCCACACAGACATGGGGCCAGTACAGTGGACTATGTCATGACTTCACCAAGCTTCATCTCTAATATTCAAGATCTCAATGTGGGTCCTAGACCTGTTGGAGTAGCAGTGGACCATGCTCTCCTGACTTTTTCAGTCTCTTTCCAGTATAGTGCCTCTCAGACACCACGGAGGATTGCACACACACGGTATACTTTTACACCAGGGACAGACTCAGTTTATGTGGAGGAGATTTATAGACGGATGTGGGCAACTGAGCCTGTATATACCGTGGAGGAGATCACCACTCTATTGACGGAAATCTTGCATGGGGCAGCAGCAGAGGCATACCCACACACTCAACCAGATCAGAGAAGACGTTCTGGGAACATGCCTCAAAATAGTTGGTATGATGAGGAGTGCAGAGAGATGAGAGTTCAGATTCAGAGCGAGCTTATACTTGGAGTCATTACATATAGACAGTCTCGGATTGCCCTTCGGCGTTTAGTGCGACGGAAGAAGCGGGCCTTTTTAGCCCAGATGGAACGTGATTTGTATCAGCTCTTTTTGAGTCGAGATTCAGGTGAGGCCTGGCGTCTCTTCCATGAGCACTCACCTCCTCCAGTGATTACTTCTCCCGAGATTTGGGGTCGGTATGCAGCATCATTATATACAGTACCTAGGCAACCACCATTACCAGACCCTCTAGAGCCATGTCCAGCCACTAGTACCTTCTTTACCACTGAGATGGTGAAGAACGCCATTGACAGGATGAGGACTAGGAGAGCATATGATCATGATGGTTTGGTGGCAGAGCACTTGATACATGCTAGAGATTTAATGTCAGAGGTTCTTGCGTGGTTGTTTAACCGTGTCATGTGTGAGGGACTACCCGAGTCCTGGAGATTATCTACTATTGTACCTCTCTTCAAGGCAGGGAACCCCACGGTGCCAGGGAACTACCGTACTATTATGATAGGGCACACATTGGCACGTTGTATGCATCCATTCTTGAACAGAAACTGAGTAAATGGGCAGAAAATGAGGGCATACGAGCAGCAAGATAGGCTGGATTCAGGAGGGGTTTCTCCACTTTGGACCATATTCTTACACTCGGAGCCATTATTGAGGAGGGTCGGGCACATGGGAGACGGATGTATTGTTGCTTTGTGGACTTACGCAAAGCATTTGACACTGTCGAGGGCCAGATTGATGCACAGGCTACTGAAGTTTGGAGTACCCACAGAGATCATATGGGGGATCATGGCTTTATACGGCTCAGAGACTGGCCAGGTACGCACTCTTGAGGGGACTGACATTGTTCATTCCACTATTGGAGTGAAACAGGGGTGTCCTTTGTCCCCTACACTTTTTGGTATGTATGTAGATGAGGTCTCTCACTACATTGACAGAGAGGGTGACAGAGGCGCTCAACTAGTAGGGACATGGATCCCTTTATTATTATATGCTGATAATATTCTGTTGATATCAGAGTCGCCAAAGGGCATGCAGAGACAGTTGGATGCATTGCACAACTTTGCAGAGGATAGTCGACTGTCTGTGAACCTTGGTAAAACCAAGGTTATGGTGCTTAACACCACACCACAGTGGGTCAAGAGATCGGCACCTACACTCGTATATGGTCAGGACACTGTGGAGTACATAGATGAATATACATATCTGGGGGTGGTATTCACGGGACCGAGGTTTACTCTGAGGAGAGCAGCCGAGGCTAGACTGTCCACAGCCTATGCGGCATTGGGAGGGCTAGAGAGGATGTGTTCGCAGGTTCAGTTTCAAGAACCACGAACAAAGCTATGGCTCTTTGATACTTTGGTTGCTTCAGCTATGCTTTATGGGGTCTAGGTTTGGGGACCATTTGTGAATCATGACAGTTGGAGGAACATGGAGAGACTCTTGGTATTTATGATATCCCGGATGATTAGAGCCAAGGCCTCCGTACCACATGCGATTATTCGAGCGGAGGTAGCCGCTCCTCCTATAGAGATTGAGGCTCTTACCAGATCAGTGTCCTTTATGCACAGTCTATGGGATACACGTAGAGGCAGATATACTAGATTGGCTCTTGAGTCCACTAGACAGTTAGCGATGCAGGGAGACGCATCATGTTGGTATGCGCAAATGACCTCATGGTTTCAGAGGCATGGTCTCAGCATGGATAGATTGCCTCCTTTTCAGTATTACCTGGATGCACCCTCCCTGCCAGTCACACGGACGGAGATCACTAGACTCATTCGTCAGGATCTTATACAGTTGGACACCAGGAGGACATGGGTAGAGCCGATGCAGGAGTTGGGCACGAAGATGGCTTTCTACAAAGAGCAACTTCTCCAACTTTCGGGAGATGGGTTTGTGACTCGTCCGAGCTACATGGTCACTCATTTGTCTCATGGTCTGCGATGTGCTATTGGTCAGATTCGCACATCCTCACACCAGCTGGAGATTGAGACGGGTAGATTCAGAGGGATACCACCGGAGTCTAGGATATGCCAACTATGCGATAGAGAGCCAGAGACAGAGCTACACTACATATGCCACTGCACTGTGAATTATGAGATACGAGGGCGCTTCCATTTCTTATTCAGGGAGGGTTTTGGACCCCTAGATAGAGTCATGAGGTATCAGGATCAAAGATGCCTTGGCTTATATCTACTTGAGCTACACCGACATAGAGATAGTCTGTTGAGGAGACATGGAGTACAACAGTCACAAAGACAGATCACAGACTTCTTTGGATCGAGGGAGCCAAGAGACCAACCACCAACACAGGGTTGTACCTGCATTCATACCAGAGGCACCCTCATTGACAGGGTGACTGAGCTCGGGAGATCGAGACGACCACGACCGAGACACAAGAGCACGCTCCGTCGACGCAGACTCCAGCAGAGGATCAGAGGCATTCTAGCACGACACCCAGATTGTCACTGAGGGCCTATTCTACATTTTCACATTTCACATTTCACATTTCACACTTCATTTTCAGTTTTCATTTTTTACATTCAGTACTTTTTGTACTTGTACTTCAGACGTTGTATTAGATTCACCATTTTGTATATGATGGTCTCATAGGTCATTTTGGCCTTTTGAAGACGTTAATATATCATTTCATTTCTCTCTCTCTCTCTCTCTCTCTCTCTCTCTCTCTCTCTCTCTATATATATATATATATATATATATATATATATATATTCTTTATCAAGCGGCAAGCCTCTATCTACTCTCATGTGGCAAGAACTTCCAAGGTTTGATGTGCCATTGTGGGCTCACCCCCTCCCTGGTTAGACTTCAGCCTTTTTTTTCCTCTTCATCAATTGCCATTTAGAGCCCTTGAGGCCATACTTATCTACTTGTATTCGCCGTAACGGCATCAACATTTTATTGGCATATTTTCCTATTATGAGTCATGTTTCTTGCCTTTTTGGTGCAATTCAATGCTCCAAGTGTTCTTAGCACTAATGTACGTACGTGCAGCTCCAAAAAAAATGTTCCCCATTCCAGGCCTCGACCTCATTCCCTACCTTTTGCCGTCCCAACCCCGACCCTATTCCCATTCCCTGTATCATGTTTCTATGCAAAAAGGTGAGTCAGATGATGCTTGAGTCAACAACAAGTGAAGAAGACTCTCAATCAACGGGCAGCCATCGAAACTCCCATGTGCCACAATGAAAACCTCCTCCACATCAGCCCAGTACAACAGCCAGAATGGGGGGCACACTAGGAAAAACAAGGCACATCACCTAAAACTGCCACACATCATACTTTTGCCACATCATTATCATGATACATAGGTGATTCTGCCATCTACAAAGACTATCTATGGAGATCTGGGATAGATCTAGATGTGATTGCTAAATACGTTGCCGATTGACCATGATCCAATATCTTGATGGACGTAGCGATGTGAATGTGATTTGAACGTTCAGTGATTGTCGTCTTTGTGCAAGTGTTGGATATGTGTTGTCTAGTGCGTCAATGCTTAGAGTCACTCTATACTGAACTGGTTTCTAGCTTATGTTTGATTTTCCAAGAGTAATCAAGGGCGATTACAATTCTTTCAAGAGGGGGGTATGTCACAAAGTGATGACGTGGCATGTCCAATTGATGGGTAAAATGACTTTGCACAAGTTGTCCCAACTTATGGGGGTCCCATCCAATGGGACCCGGGGGGGCACTATTAGACTTACACCACTCTGTTGCTTCACAAGTCTAGGGCATACTTGTATGGCTAGTATGTCTCCGGGCTAGCCACCCATAGTCTAGGTTGTACTTGGTCTGGCCGCCCGAGTTTGGGGCCAGCCGCCCCCCTTTGTCCGTCCGCCCTCATATATTTTCATATATCATTTTCTTGTTGGGTCGTGGGGGATTTTTCCAAGCTTTGCGCTACCTCCCCTTGGGCACCTATTTATGAGGCAAGGGGGTACCCACTTCCATCGTCTGGTACCCACTTCCATCGTCTAGTTATACTGTACTGGGTCTTCTGCTCATTGTCACAAACCTAAAGAATGGAGCCAACTTACAGATGCCGGCCGAGGGGCCTAAACCATAAGACGAACAAGTAACAGAAGAAGAAGTCCTACCAACTTATGGGGACCCCGTCCGATGGGGCCCCAAGTGACATAAAGGATTAAAATAAAGCAAACCCACACACACACAAATCCGGAAATTGCGTTGACATGATGACGTGGCAAAACTGTACAAATTTCCGCGTTTCACACTGACAGTGCTGACAGTGCTGACGTGGCAATTGTAGGGAATTCCGTGATTAATGCTAGTAGCTTTTGGCATTGCTTTTGGACTAGAAGCTTTTGAGTTTGAAGGCTTTTCATGTACACTGCTTTTCATAGGCCAAGGGCCTTTAAATATGTGTTAAGGGCTCATTCTCTGGCATGCTTCCTGGAGAAGGTGCAGAGTCTGGATGTCACAAAAATACGGAAGCGTAAACTGACATTTAATTGCACTTCAAATACTCAAGAGAATTAGAGAGAGAGAGAGAGAAAGCTTGACACTTCATTGGGGACCAGAAGATGGGCTGGTCCCCCCCCATAAAGAGAATATCTTTATTACTAAGGGAGAATCTTTACAAGCACAAGAACGGGGTAAAAGCCCCTCCTCTATTCTTTCTTGACCTTTTTCTGCTTCTGACTGAGAGAGAGTAGAAGAACTGCTCTCTGACTACTGAGAGGATCTATCCTCTTCTACGAGATTTTGGGAAGCTCTCGTAGGGGAGACCTTCCACAAAACTCATCGGAAGCTCTCACGAATGAGGGTCTATCTTCCGCTAACTGTGCCACTTTGAACGTAATCATTCCTGCAATTAATCAACCACAGAAACATGCAAAACACACACACACGCTTGCTGTAATTTTCTGCACATAACCAGAAATTGTTACCTGAGCGTATTCCAATGCTAAATTGGAGGTCCTTTTCGCGATGGAAATGCTCCAAACTTGGTGTATGTGTAGAGTAGGTAGTGGGGAATGAGATTCTATTAAGACTTTGCTGAAATTCACCCTAATACAAGTGATTAGGGCCTGAAAACAGGGAATTTGCAGCAGCTAGAGAAGGGAGAAAGAGAGTTTTCTACTACTTTACGCGATGAAACTCCTCCCAAAGCTGCAAGCAACCATGAGAGGCCTTGTTCTAGGTGATGGGTGCTCAGAGGCTCCACATACACCACAAGGTGCTGCTCTCAAGCTTCAATGGAGAGCTTCACTGCGTAGAGGATGGTCAACTTGGGGGGGGGGGGGGGGGTAGTGCACTGCCAACCTTGCAATAGGGGGAGGGGCTGCTCTCTTATAGCCTCCCAGAAGAGGGGGCGCTAGCATGAAGAGAGGGAGTGAGGGAGAGAGAGAGAGAGATTGCATGGGAAAGTGTGCCAAGTGGCACACTTACTTTAAAACTTTTAAACCATTCAACTTTTGACTTTAAAAATCCTATGCCAGTTAATGAAATGTGCAATTAAGTGCACAACTACACACATAGATGCAACAAATGAAAACTTTATCTGCTTCCTAGCGCATTGATGTACCAGCAATGCTCTGGCATTACCTGTTCGCACTTGTCCGGCCATTTGGTCCAGCGCAAATCATTTAAGAATACTTTTAACTAACTTATCTTAAGGCTGTAAAATAATCAAGCCTTAAGGTTATTATTCTAAGGACCCCATCTCATTCCTGTGCTTGCACTAGAGCGCGTAATTTTCTGAGCCTGAAATCTAAGGCTACTATCTACCCCTTCAGTGAAGACCCGATTTCCCAATCGCTAGGGCTTCAGGGTATTTTCTGCTAGGATCTCCCTGAGGTGCACTGGCCCAGACTTGGGCACACCTGAGGCCCCAGAACTGCTAAATCTATTCTGATGTGCACACAACTAATTAGATAATTCTTTTCTCGTAAATAAATTAATTATTTACAAAGTCTGACATAGTTACATCCCTCTTGGTTCAAAATAGTTGACCTCAACTGTAGAGCGTCAACATAACTGTGCAAGTTGTCTGGGTAGTCCTTAAGATCGGACTCAGTCATCCACTTTGCATCTAAAGGAGCGTAATTCTTGAACTTGACTAAATACTTTCGATGTAGACTCCCCGACTTGAGTTGTCTCTCCGAGTGGTGTATTATCTGTTCAGGTTGAAGGATTTCCTTAGTCTCTTCGACTTCTGGAGGATCTTCTTGTACTGGCGTCACTGGAGGAGGTCCAACATATGGTCGGAGGAGACTGACATGAAAAGCATTATGGATGCGCCAGTGAGAAGGCAAATCCAATCTGAAAGTCACGTCATTGACTTTATCTGTAATTTTGAAAGAGCCGTAAAATCTATGGGAAAGTTTGACAACTTTGCCTTTTCCGACCCGCTTTTTCAATCTAGCTTTCTCAAACCGAAGCAGGACATATTGTCCTTTTTCAAGATTGAGATTCCTTCTATGCTTGTCTGCTTTTCTCTTTTGTTGCTCTTGAGTACGAAGAATCGCTTGCTTTACTTGTTGATGGGCAATATCAATATTGCGCACAAATTCATCTGCGGCGAAGATGTTTTCTTTGGTAACCATAATAGGAAGTATGAGTGGCTTCCCATAAATAATTTCGAAGGGAGCTTTACCAGTTGAGGAATGTATGGTATTATTATACGCAAACTCAACTATTGGTAAGTACTGTTCCCATTCGGATTATAGTTCCGAAACATAGCACTTGAGGAGATCTAAACCAGTGGCATTAGCGATTTCGCTTTGACCATCTGTTTGAGAATGATAAGCTGATGAAAAATCAAGCTTAGTTCCCAAGTTTTCGAACAATGCCTGCCAAAATAGACTAGTCATGCGGGGATCTCTATCGCTGACAATAGTCTTTGGCAATCCATGGTGTTTAAAAATCTGAGCTAGAAATATTCTAGCCATGTGATCAGCTTTGATCGTCTTCTTTACTGGAAGAAAATGTGCTTGCTTACTGAATCTGTCTACTATAGTCCAGATTGCATCATTTCCATTCTTGGATCGAGGAAGATCCGTAATAAAATCCATGGCAATACTTTCCCATGGCGTGTTAGGCACAGGGAGCGGATGAAGCTTGCCATAAACTTTATGTCTGTCATATTCTACTTTTTGGCAGACTAAACACTCACGTACGTGTTTTTCAATGTCCGCACGGAGTGTTGGCCAAAAGAAATACCTTTCGAGGGCACTAGTGGTGGAAGCAATTCCCCGATGCCCGGCATAAGGAGAATTATGTGCTTCATCCATCACCTTCTGTCGTAAGGGCTGAGCTATGCATATTGCTTGTTGACGATAGAGTGTATTATCCCTAATGGAATAAGGTGGCCTTGAGTGACCAGCTTGAAGATCTGCCCAAATTGTGGCGAAGTCTGGATCTTGAGGATACATCTCGTTGAGAAATTCTAGTTCCTCATGATAAATTGTTGTTAGTGCATTGATCTTTGGACACCTTGAGAGAGCATCTGCAACTGCATTCTTCGTTCCAGAAGTATGTAAAATCTGAAAATGGAACATTGAAAGAAAGTTGGCCCATCTCATCTGCTTTTCTGATAACTTTCTCTGTGTGAGAAAGTAGTCAAGACTTTGATGATCTGTCTTGATAATAAAATCAACTCCTAACAGATAGTGTTTCCAAATGGAAAGAGCATGAATTACTGCCATTAACTCTTTCTCATATATGGAAACATGCAACTCTGCATCTTTAAGGCGCCGACTTTCATAGGCTATTGCGTGACCCTCTTGGTTCAAAACTGCTCCTACACAATATCCAGATGCATCGCAGTATACCTCAAAAGGTTTGCGAAGATCAGGGACGGTGAGAACAGGTCAGTGACTGAGTAGATACTTAAGCTTTTCGAAAGCTTGTTTTTGTCCAGACCCCCAATAGAATGGAATCCGCTTCTTTGTCAGGTCATGGAGGGGACTTGCTACCGCGGCAAAAGCTCAAATGAAACGCCGATAATAGGAACAGAGGCCAAGGAAACTTCGTACATCATGTACTATAGTTGGCGTAGGCCATTCTACAACTGCTTGAATCTTATCAGGGTCCATCCTCACCTGATTGTGAGACACTATATGGCCCAAATAGTGGATTTCTTTTAAAAAGAACTCACTCTTCTTAGCATTCACAAATAATTTGTGTTTGCATAATTCTTCAAACACTAAGGCGAGATGCTTATAGTGTTTGTCTTCCGACTCTGAGAAGATTAAAACGTCATCAAAGAAAACGCCTGTAAAACTTCTATATGAGTGGAAGATTCTATCCATCATTCTGTTGAATGTAGCTGGTGCATTAGTGAGTCCAAAAGGCATCACTAGAAATTTATACAACCCGAAGGTTGTTCTAAATGAAGTCTTATGCACATCCTGAGGAGCTATGCGGATTTGATGATAACCGCTCTTCAAGTCTATACAACTAAAGACACTTGCTCCTTGTAACTTGTCAAGAATGTCGTCAATCCGAGGGATTGGAAATCGATTCTTGATTGGGATCTTGTTTAGAGATCTATAGTCTATGCACATGCGGTATGTGTCATCCTTTTTCTGTACTAGCAAGACAGGTGAACAATATGGAGAAGTACTAGGCCTTATTAAGCCCGTCTCCAAAAGTTCGTTAACCTGCTTGAGAATTTCCTCTTGCTACATTAGACTAACTCGATAAGGGGGCTGATTTGGAGGAGAACTTCCTGGGATCAAATCAATTGTATGATCCTCAGGTCGCGAAGGTGGGAGTTCATTTGAAAGTTCATCTGCAAAGCAATCTTGATAACTTTCTAATAACTTAAGTCTTTTTTGCTCCAAAGAGGAAGAAAGTTGTGAAACAGACACATCTCTCTCTCTTGCAAAAATCAAGTACGTTGAAACACACTTTTTCATTACTTTCTTGATGGCAATGTGATTGGCGTATGGGCAATGTGATGGCGATAGGGATACGCCAATCACCTGCATCTGCAAGTACAAAATACTCCTTTCCTTTATGAGCAAAGGATAAGGTTTTCTGAACATAGTCAGGAATGGGATGCATCTTGTAGTGCCAAGGCATTCCCAAGATAACATCGCATCCTTCAAGTGACGCTAATAAGAAAGACTCTTGATCTTTGTAGTCGTCGACCTTTAGATTCAACTTCCCTATGATTGGAATAGAGTTTGAGTTCTGCCCTTTGAAAGCAGATTGTGCTTGAATAGAAACTCCAAAACGATTGGGCTGCAAGTTCAGGTCATCAACTAGCTTGGTAGAGATGAAGCTGTCTGTACTGCCAGGGTCAAACAAAATGAGAGCCCGTTGGTTGTTGATGCTACCCCATGCTTTAAGAAGAGCTCTTTTTTTTCCATCCTTGGTTGTATTTCCCTGTACATCTGGCACTGCATTGGAAGAGGGTGGTTGTGGAGGTTTGGTAGGACAGTCACCCTTCATATGACCAACTTGTCCACACTTGAAGCATTTTCCTTCACTAATGTAAGTTCGCAACTCAAGAGAGGATATCTCCCTTTCTTGGGCTGATTTGGCTTTGCTTCTGCTTTGGAGGCGGTTCTTTTCTTCTTTTGCGAAGAAGAAGTAGAGGTAGGCTGCTCATGGAGAGCCTTCTGCTTGGCGTGGTAAGTGCTTTGCTCCATCTTCCTGGGAGTACCCTTGTCATGTATTCCATCAGCTATGCGGGCTGATTCCATAAGTATCTGCAAGTTACCTCGAGGGTAAAGCTTCATAGCCTTTTGCAAGGCTTCATACAATCCTGCTTCAAACTTGCGCATCTTTTCCGAATCGTCAATCTTCTTGAATGGAGTGACTTTCAAGAGAACGTCCCAAAACCTATCCACATAGCGTGGAACAGTTTCGTTCTACGACTGTGAAAGTCGGTCCCATTCTTTCTTTACCTCTTCCTCATAGTCTGGAGGAAGGAACTGTGCGTAGAACTCCTTGAAAGCAATCCAATCTTGGGGTTTACGATCTTCCAGGATAAGGGTTAACCACCAACTGCTGGCGGTGCCTTTCAGGTACATACTAACATGGCGAAGCTTGGATCTTTCTTTAAAATTCCCTTCAGCAAATGCAACTTCGAATTGGCGGATGAAAGCCAACGCTCCGTCATTATCACGCCGCCCATTGTAGGTGTCGAATTTCACATCTTTGTCTCCCGACTTGAATGTTTTCTGCCTGTGGTGCTTCTTCTTATGGTGCTCCTTCTTTCTATGCTTAGACTCCTTATGGACTGGAGTCTTTTCCCTTAAATGCACTTCTTGCTGCGAGGGATCGTCAAGAAACATGTCTTCCGGAGCAACGATGTCATCCAAATCCTTCATGAAAGAGAACTGAGGAGAATCAGGGGGATCCTGCTCTTGAATCTTTGGGTTAAACCGCACATGACGTTCTGGAGGTTTCCTGTGCCTCTCGTGCATGCGGGAGGTTCCAATCAAAGGATCTTTCCTTGGTTCTCACGCCTTTGGGTTCTACGGGATTTCTCCCGACCCCATCGGCATTTTCTCCTTCCCTTTCTCAAGAGTATGGAGAATCTTTTGGACTTCTGGATGGGAGAGATCTTTTTGCAACTCTTCCACCTGCTGTTGAAGGAGAGAGAACTCTATCTCGCGTCCTCCCATTTCTGCAGTCTGTCAAGAGTCATCAACCCCTTAAGGAAGAGAAAGATGACCTTGCTCTGATACCACTGTCACAAAAATACGGAAGCGTAAACTGACATTTAATTGCACTTCAAATACTCAAGAGAATTAGAGAGAGAGAGAGAGAAAGCTTGACACTTCATTGGGGACCAGAAGATGGGCTGGTCCCCCCCCATAAAGAGAATATCTTTATTACTAAGGGAGAATCTTTACAAGCACAAGAACGGGGTAAAAGCCCCTCCTCTATTCTTTCTTGACCTTTTTCTGCTTCTGACTGAGAGAGAGTAGAAGAACTGCTCTCTGACTACTGAGAGGATCTATCCTCTTCTACGAGATTTTGGGAAGCTCTCGTAGGGGAGACCTTCCACAAAACTCATCGGAAGCTCTCACGAATGAGGGTCTATCTTCCGCTAACTGTGCCACTTTGAACGTAATCATTCCTGCAATTAATCAACCACAGAAACATGCAAAACACACACACACGCTTGCTGTAATTTTCTGCACATAACCAGAAATTGTTACCTGAGCGTGTTCCAATGCTAAATTGGAGGTCCTTTTCGCGATGGAAATGCTCCAAACTTGGTGTATGTGTAGAGTAGGTAGTGGGGAATGAGATTCTATTAAGACTTTGCTGAAATTCACCCTAATACAAGTGATTAGGGCCTGAAAACAGGGAATTTGCAGCAGCTAGAGAAGGGAGAAAGAGAGTTTTCTACTACTTTACGCGATGAAACTTCTCCCAAAGCTGCAAGCAACCATGAGAGGCCTTGTTCTAGGTGATGGGTGCTCAGAGGCTCCACATACACCACAAGGTGTTGCTCTCAAGCTTCAATGGAGAGCTTCACTGCGTAGAGGATGGTCAACTTGGGGGGGGGGGAGGGGGGGTAGTGCACTGCCAACCTGGCAACAGGGGGAGGGGCTACTCTCTTATAGCCTCCCAGAAGAGGGGGCGCTAGCATGGAGAGAGAGAGAGAGAGAGAGAGAGAGAGAGAGAGAGAGAGAGAGATTGCATGGGAAAGTGTGCCAAGTGGCACACTTACTTTAAAACTTTTAAACCATTCAACTTTTGACTTTAAAAATCCTATGCTGGTTAATGAAATGTGCAATTAAGTGCACAACTACACACATAGATGCAACAAATGAAAACTTTATCTGCTCCCTAGCGTATTGCTGTACCAGCAATGCTCTGGCATTACCTGTTCGCACTTGTCCGGCCATTTGGTCCAGCGCAAATCATTTAAGAATACTTTTAACTAACTTATCCTAAGGCCGTAAAATAATCAGGCCTTAGGGTTATTATTCTAAGGACCCCATCTCATCCTGTGCTTGCACTAGCGCGCGTAATTTTCTGAGCCTGAAATCTGAGGCTAGTATCTACCCCTTCAGTGAAGACCCGATTTCCCAATCGCTAGGGCTTCATGGTATTTTCTGCTAGGGTCTCCCTGAGGTGCACTGGCCCAAACTTGGACGCACTTAAGGCCCCAGAACTGCTAAATCTATTCTGATGTGCACACAACTAATTAGATAATTCTTTTCTCGTAAATAAATTAATTACAAAGTCTGACATAATTACACTAGAGTACTGAAATACCGAAAGGGGCGCCAAAATTTGGGGCCAATACTCTCTGGGGTGGAATTCCGCCACTCCGTGTCGCATGTCGTCTCTCTCTCTCTCTCTCAGTACAGTTGTTATTGAAGTGCTAAAAGTCTGTTCAGTCTGTTCTTTTCTATTGACATGGTGCCCGTCTTGTGACAGTGGTATCAGAGCATCAGGCATGTGCTTTTCTAAAAGCATACCGGTCCTACAAAAGTGCAGACAGAGCAAACCAAAGGCTACTAGAATTTTATTTGAAGTAACTTGCTTTGCATCCCGTCCCCGGACTTATTAGGCACTCCCACCCTTACTTCATCGCGCATCTGGCGCGCTCCCGTCTTCACCGCTCATGTCTTACAGGGCATAAGCCATTAAGATCACTTGCAAGAGAAGGATCCAAGATTTGTTTCAAGTCACTGTTTTTCTCAAAAGCAGTGCCATGCAGATGTTGATGTCTATAGCTACCAAGCCGCACACTCCAAGGACTTGGCAAGCTTTCAAGAAAAATTTTGCCCGAAGTTATATGGTTTCTGACATCTTCCTTTGGAGTGCAACTTTTGGCAGAGTGGGGTATCCTCCAATGCTTGCCATGGAAACCCTAGCAGATTATAATTTGAAATTTCTAGACATCTCTCAACAGGTGTCTCTTGTTGATAACCTCGGAGGCTCGGTGTGACTGCTATGTCTTGGGACTATCATCACTCCGCCGGGCCAATGTCGAATCAATTGTGAAATGTGAACTGTTTTGAAGGTGAATTCTTGTGGTGTCGCGGTAGAATCTCGACTTGGACTGTCTAAGTCTGTTACAGTGGTATCGAAGCGCGGTCGATTTCTCTTCTACCGGGAAATCCCAATCCTTTTAACACGGCACTTATGGATTCAGACAGAGATCAGTAGACTTCCTCTGCATCTGGAGATGCGGGAAGAGATCACGAAGAAGATTCACACTAGGAGTACGGCCCGCCTCGGCCTACTCCCGCGGAGCTTGAAGAGATGGAGCGTCGATGATTGATCGACGATGCAAGAAAGATGATGTTAAATTTTGGGAAGGACCCGAAATTTGCAAAATCTATGAGCCAGACCTCCTTCGACAAGGTGTATGCACAGTGGCAACAAACCACAGAACCACCCCCCAAACCGGTACTCAAGAAACCTCCTACTCCAAGGATGTTTACTGAGCAAGAATTAGAAGAGGTGGTTAATGCACGGATTTCTCAGCTTTTTGACGCGCAGAACAAAGCAGAAAAGCACGACAAAAAGCAGAAGAAAGGAACTGACTTCCCGAGTTATTTGGGTCATTCAATCTACTTTTGCCTCGGCAAGAGAGCAGAAGAAGCGTGTGCGGTTTGAAGGTTACCTGCTGCTGCTTCTTCTTCTTCTTCTTCTTCTTCTGACAATTCTTCTAGCTCTTCTGACTCGAGCAAATAAGAAAAGAAAAAAAAAAGTGAAAAGGCAAAGAAGTTTAAATCTCGCCCAGTTTCGGACAGTTCTACAGCGGACTCGTCTTCGGATAGTTCGGACTCCGATGACCGCAGATTTTATGCAAGGAAGAAGAATTTTTACAAAGACAATCAGTATGACTTTCTGGAAGATAAAAGCAAGAAAGTCCGAGAGTTCAAAGAAGGTGGACATTCAATTAAATTTGACACGTTTTCTGGATTTCGAGATGCTTCGAAGGCTTTGGCCTTCATACAGCAGTTTGACATAGCTTTCTCTGGAGGGCATTACACAGACAACTCCACGATTCGGAGGGCTACCTCTTACTTCAAGGGAAATGCTCAAACTTGGTGGTCCACGCTTCTATTGAACAAGAAAGCGCCAGTTAAATGGCTGAAATTTAAAATAGGCTTTTTATTTCTTCTTGGTTGACTCGGGAGTACGAACGTGACATACGAACTGCTTGGAACCATCTTCGGATGACCAAGAGAGATTCATTGGACACATATTGCGAGAGATTCTGGAGCTCTTTTCTACCAGCCTCTTCATTTAAGAAGATCTCATTCAAAGAGCAGATTGAGCGGTTTACCTTGGGACTTCCTACAAAGATCCAAGATCACTGCTTAGAGCAAAAGTCAGATTCTATTCAGGAATTGATGAGTCATGCGAAAGGGGGTTTTGCTATTCACTCAGGCAGTTTGACCTACCCCACATATGAAAATCATGATGCAAAGGAACGAACAGACTTCGAACAATGACAGTAGAAAGAAGAAGAGCAACCCAGAAAAGAAAGAAAAGGATGCATGACCCAAGCTTACTCTTCGGGAGAGAGCTCTCTACATCAAAGAGGGGAAGTGCTTTGGATGCGGGGAAACTGGGCATGTCTCCGCGAAGTGCCCTAAACAGGCACCGAAAGAACAGAATAACAAGGATGAAGACAGGCCTGAGGGTTCGAAAGCAGCTGAGGAACGTGGACAGAAAGGCAAGATGAAAGCAGGACTGGTTCCAGATTGCATGGCTACTGACCCAAGCACGATTGATGAGAGTACAGAACTTTGCCGAGCTTGGGCAAAGTGAAAGACCAAGAAGCCTTGATTTTCTTTGATGGAGAAGCCAAGGCCAACTTCATTTCACCTGAATTGGAGGCGCGGCTCCAGATCACACACAATCGGATGGGACCACTAGCAGAGGCAGTTCTAGCGGCACCCAGCAGGGACGTAGCCATTACACCTGTCATTGGCAAACTTCAATTGCATTGTCAGGGGTATTTGGGGCATGAGGACTTCTACATAATGCCCTTGGGAGGTTGTGATGTCCTCTTGGGAATTCCCTGGTACCATAAGAACAACGCCGTGGTCGACCATCGGGCGAGAAAAGCGACTTTGACTACAGAGAAGGGCCGAACCATTGTACTTGATGTGAAACTTAAGGGCGAGTCTGTCCCTATTGTATCGGCTTCGGCCGTTTCAAAATTAACGAAGTCCAGTCTGTTTGTTTACTCGATCTTTTTGAGAGAGTTGAGTAATGAGAATAGGACAAATATGTCAGAACTTGATAAAGAACGCCAGGATTTTCTCCACACTCATGCCAATTGCTTTTCATAGGGCCTTCCAGGCGAGAACGTCTGCTACGGGTCTTTCAGGCATTACGAGATCACAAGTTGGTGATTAGTGCGAAGAAAAGTGAATTTTTCCTACCAAAGATACACTTTTTGGGACACATTGTGGAAATGGACCTGGCCAAGATAGAGACTATTCGTGATTGGCCCGATTTGAAGAATGTCCATGAAGTTAGAAGCTTCTTGGGCTTGTGTTCGTCCTACAAGCAGTTTATTAGGAAGTTTACAGAGGTTGCTTCCCCTTTGCATATGTTGACACAGAAAGGAGTCCCTTTCTCGTGGGGATCCATAGAGGTGATTGCGTTTCAGACACTGAAAGAGAAATTGACTAAAGGACCAATTTTGACTTTGCCGGACTTGCAGAAGTCATTTGAAGTATATTGTGATGCTTGTGGTCGTAGTCTGGGTGCGGTCTTAATGCAAGAAGGCCATGTCATTGCCTACGAAAGCCGATTGTTTTCAAGGCCGGAATTGACAGCAGTGATTTATGAGAAAGAGCTTTTGGCGGTTATCCATGCTCTTACTCAGTGGCGACATTACCTACTCGGAGCGGATTTTACTGTCTTTACAGACCATCAGCGTTTACGCTACATCTTGTCACAGAAGCAGCTATCGGAAAAGCAGATGCGGTGGGCGAATATCTTGTCACAGTTTCACTTCCAGATTGTCCATGTGCAGGGACAGAAGAATTTGGTGGCGGATGCTTTGTCTCGGAAGCTGTTGGTTCTGGCTATTTCCGCGATACACCATAGGAGCTTCGAGGATATGGTCAATCAATATACCACATATAGAGATTTTGCAGATATTTTCACTCGGATACGGAATGGGGAGGCAATAGCGGGATATTCCATTCGGCATGGCTACTTGATGAGGAAAACGATGTTGTGCCTTACACAGCCGTTGAGGGAAAAGGTTTTAACCGAATGCCACTGTCCACCTTTTACGAGTCACCGGGGCATTGCTACCACCTTGAAAGGGATAGAGAGATACTTCTTTTGGCCGAGACTCAAGAAGGATGTGGACGATTTTATACGCAATTGCTTGGTATGCCAGAAGGTCAAGTTTGACAGGCATAAAGCAAAGGGATTGTTCCAACCTTTATCCATACCCACCTGCCCCTCAGAAAGTATTGCAATGGATTTCATTTTTGATCTCCCGAGACCACAGAGTGGTCACGATGGTATCTGGACTATTATTGACAGGTTTAGCAAGCAAGCTCATCTCATTCCAGTGAAAAAAATAGTGAAGCCGGATCACTTAGCGAGACTTTTTGTGGCCCAGATCTTTAGATTACATGGCATGCCCGAGACGATTGTCTCCGACAGGGACCCCAGATTTACGAGTTTATTTTGGAAGGCTATTTGGGAGAACATTGGCACGCGGTTGCAATTCTCGTCATCTTTCCACCCGCAGACTAACAGGCAATCTAAGATTGCCAATTCAGTGGTACTAGATTTATTGAAGTTTTACATCTCGAATCAGAAGACTCAATGGGAAAAGTATTTACCTTTGGTGAAATTTGCCTACAATAACACGAGACACTCTTTGACGGGGTAGGCGCCATTTGAAATTATTGAAGGTGCTACGAAGGTTCCACCCTTCCTAAGCACGAAAGATAAGATTTTTGAAGCCGATGAGTACACGCGTGACTTGGACACGGCTTTTGCCAAGGTCCGCGAGGCTTTGCAGAAATCTCAAGAAAGACAGAAAAAGGCAGCACATCCATCGTCGCGATTTGAAATTGAAGGAGAACGATTGGGTGCTCTTACGTTTTGAGAAGGAACTCCTGAGAAAGAAAATGGGAAAGGAGAGGCTTTTTCCAAAGCTTAGTATGCGATACTACGGACCTTGCTAGATCTCCGGAAAAGATAAATGATGTCTCCTTTAGACTGAAGCTGCCCGAAACTTGGAGGATTCACAATGCTTTTCATGTGAGTCTCCTGAAGCCTTTTAAAGGCGATGTGCCCGAAGACGGGGAGCCTAATCAGCAACCCGAAGAGGAAAAAAACGAGAAGATCCTTGTTCCAGAACAGATATTGGCACAAAAAGACAGAAAGATTAAGGGTAAAGCGATAAGGCGGTTCTTGGTTAAATTCAAGAACTATCTTGCATTGGATGCGAAGTGGATGGAGGAGGAGGACCTAGCAGATACTCCTCAGATTGTGAATCTTTACCTTGAAGCATTTGGATTACCACAGTCTGTTCTAAATGGAACCCCGAACTCAGCTTGGGTGGAATCTGGTGCAACGGGTATGCACAAGAGGGGAGTCGCTCCACTCCTTTGTCAACGGATTGCCTCGATTTTTTATATTGAAGTCACTGATGTCTCTTTGAGTTTCAGGGATACTGTGAGCTGACAGTATTGTGCTGTAATGACTTTATGAACTGGAATTCCCGATAATATGATACTGATTTGTTCTTGACTTGTTTAAGTGCAGGAACTGATAGACGAAATGACTGCAGCATTTTGGTCTGAATGATCTCGATAGACATGGTTCCAATAGGGATTAGTCAATCGGGCATCTATAAGGTCCTGACTGGATTTAGATGCGATTGCTAATTGCATTGCCGATAAAATCATGGTCTGAGATCCAAATGAATTTTTGAATGTGATTTGTCATGTAATGTCAAGTGATGTCGTGTGATGTGACTGTCGATTAGTACATGTGCTAGATGTGTGTTCCTAGTGCGTTGGTACTAACAATCAGTGTCTGCTAAAACAGTTTATGGCTTTTGTCTGTTTTGCAGGCGTAATCGAGGGCGATTACAATGCTTTCAAGAGCGGGTATGTCACAAACTCGTGACGTGGCTGCCGAGTACTCACACACACCCGCCCCCGGCTGGCAGCAGTCTCGGAACAGCAGTGCTGACGTGACAGCATCCTACAAACTGACCCGTTCATTATGGCACGAATTCCGACGTAATTTCCACTGCAGGGTTGACGTGGAAGATTTCCGTACGGCAACTTTTGGCTTGCTTTTCTTTACGCAGGGCTGAAAAAAACTCTCTACGCTGGAGCTTTTGGGGATTGCTTTAATTACCCCAAGAGGGCTTGTGAGAGGAAGATTGGAACAGCTTTATTTCTGGAAAGCTTTTGATCTACCAGCTTTTGGGGCTCTGCTTTTGGCATCCCTTGTAATCTCTTTATAAGTGTGGTCAGGCTTCCCACTTCTTAGAGCATCTGGACGCAGAGTCTGAGAGTGAGAGCCTCCCACTCCCTTGTACTTGCAGATTAATGCAAAAAGAAATATCGAAAGGGGCGCCAGACTTTGGGGCCAATATCTCTGGGCATGGAACTCCGCCGGGCCAGTGTCGAATCAATTGTAAACTATGAACTGTTTTGAAGTGAATTCTTGTGGTGTCGCGGTAGAATCTCGACTTGGAGTGTCCAAGTCTGTTACACGTTGTTCTTGTGGTACCAAGGGATTTCGAGCAGGACGTCACAACCTCCCAAGAGAATCACGTACAAGTCCTCGTGCCCTAAACACCCCTAACATTGCAAACGAAGTTTGCCAATATGCTCTGCAGAGGGAGCCCCCTTGGGATGCTAAAAGCAGAGCCTCAGAAGCTTTAAAATCAAAAGCTTTGAAAAATAAAGCAAATAGTCCCCAAAAGCTCTTCAACCTTGCATAGAAAATCAGCCTGCTTTTTTCCGTACAACTACCGTACAGTCCAGCCCAAAAAGCGGAATTCTGTACACAGCCACGTCAGCCTACTATCCGTACTTCCCGCCGCAAATCACGGAAGGCCGTACTGCTGCCACGTCAGCCTGTCTGCGGATTTTCCGAGACCAACAGCTGGGGGAGTGTGTGTGTACCACTGCAAGGGCCAGCCACGTCACCATTTTGTGACACTCGTAGTTATTTACGGGGGGGTATTGTTGTTGTGACAGCTTCTGGTCCAAAAGCAATGCCAAAAAGCTTCCAGTGTAAATCATGGAATTCCGTACAACTGCCATGTCAGCACGTTTTGCGGAATCTGCCACGTCAGCACTGTCAACGTGAAAACGGAAATCCGTGCAGTTATTCCACGTCATCATGTCAGTGCAATTTCCGGATTTGTGTGTGTGGGTCCTGCTTTATTTTAATCCTTTATGTCACTTGAGGCCCCATCAAACGGGGTCATTATAAGTTGGTAGGACTTCTTCTTCTGTTACTTGTTCTTCTGAGGGTTTAGGCCCCTCGGCCACAATTTGTAAGTTGGCTCCATTCTTCAGGGCTTTGATGTAACAGACTTGGACACTCCAAGTCGAGAATCTACCTCAACACCACAAAAGATCACTTCAAAACAATTCACAGTTCACAATTGATTCGACGCTCACTGGCCCGGCGGAGTTCCATGCCTAGAAATATTGGCCCCAAAGACTGGCGCCCCTTTCGGTATTTCTTTTTGTATTAATCTATGTTCAAAGTACAAGAGTGCCCTGTGCTTTATGCCTGTCAAACTTGACCTTCTGGCATACCAAGCAACTGGGCACAAACTCGCCCACATCCTTCTTGAGTCTCGCTCGACCAAAAGAAGTATCTCTCTACCCGTTTCAAGGTGGTAGCTATGCCGCGGTGACCCGTAAAAGACGGACAGTGGCATTCGGTCATAACCTTTTCCCTCAACGGCTGTGTAACGCACAACATGGTTTTCCTCATCAAGTAGCCATCTCGAATAGAATATCCCGCTACTGTCTCCCCATCCCATATCCGTGTGAAAACATCTGCAAAATCCATATCCGTGGCATACTGATTGACCGTATCCTCAAAGCTCCTATGGTGAATCGCGGAAATAGCCAGAACCAACGGCTTCCGAGACAAAGCATATGTGTCACCAGCGTGTGACTACTATCTATCCTTTTTGTTGATTTCTTTCTTATTATCTATTTACTTTCACTTTTTGGAAACACCCCTCGGGAAATCTAACTGCCCTGCATTGCATAGCTAGTGTGGAACTGTCCAGAGGGAGTCCAGGCCTGAGGGCAAGAGAGCACTAAGGTTGGACAAGGACTATGGTTAGCCAAGTGGGGTCATTGACTAGCCAAAGTGGAATCCTTTGCTACAGAGGCTACATTTCAATTCTGGGTGTGGCCACAGTGTACAAAGAGGGTCGGATGACCTAGAAAGATACAATGGCAGCATCTCCTAAAATTTAGGGAACTGCTATTTTGGGACCTAAAAATGTGTTGACGTCATTATCTCCGGAATGACAAAGGGAACATTTTCTTACTCTGTCGTGAAGTCAACTGGGCAACCGGTTGGGATATTTTTAGACGGCAACCCCGAAACGGGAAAATGCTTATAAATGTGCCAAGTGGCACATTCTGGTGCAGTTTCTAATGCAAGAGAGAGTTGGCGCTGAATTTTAAGCTGGGAGAGGCTCATTTGCAGCTTTTGTCACAGGTTAAGAGCTATGGAGTGCTTGCTTTCCCTCTTATGCATAGTGCGGTGCCAGGAGTGATGCCCTGCACGCTACGCACTGCCCTCTCTCTCCCCTTTGGCAGTATGTTATGCCCCTCTAGTGGGCTCTTCATTTGACCAATGTACAGTTGTGTGGGTTCATGCGCGATTGCCGAGGCAAGAGCCTCTTGCACAGGTACTGGATTAGCTAGCGGCTAATCCCCCCGCAAGTACAGGTGAATTCGGAGAGGTTTCACGCCAGAAATCTCGTCCGATTCAAAGGGCAAGTAGCCCTACAGGTGCGGGAGCTCGAGGACTTGCTACGGATGCAACCGGCACTCAAAACGGAGCCCGAAACAGTGAATTACAGCCTGCTGTGTATTTTTGCAGGTTTAGGGTTTTGGCCCTAAACGGACCCTAATACCCCCAGGAGGTTCGGGGACGCAAGGGGACCGCTGTACAGGTGATCTGGCGCATTTTCAGGGCTGAAAACAGAGAATTCAGCGTGCTGCAGATTCTCGCCAGGTTTTGCAAAGTGCCCGTATGCGTCGGGAAAGTCAGTCAATGCGTGGGAATACTGACTGTGAAGGGTTCTAGTACAGTTATGCTGCCGAAATCGGGCTGGAACAGTGGAAATTCAGCCGAGTTTGTGCGGGGCAGCTTGTAGGGAACCACAGCGTTTATTCCCTCTTTTGAACAATAAAGAAATACCGAAAGGGGCGCCTAAGTTAGGGGCCAATCTGGTGTCCGTCTACTCATACAGGTGCAATCTAGCAGCCTGTATCCCTCTCCCCTTTGTTGTGTCTTGAAAGTACAGGTAAAATAGACGACTAATAATGGGTGAAAGCTAAATCAAGGTTTGAAGTAAAGTCTACCGCCCTTTTTGGATTGAACAGGCCGGTTACATGGTTCCATCGACGGGATTAAATCACTTTTTCCCATAGAAGTGAGCCTTGGTCAGTTTAGGCTTGAAGACACAGGGGATCATAGACCAGACACAGGGAATAGCAATTATGGCTGACAGACCAGATGATGTGACTGAAGAGGTTTCGTCTTCACAGGGTCAACAGACACATGAAGTGGGTGAGTCCTCAAGACCACCACAGACAGATGACGATATATTCAGGACCCAGTTGGCTACTGCTGTGGCTATGTTCACACAAGTAATGCAGAACCCGAGGTTTTTAGCCTTTCTGCAACCTCCTGTTCCGTCTCAGCAAGTTGGGTCACTGGATCATATTCAAAAGCCTGTTAAGGCTCGAGCACAGGTGATTCATACCGCACAGTCAATGGAAACACCTGTACACTTGACGGAGAACATGCAGTCTCCACAACCTATGCCTAAGGTGCAAGAACAGGTGGCTGAGATGCCAGTCTTTCAAGCTGTACCAGTTCAGCCCGCCACCTTTCAACAGCCTATAGCTGGTTCTAATGGGCAGGGAAGCAACCTACAGGCTATGCAACAGGTCTTCCCACCACCTTCAGTACACCCTGGCTATTTTGGAGGTGGATCGGTATTCCAGAGCATGGCTGGTCATGCACCTGGAAATCAGTTTTACACGCCAGGAACAGTGTTTGGGGGTGCTCAAACGATGATGCCTAACCCCATGTACAGTGTCATGGGTATGCAACCAGGGTTTCAGAGCACTCAGGGCCAATTTGGGATGCCCCAGGCAAATTTTGGTATGGCTGGAATTACAAATCAGCAGCCAAATATGGCATTTCCAGGTCAAGTTAATAGCGGCCAAGGAACACAGATGAACCCTAATAGTGTTCCCATGTTTCAGTCACTTCCATATGACAATTTAACGCCGCTGGAGAGGCCAACTCTGTACAAAGAAGGTGGCAAAGGTGTGACTTTCACCACCTTTACAGGGTTTGATGACAGGAAGAAGGCTCTCTCATTCCTCCAACAGTTTGACAAGGCCTATGCAGGGGGAAACTTTACAGAGGCTTCAAAGGTCCGCAAGGCAGCCACTTTCTTGCTTCAAGGGCAAGCTCCGTCCACATGGATTTACTTCAAGCAGATTTTTGCAGCAGCATGGTTATCTGATGACTTTGAAGCAGATGTCATGACAGAATGGCACCAGCTAAATGCTGCCACTTGCAGAAATCTGGATGATTACAATCGGAAGTTTTGGAAAGCTCTACTTCCAGTAACTTCCTATAGGTTTGTGCCATTGACAGAACAGATTGAAAAATACTGTTGTGGCCTACCCAAAGGATTGAGAAAATACTGCATGAAGACAAAAGTCACTACTTTGACGCAGCTCATCGAGGTAGCAAACACTGGCAATGGTTTGCTCAAGGGAGAAGATTGTGAATTTAACACTGGCGTCAAGGCAGGATTAGGCAAGAAAAATTCAGCCAAGAAGCACGTTCCCAATGAGGCTCCTAAAGGGACTCAGGAGTCAGCCAACGCAAGGAAAGATAAAGCTACGGCTGAATCAGAAAAGGGACCAGCAAAGAAATGGAAAAGACGTTTTCCTCGCAAGTCAGAAGAGCAAAAGAAGGTCCTGAGGACAGAGAACAAATGCTTTATATGTGAGCAGCCAGGCCACATTGCTTACAATTGTCCTACAAAGAAAAGGCCAACTGATTCTGATGACAAGGAAGACAAGAAAGGAAAGAAGCCCATGGCTGGTCTAGTGCCAGATATGGTGGGCGACAAGCCAAATTCAGATGCAAGTGAGCTTTGCAGAGCATGGGGAAAGGTCAAGGATCAAACAGTGCTTATCTTCTTTGATCCAGGTGCCAAAGCCAACTTCATTTCCCCAGAATTGGCTTCAAAGTTGGGAATCAGACCTGAAGAGATGGAGTATACAGCAGAGGCAGGTTTGGCATGTCCTGGCCATACAGAGGCTGTGACACCCATCATTGGAAAGTTGCGTCTACATATCCAGTCCTATGTAGATGCTGAAGAATTTTACATCATGCCCCTGGACGGATGTGATGTGTTGTTAGGTATTCCTTGGTTGTTTCGTGTACAGGGAATCATGGATGCCTACAACAAAAAGATCACTGTACAGAGCAGGGGAAAGACTCATATTCTGGATGTAAAGCTTAAAGGGGAGTCTATTCCTACTGTATCAGCTTCTGCTATTACTTCTGTAATGAAAAAGCATCTTTCTGCGTACTTGGTTTTTGCACGTGAAGTGTCAGATTGTGATGAATCAAATTTATCTGTGCTAGATAAAGAAAGGTCAATGTTTTCAGATTGTGATGAATCAAATTTATCTGTGCTAGATAAAGAAAGGTCAATATTTTTACAACAGTGTAGTGACTGTTTCTCCGATTCATTACCATCTCAATTACCGCCAGAGAGACCCGAGGACCATGCGATAGATTTGGTGCCAGGCAGTAGCCCACCAAATAAGCCTCCATACAGGGTTAGTGCGGCTCAGCAGAAAGAGATAATGGGCCAAGTACAAGAGGTGTTAGAAAAGGGGCTGATTCAGCCCAGTTCATCTCCATTCTGTTCTCCAGTGTTGTTGGTGCAGAAAAAGGATGGCTCATGGCGTATGTGCATCGACTACCGTGCACTGAACAAGAATACCATCAAGAATAGGTTCCCTATACCTAGAATTGATGATATTATGGACAAATTAGAAGGAGCAGCTATGTTTAGCAGGATAGATCTAAAGAGTGGGTACCATCAGATCCGCATTAGATCAGAGGATGTGCACAAGACTGCTTTTAGAACGACGTTTGGCCTTTACAAATTTTTAGTGATGCCCTTTGGTCTCACAAATGCTCCTACTACGTTCAATAGGATGATGGACAGAATTTTCCGTCCACACCAGCAGTTTGTTGGTACATTCTTTGATGACATGATAGTCTACTCAAAGAATGAAGAGGAGCATAGGTATCAATTGGCCATTGTGTTCAAAGAGCTACGCAGTCATAGGTTGCTCATCAATGCAAAGAAAAGTGAGTTTTTTATGGAAGAGATTCACTTTCTGGGACACATTGTCTCAAAGGATGGTGTCAGAATGGATCCTGCAAAAGTTGAAGCGATCAAGTCATGGCCAAATTTGAAGACGGTGCATGAAGTCCGAAGCTTTTTGGGACTATGCTCCTATTACAGAAGGTTTATCCGAAATTTCGTTGAGATTGCTTCACCTTTACATGCTCTTCAAAAGAAGGCAGGCACCTTTAGATGGACACAAAAAGAGATTTCAACTTTTAATCTCTTAAAAGAAAAGATGACTTCAGATCCAGTCATTGTGTTGCCAGATCTTAGGAAGTCATTTGTGGTCCAGTGTGATGCCTGCGGTAGTAGCATTGGTGCAGTGCTAATGCAAGATGGCAGGGTAGTAGCCTATGAGAGCAGAATTTTGCAAGGGCCAGAGATGACCATGCAGGTCTATGAGAAAGAGTTACTGGCTGTGATTCATGCGCTCTTAAGTTGGAAACACTACCTGCTAGGTGCAGATTTCGTTGTCCAAACGGATCATCAGACCTTGCGGTACTTCTTGACACAGACAAAGTTATCTGAGAAGCATATGCGATGGGCAAATATCTTGTCCATGTTCCATTTTCAGATTGTGCATGTGGAAGGCAAGAAGAACGTTGTGGCTGATGCCTTGTCAAGGAAGCCACAAATTTCAGCTGTGTCGATTCCTTATCATCATGAACTTGATGATATGAGAGAACAGTATGCAAATGATGAAGATTTTGCAAGGGTCTTCGAGCAGCTAATGGATGGACAACGTCATGAACACTATCTTCTTAAAGACGGGTTCATGATGATGCATGGCAGACTGTGTGTCACAAAGCCATTGCGACGCAAAGTTATGGAAGAGAGTCATGTCCCACCATATGCAGGGCATCGTGGTATCGATGCTACAGTTAAAGCGTTCGAGACATTCTTCTACTGGCCTACATTAAGAAGAGATGTGGATGCCTTTGTGCGAGAATGCCTAATATGCCAAAAGGTCAAGTTTGACAGGCAAAAGGCACCAGGGTTATTGCAACCACTACCTATTCCAGATAAACCATGGGAAAGTATTGCTATGGATTTTATCTTTGATCTTCCGAGAACGCAGACAGGAAACGATGGTATTTGGACCATTATTTGCAGATTCAGCAAACAGGCTCATTTTATTCCTGTCAGGAAGAAGATAAAACCAGATCAGATGGCACGCTTGTTTATGAGCAATATTTTCAAGTATCATGGCATGCCACAGTCGATTGTTAGCGACCGTGATCCACGCATGACAAGTTTGTTCTGGAGAGGCTTGTTTGAGAATATGGGCACCACGCTCAAATTCTCTTCGTCATTTCATCCTCAAACAGATGGGCAGTCAGAAGAGGCAAATTCTACTGTCCTAGATCTGCTGAAGTGCTATGTGTCAGAGCATAAAGGAAAGTGGGAGCAGTATTTGCCATTGGTGGAGTATGCATACAATAATACAGTGCATTCATCAACTGGCAAGGCACCCTTTCAGATAGTTGAAGGTGGCAAGAAAGTTCCTCCCATACTGCATACAAAAGACAAGATATTTGAAGCAGATAAGTATGTTCAGGACATGGATGAAATGTACAAGAAGGTCAAAGTGGCCTTAGAAAAGACTCAGGCAAAGCAAAAGAAAGCAGCTGATCGTCACCGTCGTGAAGTGGTATATTCACTTGGTGATTGGGTGCTTTTATGCTTTGAAAAGGCAAGGTTAAATAAGATGAAGGGCAAGGAAAGACTGTTTCCAAAGCTCAGCATGCGTTACTATGGGCCTTTTCAAGTGTGCGACATAATCAGTGATGTTGCATATAGGTTGAAATTGCCTGACAGTTGGAAGATTCACAATGCGTTTCATGTGAGTCTTCTCAGACCCTATGTGGGTGATGTGCCAGAAGATATGCCAGCTGAAGATCAGCCGGAAGTCGAGGAACTTGACGAGATCTTGGTCCCGGAACAGATTTTGGCACACAAAGAAAGGAAAGTGGAAGGCAAGGTTGCTAGGCGTTACTTGGTAAATTTCAGAAACTATCCACCAATGGATGCTAAGTGGATGGAAGAAGGTGAACTTGCAGAGTCACCAACTGTGTTATCACTTTACCTGGAAGCCTTCGATTTGCAACCTACCTTGACCCCTTGAGTTTCAAAGCTACATGGATTGTCAGTGTGACAATGGCTTCTGAAACAAATGATGTGCATGGTATTTAAAGTGAGCTCAAATGAAATACATGTTACATGAATGTTAAGAGCTGTACAGATTGTCAGTTTGGCAATTGCTCTTATGGAATGTCCAAAAGTTTGGTTAGTGCTATAGAAGTGAGTATTTCTTGTCAGTTTGTCAAGGATACAGTGATTGCTTCTATTGAAGAGTACATGTGTAACTGCATTCTTAAACTGTCGGTTTGGGTATGCTCGAAAGTGTTACGGGATCCAACGTATACTATAAGACAGTGGCAAAATGTGCAGCTACCATTTTGTCATTGGAAAGTTAGTGACTCAAAGCAATGGCAGAGTGTGAAGCTACCACTATGTCATTGGGACAGGGTTCACACGCAGGCAATACATGAGTTGACGAGGTGTTGAATACACTAGGGTTGACAATGAGCATGTATGTGTCGTATATGTGTCGACAGGTGTTGAATACATCAGTGTTGACAGTGAGCATGTACGACATAGATGCAAACGAGGACGTTTGAGATTTCAAGAGGGGGGTATGTCACCAGCGTGTGACTACTATCTATCCTTTTTGTTGATTTCTTTCTTATTATCTATTTACTTTCACTTTTGGAAACACCCCTCGGGAAATCTAACTGCCCTGCATTGCATAGCTAGTGTGGAACTGTCCAGAGGGAGTCCAGGCCTGAGGGCAAGAGAGCACTAAGGTTGGACAAGGACTATGGTTAGCCAAGTGAGGTCATTGACTAGCCAAAGTGGAATCCTTTGCTATAGAGGCTACATTTCAATTCTGGGTGTGGCCATAGTGTACAAAGAGGGTCGGATGACCTAGAAAGATACAATGGCAGCATCTCCTAAAATTTAGGGAACTGCTATTTTGGGACCTAAAAATGTGTTGACGTCATTATCTCCGGAATGACAAAGGGAACATTTTCTTACTCTGTCGTGAAGTCAACTGGGCAACCGGTTGGGATATTTTTAGACGGCAACCCCGAAACGGGAAAATGCTTATAAATGTGCCAAGTGGCACATTCTGGTGCAGTTTCTAATGCAAGAGAGAGTTGGCGCTGAATTTTAAGCTGGGAGAGGCTCATTTGCAGCTTTTGTCACAGGTTAAGAGCTATGGAGTGCTTGCTTTCCCTCTTATGCATAGTGCGGTGCCAGGAGTGATGCCCTGCACGCTACGCACTGCCCTCTCTCTCCCCTTTGGCAGTATGTTATGCCCCTCTAGTGGGCTCTTCATTTGACCAATGTACAGTTGTGTGGGTTCATGCGCGATTGCCGAGGCAAGAGCCTCTTGCACAGGTACTGGATTAGCTAGCGGCTAATCCCCCCGCAGGTACAGGTGAATTTGGAGAGGTTTCACGCCAGAAATCTCGTCCGATTCAAAGGGCAAGTAGCCCTACAGGTGCGGGAGCTCGAGGACTTGCTACGGATGCAACCGGCACTCGAAACGGAGCCCGAAACAGTGAATTACAGCCTGCTGTGTATTTTTGCAGGTTTAGGGTTTTGGCCCTAAACGGACCCTAATACCCCCAGGAGGTTCGGGGACGCAAGGGGACCGCTGTACAGGTGATCTGGCGCATTTTCAGGGCTGAAAACAGAGAATTCAGCGCGCTGCAGATTCTCGCCAGGTTTTGCAAAGTGCCCGTATGCATCAGGAAAGTCAGTCAATGCGTGGGAATACCGACTGTGAAGGGTTCTAGTACAGTTATGCTGCCGAAATCGGGCTGGAACAGTGGAAATTCAGCCGAGTTTGTGCGGGGCAGCTTGTAGGGAACCACAGCATTTATTCCCTCTTTTGAACAATAAAGAAATACCGAAAGGGGCGCCTAAGTTAGGGGCCAATCTGGTGTCCGTCTACTCATACAGGTGCAATCTAGCAGCCTGTATCCCTCTCCCCTTTGTTGTGTCTTGAAAGTACAGGTAAAATAGACGACTAATAATGGGTGAAAGCTAAATCAAGGTTTGAAGTAAAGTCTACCGCCCTTTTTGGATTGAACAGGCCGGTTACAATATGCCACCAAATCTTCTGTCCCTGCACATGGACAATCTGGAAGTGAAACTATGACAAGATGTTCGCCCACCGCATCTGCTTTTCCGATAGCTGCTTCTGTGACAAGAAGTAGCGTAAACTCTGATGATCTGTAAAGACAGTAAAATCCGAGTAGGTAGTGGCGCCACTAGGTAAGAGCATGGATAGCCGCCAAAAGCTCTTTCTCATAGATATGTGCTATCAATTCCGGCCTTGAGAACAATCGGCTCTCGTAAGCAATGACATGGCCTTCTTGCATTAAGACCGCACCCAGACTACGACCACAAGCATCACAATATACTTCAAATGACTTCTGCAAGTCCGGCAAAGTCAAAACTCGTCCCGTAGTCAATTTCTCTTTCAAAGTTGAAAGGCAGTCACCTCTGTGGGTCCCCACGAGAAAGGGACTCCTTTCTGTGTCAAGATATGCAAAGGGGAAGCAACCTCTGCAAACTTTCAAATGAACCGCCTATAGTACCAACACAATCCCAAGCTGCTTCTAACTTCATGGACATTCTTCAAATCGGGCCAATCACGGATAGTCTCTATCTTGGCCGGATCCATCTGCACTCCTGCTACTGACACAATGTGAACCAAAAAGTGTATCTTTGGTAGGAAAATTTCACTTTTCTTTGCATTAATCACCAACTTGTGCCTGAAAGACTTGAAGTAGATGATCTCCATGTTCTGCCTCATCCTTGGAGAAAACAATGATATCGTCAAAGAAAGTGCCAACAAATAGCCTGTACTCTCAAAAAATCATGTCCATCATCCGATTAAATGTCGCAAGAGCATTGGTTAAGCCAAAAGGCATCACCAAAAACTCAAATAACCCAAAAGTCGTCCGAAAAGTTGTCTAGTAGACGTCTCCCGCGCGATTCAGATCTGATGGCATCCACTTTTCAAGTCGATCTTGCTAAAGCACGAGGATCCCTGAAGTTGGTCAAGTATATCATCGATTCTAGGAATCGGAAATCTGTTCTTGATGGTGATTTTGTTGAGAGCTCTATAATTGATGCACATTCTCCAAGATGCGTCTTTTTTCAAAACCAACAACACTGGAGAGCATTACGGTGAAGTACTAGGCTGGACAAGACCCTTTTCCAAGAGGTCTTCCACTTGGTTCATAATCTCTTCGTTCAGAGCTCGACTCACATGGTAAGGTGGCCGGTTCGGTGGTGTGCTTCCAGGTATCAAATCAATGGTATGATCTTCAATGGTATGATCTTCAGGACGAGTGGGGTGGTAACTCGCTTGGCAGGCCCTCTAAGAAGCAATCGGCATGAGAGTGGAGAAAATCTTGGCGTTCTTTATCAAGTTCAGACATATTTGTCCTATCCTCATCACTCAACTCTTTCATAAAGATTGAGTAAGCAAACAGACTGGATTTCATTAATTTGGAAATGGCCGAGCCGATACAACAGGGACAGACTCGCCCTTAAGTTTTACATCGAGTACAATGGTTCTGCCCTTCTCTGTGGTCAAAGTCGCTTTCCTCACCCGATAGTCGACCACAGCGTTGTTCTTGTGGTACCAAGGAATTCCCAAGAGGACATCACAACCTTCCAAAGGCATTATGTAAAAGTCCTCATGCCCCAAATACCCCTGACAATGCAACCGAAGTTTGCCAATGACAGGTGTAATGGCTACGTCCCTGCCGGGTGCCGCTAGAACTGTCTCTGCAAGTGGTCCTATCCGATTGGGAGTGATCTCGAGCGGCGCCGCCAATTCCGATGAGATAAAGTTGGCCTTGGCTCCTCCATCAAAGAAGATCAGGGCTTCTTGGTCTTTCACTTTGCCCCAAGCTCGGCAAAGTTCTGTACTCTCGTCCATCGTGTTGGAATCGGTACCCACGCAATCTGGAACCAATCCTGTTTTCATCTTGCCTTTTCTTCCACGTTCCTCAGCTGCTCTCGAACTCTCAGGCCTTTCGTCGTCCTTGTCGTTCTGTTCTTTCTGTGCCTTATTAGGGCACTTCGCGGAGATATGTCCAGTTTCCCCGCATCCAAAGCACTTCCCCTCCTTGACGTAGCGAGCTCTCTCCTGAGGAGTGAGTTTGGGTCGTGCATCTTTCTTTTCTGGGTTGCTTTTCCTCTTTCTACTTTCATTTGTCGAAGTCTGTTCGGCTATTTGCGTCATGATCTCATCTGTGGGGTAGGTCAAACTGCCAGAGTGAATGGCAAACCCCCGTTTCGCATGACTCATCAACTCCTGAATGGAAGCTGACTTTTGTTCCAGGCAGTGATCTCGGATCTCTCTAGGAAGACCCAAGGTAAACCGCTCAATCTGTTCCTTGGACGAGATCTTCTTAAATGAAGAGGCGGGTAGAGAAGAGTTCCAGAATCTCTCGCAATAAGCCTCCACTGTATCCTTCTTGGTCATCCGAAGATGGTTCCAAGTAGTTCGTATATCGCGTTGACACTCTCGAGTCAACCAAGAAGAAATAAAAGGCCTCTTGAATTTCAACCATTTAATTGGCGCTGTCTTGTTTAATAGAAGCGTGGACCACCAAGTTCGAGCATTCCCCTTAAAATAAGAGGCGGCTCTCCGAATCTTAGAGTGCTCTGAGTAACGCCCTCCCGCGAAAGCGATGTCAAACTGCTGTACAAAAGACAAAGCCTTCGAAGCATCACTATAACCAGAAAATGTGCCAAATTTAATTGACTGTCAATTGACTGTCCACCTTCCTTAAACTATCTGACTTTCTTGCTTTTGTCTTCCAGAAAGTCATATTGGTTGGCTTTGTAAAAATTCTTCTTCTTTGCATAAAAGTTGTTGTCATCAGAGTCCAAACTAAACGAGTCCTCTGTAGAACTGTCAACCACATGGCGAGATTTAGACTTCGTTGCCTTTTTCTTGCCCTTTCCGAAGCTTTGCTTTTTGCTTCGCTTTTTGCCTTTTCTGTCTTCTTCGCTCGAGTCCGATGAGCTAGAAGAACTGTCAGAAGAAGAAGAAGAAGAAGAAGAACTAGGTACTCCTTCAAATCGAACACGCTTCTTCTACTTTCTTGCCTTTCCAAAGTAGATTGACGACCCAAATAACCCGGGAAGTCAGTGCCTTTCTTCTGCTTTTTGTCGTGCTTTTCAGCTTTGTTCAGCGCATCAAAAAGCTGAGCAATTCGTGCATCAACCACCTCTTCTAATTCTTGCTCTGTATACTTCCTAGGAGTAGGAGGTTTCTTGAGAGCGGGTTTGCGGGATGGTTTTGTGGTCTTCTGCCACTACGTGTGTACCTCATCGAAAGAAGTCTAGCTCATATATTTTGCCAATTTTGGGTCCTTTGCAAAATTAAGCATCATCTTTGTTGCATCGCCAATCAATTGTCAACGCTCCATCTCTTGACGCTCCGCCTGAGTAGGCCGAGGCGGGCTGTACTCCTAGCGTGAATCTTCGTTGTGATCCCTTCCCACATCTCTGGATGCAGAGGGAGTCGACTAATCTTTGCCTGAACCCAAGGTGCCGCGTAAAAAGGATCGGATTTCCCGTAGGAGACAAATCGATCGCGCTCTATTACCACTGTAACAGACTTGGACACTCCAAGTCGAGAATCTACCCCGACACCACAAGAGATCACTTCAAAACAATTCACACTTCACAATTGATTCGACACTAGCCCGGCGGAGTTCCGTGCCTAGAGATATTGGCCCCAAAGACCGGCACCCCTTTTGGTATTTCTTTTTGTATTAATCCGTGTTCAAAGTACAAGAGTGCAAGCAAGCGCTCACACTCGGACTCTGCGTCCAAATGCTCTGAGTTGTGAGAAGCCTACCCGCTTATTTAAAGGTTTTACAAAGGGATGCCAAAAGCAGAGCCCCAAAAGCTTCAAAAGCTGTCCCAAAAGCTGAAAATCAAAAGCTTTGAAAAATAAAGTAGGAGAGGCTTCCCTCTCTCTGAACCTCTTGCATAAAAATAAAGCAAACAGTTTTTCTCTCTCCTCTTGCGTAGGAAAAGCAGCCACACCAAAAGCTGGCTCAAAAGCCCTGCCGCAAAAAGCGCCACAATCTGCGGAAGTCAGTACAGCAGTGCCACGTGTCAGCGTCGTACTGCCTTGCCACGTCAGCCTTTCAACGTGATTTCCGGGGGTTCCCCAAGGCAGCCACATCATCAGGGCAGATAGTGTGTGTGTGTACTGGGCAGCCACGTCACCGTTTGTGACATTTGACACGTCAGCAATTTGTGACATCTCCCCTTCTTGAAAGAGAGTAATCGTCCGTGATTACAGCATATCTGCAAAACAACTCAAGTTAGCTCAACTATTTCAAAGGGTCATTCCGAGGGACATTTCGAGGGACAATCAGTTTGCTCTTTTTGTTGGGAGTTAGCTTCTCCTTTCAGGTCTTTTGATCAAGAAGTTGGCTTCTTCTTTTGGCTCTTTTGATCAAGGAGTTGGCTTCTCCTTTCGTCCAGATCGAAACTCTTGATATTCCGGCGTAGTAAAATTAGCCATCACACCCAGACCGCACTGATCTTCCACGGGTGTCTTGATGCACTAAAATTACATACCCAAGCAATCTCATCCAATTAGGAATATTCAGTGGTTGGCACATCACAATGCAACACAAATGCTCACATATGCATGTTACAAGACATAGAAACATAAAGTCGTCGATGAACACTCCTCCCGCATAACCTAACAAGGTCCGGGCCGGGAGATATTCAACGACTCCCTCATCACTCCTCCCGCATAACCTAAAAAGGTCCGGGTCGAGAGATATAGAGGCCTTTTACAACCAAACGCCCCCCAGACCACAGCATGCGCCGTTTGGAGGTGCTGAGAGTAACCGCTGCTCAGACTTCTTAATACTCCTCCCGCATAACCATCCAAGTCCGAGCCGTGAGTCACAACAACAATTATTTTACAAGCATACAACCAAACGCTCCCTAGGCATCCGCCTGCGTCATTCGGAGGTTTTCTAGCGTACAACAGAACGCTCCTCAGACATCGGCCTGCGTCGTTCCGAGGTTTTCAAACATACAACGAAATGCTCCCCAAGCATTGGCCTGCTTGATTCTGAGGTTCAAACAATACCAAAACAATATTTCTCACTTCTCCACCCGGGAGTAAAATCACCAATCAATGAAACCATTATTAAAACCAAAGTCAAACATTTCAAATCCTCACCAAAACAGGTTCAAAACAGACACCATCCATTTCAAACAAATTCCAACAGGATCACCAAACGAGTTCTCAAACAGATTTCAAACTTAAAAAGCAATCTCGACATCAGTCGAGCTCGAAAAGTCGATTCACTTTCCATCCTATAACCTGCACCAATAATTAGGGTTAGATTCTTTCCATAAGGTCGTAGCCGACCACACAATATCGTCCATCAGCTCTTGGACAGATAGTGTTCCTCTGGTGGCGATGGTAGTCTCAAGACATAGCAATCACACTGGACCTCCGAGGTTATCAACAAGAGACACCTGATGAGAGATGTCTAGAAATTTCAAATTATAATCTGCTAGGGTTTCCATGGCAAGCATTTCAGGATACCCCACTCTGCCAGAAGTTGCACTCCGACGGAAGATGTGAGAAACCATATAACTTCGGGCAAAATAATTTTCTTGAACGCTTGCCAAGTCCTTGGGGTGTGCAGCTTGGTAGCTATAGACATCAACACCTGCATGGCACTGCTTCTGATAAAAACAGTGACTCGAAACAAATATGGATCCTTCTCTTACAAGTGATCTTTATGGCTTATGCCCTGTAAGACATGAGCGGTGAAGACGGGAGCGCGCCCAATGCGTGATGGAGTAAGGGTGGAGTGAATAATAAGTCCGGGGTCGGAGCACGAAGCTAAAATTTCCAATGAGCTTTGAAAGTGTGATCTTGCTCTGTCTGCTCTTTGGTAGGACCGGTATGCTTTTAGAAAAGCACACACCTGATGCTCTGATACCACTATCACAAGACGGGCACCACGTGACAATAGAAAAGAACACACTAAACAAACTTTTAGCACTTCAATAACAATTGAACTGAGAGAGAGAGAGAGACGACAAGCGACACGGAGTGGCGGAATTCCACCCCAAAGCGTATTGGCCCCAAACCTTGGCGCCCCTTTCGGTATTTCTTTATATTGCATCAACACAGTACAAGCCGGTACTTCAGACTCTGCACCCTCTCTAGGAAGCATGCCAAAGAATGAGCCCTTAGCACATATTTAAAGGCCCTTGGCCTATGAAAAGCAGTTTACATAAAAAGCCTTCAAACTCAAAAGCTTCTGGTCCAAAAGCAATGCCAAAAAGCTGTTAGCATAAATCACAGAATTCCGTACAACTGCCACGTCAGCACTGTCAGCGCGTTTTGCGGAAATCTACCACGTCAGCACTGTCATCGTGAAACGCGGAAATCCGTACAATTCTGCCACATCATCATGTCAGTGCAATTTTCGGATTTGTGTGTATGTGGGTCCTGCTTTATTTTAATCCTTTATGTCGCTTGGGGCCCCATCGAAAGGGATACCATAAGTTGGTAGGACTTCTTTTTCTATTACTTGTTCTTCTTAGGGTTTAGGCCCCTCGGCCGGCATCTGTAAGTTGGCTCCATTCTTCAGGGCTTTGACACATCAACAATTTGTGACAAAAAGTTTGACCCTAAGTCCAAGAGAATGTATTTTGTCCGCTACAGCTCTATTTCCGAGGAATATCTACGATCCAGAGAAGGATGTTGTACTCATCCACTTCAACGAGTTTTTACCTTGAGAGGGGGCTTCCACTCCCAAGTCTTCCACGACGACCCCTGATTTGCCGATACTTGGAGACCCAGACTATGAGTTGCCTCTTGATGAACCCTCTCCTCCTATCCCTGTCCCTCAGGCTTCGGAGGAGAATGCACCCATTCCAGATGATGCAGACCACATTGATTCTCATCGTAGTCCAGAGTTAAAGCCAGATATGCCAGTCGCTCCTCCCTCGGGGAACAAGTCAGACAAGTTGCCAAAGTGGCTATTGGAGACTTTGCGAGATTCAGTAACATCAGATTTTCCACCCGATTGGTGTGAAACCGGTACTACACAACAATCTCAACGACTTCAACTTGCTGAGGTAGATGGGACTTTATTACAGGTGAACGATGCTTTGATGTCAACAGTGATCAAGGACAAAGATCCTCTGATAGTTATGGAGGCACTTTCACAACCGAAGTGGAAGTTGGCCATGCAGAAAGAACTTGATTCCATCAAGAAGAACAACACTTGGGAGTTGGTTCCGCGGCCTGCCAAGTGGAAGTTGGCCATGCAGAAAGAACTTGATTCCATCAAGAAGAACAACACTTGGGAGTTGGTTCCACGGCCTGCCAAGTGGAAGTGATTAGTGTCAAATAGGTTTACAGTCAACTACAAATCTGATGGTTCTTTGGACAAGCACAAGGCAAGACTAGTTGTCAAGGGCTTCTCTTAGAGGTGGACTACGACGAGACCTTTGCACTGACTGCAAGGATGGTGACCATCGGATAGTTTATGCCGCAACCCTTGCTACCTTTTTTGGGTGGCCGGTTTTTCAGATGGATATACCTCCAAGGTTCAAGGATCCCGACTTTGCAAACATGGTATGTAGGTTGCTGAAGGCTCTCTATGGCCTAAAGCAAGCCCCTCGAGTGTGGTACCAGAAGACTCTTTCTTCCTACGACACTCCTTTCGACGATCTTCTGCAGACCCCGATTTATACATTTAATGTGAGGGAGGATTGGTGACACTTGTTATCCTCTATGTGGATGATCTTGTGATTACATGTAGCCATGTTGAGCATATCCAGAATATTATGGAGACTCTGGCTAAGAAGTTTGAGATGATAGATCTTGGCTTGCTTCTTGGATTGGACATATGGCAGACATAGGGAGGGCATCTTTCTCCCCCACGAGCGCTATATTTAAGAATTGGTGGAAGCATTTGGTAAGACTGAGTGTAAACCTATCTCACCCCTATGGATCCCGATCAATAAAAATGTCACGTGGAGACAGTGAAAAGAATGAAGCCGTTCTATTTAATTTCCCTTGTTTTACCCAAACCTCATAAACAAGTCCCATACAGAACTGCATTGAGCAGCAAGCATAACAAGATAGGATACGTCAACGATGACAAAATTCAAATTTGTCAAGGCATACTCTAAATAGTCCAGTGAACTAAAACATTTCTTAGACCACATCCGCATCTGCTTAACCAATCCACTCTGAGATGATGTTCTTGCGCAAGATAAGAGGCACGTAGCTCTTTGACCCCCTTGATCTTAACAAAAATATCGATGTCAGATGCAAAAACAGGGATACATACATATAAAAATCAACATCAGACTGTCAAAACTGCAACTCCGCTTGATGACTCTTGACAAGTTATGTGGTAGAGCACGTCTCTCTGAAACAAACCATTTCGCTGCATTTAAACTACATACAAGAATGGAAGCAGTTCAATGAGCTTAGAGCAGCACTCTTCAGCTTCAGAAGGTATTTGTCACTTGTAGCTGACCTTTTAGCTAGGACAGAGCATCTCTCTTCGTTTCCATCAAAGAACAGAACAGTAGAAAATGGGGCAGTAGACAAACCTGTTTTGAAGACGCAGACGGCAGCCGCTTTTGTCAACAAGAACCGTCAAGGGTCAAGGATCGCATTGCTCTGGTTTGCACGTAGTGGCGTTACTCTCATTGCTTTTGGTGGGCCAAAAAAAGAGGAAGCTGTAACGTTTAGAATAGAACTAGTTTACCATGATTTACTTTGTAGAAAACGGTTTGATTGAATTAAACTACACTGAGTAGCTTGGTTAGCTACATTCGCATCGAATTGAGATTGAGCAAAGTATTGAAAATTGTATATGCCATTTCAACACTTCTCAAATGAAAAAAAATGGAGTAAGTTCTACTATTTGAAGTTATTAGCAATGTCTAAGATATTTATTAATTGGGAGGCGAGACATGAAAGAGAGAGAGAGAGAGAGAGAGAGAGAGAGAGAGAGAGAGAGAATTTTCATCAAAGCATGCTAGACTTTTTCGTCTGAGAGTGTGTTTGAGATACCGATCATCATGTTTCAAAGGTGTACCTCACAAAAAATCACAAGGAAGGTTAGAGTTTTGTCAAGCTCAATATTCATGATCAAACTAAACATCAATGTTATTAATTGTTTGTTGGTTCATTTTTATGTTTCAAAAAAAAAAGCAAGTTTCCTTGCATAGGAGAGTTTGCACAGTCCTCCTCAAATTATCATAATACGTGGGAATGTGCCATCCCCACGGCAGCATGCAATTTTCGATGTGTTCGTTAATTGCGTTCTCAATGTGAAAAATCAAAAAATGGTAATATTTACTCATCGCACGATTGAATGTCTATCACAGATGCACACAACTTGCATTCAACCTTCCGTATGATCGCACTCCTCAAAACAAACATGATAGTGGAGACAAGAGACGTTGCAAAGGTTGAAGCTGTGTATCAAGCTTTGGTATGGAAGAGCCGAGAAGGCTCTTTTACAGTGTTAGGGGACCATTTTGAGTACGGTAGGTGCATATTGGAGGCGAAGTGGCCATGGCAAAGGCTGAAGTTGCATCACCAAAGCTTTCATATGGAAGAGCCAAGAGGCTCTTTTTCAGTGGTAGGGGACAGATATGAGCGTGGTAGGCACATATGATATACTGCAAGTAGATATGTTTGTCTTACAGATACTTGATATCTTCAACAAATCATTGAGCCCTTCCACTCACATCAATCCAGTAACTATGTACTGGCTGTTTTTGAGCACCATTCTTGCTCCTCATGCATTCTAATTTTTTTGTCGTCTTTGACATGCCAGCAGTTGCATAAGAATCACTCATTACACCTGCTGCAATAGCTTTTGGTGCTTTTGTAAAAGGGCACCACATGTGGCATACATATGAGCCAAAGAATTGACAAGCACAACATGCTTTCAAGAGCCGTTGAGCAACAATACATGCAATGAGTACACTGAGAAAGAAGATTGTATTAGAGGAGTTGCCCTCATGTTGCATCCCAACAAAAATAGTTTAGAGATTCCTCAGTCTGCCCTTGCAGGGCATATCCTCTTATAAGAGCACTCTAAGAGACTTCGTTTAGTGAGAAACCTCAATTTGCATCCAATTAAAATATCCTAGAGCTTCCTTGCATCAGCAATGTTGGGCATCTCCTGCACTTAACCATTGCAAGAGATGACATCCTAGGGAGGATGCCCTTCAACAAAGTTTCGTGCTATTGTGAGAACACCACATTTGGCATACATATTGATCAAATCACCGCCAAGCATGACATTGTACTCCCAACAGTCCCAGACTAGCAATCGCATCATGAATTCTAATACCCATGCGAAAGTCTTCCATAAGGCCATAGGCCTTCAAGGTGCACGCGTAGGTGAATGTCTTTGAAGAAAGAGGTTTAGTTAAAACAATCAAGAGCTTTCTTGCTTTATTGGGCATATCTCGCAACCAACACGTTGCACATGATGACATTCTAGAGAGAATGCCCATCAAGAAATTTTCATGCTTTCGTGACAGTACCACATTTGGCATACATATCAACCAAGCACTGCCAAGCATGACATCCTTCACCAACAGCGCGAGACTCGGTATCTTCTCGTTAATTCTCTCATTCATGTCAACGGCTTGCATAAGGCCCGAGGCCTTCAAGGTGTAAGCATGGGTGAATACATTTGGAGAAAAGCCTTCCATTTGCATACAATTCCAAAGCTACCCTCGCATAAAGAAACTGGGCATATCCAACAATCAACGCGTTTGAGGTCATGACATTCTGAAGGGAAATCCCATCAAGAACTTGTTTTACTTTCATAGGAGCACCACATTTGACATATAGCTAGACCGAAGCACCAAGTACGATAATTTGTCACCAATAGACCTTTACCAACAATCTCAATGTGAGAAACCCTCAATTTGCATTTTTTTAGAGCAATCCAAAGCTTTCAAAGACAACAAAGACATGCTATAAGAGCACTCCAAAATAATTTGTCTAGCTCACTTCACATTTGGTAAAAGCAAATTAGATCTTTCTTGCCATATCATGTTGCACATATCTTGCAATCAACATCCCCTAACTAGCAATCACATCAATAATTCTGATACCCATGTGAAAGTCTTCCATAAGGCCATAGGCCTTCAAGGTGCAAGCATAGGTGAATGCATTTGGAGAAAGAAGTATCGTTAAACAGTCAAGAGCTTTCTTAGGATAGGCATATTGGGCATATCTTGCAATCAACACGTTGCAGGTGATGACATTCCAATGAGAATGCCCATCAAAAAAATTTCATGCTTTTATGACAGTACCACATTTGGCATACATATCAACCAAAGCACTGCCAAGCATGACATCCCTCGTTAATTTCTCTCACCCATGTCAACGCCTTGCATAAGCCCACTAGCCTTCAAGGTGCAAGCATATGCATTCAAATTGAATTTGGAGAGATGCATCCGTTGAAAATAGCCAAGAGCTTCTGATCCTACTCATGTCGTTTGTATCCCACAATCAGTGCATTCCAAGAGGCGACATTCCGGAGAAGAAGCTCCTCAAGCACTTTTTGTGCTTTCTCAAGTGCACCACATTTGGCATACATATCGACTGTGCGCTCCTTGCCGCACTGTCGAAGCAAGGGACTTGCCAATACACCGTGTGCGAGCCACAAACGGCTCCAAGCACACAACAAGCCTAAACTAGCAAGCTCAAGAGAACAAAGGGTGTGTCACTCACCGCTCTACGCTCGCCTTTGTGGTGGATTCCTCGCCGCGATGAAGAAGAAGCTGCAGTCGTGCCGCGCTCAACCGCCTCACTGCCGTCGTGCCTTCTTAATGCTCGATCGCACACACACTCTCCCTCTCTCTCTCTCTCTCTCACATACACACACACACAAGGAGGTGAAGAAGAAGAAGATGGAGATGGAGATGGAGATGTAGCAAGAGCACTCTTCTATTGCACAAATGAGAGAATGAGTAAAAATTAGGTTTAGTTGGCTTTTATAGGAGCTCACCCCATTCACACTTGGGCGCCCATGCTTAGCCAACTAATCCCTTGAATGTCCTAGTTAGAGTGCGCCTCTCATCGGCGATCACTCTTACCCTTTTCCTATTGGTCCGACAAGCCCGGTACCTGACTCTACCAAATACATAATACACGTCCGTCGTAGGTGATGGGGTGTCCGTGAGCCGTGAGGGTTAACATGCCCCCCTTCCTGATGTAGATTCCGTCCTCGGAAGCTATTGAGTTGAAGCTGGGTCGTCGAGGTGGAAGAGCATTTGAGATGAATGTCCTTAGCCTTCTTCAGTCACTGCAAAATCAAACAACATTGGCACAGTAATTGCATTCTCTTAAAAAGCATATGCAGTTTTAGGTAGAAAAATTGATTGGTCAAAGAATTTCAAACAATTTGTTAGCAATGAACATTAAATTGCAATGTAATCAAATGCATAAACAGATGTAAAGGTAGAAAATTAAACAAGTCTGGGGTCGCTAAGTTGACGGTCGAAAGGCACTAGAGATCGAATATTAATACCATGGGTAAGCTTCTTAATTATCTGTGGTCAATTAAGTTGTTTAATCGCGAGAGCCAAGTATTGATGTTCGAGGGCTGACTAGAGGCTATATCTAGAAAACCTTGTAGTTAAGCTACCATAAAAGGAATTTCTCATGAAATCATCGCCTGACTGATTACTTTTTCTTTGACCCCCCAAAGTCTTTTCACATTGATTCAATTATGATGTGTGTGCTTATTTTGTATGCCTTGGGTTTTTTGCTTCTCAAGGAAAAGCGCCCACACTAGGAACCTCTAGGGCTCTAGTACCATAGGCGATACATGTGAGTGAAGTACCAAATCAAGCTGAGATTCCTCTTCCAGCGTAAGATTTTACATTGTGGCACTTTGATTTTTTGTTTGTTCATTTTTAGCATTTTAATTTGTAACTTTGGGGGGTCATATAACACTGTTACCCTCCCCAGGCTCATCACATTAGTAAACTCCCTTTATAATACTTAAACTAAAGGTCAATAGGGTTAAGCCCACTAGAAAGCCCTAGTACATTTCACACAATGCTGCCTAAATCGGATTAAGAACCTAAGTAACCATTGCTTATTAGGAAGGCATTCCCCATGGTATTAAGAGAAGATTTCTAATATCTAGCTTGGTCAAACTAGCTTAGTCGGACTGCTTGATTTTTACCCCTAAACAAGTGATTATGACAAAACATTACATTGAATTAAATGTTTGATACTAAGCCAATGCGCTGAATATTATGCTACCAATCACAATCAAAGCAGACAAACATGGATGCAAAAAAGATAAGGGCAATGCTAATGGACAAGAAACACCTGTTTGTGTCGATGGTCGCGCTTGATTTGAAGTGTGAACGAGAGAAAGGTTCCATGAAGGTCCAAATCCTATCAATAGCAACACGCTCCTGTACACACTAGGAAACAAAAGGAATACCTCCAGGAGGCACATTAGTGGGAAAAGATAACTTCGCTAATCTCTCAACTCTAAAACAGAAACTCTCCTATCGTACTAATCTTACCTTACCCTCCATCACTCAAGTGATGAGGATCGAAGGTGTTTTATGGCATAGGTTTCTGTTTCACTGTACCAGATGTGACATGTGTAGGTCTGAGTCAATGTTTTGACTTTTATTGTGCATACTCGTTTGCTAATTGCTCTTGCTCTTTATTTTTTATTTTTTATTTTGTTGTGAGTATAAAGCTTTATATGTACATTCCCTAAGATCGGAGATTAAGAGGTCAGGGAAAAAGGTTGAGAGGGAAGCAAGTGAATGATGACTGTCAGCAAACACTCCCCCCTTCCTTGGGTAGATCATACCGTTTGAAATGAGCTTGTCACCCTTTGAAACCAATTGTTCCAGTTGGTAATAGGTGAGGATTTTTGCCAGTAGTTTTCTATTACCCTAGGTGCCTCGTCAAGTTGCAAGGGTGGTAAGGTACTCTCCCAGGATCGAACTTGAAGTGATTCATCAGGTGATTCTTGAACACTGGGAGGTGTGGATTCTTTTGTAGCTTCATGGAGGTCCACTACTATAGATGGAGGCTGTGTAGAAGATTTTACCTCTATGCATGTATTACATGAGGAGCTAGAATCTTCATGGGACTCCCCCCTTCCTGAGCTAGGTGGAACAAATCGTTCTTTCTTTGGTACCCAAACTAGCTCGGGAGCGGGTGTGTAGCATTCTGTGATTTTTTTCTTTCCACGATCATTGATTCGTTTTGGAGCTACGGGATTGGGCTCACTTGGGTCAGGTGATAGGTAAGAGCACAATCTACGTTTTGGCACCCAGATTTGATCATTTCCTTGATAGTAGCCTTGGGCTTCCAATAGTCGTTTAGGGATCCATCGCAACATTTTCTTACTTTTATTGGAGCGAGTGGTACGTTTCTTACAAGGCTTCTGTTTTTTAGCACTAGCTATGGTCACTAAAGAAGCTTTAGGGACCCACTTGTATGTTTTCTTTGTTACCTTAGGATGAGTCTTGTCGGAAGCGATATGCATTGCTTGTAGCATATTTAAGGGTATAGGCATTTCATCCCCCTCAGGTGTTACCCAGGTCGTCCCCCTATTTCCCCAAGTGTCTATGGTTGATGCTAGGTGGACCCAATCCACATTGTCCGACTGCGTCATACCCGGTAACACATCCATGTAAGGAGAATCTTGGCCAATGTCTGTATCCTTCTTACAAGTGTAACAATATTGTAGTGGGGCCGAGTGAACTGTGGTGTCAGAGCGATGATCAATAATGGTTTTACTCCCTAAGGGGTGTACCTTACCAGTCACCAAATCCACTCTAAGGACAGAGTCTTGGAATTGCAAATAGACATGATTTTTAGACCAATCATGAACCATTTGTGCTTCCCTCATGAATGGTCGTCCTAAAATCATTTCATATGACATAAGGTGTTTAGAGAAATCCATTACAATGAACGTATGTCGTACCTTGTGTCCTAGAACTTTGATCTTAAGATCCTTGAGCATCCCCATAGGTTTGGCTATGGTACCATTTGCCATCTTTACCACAATGTTAGTAACACTGAGGCGGGGTTTTCCCATGGATTCCCAACAATCTTTTGTAACGATTCTAACTCCCGCACCACCATCAAGAATTCCCTTTATAGTTAATCCCTTGGTAGTGATGGGTCGGGTCGCATTAGACTCGTCGCCTTCAAAATACTGCCCTAATTCGTTAATGGGTACCTCGATCACAGACTCGTGTCCATCTAAGTCAAGTGATTGCACATGATTTTCCTCATCAATCATAATCGAGTCAGGCCTATTTGGTTGCGCAAACTGCGGTAATCCCGTTCGTAGCTCTCCGTTAAGGAATGCTCGAAGTGCAAGGAATAACTCAGGATCTCCATACAGCTTTGCTATGATCGTGGTTCGGACCTCAGAAGACATGAAGTCCACTAGTTTGGCAACATTCATTGGCGTTTTGCAGGGTGTAGGTCCTTGACTAAGAACTGGTGAGGATGGAATCTCATATTCCTCAATGGGATCAGGTATTCCTTCGTTAAACATCCTTTCCAACAAGAAAGGTGTATGCTCACTTTCTGATGTTCCGTCCTCACTCCCTTCTTGGATGATACTAGATATGGCTAACGGTCTATGGTTCATGTGGGGTGGATGAACTTGCGTGGGAAACACTGTGTCATGAATTTTGACATGCATGGGTTCTGGTTCTAGTTTCCTTTGAGTCTCCTCCACTAAACCTCTTAGATGTTTCACCTGCTTAATCTCGTCTACTGGGTTTGGGTACGTCCCAATCTTCTTTTTACGATTTTTCCCTTTTTGCCCCTGCGGTTTATCTTGGGGGTCTTGGATTGGATTTGGAAACACTTGTGGTGTTTTCAAAGGCTCTTTATGGTTTTCTCTTATTCGATTTTCATTTGGTTCCATGTTACGGTTTTCTTTGTCGGTCTTTCCCTTTGTGGTATTGGTTCTAGTCTCCATTGTCTCGACTGAATTTGAATCATCCTCGAGGTCATTCATATACACGGGGTCATCTCCTGTTCCTATGTTTGTTTTGGAACTTGGCTTTGAATTTTCCGTATTCTACGACTTCTTCCTTCGTGTCTTCTTTTTCTTTGCTTGGATAACTGACGCGGTATCCCTCTCTTCGAGGATATGGCCTGGCCCTTGAAGCATGGACCGTGTAATCGCATAAGCGGGTGCGACGGGTGGTATTGGCGATGTCACACTAGCAATTTCGACCAAATTTAGGGGTGTGATTTTAGGCGCATTTGGGTTATAGGGGCATTGGGCAATCAAGTGATCTATGCCACAACGATTACATGTGAGTATTGGCATTGCAGACGTGCTCCCTTGATTCATTTGCATTTGTGCAGCATTCTTTTGCAGCCTAATAGGGCACTCCGCTGCTCGATGTGGTCCACCACACTCGTAGCATTGAAGAGGTGGCCTCCTAGCCTGGGTGTTGATATTTTGACCTCTGGATGCGAGAGCAGCAGCTTGATAAACCGGCTTGACTTGCCCCCAGCAATCTTCCATGTAGTATATAGGACACTCTTCCAATGTATCAAGTCCGTAGGCAATACTAGTGTCTATTTCCTCCTCACAGCCATCTGGATAAGCATTTGATGGCTCGCAACCCACTTGGTTCATAGGGGCGACTCTTGGATGCGGGGGCTGCGGTCCTAGCACAGGAGGTGGTAGCGGTGTAGCTTGTACAACATTTTGAGGTCTAGGGACCATGTGTTGCGGTAGTTGCTCAACAGGTGGAGCAGGCATCAATACAGGAGCTCGAGGTGCATCCGTCCAGGCTACAGGTGGTCTATTTGCCATCATACGTTTGATCATTAAACAATCTTTAGCTTGGTGACCATACCTACCACATGCGTTGCAAGTTCCATTAAATTTTACTCTAAACGTAGGGCACTCACTAGTGCTATGTGGACCTAAGCAAATGGAACACCATTGTTGCTCCCTTCTTGGATACATGTGACTATTTTGAGGGGGTCGATTATCCTTAAGAGACTCTTGGATTGCCTTGGTGAGGTCTGTCAAGAATGTCTCAAATACCTTTGGCTCATTGGCAATGGGCTTTGCAGTCATGGGTTCATACTCAATGGCTTGTGAGCTAGTGGATCTCGTGTCGGTAGACACCCTCATGCCTGCTATCATCAAGTTGTCCTCTAATTGGATTGCATTGGCAGTGACATCTTCCCAGGTTGTGATACCTCTAATCACTAGTCCATTATAGATTCCTTCATTCCTCAACCCGCGGATGAATCGATCAAGCAGTTGGTTATTGTTGAAGCGCTCATTTACAGGGCAGCGAGAGTTTAAGTGCTTTAGACGACTAATGAAGTCCCTTACTGACTCTCCTTCCTTACGTTCGGCCTTCTGTAGCTGAGATGCTACACCCCAAAGCACACCTTCTCGTATGTACTCCTTTAGAAACAACCTTCGAAGGGTAGGGTAGATTGTTTTCTCGTCCACCCTTAGGGTTCTATACCAATCTCCAGCCTTCCCACTTAATGTCAAGCTTAAGGCATTGCACTTATGTAGTTCGTTGCGTTCCCCTAAGGAATCACATACTTGTTCAAACACTTCAATGTGTTTCCTAGCATCTTCGTCCCCATTGAATTTTTGCGTGAGTTTGGCAATTTGTACTGCCTTACTTCTAGGCTCTCTATCAGATGCGTGACGCATATTTTCCGCGATAGATCGACCTATGGTTTGAGCAAACGCTGCCAAGTCACCTATGTGAGGAGGCAAGGCCGGTGGAGGTACTCTTGGAATCATATGTGGGAGAGGGACAGGTGCCGGTCTTGGCATATGTGTGGATGATGCAGGATATGGAACATAACCGGGCATAGGTCCACTCGGATAAGAGCTAGGGAGCGGCACTCGAGGAGCATAAGCAAGTGGTACAATTGGAGGTGTGGGGCCATGTGTGCATAAGGGGCTAGAGGCACATACGGTCGAGGCCCCATATTACGTACTACGACACTAGGTAGTGGCACTGCGCTAACCGTAGATGTCATCGGTACATTCTCTGTCAGGCTTATCCTTGGAGTGAGCACTGGGTTTTCCTTAATAGAGGGTTGAGCCAAGTTAGGGAAGCTAAAGTTTTCGCTCGGAGGCTCAGATTGCATAGAGACCCCAGGTGAAATGACGTAAGATGGGTCCATGGGGCTCATTAGAGGAGTCTCCATTTGTGATAGAGTAGGCTGTTGAGCCTTGCTCGTATCCAGAAATCTCATGGGGCCAGTTGAGAGTATATTTACCCCTCGGTTTTGCCTTTCTGATTGAATAATGCCATGGATAACATTACAGATCATTTTCTGTTGATCTTCGATGCTCGTGGCACTAGTGGTGGATTGTACAATCTCTATCCATCCTACATGGTAGGCGTGACCAGAGTGTAGATCCGTCAACACCTTAGTGTGGAGGTCGTATGTCCAATGATCATTAATGAACAATCCTTCTAGAGTCAACGTGTTAACGGTTTCTTGTGAGGTAGAAGCAATGTTGCTCCCCGTGGTTTTACTTGTCACCAACGGTACTCTAGAGGGAACTTCTGAAGGAGGCAGCTCAACAGGGCCTTCTTGGTAAGAAGTTGGTAGGATATCCACATGGACACTCTTTGGGGGTGTGGGGTCCACGTGCGATGTGAAAGGAGATTCCACTTCCCCACCCCCTTCGTGTGCTTCATTTGCATCAGGTTCCGAGCGAGTAGCTCTACCTAATGTTTCCATGAAACGGCTAAACATACTAGTACTAGGCTGTGGAGCTTCGGGAGGTGCATGGCCTTCTCTCTCAGTGTTTTGGGTAGGGTATGCTTCCATGATTTTTGAGTCGGAGGAGGAATCACTAGCGGCTATTTTAGGGTCTTGGGTGGTGCTACCTTGTGTCCCCGCTGAGGGTCTAGAGCTTATCGTGGATGGGTAATGGGTGTCCATATGAAAATTTAACACAGAAAACGCAGAAAATTACAGAAATTGAAACTTGACAGAAAATGCAGAAAATGCAAAAACGCAAGAAATGCTAACTGTGTAGTGCAAACCAGAAAACGTAGAAAACGCAAAAAACAGAAATCTCCACACAACTACACACCCTCATTCCCTGCCTTTCCTATGATAGAGATTGCACCACAAAAAAGCGTAAAGTGCTAACCGAGCTTAGTGTAGGGCATATCCCCGGCAACGGCGCCAAAAATGTGCACTCCTTGCCGCACTGTCGAAGCAAGGGACTTGCCAATACACCGTGTGCGAGCCACAAACGGCTCCAAGCACACAACAAGCCTAAACTAGCAAGCTCAAGAGAACAAAGGGTGTGTCACTCACCGCTCTACGCTCGCCTTTGTGGTGGATTCCTCGCCGCGATGAAGAAGAAGCTGCAGTCGTGCCGTGCTCAACCGCCTCGCCGCCGTCATGCCTTCGTAATGCTCGATCACACACACACTCTCCCTCTCTCTCTCTCTCTCTCTCACATACACACACACACAAGGAGGTGAAGAAGAAGAAGATGGAGATGGAGATGTAGCAAGAGCACTCTTCTATTGCACAAATGAGAGAATGAGTAAAAATTAGGTTTAGTTGGCTTTTATAGGAGCTCACCCCATTCACACTTGGGCGCCCATGCTTAGCCAACTAATCCCTTGAATGTCCCAGTTAGAGTGCGCCTCTCATCGGCGATCACTCTTACCCTTTTCCTATTGGTCCGACAAGCCCGGTACCTGACTCTACCAAATACATAATACACGTCCGTCGTAGGTGATGGGGTGTCCGTGAGCCGTGAGGGTTAACATCGACCAAGACAGTGCAAAGCATGACATATTTTTCCAACAGCCTCTGACTAAGAATATAATCGTGAAATTTTGTCCATATTAGCATCTCCATAGAGCCACATGCCTTCAAGATGCATGCGTAGGTGATTGCATCTGTTGAAAATAGACTAGAGCTTTCATTCATGGAAAATCTTGTTATCAGTGCATTCCAAGAGTCCACACTCTGGATAGGAAGCTGAAAATAGCCTAGATCTTTCTAGCCCTACTCCTGTTGTGCATCTTCAAAGAATAGTGCATTCCAATGTTGCTTTCTACAAACAGAATCTTGAGAGAGGCCCTCGCTTTGCATCTGCTGAAAACAGACGAGAGCTTTGTGGCCCTGCACATGTGGGGCAAAATAAATGGTTCATGCTTGGCTTTTAGAGAGCGTTCTCACAGTGAGTGTAAGATAAGGTTTACCCCAAGAGACGCCCTCGTAAGCTAAAGCTTACACAATACAACATGGATTCTGATTGGGAGTCTAACATGGGTTACATCGAGTAACTACATGGGGCTCATAAAGATGGAATCTAGTGTAGGAAATAGTGTAGGTCTTACCTTCAACCTTTATGGTTTGGGGTAGTGTCTAAACACTTACAATTGTAGGTCATCATTTTCTTTTGGAAAATTTGTTAGGTCCTCATCTTTGATGCTTTAATTTCCTTGCTTTTGAATCTGGAGTACTTTGATCATGGTGGGGTGCACATGGGATTCATGTTCATTGCATATTCATCATAGAAGCACATTTTGTATATATGCATGATAATGTTAATGCTTTGGTTATGGGGTGGTCTTACCAATGGATATTGCCAGTGTCTATAACCCCTTACAATCTTGAGATTAAATGTGCCATGCATAACATAAATGATTGCACTTTCATGTGGAAGTTTTGATGACTCAAATGTTGCATACATTGCAATTATTACCAAAAGCTAGAATGCTTTGATGCCTTCTTGTGGATGCTCATGCGTGAATGCCTTGATGTTCTTCAAGATGTGTTCGCTCTCCCTTTGGGAATCGGGGCCTTAGTGCCAAGTAAGCTTCAATAAAAGAAGCTCAAGACAGTGTGGAGCCAAGTAGTGCAGGCCAGTGGGAATGGGTGCTTACAGAAAAGAGACTCCAAATAAAATAAAAACTATTTTTAATTTTTTTGGAGTTTTCCCTTTTGACAATCGTTGAGCCAGGTGTGATGAGGCTCTGTTGCAAGGCCAACAAATGCACACACAAGTAAATCGAAGATATTAGGTGAGTAATGCGTAGGCCGAGAGCAACTTGTTAATGGCAAGCAGCGTGAGCAGTCGATGGCGAACAGATGATGAGGTGTGAGCACAACTTATAGTTTGCAGAGGGAGTTGATGAGCGAGCGCGGTTGGGAGGCCACGTGTTGCATGCAAGTTTTGAAATAGCCAATGACGAGGAGTGGTGGCGCCTAGGAGCTGAAACAATGGTGCAACAATGAGAGGTTGCGAGCTGTTGGAAATCGAACTCTGGCGAGCTATTGTGAGCATTGACCAGGTGATGTGCTCGTGGTTATGTGGGCAGCTTGACGGCAACGAGCGAGCCCTTGTAGCACTTTTTGAAGTCGAAGTTAATTACGAGTGATGCAAATCTTTGTAGCAAGCTAGCATTGGCAAGGCATCCAAATTTTCAAAGAACTTTTGTTTAAAGTGGCTCCCACCAGTGTGTCAGTAGACTCTCAAGAAAGGGGATTAGAAACAAACTGATTTTATGTTCAAGCATGTCATAAAAACTAATATCTAATACTCCCAAATTATTTTCTCATGTTAAACTGATCAATTAATATAGGGAAGTACCAGGAGAGTAAAAGCTAGAATATTGGTAAGGTTGCAGACCTCGATCTCTATCAGGGATCGAAAGGAGGGAAAATAGGGATCCAAAGGGGGATAGCCTGCAAAAGAGCAATGTGGCTTAAAAGACCTAAGGTTAATTTCCATAAAGACTTCCATAGGCTAAGGTTCCAAAAATAAACCTTTTATCCAATGGCCAAAGCATAGGGGAATTGGATGGTCATGGGGAATACTAAAAAGTCTTCCCACATCCCTAGGAAGGAGGGGGCGAGCCCATTTTGTAGGGGATGAGAGAGAAACACACACACACACACACACACTCCAAGGCTTCCCCTTTACACAAAGGGAATACTGGACACATGTCAAGCTCCTAGGCCAGTTGCCCCCAACCTCCCCTCAAATCCTATTGGATGGCCATAAAGGTGGACCAATGAGAATTAGGCTAAAGTAAACTTAGTCTAATCAAATTAAAAATGCTTGATAAAAGAACCAATAGAAATTAAGCTCCCTAGAAGACTATTGGACAATCTACCAAGGGGTCCACAGCAGCCCAATGGCTTGCCTGATTCCTATTGGCCAGAAGACTAAAGGGTCCAATGAGAGTTTAATTGAATTATTTAAATACCTAAAGCTCTCACAAAAGGGGAAAGGGGGACATTTGTTAAAAGGCTATCAACTATGCTTCTAATTTGATTGGCTAAGCTTTATAGGAGCCAATGGGAGGCTAGCATGAGCATTTAGCAAGAGGAGTCAACCAAGATGAGAGAAGGGGCTGCATTTTACTCAACACATTGTTACACACACACAACTCATGTGTGCAAGAAGAACTCCATCTCCTTTTCCAAGCATTGAGAAGTAGAGACCTACAGCAACAACTCTTGGCTATGGAATGCAAATCCAACCAAGAGCCAAGCTTCAATGGCATGCTCATCTCCTCTACCATGCTAATTACTAAGCTAAGCTATGCTATTAGAGTGATTATGTGAGGACAATACTTATTTCTCGTAAGATACCTCTTCTTCCTCTCAATCTATCCTCATTCCCTGCTAGCTCTCACCATTTTTGAAGGTGTGAGAGGTCTTGGGACTGAGGCTAGGAACACTAGGTGTGTTTTTCAAGCATATTTTGGTGTATGAAGCTTCCATCTTCATCACACCAACTAGTTTTATCAAGGAACACAAAGAGTGTATTGTACAAAATTCTCCTTTGATGGGAGAAGCTATAATACTTTATGGAGGGGGGACGGGATCCATGTAAATCCGATCCTCAATTGTTGTCAATTGTTCTATTTCTCTCTCTTTTCAAGTATTGTCAATGCCAAATTAGGTAGGTGTAAATTGCTATGTTGCTTTCTCAAGTAAGTACTCTCTCTATGCTCATTAGGAACTTGTTCTTAATGAAATGCTTGCTATGTTATCAATTTCCACTACACACAAGTTACTAGTGCATTAAATGTTACAAAGCATCAAGCCACATAGTGCTAGTGGCACACACACACTCATTAAAGAGCCCCTTTTTGTCCTCTAGGCCACACACATGCATTCGGAAGGGAATACTCACACACTCACTTAATCAAGGGTATTAAGCATAAAATTATCAAAAAAATCAAGCAAGAAATTCACCAAAAAAATAAAAATAAAAAATCATGATGCAATATACATCCTAAGTAACTTCAATTAGACCAAGAAGAGTCGTGGCTCAAGGAACTAGTCCAAGAACATGCTCAATGCTTGGCTAATTATTAATAATTAATAGAAAGTGTAATTAGTGCTAATGTTATTATGTAATGCATGGGGAATTATGATTAGCAATTGCAATGGCTGTGAGAGAGAGAGAGAGAGAGAGAGAGAGAGAGAGAGAGAGAGAGAGAGAGAGAGAGAGAGAGAGAGAGAGAGAGGGCCAATGCAATCTAGCATATTGAGGATGATTAGGATCTAATGGATTAGGAAATTCTACTCTAATCCATGCTCTGATACCACAGATAAGAGGAATTACAAGCTTTGGGTATACGCCATATATAGGCTCAATGTGGAGAAGTGCAATCAATGGCTAAATGGATATGCACCTCGAGTGGAAATGGAAAGGGTACCACAAGTGGCATGTGGCCATCAAGTGTGTAGCATGTGTGTAGGGAATGAGTGGCATGTTTGAATCTTTGTAGGTTACATAGGGAAAATGTGACCATGCACTTAAATGGTGCATGTTTGGATTTTAGGGAGCGTTCTCACCGTGAGTGTAAGCTAAGGCTTACCCCAGCATTGGCCCCGCTCTTGTTGCGCACATCCCGCAATCAGTGCATTCCAAGAGGTGACATTCCAGATAGGAAGCGCATCAAGCAACTTTTTGTGCACCATATTTGGCATACATATCAACCAAGACAGTGCCAATCACAACATTTTTTCAGCAAACTTTGACTAAAACTACAATTGTGAATTTTTGTGCCCATATCAACATCTTGCGTAGAACCACATGCGTTCAAGATGCATGCATAGGTGATTGCATCTACTAAAAACAGACTAGAGCTTTCTCTTGTGGGGCATATGCTGCAATGAATGCATTCTAAGAGTCCACACTCAGCATAGAAAGTTGAAAATAGCCTAGATCTTTTTGGCCCTACTCTTGTTGTGTGTATCTCGTGACCAACACATTCCAATGCTTTGCATTTGCTAAAAATAGCTGAGAGCTTTCTAGCCATGTTCTTGTTGCACACATCTCACAATCAATGCATTTGAAGAGGTGATCCGCACAAGAAGCTCCTCAAGCACTTTTTGTGCTTTCTCAAGCGCACCACATTTGGCATATCAACCAAGATAGTACCAAGCACAACATCTATTTTCAACAAACTCTAACAATATAATTGTGAATTTTTATGCACATATTAGCATCTTGTGTAGAGTCACATGCCTTCACAATGCACACATAGGTGATTGTATCTGTTGAAAACAGACTAGAGCTTTTTTCTGTGGGGTAAATCTTGCAAACAATGCATTCCAAGAGTCCACACTCTGGATAGGGGGTTGAAAACAGCGTAGATCTTTATGGTCCTGCTCTTGTTGTGCATATCTCCTGATCAATGCTGCTAAAATTAGCCTAGAGCTTTTTGGCCCTGGTCTTGTTGCACACATCCTGCAATTAGTGCATTCCAACATGTGACATTCCGGATAGGAAGTTCCTCAAGCACTTTTTGTGGTTTCTCAAGTGTACCACATATGGCATACTTAACAAACAAGACAATTCCAAGCACGAGATCTTTTTTCAACAAACTCTGACTAACAATATAATTGTGAATTTTTGTACCCATATCAGCATCTTGTGAGCCACATGCCTTCAGGATGCATGTGTAGGTGATTGCATCATCTATTGAAAATAGACTAGAGATTTATATTGTGGAAAATCCAAAAATCAGTGCATTCCAAGTCCACACTCTGGATAGGAAGCTGAAAACAACCTAGAGCTTTCTAGCTTTACTCCTATTGTGTATATCCGTGTATCCCTTCAAGGTGCAAGGATAAGTGGAGTTGTGTGCTATTGTATGAGGTGATTTTGCGAGCTGTGTGCTAATTTATATAACTAGGCTAGATGTGCTACTTTTGGCGATACAAATACCATGGTGCTGTTTGAAAGGCCAGAGTATTTTGAATCTAAGTGTATTCCTAACAAAGTAACTAGGTATCTAGCAACTAGGAGATGGGTCTCTTGAGCTCCAAGAGACATCCCACAAAAAATGCCCATCAAGATCGTTTTGTGCTTTTCTGAGGGCACCATATTTGGCATCCAATTGAATAAAGCATACCTGATTACATCCAAAGAGGCATCCGATGAAAACAACACATAGCTTTTGTGCCACATGCATGTTGGGCGTATCTTGCAATCAACAAGCCCATCGAGAGCTTCTTGTGCATTTGTGAGGATGATGCCATCGTTATGTGGAGCCTCTAGCCAGCAATTTCATCATTGCATAAGGCTATAGGCCTTCAAGGTGCAAACATATGTGATTGTAGCCAGAGAAAGGCCTTCCCTTCCACCCGGATGCTTCAAAGTATCTCTTGTAACTCTATGGATCATGTGTGTGAGCACCCTCTGTAAAAAAGCACAAGTTGTGAGCTACATAATATGATAAATAAATAAAGTAGATAGCCGTTTTGAGAGGTGTGCCATGTGGTGCACTGTCAAGATAGGATTTTGAACAAAGTTGTATTGCTAACAAAGTAATCACCATTGAATATGCACCAATGAAAGGGAAGTAGGGGGTACCAGCTGGGAGAAATTCAAAAAAAAAGAAAATCAAGTGACATCTATTTGGAGGGGGAAGCGGAAGGGGAATGGCAAGTATCAAGCGATGCATCTGGCAGAGCAGGTGAGCATGAGTAGGTGCGGGTGAGGTGACAGACAGACAAGCAAGATGCATGCAAAGGTTGAGGGCGATGAGCAGAGGAGTAGGGTATGCTCTTGGGGGTACCATCATAGCATAGCTCCAATGACCAACAAAATTATCAACCTGGAGAGATGAGTTATCCGACTAGGGTATAAAAACACTCAACACGATTAATGAGCTAATCATGGCAGCATGAATAGTGACTCTATGAGGTAAGCTTCTTGGCCTATGGAGGAGCTAAGCCACAATGATTGACAATCTCTACATCCACTTCCCTTCACCTCAAATCAACCCTATCACACACACTAATGATCGCAAGAAGCACACATCACTAATCCTATCAGGCAACATACTAATCACAAGTACACACACATAGATCTATTGAGCACCACACTCCATTCAAACCTACATGCACACACAAGCAAAAGAGGGCAATTACACAAGATTAGAGAGGGATTAACCACTAATTAGTTACGATCTAGCTAATCAAAGCATCATTAGCAATCACAAGAAGTATGAGAGACGCATAGTGAAAGAGAATTAAGCATTGATTAGTGTTAATCAAATCACATGAGCAAGGAGAAGCTCAAGGACTCCATAGCCACACACCTCATGAGCTCTCACTAAAGAGTGGTCTCAACAAATGAGCTTGAGAACCCTAATTTATTTTACACACTGCCTTATATACCTAGGGTAAAAATATGCAATGTCCAGGCCCAAGGCCTTTAGGGCTTCACCACTTATTGAATCTACAACCTAAGCACACTAACTGACCTATTCTTTACAGCTTGGAACTCCCATTGACAATACATGACCATTTTGGATAAATGTGAAAAATGTGTAACTCCAATCTTTACTGCTTCTTCATGTTGATCTTTGATGTGCATCTGTAAGGCTCGGGCCTTTAGTAGATTCTGCTAAGTGACGTCGGCTCAGTTAACATTCCCCCCTTCCAATTTTAGTGCCCGTCCTCGGGCACTGTTGAAAAGTGTCTGTGGAGGCTGTGGAAGGTTTTTGATGGACTGATTGTCTTCATTTGTTGTTGGATTTATTGATGAGCTTCAATTTTCTCCAGCGTCTTTATTGGTCCGAGTTGTTTTTGATGTGAGATGATGTTGCATTTGTCCATTGTAATAGCATAATGATGAGGCTGTTTTTTATTTATGAGAAGTATATACAAGGGAAGTAGAACAATGAGGATCTAAATTAGGGTCTAATACCTCGATGACCAAAGGGAAAAACCCAGCAGGAAAAAAGTGCCTTTGGGTACATGCATTATTGGAGTGCTTATTAGCATGGGAAATATTAATAAAGTACTCAAGGGATTATTTGCTGATAGATATGGAATAAAAAAGGCAGCAAATGTGAGAGGGTAGCATGATGGAACATTGGTTTGCCTGTTGTAGTTCACTCAAGGTGCATAGGTGGAAGCCAAAAAGAGTGTCTAATGCATATTTTCCAATGGTGTGACTTCCTATATGTGCATGCATAGAAATGCATGGAAAACCAGATGCCGTGGAAGAAAGATTTTGAGGGGTTCTTCAGAAAGATGGTGTAGCTATAAAAGCATATGACATGGCTTTGCAAGCTGGCACTCCTTTAAGAATTATTTTTGTTTGTCGAGGATATGTGCTCTCATCTTACTGTGCACTGTATGTGAGTGTTGGACTCTACAACACTCCACCAATTGTAAGTTAATAGACTTCGACTCTTATGCTCATCTCATCCAACATGAGCGACATGACTTAGATATGTTGAACTCTTCTAGCTTGAGCGTAAGCCTAATAACTACGACTCTTAGCGCATAGTTTATTACGACTTGAAGCTTTGGGACTAATGCTCTGCTCATTTTATGGCTCAGCAACCCGACTCTGACTACGCCAAAGAACGTTTTTTGCACCCTGGCGACTTGACTTTTTACATTCTTGTGCTTACTATGAACATTTCTTCAGGTAAAAGTAAGCTTGAATCCTCAAAAAGAGGATTAGTGAATGACCAAGTTGGCATTGAAGGTTTCTTTTCCCACACATGTTTTATCATCTTCGAATATGCATTCGCGTTGGTTGGGTTGTCCTTCTTTGACTGTGAAGACTCCATTATCTATTTGATTCTCCAATTCGTCATGTTGTAAGAAGTCTTTGATGTTGTTGTAGGCCTTTGTTGGCTGTCGATATTTGCCTTTTGACTCGGAGCATTGGAAGACTTAGGAATCCAGATCTCTTGAGGACCTTTGTATCTCCTTTGTTGACTTTGCTTCACTCTAGGTCTTGTTGAGTTCTTGAGACCTTCATGCAGGTCTGGTATAGTTGCAATTGTCTTGTGATTGAATGGTAGCCAAATCTTTGTATAGTCTATGTAGAATCCTTGTCCAAGAGGAACTTTCTTTGAGATCCGTCTTTGTTATGTATCCTCTTAAGATTTGTGGTAGACTTTAGCATCTTTCGAGGTGGTTCTATTGTACACGTGCTGCTTAGATATCCTAGGATGTTGTTGAGGTTGATACCCTGTGGGCCTTCTTTCTTGGGAAGGTCTTGAATTCACTTCATATGCTCTAAGCTGCGGTTTTGGTACCCATGTCTGTTTGTTACCTCCATAGTACTCCTGTTCTTTTAAGCTCCATTGTGATGCTATCCATCCCATGTGTTTGTCTTTTTGTGTTGATTTCCCGTCCTTAATCCAAACCGGATAATTGACTTTGAATAAACTACTTGGAACAAATACTTGCTTGACTTTCCTTTGCTTTCTTGAGTACTTTGGCTGATATACCTTTGATTTATTGGGTGTCTCCTTAGAGGTTTCAGTTGGGTCAACAATTGACTTGAAGTTTTGAAAGTCTGACTTGCTTGAAGAAGCTGATCCATGAGGGTTCTTTGATGTAGAGGTATATGCTATCACATCTTTTGTGCTAATCGGTGAAAGGTCCACTTTGTCTTTACCTTTGTTTGCAAGAGTTGTCTTTGATTCTGTGACTTTTGCAACTCTGAATCTAGAATTAACGATACATGTAAATGTTGTTGGCTACCTCTTGGAAAAGAGAGTATTAACATTTTATCTTTCTTGTAGGCCCTGTGTTGGTCTAACCACTGATGTCCAAAGATGACATCTGCATGCATGTCTTTTGAAGACTTTACCTTAAACTTTACTAGCTCTTCATGATTTTGGATGCTAAGGGTAGCAACCATGTCTTCTTGACTTGTATGTATACTTAGCATTGTTTGGCTATCATATTTGCATGAAGTGATCTGGAGGATCCTTTGGATGTTCTCTGCAATCATATTGCACTCTACTTGTTTATCCAATAGGGCATTGCATCTGACACTTGCTCCATTTACACTACTGAGGACTATAGCTATTCTCATTGGAGGTGCTCTTGAAGATTCATGTCCTACTTTTGTCATGGTCTCATCTTGATCTAAATGTGTCTCTATGGAGGGTGGCTTGAGACTCTGTTTTCCAATCTGAATTTCATCAGCTGATTTAGCTGGCAATGTTTGGATCTTTGGACTTTCTATTGCTTCCTGGTTGTCTGCAATTTTCAACGTCTTTACTTCTTGTCTTGGTGGAATTCTCTGCTCAATAGCTATCGTGGTTGCTCTTTGTTCTATTTGATCTGCACGTCTTGATGCTTGATCTTCTTTAAGATCTTCTGAGGTTAAGTCCGATGGAGTTGAATCATCTTCAATAAGATCTACTTTGATATTAGTCTCCATTTTAACTGTGCTTGAGGACTTTGTGCTGTCGTCCATAGGTGACCAGTTTTGATCTTCATTCTTTGTTTTCTTTGATGACTCCGTCATGTTTGAACATTGTATCTCGAACATCTTTTGGGCCATTGGCATTCCCACTATGATGTTATCTGTAAGATCTTTTGCTGTGATCACATGGAATTGGGCGATGATGATCTGTGGACCTACTTGAATGGCAGTGGAGACGATTCCCCAGCATTCTACTCGTTTGTCTCCAGGTACGCTCACAAATTTAGGAGCATCTTCCAGTTGTGGTTGGCCACATCTTTTCCAAGTACGAAAAGACATGAGGTTCTTGTCTAGCTAAAAATCTAGCTTTGCTTCACTTGACAACTTTTCTTCGTGTTCACCAATAATGTTGCACTTGATTTTCTTGAGATTCCCTATAAAATCACTAACTTTGTTGTGGTTGTGTCTTTGGGTTAAGCTTTATCTGCATTTTCTTTGCTTTGACCACCTGCTTCAATTGATGTTTACTCCATTGGCTGTAATATTGTACTTTTTGCTTGCAATTGTTGAGCATTGTCTACTTGCATCTGAGTAACCTTTGATCTTAGAAGATCCATTGTATTGTCTGGCAGAATCTGTCTCTTTGAAGGAGATTTTGGTGGTGACATTTGTGTATCCTTTTGGACTTTAGCTTTCATTGATTTTGACTTTTTTGTCACCTATTTTGGCAGCTTGAGGCTTTGTATCATCTTCAAATAGTCTTTGACTTCAGTCTTACCATCCATAGGGGTTTGTACAAGGTCATGATCTTGCTGATATTGATTACCATGTGCATCTTGATTTGCATATGTGAGCTTGGTCACATGTAACTGTTTGAACACTATTGGATTTGTCGGCTTTTGACTTTGATTTGTGGAGATCATCTGAAACTTTTGTCCCTGATGATCTTCATAGAGGCATTTATATGTAGACTCTGATAAAATTTGGGGTCAATTGGAAACTTCCAACAACCATATGATCTTTCAATGGTTTCTTCTTTGAAGGGATATGTTGGCTAGAGGCTCTAGGGTTTCTAAATGACATTGGGTTTTCTAATGCATGAGCTGATTTTGATGAATTTACAGCTCCCCCCTTCCTAGGGTGATCACTATAGCTTGCTTCATTATGAGAGTTCAAAAATGTTTGGCTCTGGTTTAGTCTCACCTTTGGGGACTGTGAAGGCACACTTTGTATAGCATTGTTTATGTTTGACATCTGTAAACTTTCTGCATAGTTTCCTATATATCTCCGTGAAACATGACAAATTATTCCCCAAGTCAAGCTGTAGATAGCATTATCTTTGCCCTGATATTGTCTATCCCATGGGTCTCCTATGATATGAGCTTCTGTGGTTTCACAACTCAAGTCATCATAGATTTTAGACTCTTGTCTATATCTACGTTTGTTTTGGTCACTCATTTGGTCACAACGTCAAAGTCTGATTTTCGATGGAGGAGTGTTTGGCTCTGAAGAGATTTATGGGTTCACTCAAGCAATATCCTTCAGCTCTAGAGAGGATGGGCTATAACAATTTCTATCCTCTGAAATGAACCATCCTTTTTGATCTATCACTAGACACAATTCTATGAGTTGGGATGTGGGCCGTTCAAACACTGGTTGATCCTTTTTGTACAGTTGCCCTTTTTGGTCTACATAGTGTGCATATGAATTATGTGTGCGATACAACGCTAACATCATTCGCTTTAATGTGTCCCTTAGACTCGTGAAGGATTGCACACTTGTGGTAGGGGATGCACAATCATTTGCAAACCTAACAGTCTTTCAACATTCGGTGATATATGGACACTTTGACCAAATTCACGTAGGAGTTTGTTGTTCAAAGAATCAATTTTAATCTGTTTCGGTGCATGTGCATCTTTATGCTGATTTTGAACTTGCACTGCTTTTATTAGTGTTTCTAACGATAATGCAAAATCATATGATTGCATTAAAAGTGACGAGTTAGATGCTCTCATATGCTATGGCATGCCCTTCTTGAAGCAAGACTGCTCCAAGGCAATCACCACAAGCATCACATTGGACCTCAAATGGCTTTGAGAGATCTGGAAGCATGAGGACTGGTTGAGAGGTAAGCTTCTCTTTGAGCTTGTCAAAAGATTTTTGCTCCTTATCAGTCCATGAATACTTAACGTTCTTATTTGTTAAGTCATGTAATGGTCCTGCTATTTGAGAAAATTTTGCTATGAGGCATCTATAGTATGCACACATACCAATAAAGCTTCTTAGCTCATGTAGATTCCTTGGATTAGGCCATGTTTTTGTTACCTCTAACTTCGATGGATCCATACGGATACAATCTTGAGAGATAATATGACCTAAGTATTGAATCTCTTGAAGGAAAAAAATCGCTTTTCTTTTGGTTGAGAAAAAGCTTCTTCTCCCTCAATGCTTGAAAAATCACTTGGATATGTTGCTTGTGTTCCTCCAAGGACTTGGAGTAGATGATGATATCATCAAAGAACACTCCAGTGAACTTGCGGTAGGGTCTAAATATTTTCTCTATCAAACGATTGAATGTGGCTTGTGCATTGGTTTAGCCAAAAGGCACGACCAAATATTCATAAAGACCAAACATTGTACGAAACACGGTCTTTAGGATACCTCATCCACTATCCTTATTTGATGATAGTCATTTTTTAGGTCAATCCTACTGAAGTAGGTAGACCCTTGTAGCTTATCAAACAGACCTTCTAGCCAAGGCACATGAAATTTGTTTTTGATCGTGATATCGTTTAGTGCTCGATAGTCCACACACATATGGTATGTACCATCTTTCTTTTGCACTAAAAGGACTGGAGAACAAAAGGGAGAGGAGCTAGGCCTCACCATCCCTTTGTCTACCAATTCTTGTACTTGCCTCATGATCTCCTCTTGTTGAGCTTGGGAAACTTGATAAGCAGGCTTCTTAGGCGGTGAGCTCCCTGGTAGGAGCTCAATTTGATGGTCATCATCCCCTCGTTTTGGAGGTAATTCCATAGGGATATCATCGATGAAAACATCTTGTAATCCATTTAGAAAAGTAGACAAGTCTAACTCTTCTTGATTCCTGCCATTTTCATTTGATAAACCATTAGCGTCATTAGTGCATTCTTTGACAAAAATCATTTACGCAGAAATCGAGCTTTTCATTGACTTATCAAAAGCTGGTGAATTTACAAGTGGTATAGTATGACTAGACTCATTAGCATCTATATACATGTTCTTTCCCTTGTAGGGAAGTAGATTCTCCTTTTAGGGAACTTCATGTTGGCAACCATGCGATCAAACCATGGTGCCCTTATGATAGCATCCTCATGTTAGAGAGGAGAGATTGAAAAAGTCTTCTTTGTTGACATAGCTTTGGACATGAAGCCTCAACTTCCCAATCAAGGGAGTAACGGAGGCTTGTTGTCCCTTGAAAGATGTGTCAGAGCTGTTACAACATCTCCCATCTCGAAAGCTTGAATGCCCAACTTGGTGGCCAACTCCATTGATATGAAGTTGTGAGTAGAGCCAGGGTCAAACAAGATGAAGGCATCATGCTCCCTTACCTTTCTGCAAGCATAGAAGAGAGATGATCCTTTGCAATGAGCATCCTCTTTTGGAGCTTCGATGGTGGAATCCCTAGGAGTCTGTTGCGAGCATTTTTCTTGGGGCAAGAACAATAGACATGTCCTTGCTCCCCACACTTAAACACTTATGGTCCTTGAGAAAAGCTTCAAGCTCTTCATGAAAGAGTTTGGTTTTACCTTTGTAAACTCCCTTCTCCTTGGACCTATTTTTTTTTGTAGTTGTTGTTGTTGTAGGAAGTGCCTTGGGAAGAATTTTGGGCATTGGTTTTCCCCTTTGCATCATTTTTGTCTTTGTTTTCCATGGGTTTGACATTCCGTTTAGCCCCTTGTTGGAAATTGATGCGGGAAGCAACCATGGTATGGTGGATTACTTTGGTGGTAGAACCAGGCCGTTGGGAGTTGACATATTCGGCCATTTCTTCAGGTAATCCCACACAAGATTGTTGCTTTTGCTCAACAAAGCCTATCTTTTGGAAGACAGTAGCCTTGAGATGTAAATCCCAAAACTTGTCCACATATTTGCGATAGACTCATGTAAGAGAAGCTTCAAACTGTGCCATTTGGTAAGTACTTTGTCCTTTGCATCGCTTGCAAGGAATTGCTTCATGATGGATACTAGTAGAGTTTTTCATGTCTTTGGGGCTTCAGTGTTGCCATGAAGGCTAGCCCACCATTAACGATCCGATTTTTGGAAGTGCATAGCTACATGGCGTAGTTTGGAGGACTTTGTGAAGCCCTCGTCTCCAAAGGCCGCATCAAACTGCTGGATGAAGGCCAATACTTTGTCGGTGGCACCAAAGGTGCCATCATATGTTATAAAAGAGATACTCTTTCCTCCCTCTTTGAACTTGAGCTTTTGTGATCTTTGCCATGTAGGGTATGATTTGCGATGTTCTCTTCTCTTGTATTCTCTAGGAGAATAGCCATAGCTTTTGTCAGGAGAGGAGGAAGGTGAAGAAGAAGGAGAAGAGGGTGACCTCTTTCTTGACCTTTTCTTCCTTTGTTTCCTCTCTTCTCTTTTGAAGTGACGAGGAGAAGGACTGTGTGTTGACCGTTTCCTCATGGGAGGAGTTGGCGATCATCTAGACCGCCGTCTTTGTGGAGCCACATCTTCAAAGGAACTTAGGGATTCATTACTTTCTTGTTCTTTGGATTCCTCCTCTCATATGGGAGAGAGTCTTCTTTTGGGGGTCTCATCAAGAGGCCTCCTAAGCTCTCTCTCCTCTTGGAGAGGAAGGGAAATCCCATAAGCACAAATTTGTTGAGTAACTTTGTCTTGCAAAGTAGGGTTGCCCATAGCTTGATGCAACCTAGTAACAAGATAGTGATAAACATGGGGGCATCATCATTAGCACTTTCATGCGCAAAATCAAAGTTATCAATGTTCATTCTACTCTCTTGGTTATTGTAAGCCATGCTAATTATACTTATGTGTTTCCTTAGTGTATTCTTTGGCAACTCAAAACCTTAGTTGCTACTCCTCTTAGCCTTTGAAAATAAACACTTAAGTATCTACACCCACGATTCGAAGATTGGTTAATTATAAAGAGTAGTGGGGTGGGTCTAACATAGCAGAATTGCTGAGGGATAGCTTCTTTCGGACTTCTCATGGCTCAATAATGGTAAAGCCGTAGGCAAGTCTAAAAAGACACCCATTATTTTGACCAAAGTTCTCGAGGTGTGCACCACATATCCCACATAGTGGGCTCAACAAAACTGATAATAGATCCTATTCCCACTTACCCTAATATAATTAACAAAATCAACCATTAATAGGCTACTTAAGGACCTCTGTTCTTAAACATGAAAAGAAAAACCAAATGCTCTGATACCAATGTAATGGAAATGGCCTATGAACTTTGAGAATAGCAAAATATAAGAGAATTAGAGTGAGCATTTTTTGTGAGAATATTTTGAGAACATAGAGTGTGAACTTAATTGATGGTAGCAACGTGAACATAGTACTTAATTAACTTGGCATGAACAATATGATGTTCAGCTTTCCAATAGCCAATTTTCCATTTATGCAAAATCAAGCTAATGCCAGTAAATTGATGGATGATCCCATCATGATATGAGTACTAGATTACTAGCCCATAGAAACCTTTTTATATGAGTATAAATACCCAACTATCCACATGCAAGCTGCAAACAAAAAATACATTAGATTATTCTCAAAATGCAAAACAATAAAGCCGCCAACCTAGATGTTGCCACAATTTTCAACTTTGGAGAAGATTGATTTTCCTTTCCCTTGGCCATGGAGCGACCTCACAATATAGAGATAGAAAACTGATACCATACACAAAAATAAACAAGTTTACCAAAGCTTTTGTGTATGACATTCAATTGCTGGAGATCCCTCCATGCATCAAGAATCAAGTGCAACACCTTTGCATTCATACCTTACCACATGTTGTTGACGCTATTGCCAAGAGAGGTATGCGAAGCTGTTAGCAACAAGCTAACACGGACACCATTTCGTGAGTTCTCTTTGTAAAACAATTATTATTTTGATAAATTGGGAATATTATAACTCCTATTTTCTCGGATAAACTTTGTAATTAATGAGCCGGGGCTACAAGCTTCCAGATTGTATCAGCCAGTCATCACCCAGCTTTGACAGAACTCCAAATTATTAGTTTTGACCACCAAAAAAACTTGGCTAAGGTATAAAAGCCAATTTTTGTAAGTTTTTCATAATTTTTTCGGATAAGAAATACATAGCGTGAGCTAACGACGTTCACTCCTCTCCTTCTCGTGCTTCCTACTCCCTCCCCAGCTGTCACATTGCGAATGCGTTTGTTGCATTGCAACCGCATGTAAGAGCTCTACGCATTGACATAAGCCATTCGTCACAGTATTTCGTAGCTTTTGGCGTCGCCGACCCGCATTTAGATGCATTTTGGGTCGAAAACGATTAGGTAAAAAATTCACTGCTGTTAATAATCACAATTTTGAAACTTGACCTAAAGTGCGGTTTGAGACCATACACAGGTGTGCTTAGGTCTTATAAACTTGTCCTAGAAGTTTCGTTACGTTTGGATGTCATTTGATGCTCTAACGGATGTGATTTCCTTGCCGATGAGCGGTTGGCTTTTGGTGATTTCAGTCACTTGAGTGTAGCCCAAGTTAGATGCGAGTTGTTAGTTGTTTTCCGAGCTCTTGTAGCCTCTATGCACTAGTCGAGTCAGCTTCGTCCCATGGTTTGACAAATTAATCGTGGTTCTCGCTAATACTGCAATAAGATAGGATAGTGAGGCTAGACATGCGTCCCACATTTGGCGCCGCTGTCGAGGATCGAAGAGACCTAAACTAGGGAAAAACACGAGTGTCTTGTGTATTTGTCCTTTAACTTCCTCTAGGTTCACATAGAGTTCAAAACTTTCTTTTAGAAACCGCATAGCTTAAGATTATCGCCTTTTGCTGTGTAGATGTAGCTTAGAAGTGATCGTACTTGCTGAGTACCTTTAGTACTGTAGGATTGTAGATTTAGATTAGGATTTGGAGAATGATTGGTAGACGAGACAAGTCTTAAGATCAAGGCTCTGAAAGACATAAAAAACACAAGAAAAATAGTGTTTGTGGACACTTTCCACAACCCCATTGCATGAGAATCTAGAAGTAGGGTAAGTAGGATCCGAGGTGGATTTCAGAAAATTGCTCTCTCTGAAAGAATCAAGTGTGAGTTGTTATTGGAAGTTGCAGAATTTCAGGTCTACGGCTAGAAATAGCTGGAAAAGACTCGAATCCACTCCATCCGATTGAAGAGTAAGCCTAAGAGTTGTCTGAACCAGTGGTGGGTAAGATCAAAGACACTTCGAGGTAAAAATTTCAAGAGTTGGTCAAAACTCAGATTATTTACTTTTTCTTGATATTTTAGGCCAAATTAAGTTTTGACTTGATTCATAGGCTTAAAATAGCTCATATAAAGATTGTCTTTGAGAAAATTGTAAAAAAGTGCTCATTTTAAGCCTAAAGTTAATAATCGCGATTATTAACTTTCTGCTCTAAATTGGCCAAGGTTCATACCATTGACTCATTGCATGTGTACAAACAACTTTTGTAAAGGCCTAAGAGATTTGGATCATTAAACTGACAGAAAACTGGGTAAAAACTAAAGTTTGTACTGACTTTTTGAATTTGAGTATAAATTGGGGGAAAATTTATCCAAACTTGTTGAAATTTGTTCCATAGGCTTATGTTGATGTGATAAACATGTGTACATGCTCATTTGACCAAAAAATTGTAAAAAATTGTTAGAAGTAAATAATCACGATTATCAATATCTGTCCTATTTTTCAACTTTTTTGACCTAGTCAGCATACCACTAGTTTTATCATGTTGTAATAAGCCCACAAACCAAATTTGGTTAGATTTGGACCACTGGAGTGAAAATTGTGACTAAAATTGCAAAGTTAGTCTGCGGACAGATAATTGATGACCATTTGACCAAAAATTGTCCAAACTTAATGAAACTTGGCTAGTGACCTTAACTTAAGGTGCTTAACAGATCTGTGTCAAAGTTGGGGCAAAAACTTGCAAAAATCTAGCTGGAGTAAATAATCACGATTATTTACATTTGCTTCAAAACTTGGTGATTTTGCAAATTTGAGTAGACCACAAGGTCAAGCACATCAAGTAGACCTCACAAATCCATTTTGGTAAAATTTGGATCCCAAACTTAAGCCAGATTCTCAAAATCAGAGTCTGCGGACACCAACAATTGATAAAATTGATCAGATTTTGTCCAAACTTGTTGAAACTTGTGTAGGGACTCTAACAAGTTGTATACTTGCCAAACCTATCAAAAAAGTGCAAAAAACTGATAAAAGTAAATAATCGCGATTATTTACTTCTGCTATCCAGAGACATCATTTTTTACTTTTCAATTTATACAATGTTAGACCAATATAATATAAAGCCACAGGGCAATTTTGGGTTCAATCGGATCAAAATTGGTACAGATACACTCAGTTTCTAGATTGTAGATCAAACCTTTGAATTTTGCTAAAGTCGAATCTGAAAGTCAAATTTTGACTCCCATAGCTCGATTTGAAGTGATACACAAAGACCAATTATAAGAGTTAGCAAAAACTCTACTGTCTTTATAGAAGAATAGCTAACTTGATCAAATTTGTATAGGAATCGGGTTGCAGATGAGAAATTAGTGGCAGAAAGTTGCAATTGAATCGAGTGGAAATTGACGACAAGTCAATCCAAAGGTGAGTACTCTATCCAGGGGCTTCATAAGTCTATATGAACCTTAGATCTGGTCGTGTACTAGGAAATCAAGGCATACTCGGAGGTACCTCCAGTAGAGTATCTACCGAAGAAAGCGTGAATCAAGGCAATTCCTTGCACACAATTCCTGAAGAAGTCTCAGACACTTTTTCAGATTCAACATCCAAAATGTCTTCTTACTCGACTCACTTGGAAACCGGAATGACAGTGCGCTATAAACATATACTATCTTTTGACAAGACTAACCGTCATGGAGCCCAGGTTTACTTGGACCCTAACGAGGAGTATGCTATTCGCATTGATGACCATGGTATTGAGTTCGAAGAAGAGGTTATGACAAACAAACAAGGAAAAATGTACATGGATCGAAACGGAACTCAGTATTTATAGGTTGAAAACCTTGACGTGATAGACAAATGGGGGTTAGAAATAAATACCATAATCCCAGGTATGTCAGCAAAAGAAGAACCACTAACTTTAGAATTCGAGGGATACGATCAAGTAGACTTGAAGCCTTTGAAATGGCTTAGTACGGATAATCCTAGGATCGGAGTCTATTGTTGGGAAGATAGAAACATAAAAGATCTTCTATGGACTTCTCATGCCAAACCAGGACAATTAACGGCCATGAAGATCGTCTATATCTTCAAGATAAAAAATAAGGGATCAAGAGACCTACCAACCTACCTGTTTAGGGATTGTTATAACAACAACTTTGTTATGATGACTCTTGAGGAGGTAGAACAAACCAAATACCAAGGGTATTCCATTTGGGATTGGATATTAAGGCAAGGACCAGAAACAATTCCAAGGGATGAACACCGTGAGAGAACATCTGAGAGTAATGTGAAGAAACCAGAAACCACCTCATCACGTAGAAAATCGGGTGACACTAAGGCTAGGCTAGGGCTACATGAGTCACTATTTCCAACAGACTGGTTTGAAGGACTCGAAACAGGACCAACTCCTAGAAGACCTAGAGTTGAACCAAACAGACGCGTCAGACCAGCTGATTTTTATAAATGGGTCAGAAAATATAGTCGATCAGGAGATCCATACGACCACTTAGCAAGCTTTAAGTAAGTGCTAAGAGCAGAGCGTATATTCGATTTCCATATTCAATTCGAGGGGTTTGGAATGACATTAGAAGGAAAAGCATTGACATGGTTCCAAAACATTCCACCAAGGTCAATCATGGACTTGAACACATTAGCTCAAGGATTTGTAGCTGCTTGTTTCAAAACACGGATTAAACATAATATGGTAGCTCAAATCTACAGCTTTAAACAGAAACATGGTGAGTCTGTTAGGGATTGTGCAACTCAAATGAAATAATACATTGCCAGATGCCCAGAGATGGAGATACCTGTAGAAGAAAAACTTGTATCCTTGTTTCTGGAGGGATTGCTAAACAAAGAACTTCATGCTATACTCTATAGTAAAAAACATACAACCCTAGAAGCGTGCGTGTCTGATGCTATTGACCTAGGAGGCGATTACAAAATTTTCAACAAAGAAGATGCCCCTAAGGATAACCAAAGTGAAAAAACAGCATCCACAAAACCAGCACAAGTGGGAACGGCTGCTGCGGCACCACTCTCAGCCATAGAAGATATGCTAAAAAGGATGAATGACATGATGAACAACATGCAAAAAGCACCTATGAGAGGACCTGGACAAGAGATACCTCCACAGGGACAACCAATTAGGCCACAAAAATGGTGTGCAATTAAGGGTAAATAGACGAACCATGAGACCTACGAGTGCTACTTCAGACCAAAGTATGATGGGAATGTTCAATACGTGTCCATGAGGCCACAAGGACAACCCATGTATAGATATCAGCCTAATATGGCCCAAGCTCAAAGACCACCAATGGGTATGGAAAGACCTCAACCTATGTTGGGACAACAACGTCCATATCTAGGACATAATGGAGTGCCTGTAAAGTACATGCACTCTGAAGGAGTCATGGATGAACAAGCATTAGTGCATGTTACACCCGATGTAGAGCCTAGTCCATCTACAGTGATGGCAGAGGGAGATTGGTATAGTCCACATCCACCACCAATGGAAGAAACCATGACTTATGCTCCACCAGAGTTAGCACAGATGTATTATGTAGCTAATCAAGGTGTTAGACCTCCCATGGGAAGACCCATGATGAAGCCTAGAACAGGAAACTACCATAACTGTGGTGCTGATGACCATTGGAAAAATGAATGTCCAGAGCCTGACAAAAACCTCAAACCAATTGAAGCCTATTGCATACAATGTTGCAAAAAGGGAGGACACTTTCCGGAAGATTGTCCTAAGAATCCTCTGAACAAAGGTAAAACCGTCGTAAACGTAGTCCAGGTGATGCCTAGTAGCTCATCAGAGAGTGAACCGATTGTTCCAATCAAGGTAATCACTAGAGCCCAGGCAAAGAAAAAGAACACTACTCCTCTGATGATTCGGAGAACATGAAAGTTTCTTCTTAAAGAATCAAAAGGAGCAGAAGCAAAAGATATGATATGATATGATATGATATGAGCCTAGAATAGGAAACTGTCATAACTGTGGTGCTAGCCCAGGACAAGTTGAAAGAAATTGGCAGTGAATTCAAAGAAACAATCGTGAAATCTGGAGGATCCATATGGTTGATAAAATTTTTGAGCCTATTAATGTTGCCTTGGAAGCCTACCAAGCAGGACTTAAAGCAGGCCAAAACATGGAAAACAAGTGGAAAAACTATCCATCTCCAGACATGGAAGCAACTAAGCTGGAAGCTTATCAAAATTTGGTAAGAATCACGCAAGAAATGCTGGAAAAACAAAAACCCAAGCTTGAAAGTATTGCAAAACCTAAAGAGCTTGCGGTAAAAGAAGTGAAAACAAAATCCGATGTAGTGGTAGAACCCCACCTTGAAACAAATGAACCAGAGCTTATAGTGCCTGACAGCGAAGATGCCTTAGACAAAATTGCATTCATAGAGAAAGACTGGACAGGATACTTATGGGAGAAAGTGAGAGAGATCAATGATGGGAGCCTAACTCTAAAGTCAGCTCCTATAGAGGAAGTCTGGTTGGTGGATAACCTACCTTCTTATATGAATATGGATGTACAATCCTTGTACGGGGATTGTGGATCGGAAGCTTCAGGAATGTCGAAACCATTGACATTAAAAACATTAACTTCTTACTTGGGAGACAACGAAGATGAATCCATCGTGTGCAAGACCACTCAAGTAAAAAGAGCTAAACAAACCCTAGAAGTAGACAACATTCATTCAATCATGTCTACACCCATCCAATGCACTCTTACCTTGGGAGAACTATTAAAACTCAGACCATACTTGTGGAACGATTTACAGAAAACCCTAGAGAAGGTGGGGATAACAGGGTTAATCTCGAAAATTTGAAAAATGAAATGGAAAACAAAGAGATTCGATCAATTCCCATGAACAAAGTCGGAGAATATTATGAAGGGGAAGAAGGAAACACCACCCTTCCAATGAAATATAATGACATTGAAACCATGGCAATACTTGATAGTGGAGCTGGCATAGCGATACCCACTAAAGCAGTATGGGAATCCTGGGGACAGCCAGCCATTAGACAAACTCGAATGAAATTGCAGTTGGCTAACGAACACATTGAGAGACCATTAGGGCTGCTTGAAAAAGTGATAGTCAATTCCTGTGGAATTGAATATCAACACACTTTTGCCATAGTAGACTTTGGAAAAAAACTCAACTATGAAATCATATTGGGAAGACCTTTCATGCAACAGGTACAGCTTATCCAAGATTGGAAAAAAACTATCTGTACTTGAAGCAGGTGGGATCTATAACAAGAGTCAATCTAAAAGATCACACTTATAGAGATGTCTTGAAAACACCCATCCAGGAGTTTGATTCGGTCTCTTCGGCTGAAACTAAACTCCCATCCTGGTTAAACAAAGACACTCCTATTTGGATGTGCGGAGCTTCAGAAAATGGAAGCTTAAGACGAGAAGAATGTATCCTAGAAAGGGACTGCACAGACGAAGCCTACGTATCGGAACCCTTTCCAGAACATTTATTTGAGCCATTCGAGTGGACTCAAATTTTAGCGACAATGGATGTATGTGTGAATACGTCTATGCCTACTCAATTTTGCAATGAGGATGGCTACGACATAATTCCCATCCAAATGATTTCAATCTCTAACATTGAAAACAAAGATGAGGAACCCAAGGACTTAATGAAAGCTCAACAAGTCTTCTCAAACCTCTATTACGATGCAACTGATGAGTTAGATGAACACTCAGCTACCTCAGAAGATTCGGGTCAGAAAAAGAGCATACGAGAGCAAGAAGACAAAAGTGGTATAGACGAAAGAGAGACACCAAAATTGTGAAAACACAACTTATGCCATCAGTCTCCAGTAAAACACAATTTTTGATACAAATAGATGCTAGTGATTGTGTCAAGGACAAAATAACTGGCAGATATCCTTCAAACAAAAACTCAGAAATGTCTCAGACATCGAGAAAAACAAAGAAGGGGTACTCAAGAAAAATCTCAGGATAAAAAAACACTCATGACCAGAGTCGAGCGGAAAAAGAAATATCAAGAGTTGAAAAAAGCTCTAAAGGAGATATACACAACTGAAATGGAAACCATGGAAGAGGATGGTAAGGATGTAATGCATGTTCCATCCCATTACAAAAAGTATACTCTCCAAGATCGGAAAATCATTATTGAACAACCTGTTAGGGAACTACGGAAACAAGGTGAATCTTACGAAGGGCCTGAAAACGCTAAAAGGGTAGACTTGGTTGAACCAGGAGAAGAGCCTAGATTTGCTTACATTGCGAATGACCTAACAAAAGAAGAAGAAAAGCTTTTGCTGAGCTTGTTAAAGGAATACCAAGATATCTTTGCTTGGTCCTACAAGGATCTCAAGGGCGTTGATCCAGAAATCTGTCAACATACCATACCCATGAGAGATGATGTGAAACCAAGTAGACAGAGACCATACACTTATAACGAAACAATTGCCAGGAAGATCAAAGAAGAGATTGAAAAACTAAAGGAAGCTATATTCATTTAGGAAATTGAGCACACAAATTGGGTGTCTCCAATTGTGGTAGTACCCAAGAAAAATGAAAAATTAGGAGTGTGTGTCAATCTCAAAAAGGTGAATGCAGCTACCATTAGAGACAACTTTCCTCTTCCGATAACTGAGCATGTTTTAGAACGAGTTGCAGCAAAAGAAGCTTACAGCTTCTTAGATGGCTTTTTGGGATACAATCAACTTTTGGTTGACCCCAAAGATCAACATAAAACTACTTTTGCAACAGAATGGGGTATATTTGTCTATCAGGTTATGCCGTTTGGGTTAACTAATGCTCCAGCCACGTTTTAAAGGCTGATGAGCCATGCTTTTAAAGGGTATCTTCGGAAATTCTTAGAAGTATATATGGATGATCTATGTGTACATTCATCAATCCGGGCTGATCATTTTGAACACCTCAAAAAGGTATTCGAAAAATGTAGACTTTGTGGATTTGCTTAAATCCTGAAAAGTGCACATTCATGGGAAGACAAGGAAAAATTCTTGGACATATAGTGTCTAAAAATGACATAGCTACTGATATTGAGAAGATTCATGTCATTGCTCATTAGCCTACACCAACAACAGTCAAGGGGGTACAAGCCTTCATGGGGCATTGTGGATATTACCGACGGTTCATCTACATGTATGCTATAATTGCAAAACCCATGTATAGCTTGATTATGCACTTTGAATGGACCGAGGCATGTGAAGAATCTTTCATGAAGCTTAAGAAAGCTCTCACCTCAGCTTCAATATTGAAAGCACCAGATTGGGATAAGGTATTCCATGTACATGCAGATGCTTCAAATTTTGCTATCGGTTGTGTACTAGCTCAACCAGGAGACGGAAAAATTGACTTTCCTATTCTTATGCTAGCCGACAATTGAACATGGCAGAAAAGAATTACACCTCCATCGAAAGAGAAGGACTAGGAATGATCTATGCCGTTAAAAAGTATAGACATTACCTATTAGCCAACAAGTTTGTGTTCTTTGTGGACCACCAAGCTTTGTTGTATTTGGTCAACAAGCCATGCATCACAGGGAGAATAGTGAGGTGGTTCATCATTCCCCTCGAATTTGATTTCATTGTGGTTGTAAAAAAAGGCACTACACATCAACGAGCAGATCATTTGTCAAGGATTGTTTAAGGGGAATCACCTAAAGGGGTAGATGATGATCTACCAGATGCCTATTTGTTCTCGGTAGAAATGATACCTAGATGGTCGGAAAACATTGTGTCATTAATGACAATAGCTCAAGTGGATTCACAAATACCACTTCTTATCACAATCGGATCAATTGAGCAATCGGCTATGTATCAATTACTAGCTAGAAGGCTATACAAAAGAAATCGGGACGGAATATTGCTTTTATGCATTAACCCTGAAGAAAAAGAACAGTATCTAAGTCAAGCACATGTTACCATAGTAGGACTTCACTTTGCGAAAGAGCAAACTATGCGACGAATCTTGAGACTTGGAGTATTTTGGCCGACTATGAGGAGAGATGTTAGATCTTTTGTAAAGGATTGCCCTCAATGCCAAAAACAGACACCCATATCTCATGTAACATTGTTTCAAATTTTACCTATTTCTAAGTGGAGTAATTATCTGGTTACTTACTTATCGAGCCGAAAATTTCCCGAGGATATGAGTAAACGCCGACAAAGAGCAATTGAAACTGAAGCAAAATATTATGCTCTTATTGGGAACCAATTGCATCGGAGAGGTAAAGATCAACATTTGCATCTTTGTGCAAGTGAAAACGAGTATATTCCGATTATAGAACAAGCACATGCTGGATTAGCTAGAGATCACTTTTCTAGCGAGACCACCGCAAGAGCAATCTTGATGGCAGGCATATGGTGGCCAACACTTTTTGCAGATGCCAAAGAATATGTTCGAAGATGTGATGCTTGTCAATGACCAAAAATGCCAACATGAGTAGATACCATGCCCTTAAGACCAATGATGGGGGCTAGAGCTTTCGCAAAAAGGGGTATAGATTTTGTTGGACCAATACACCCACCTGCTTATAGAATCCAAGCTCAATATATCATTGTAGCTACGGACTATTTGACCAAGTGGGCCAAGAGGCTAAAGCAACTCAAAAGAATGATGCCAGAATCACTGCTGCATTCTTATATGAGTATGTATTCACGAGATATGGACTGCCAATAGAGATTGTTAGTGATCGGGGAACTCCTTTCCTCAATGAGGTAATAGAGTATTTGCTTAATGCGTTATGGTCATCCATAACAAATCAGCTCCCTATCACCTACAAGCAAACGGACAAGCTGAGCATACGAATAAACTTCTTAGCTCGATGCTGACTAAAGTGGTTAGTTTAGGAAGGACAGACTCGGAAATGAATCTCCATGCTGCTCTATGGGTGTAAATGCTACACCCTTTAACCTTGTTTATGGTCTTGATGCCAGACTGCCAATAGAATTACTATTGCCGACATTAAGGGTAGCACAGAATCTTGAGTGGTCTGGACATGAATTGTCAAAAATACTTGACGATTTGGAAAAGCTAGACGAGCAAAGGCTAACTGCTGTAGCTCATATCTATGCACAAAAGGGGAAACAAAAACAGTTTTTTGATTCCCACTTAATCACAAAGATCTTCAAAAAAGGGGACTTAGTTCTAGTCTATTCCCTTAAACAACACATTCCCAAGTTTAAGAAAAAGGGAAATGGACCATTTATCATTGAAAATGTATCTCCAAGTGGAGCAATAAAATTGTCTGCCCTAGATGGTGAACCAATGGCTAATTGGATTAGTGGATGTCTTTTAAAGAAATACAATTTGCCATTAACCAATGAATTGCTAGAGAGAATGCATGCAGCCAAACAAAGGAAGATCAAACGACAGCAGGTTATTGATGAAGCCCAAGAGGAAGCTAGGCTTCGGATACTCAAGCGAAAAGCTGCTCTCAAGAATCAACAAATACCGATTCCCATAAACACTTTGGAAATAGATGATCGACAATGGGAATTACCTAAAGACGTAGTTTCAACAGATGATGACTGGTTAGATGGAATGGATCTGCACATCAAAGTACAGCTCAAAAATCATAGCACCAATGCTTTGGTCGACACAAGAGCTAGAGTGAATGCAGTCAGTTATTCCACATACAAGAAGGCAACAAGTCAAGCATTGACGGCAAGAATAGCGACAATCAAAGGATGCAACAAGAATCCAACTTCAACATTGGGTGTAGTCAACTTGAACGTGATAGTACATGCATGGTGTAAAGAATGAGGATGTAAGAGAGCTACACAAGACAAGCACAAAGCACACAGAGATGGAAAGCTTCTTCTTCTTCTTCACAGAAAAGAGAGTACAAAATGACTAAGTGCTAAAGCTGAAAAGTAGCACATATGTACATGCGGTCACTAAGTGTGAACTCGCTAGAAGCGTACTAGGATGGCACTATAAGTGTAGTCCAACTGTAGAATCACTGGCAGAGATCCTCCATGTCGATCACCTAACGCGCCAGTGAGTAAATGCCGTAAGCGGCCAAGACCCGTAGTGGATGCCAGCTCAAGGTGTAGAGCTCGACATCTCAACACTCCCCCTCAAGCTCTGCATGTCGCAGAGTCCAAGCATTGTCCGAAAACGTCGAAGCTTCTCAGCTCCGAGGGCCTTGGTAAAGATATCCGCTATCTGTTCCTCTGTGCTGATGTAGACCAAGTCGATGTCGCCCGCCAACACTCGCTCTCGAACGTAGTGGTAATGGACCTCTATGTGTTTGGTCCTGGCATGGAACACTAGGTTCCTAGCCAACTGCATGCTGCTGAGGTTGTCACAATGGATGAAAATATGCTGGTCCACCTGCACTCCCAAGTCCTCAAGTAATGTGCGTAGCCAAGCTACCTCGCATGCCGCAACTGCTGCACCTCTGTACTCGGCCTCTGTGCTCGATAAAGCAATCGTAGGCTGCTTTTTGCTGCTCCAAGTAACAGCAACACTCCCAAAAGAGAACATGAAGCCACTCGTAGATCTCCTATCAACAATGCTACCTGCCTAATCTACATTTGTATACCCATACAATGCTAATGGTGCATCTGTTGCATAGAACAATGCGTAGTCAAGAGTACCTTGCACATACCTAAGTGTGCGTCGTACTCCATCCAAATGTGGCTTCCTCGGAAGCTGCATGAACTGACTCTCCAAGCCTACTGTGTAGCTCAAGTCTGGCCTCGTGATAGTCAAGTAGATTAGACTACCCACAATCTTCCTGTACATGTTGACATCCTCAACAACATCACCCTTCTCTGCACTCAGCTTTGCATTCACATCCAAGGGAATAAAAATTGGCTTACAATCAGCCATACCATACTTTGACAAAATGTCCAAAGCATACTGTCTTTGTGATAGCCATACACCCTCTGGAGTCCTGATCACCTCAATGCCAAGAAAGTAGTGCAACTCGCCTAAATCTTTCATTTCAAACTCCTGTTTGAGAAGACCCTTCACATGGTCAATCTCCATAGCATTGTCACCAACAATAATAAGGTCATCTACATATATGGTAATGACCACAATCCCCACATCACTCTCACATACATAGAGTGAATGATCAGCATGAGCTCTCCTAAAACCAATACTGACAAGATACTTGGCAATCCTGTCATACCATGCTCTAGAGCCCTGCTTCAAACCATACAAAGCTTTGAGAAGTCTGCATACATAATCTGGGTAACCTGGATCGACATAACCAGGTGGCTGATCCATATACACTTCCTCTTGCAACTCACCATTCAAGAAGGCATTCTTTACATCCATTTGATGCATAATCCATCCTCTAGATGCAGCCACTGCTATGACAGCTCTCACAGTCGTCATCTTTGCCACTGGAGCAAAGGTCTCCTCATAGTCTATGCCATACGTCTGTGCATAACCCTTTGCGACCAGCCTTGCCTTGTGACGCTCAATGTTACCATCAGCCTTATGCTTGGTTTTATACACCCATTTACAGCCAATAGCTTTCTTGCCACTTGGCAATGGCACCAACTCCCATGTGTCATTTGCTTCCAATGCAACCATCTCTTCATTCATTGCATCATCCCAATACACATTTCCAACTGCATCCTCAAAACATGTGGGCTCCACATCCTGTATTACCTTAGCCATGTAGGCTTGGTGATGCGCTAGATACCCATCATAAGTCAATTTCTGAACTGGATTTTTGACTCTATTAGATCTGCGCGGTTCTGGGTCACTCCTTTGCCCTCTAGCATCTTCTTGTACTTTCCTTACACCAGGTGTCCTGATAGCAAGAATTCCAAATTCCTCATCAAGACTTTGTTCAGAACCATCTGAATCCATGTCTACATGTGAAAAACCTGATGATGCATCAGCCATAAAGGGAGGTTCATCAACCTTTTCCTTTCCTTTTCGTGATACATTCCCTGTACCTGTTGGTGGAGTAACCTGCGTACCATTCCATGGTTTCTCAACAGAGCCATGAGAAGAAGACTCTTGTGGTCCACTCAAAACCTGTGACTGTGGCCGCACATTTTGTACAACCACATCATCTTTTACATCAGCCCCAATAGTGCCATGTGCATTACTGTACCAGCTGCTCATCTCATCAAAGACTACATCTCTGCTCACTCGTAATTCTCGTGTAGTAGGATTGTAGCACCTGTACCCCTTTTGTTCAAGGAAATATCCCACAAGAATACATTTCTCTGCTTTAGGATCCAATTTCCTATGCAACTCATCTGGTACATGCACGTAAGCTATGCAGCCAAACACTTTCAAGTGTGCCAAATCAGGCTTTGTACCTGTAAACTTTTCCTCAGGTGTTACATCATGCACCGCAGCTGTAGGTGTCCTGTTCATAATGTGCACAGCTGTATTTACGGCTTCAGCCCAGAAATGATGAGGCATGTTCTTCTCATTCATCAATGCACGTGCAACCTCTGCAATGTGCCTGTTTTTCCTTTCTGCGATTCCATTCTGTTGTGGAGTATATCTGCATGTAAACTGCCTGCGTATACCATGCATTCGCAGAAAATCTAAAAAATCATTGAAGAAGTACTCTCCCCCTCCATCTGACCTCAATGTCTTGATTTGCATATCTGTCTCCTTCTCAATCATGACTTTGAAGTCTTGAAAGTGACCAAACACTTCACTTTTGTTACGCATGAAGTAGACCCATACTTTCCTTGTATGGTCATCAATGAAAGAGACATAATACCTGCAACCATGTATACTTGCAGTATCGGTTGGACCCCAAACATCTGTGTGCACCACCTCAAGTGGCTTTTTACATACATTGCGCTCATGTGGAAATGAGCCCTTTGACTGTTTTCCAAACTGGCATGCTGCACACACTTTATGCATACCATCCACCTTGAATTTGGGCAAACCTTTTACAATCTGTTTTGATTGCATGGTGCACAATCTCTGCTCATTGACATGGCCAATGCGTTTGTGCCAAATGTCAACATCAGCCACAAAACCTGTGCCCTGTGCAAATAATGCAGCTTTTATCTCAGGCATGTCTACATTCAGCGTAAACATTCTTCCCACACATTTGCCCTCTGTGATAAGCTTACAGCCATTCTGGAAATCTTCTACATAACAACCATTTGGATTGAAGCGAACGTGCAAACCCTGCTCAACCATTTGTCCAACAGAAACAAGATTCTTTGTAATGTTTGGGACATGAAGTACTTCTACTAAGTACTTTGATTTCCCACTCTTCGTATTTAGAGGTATGTCCCCTATATGAGCAATGGGGTGAGCTGTGTCATCTCCTGTCTGCACATAGCCTGACACATCTGGTTTGCGCATATCTCTAAACCACTCTCCACAAGACGTCATGTGATTAGAGGCACCTGAATCCACATACCAAACATCATCTTGGGTGGAATTCTTTGCAGTCATTGTATTCATTACATGCTGCATAACAAACATGCGCTCGTTTTTGCTGTCATCTGCATCTCTGCTAGTAGATGCATAGTTGCCATGTTCTCTCTTTCCACTTGCTTTTCCCTTTGGACAGTCACGTGACATGTGACCTCTTTCACCACAAGTCCAACATTCTCTGCTATCTGGAGTATGTTGCTGCCTGCTTGATCCTGCACCACGACCTCTTTGACTCCCCCTGCCTTGAGACTGGTTTCCCCTGCCGCCTGTATTGTTTTGATTTGATTGACCTTTCAGAAATTGGCCCCTGCAACCCCTTGGGTCTCGACCACGACCTCTACCTCTACCTCTGTTGGAGTTAGAATAGAAGGCCTGTTCAGAATTATTTCTGCCATGAGAAGAAGATGTGTCAAGGTTCTTCTCCTCAAGAATAAGCATAGAAATCAAATCTTGGAACATGGGGATGTCGTCTCTTGTATTCATGGAAGACCTAAAATGTACATACTCATCTCCTAGACCATCCAAGCATGCACGGACAATGTCATCGTCTTCCACTGAGACTTTAATAGATCCAAGAGCCTCAATGATACTCTTGATCTTCAAGGCATAATCATTGATTGAGAGGTTGTTCCTCTTGACCTGATTTAGCTCCGACTTTAGTTGAAGCTTCCTGGCCTTGGTGTTCACCTCGAACACTCTGCCTAAGTTTCTCCATGCAATGGCGGGGGTTTCAGCATCCTGTAGATAGCCCATCATGCCATCTATGATGCTCATAGAAAGCCAATACAGCACTTTGCTCTGGCCTTGTTGCCAGTCCCTCAAAGCTTTCCTTTGTTCTGCTATAGCTTTTGCCTCGGGAATCTCTGGTTCCTTTTCATTGTCTCCTTCTACATAGTCCCAATAACCTTTTCCTTTTAGGAAATTTGTTATTCTGAACTTCCATGCAGGGTAGTTATTTTTCTCAAGCTTCTCAGTAACAATCTGACTGAAACCGTCAGACATCTTGAAGCACTAAGACAAAATAGCTGCAATCTGCAAAAACCTGCAAATCTGCTAAACCTGCTATCGTGGTACATGTAACGCTTTCTACACTCAATGAGTGTCCACAATCAAGCGTACATACAACCACTGTACTTGTACAGTAAATCTCTGTATACTGCACTTTGGAGACCTGTTCAGAAACTCCAAACGAAGGGATTGTGATGCTCTTGCTCTCTTAGCCTCTCTTGCCTGCACCAGGGTCTGATACCATGTAAAGAATGAGGATGCAAGAGAGCTACACAAGACAAGCACAAAGCACACAGAGATGGAAAGCTTCTTCTTCTTCTTCACAGAAAAGAGAGTACAAAATGACTAAGTGCTAAAGCTGAAAAGTAGCACATATGTACATGCGGTCACTAAGTGTGAACTCGCTAGAAGCGTACTAGGCTGGCACTATAAGTGTAGTCCAACTGTAGAATCACTGGCAGAGATCCTCCATGTCGGTCACCCAACGCGCCAGTGAATAAATGTCGTAAGCGGCCAAGACCCGTAGTGGATGCCAGCTCAAGGTGTAGAGCTCGACATCTCAACACATGGATGTTCATGTCCTCATCAGTTTGTATGCTTACGAGATGAACACATGAATGAGACGATAATTCTTGGAATTCCCTGGATGCGTACATACAAAGCAGTACCAGATTGGGATACGAATCAACTAAAGCTATCACCTAAAGGAGGGCAACTCATTGTTCCGATTGCACCAAGCAAGGAGGAATGGAAAAGAAGCAATAAGAAGACCAATCCACAAAGTCAATCTTCTCCATCCCCTCGACAATCAAATGCTACATATAGCATGCAAGGAGTCAGGCAAATTTGGGTACCAAAAGCAAAGCTTAAAGATAAGCCGATTCAGATCTGGGTGCCTAAAACTTCACCGACAAACAAAAGAAGGTTCCAAGGGTTCAAAAACAGAGATGCGCACCTCCGAGCAAGGAACCTAACATGAATGATTTGGAAGAAAAATGAACACTTATCTTCTCCACAAACTGCAAAACCAATCAAGCAATGGCGAGTTAAGTCTCAACAGACTCCACCACACCATGCAGCACCACGCCGACCAAATTACCAATGGCGAGAAAAAGATCGACAATAGTCAAAAGTGCTACCAATAGCTCAAGCAATCAGTGTGCTAAAGCACCTTGATGGTACAATCAAACAGAGAGCACACAAGCTATAAAATTTGCTCTTTGGAAGACATCAGTAGCGAACCTCGACATCGAAAACCCTTGAGTTAATTACTCAAGACCCACCTCTTGCACAACATATTGGTTTGACTTGCATTGATCTTCATATCATGGTAGAGCCAACCAGGGCTATGCATAGACACTGTTTTTCAACCCATGCACACAGTCGTCCAGGAGTACGCCATCTAGGAGGGGTGGAAGGGCACTAAGTACTAAGTAATTAAGGGCAATGTTTGAAGAGGGAGGAAAAAGTTATATATTAACGTGTGATTTTTTGCAAAATTACCTAATAATGCCCTTATAATTTATCATCAAGGGAAAATTCACTGATAATATCTTCCCGATGAGTGTAAATAGTGTATATACTGTCAGAAAATCATCAAAAATAGTCAATTTTTGGGTATTTTTCATCATTTTTGTTGATAATGAGGCTTAAAAATGGAGAAATCCAACCAAAAAAAAAAAAGAAAACTGTGTTTTTCAAGGGATTTTCTTAATTATTGGATTTTTACTTTACTTTTTTAGAGCATTTTGCCATTTTCTTTGATTTTTTTCAAATAAACATGTCAAAATTAATAATAAATAGCAGGGAAGCTCAGATGAAAAAATGGAAGACACGATGGTGATAAAACAGACAAGGTGGACAAGCACAAAAATTTTCAATAAAATTAGAAGTTGGAAGCGAGAAGCCTAATTAGGCGGCCACGTGCAGAATGAGCTACAGGAATCCGATCAAGAAAATTTTTGAGTCTAACATAGATTGCATGGCCTAATAGGACTAATGGGAGAATCTGGGGAAATTTGGTTCGGGAAGTCCAGGTATAGATATCCAATGTAGGCTAAAACCACCTCATTTCCACTTGGAGCCTTTGCAGAGAGAGATTTCGGCCTCTTTCGCGCGACTTTTTCAGAGCCCACAGTTGACCATTTTGAGCGCCGTCTCACACGAGACATGAGGGGTAAGTTCTTTACTCGACAACGATCCATTTTGTACGGCTTGTAGCTAGTCTAAAGCCCTATTAAAAACCCTAGAAATCGAGCAGTGCACGAAGATCTATGACCTAAAACTGACCATAGCGGCCTGCCAGCTTGACAAATTGGATGAGATTTGAACCATAGCATGCCCTAATATAATAGAACCTTTCTTTACCATCAGATGACCATTCGACTGGGGTCAAGGGAGTCCCCAATAGAAAAGTTAGGTTTTTGGCAAATGCTAGAATTCCGACCTGACTCCACAAATGGCTTGCTAATGAGGTCCATATATCATATATATGATTGGTTTGGTTAAATCCATCAAGCAAAGCCCTCGAAAATCAGAAAACGGCTCGAAGGTTACAAAACGTCAAATTCGACATACGAGGTCAAACTGACTCCAAATGAGCCAGAATTGGATAGGTTGCTTCACGACTATGTTACGAACAAGTCTAAAGCCTCAAAAGTGACTAACCAATCCAACAGACAAAGTAATCACAAAAAACGGTGATTTCAGAGTCGACAGAGCACAAAGTGATGCCGGCATGACCAAACTTGAACAAAATCAATTTAGGACTTGTATTAGGTGTATGAAACATGTCTAGGACAGAATTTGTAGGTTTTGCAAAGTTTTTGTCACTATTGTAAATAATCGCGATTATTTACTTTTGCATCAGTTTTGCTTGGAAATTGTCAAATGACCTCACCTATCATGTGTACACACCTATTACATGCCAAAAATCAAGTATGAGCCAAAATGACCACCCATTACTTGTAAAATTGCCAAAAAAACGCAAAGAAGTCTTTGCAAGCCAAAATTGGGGTTATAAACAACTTTTCTTGATCCAAATCACCTCATATCTCATACCCAAGGTCTATACCATGCCTAGAATTTTTTTGTACCAAAAAATGTCAATTTTGGAAGAAAAGTTAATAATCGCGATTATTTACTTTCTGGTCAAAATTGGGGACTTTGGATATTTTGTCATCATACATCCAAAGTACATGATGTGTTAAGCCCACTAGCCAATTTTGAATCAATATGGAGTTCAAAATCTCAAATTTCCTTTATATCTACTGTTTCAGAGACCTAAAGCCAAAATCCGGTACCATTTTCACCCTGTGCATCCAAATGAGCCCATATTTCACTCAGAGCATGTATTTGGTATATACTTCAAGCCTATAATGCCAAGTTTGCAAAAAGTTGGAAATTTTCCGTAGCTGTAAATAATCGCGATTATTTACTTTGGTTGCAAATTTTTGTTTTGACCATACAGTTTTGTTCCTTGCATGATTTTATGCATCTTTGCTTGTTCAAAAATTGATCTGAGGCAATTTGGACCAAATTGTCAGCATTTCAATCTAAAACGACAATCCAGAGAAAAATTCGACAAATCTGCTAACTTTGCACTCTATTCACTGAACAAGAGCAATGCAAGCAGCGGAGAGGGCCAAGAAGAAGCTAAACCAAAAAGAGAAACTACAAGAACTACCCGCGTACCAACTGGACCCCGAATCAGTCAAAGCGATAAAGGCATCCTACCTTTCTAGAGAACAGCTGGAAGAGCACCATGGTCACTACGGTCTTCACTGGCAGGTTCAAGAGTGAAGAGGGGCATCAGGTGGAGTTGCAACTCCTGCCCAAAGAAGTCTATGATGTAGCTGCCAAGCCAGAGACAAAAGAGGCTAACCACAGGTTGGTGGGGCTCAGACATTTCTATGAACAAGAGCCTTGCGGAGTGGACTTTCAGAAAGCTTACGAGCTTCTATCCACCATCAAAGAAGATGAAACCGCACAGATATTAGACACCCAGGGGAACAAGGTCGAGGTAGTGATCACAAAAGAAATAGTGGCAGAGGCACTCAGACTGCCCACTGAAAGAATGACCATGCGGGCAAGAGACAGGAAAATTGTGGGCACATTTACCAAAGAGACAGCTGCGACTACATTCATCGATCTTATCCACAAACACGTGTAAGAGCCAGCCCGTTTGTACCATCAACACTTCCATTTTCTGGCAAAAAGGCCACCAAGGTACACTACACCAAATCACGCCGTGGCCACCACCTTCACTCACGTTCTCAAGTCGACGACAAGGCAACCAGTGGACCACGCGCAGTATGTCTTGAAAACCTTGAAGGGCACCAAGAAGGAAGGCAAAATCACATACTTGGGTGCACCAGAGGTGTTGACTAGAATAGCGTATCATGTCATCGGCATGGCCGGCAACCTACGCCTGCCCCTGATCAGAACACATGGATCTTGGCAGCACAACCCTCTCCATGAGCTACAAGGTCAGGTAAAAGATCACATAAATCAGATGATGAGTCAGTTGATAGCTCGCCAGAATGGCACAACAACGAGAGCTCTGACAACGAAGAAAAGAGAGCTCGGAGAGAAGAGATGAAAAGGAAAGCTGTGGCCGCACACCAAGAGGAGCCAACTAAAAAACAAGCGCATTTTGAAAGAGAAAAACAAGCGTACCAGCGTAGCAGGCAAGCACAAGGCAAGGACCTAGAAAAATGGGTACCCACAGGACTGAAAGTACATCGAACAAAGCATCATACAAGAAAGGAGGCGGATGATCCAACAGAGCATTTAGAAAGAATCTACCAAGAGGTTGAAGCCCTAAAGCTGAAAGAGGCAGAAGAAGCTGCAAAGAAAGCCAAGGAAGCAGAAGACCAAAGGCAAGCCAAGGAGACGGCTGGCCAAGAGCAAAGTCATGGATCTCCCCGACCCACCTCACCACCTCCAGAACAACAAGACCATACCATGCCTAATCCACCACCATCACCAGCAGGCAAAGATACAAATGAAGAAGCAGAGCCCGAAAAAAACAAAGATTCTATGTCCACCCAACAAACAGAATCTACACAAGAAATTGATCACCCCGACAGACAAAAAGAAAAAGAAGATGAGCCGGAACAAGAGAAAGCAGCTGAAGAGACTCAAAAGCCAGCCGAGGAACGAGCAAGTAGATCTGAAAAAGAGACTGATAAAGAAGAAGATGCGGGAAAAGCGTCTAGCACTGCACATGAGACGGAGCCCGAGCCCGAAAAAAAAGCAAGGCTGGCACCTGAGGAAACAACAAGGGTTGAGACAACACCCTCCACTTCAACTCAGCCAAAAACTGCAGAGGCATCAAAGCCTCAGGATGGCCAAGAAGAAGACCGACCATTTACCTCCACACAAGAACCACCAGCAGCTACGATGCAATAAGAAGCAACACATGAGGTTGCAAGCACATCCCAGCTGGCATGACAGGAGGAGTGGCAGACAAATGATGAAGTAATAATACAGGTCAATGAATATGCACGTCAGATGCAGGAAATGACGTAGAGACTCCGTTCAGCAGCTTTAAACCGCAGCACAAAGGCCAAGGAACTGGAAATGGTGATCGACGCTCTTCAAGGAGAGCTAGAAGACAGAATGACTATCATCACTGATCTCCAAAGGCAGGTGCAAGAGCTGAAGGCACAAGCGGAATAGCATCAGATAGCCATAGATAAACAACAAAAAGAAATGGAGGCGTTAGGTGATTTACTCACCAAATTACCTGATGCCTGCAAAGCAAAAGACGAGCAGCTGACAGAAGTTACAAATGAAATTCTTATGACCTCTTTGTCAGCTCAGAAAATTCAGGTGCAGCTAGATGTTTCCAATGCTTCTCTAAAATATTCTGAACAGAGAATCAATGATAATGCCATTTTCTTACGGCAAATCAGAGAAAATCCAGCCGTGGCCTCGATCAAAGGAACTGATGAAGTGTACAAGGCACTTGAAAATAAAAACAAGGACTCAGAATAAAATTGAAGTTAGATCAATCACAGCGCAGGGACCTGGCACTGATGAGGGTTCAGAGAGAGGAGGAGCTTCTAAAGGAGATAGCAAAGCTCAAGCGGATAAATCAACTCCTCAAATATGGAAAATGAGACATGCAGGAAGAGGCAGGCACTTCAGAGCCGCCACAAATAGCATACCCTCGGTCTCATTTGCTGAGTTTGAGACGCAGTCCATAGCAGAACCGAGTGGTGATGAAGATTTTTAGGTTCACATCACAGATGCAGACACAATGCCAATGGTCAAGTTGTCAAAAGCTGAAGAAGATGCACTGAAGGAGAAGATCACCCTAGAGGTGGATGAGCAATGGAAAGCAGCTATGGATTAGGAGTTGAGAGTTTTATACTCTGTTAACGTCACTCAACTCACTCCCAATCAGATCAACGCTCAATGGCACCAACAATCCCTGCCGTACCCTCTCATCAAAGTAGAACTATTACAGGTGAAGAAAAGGCTGTACAAGGATATGCAAGAGGATGGCGCAAATAAAGACCACCCAAAGTGGAGGTTAAGCTGGCTAAACAAGAATCCGAGATACTTGATTCTGTTCACAAGAGCACCTGCAGCCCTACAAAGAGATCCAACATTCTGTCTTGTACCCAGAGTAAGGACATGGCAAGCGCATGAAGCACTGCAAAAGAAGAGGCCAACTTGGCTCAACTTCCCCAGGCTGCCAGCTCCAGAGAGAGGCCAAGCGACGGAGGAATACATGATGAAAACCCTAACGGGCACCATGTCTTTCTTCAAGAGCCTGCCAGATCTCTCCTGTGCAATGTTATATAAGATCTATAGGATGCTACTCACATGTATACAAGTTTTTAATGAGCCTGAGCAAACAGGAGCCCCATGGCTATTATTCTTGGAAGGAAACAAAGGCTTATGCTACGATCTGAGTGGACAACCTTCAGAAGAAATCCTTTATGGATTCTATGCCAGATGCATGTTCCTGCCCTCAAATGATATGCTAGCCTTTGAAGAAGCATTCTACACTGAATTCTTCACCTGGCGAATGAAGATATTTGCACCGGTGATAAGCAACCTAACATCCAGGTTTGTAGGCTACTCAGCGATGGAGCTGAAGAATCAAGTCATCATGCAATTTCTGCAAGTGCCTGACAAAGAACGAAGAATCAGATACCAGAAGGCATTGGGCGTGCTAAAAGACCGCCTCGCCAGCCGTCCACTCGAAGACTACTTCAACCCATAAAGCTGTGTCAAGGGACGACACAGGCAAGGAGGGGGGGAATGTTAGCAGCAAGCTAACACGGACAACATTTTTCGGAATTCTCTTTGTAAAACAATTATTATTTTGATGAATTGGGAATATTGTAAGTCCTATTTTCTCGGATAAACTTTGTAATTAATGAGCCGGGGCTACAAGCTTCCAGATTGTATCAGCCAGTCATCACCCAGCTTTGGTAGAACTCGAGATTATTAGTTTTGACCATCCAAAAAACCTTGGCTAAGGTATAAAAGCCAATTTTTGTAAGTTTTTTGGATAAGAAATACACAGCGTGAGCTGACGGTGCTCACTCCTGTCCTTCTCGCGCTTCCTACTCCCTCCCCGGTTGTCACATTGCGAATGTGTTTGTTGCATTGCAACCGTAGTAAGAGCTCTACGCATTGACGTAAGCCATTTATAGTATTTTGTAGCTTTTGGCATCGCCGACCCGCGGCCTAATTTCATCATAACTAAATTTACATTTTTAAATAAAAAACTAAGCATAGGCAGGGTATTGGGGCATCATTGTTAAGCATTTAGATGCATTCTGGGTCGAAAACGACTAGGTCAAAAATCCACTGATGTTAATAATCGCGATTTTGGAACTTGACCTAAAGTGGGGTTTGAGACCATAGGCATGTGTGCTTAGGTCTTATAAATTTGTCCTAGAAGTTTCGTTACGTTTGGATGTCATTTGATGCTGTAACGGATGTGATTTGCTTGCCGATGAGCGATTGGATTTTGGTGATTTCAGTCACTTGAGTGTTGCCTGAGTTAGATGCGAGTTGTTAGCTATTTTCGGAGAGATTGACAACCTCTTCTAGCCTCTATGCGCTAGTCGAGTCAGCTTCGTCCCATGGTTTGACAAATTAATCATGGTTCTTGCTAATAGTGCAATAAGATAGGATGGTGAGGTTAGACATCCGTCCCACAGAAGATCTTCCACTTTTGAGACTTTATGAATTGTACTGCAGCTTGCCATACCTTGGTTATCCTAGCACCAAAAAAATCCAATGCCATTTCTACTCAATGCCCTCTCCCCTCAACCCTTTATTTATAGTCCCACAACGTACTAGTTTGGCTAAACAAAATTTGTTCGTTAAACCATCAAATACAATCGTGATGAATCCCAATTAAAAAGTGTGATTTTTAACAACATTTGAGTTAGTACTAACCAATTCTCATGGTCTCTTCAATCTCGTGTTATCCCTCATTACTTAATAGTTCTAAGAAGGAGAAGAAAAAGAGAGAATCAACCTCTATACTTATAGCCCCATGTAGACAATCCACATCAGTAGATTAATCAAGCAATTATGATACTTCGCTTCTTTCGTATGATGGCAGCTTGGTAGTCTGAGCGAGCTATGTACCAAGGAATTGTTGTTCATAGAACGATAAAAAGACATTCCTCGGCATTCCCATGAGTGGATTTATGAGCCCTTGCTAACGAGCATATACAATATGTATTACTATCTTGAAGCCGTGGGATGGCCCTTGCTAACGAGCATATACAATATGTATTACTATCTTGAAGCCGTATTTTTCCATCATATCATGCTTATTTTACTATATTCATGTTGATTTCCACTAACTTTTAACTAATTTCACTAACCTAACCACTAATTTTCTAGGTGTAATGTTTGTTTAATTCCTAATTAGAAGATGATTCATCTCCCTAATTAAGTTTTTTGTATCAATTTATGCCTAATCTTATGATTTAAGTGATAAAAATTTTAACCTACATTGGTCAATTTTTGGAACCGATTTGGTGGTGCACACATTTGTGTGTGCAATGATGTGTCTTTGAGTGGAGCAAGGAATGGCTTGGAATGTGCTAAAAATGTAAGTGTACTACCTTGCTCAATTGAATTTTAGATTGGTTCATGTGGCTTCAATGTGTGCTAATCATTTGCTAAAATTAGGTGTGTAAATCAAGTAACCTATAGTTTGTGCCTAATTTGACTGAATTTAAGTGAGATTGATGGTCAATTTTGATTGTTGAATCATGTGTATGATCAAAGATCATCAAATTGAAACAAAATGGACAGGAAATTAAAGGACTTTGTATGATTTATTGGTTGTGTATGCACATTGTTAAATGTTTTTTCAGCAGAATTCTGATTGGATTTGGATGCCAAAATGACATGCTTTCTATGATTGGATTTAGATCCCAAAATGACATGCTTTCTATGATTAGTGATCATTGAACTGATTTTTTTGCATTAATGTGTGATGAGCAAGCGATCAAAAGAAGACACTAGGTTTGCATTGTAGTAATCATGAGTCCAAGATTGCCCTAAAATGCTCAAATAGATTATGATTTGGGTGTAGCATATGATTGCCTAATTTGTGTACATTATGTTCTCAATTTTTGAGCAATTATGAAATGAAAAAAATAGAATTTGAACCTCTCAAAAAATCGTGAGCACTTTTTTGCATTCAAAGAAAGAAAATAGGGTAGCAAGGAGTGTGCATGGAGAGTGATTTCGATGTTTCTTGTTTTAAAATCCATGTTCTTTGTGAGAAACATCTCTTAACGAGAAATCCTTTAAAATAGAAAATAAGAACTCAAAAGGGGGAAAAAATGTTATCACTCATTGCTACATTCTAGTGATCTTGTTAGGGACACACTTACACTCACACGCCCAATTGGGGTGCTTGGCAATAACATTCATAATAGTCTCATACAACAAGTTGCGACTCTGTCTGCCCACCTTGGGTAGAGCTGGCCGCATTGTCCTTGCTCCATGATGCCAACCCGTTTTTGTTGCACCTACCCCATCTACCTTGGATTCGCCATCATCGATGCCCATTATGCACACTATTGGACCCTATAATAAGTCTATTTGTTGGTAGTTGCCCTTGCCATTGAATCAATACAAACAACCCCTTGTTGCCTATGACCCATGCCATAGGACACACCCATACCCACCATCACACACACACACACACACACACACACACACACACACACACACACACACACACACACACACACACACACACACACACACACACACACACACACACACACACACACACACACACACACACGCGACAGTTTAGCACGCATTTATTCAAGCTCTTGGAGACTTGGAAACTTGGTGCTCATCTTTGGTGACCTACCACAACCGGCTTGCTCACATGCTTTGGCCCTGCTTTGGTCGTGCACATACACCAACTCTTTGTCCTACTTTGGTCCTGCAGATAGACAAAATCTTTGTCCTACTTCAAGGGTAGTCATTGCATTCATTTACATGTCTACTCTGTGTGTGTGTGTGTGTGTGTGTGTGTGTGTGTGTTTTAGTTATCTACATATATTACCCATAGATGAACATACATGTGTTCAAAGACCAAGGTACCCAGATAAATACAAGGTTTAACAATGAATATCATCAGGTTGGTACAAGTCACCATCCAAAAGGTAGAAATTCCTTTACAAACTGCGAACCAGTAGCTAATCCTCCAAAACATAAAGCAACCAAAAAGCTGAACCAAAGAGAGTAGCCCTCACCTGCACCCATAGAAACAACATAACATTTTGTTAGCATTGGCTATGTATGCAGGTGATGCATGGGCATCCTAGTTGTTATCCATGTCACTAAACAATGAATTTAAAAAAACATTGTTCGTCAGTTACAACTTCATAAAAAGCTTCAATAGCCTACAAACTGCCAATTATTTTAAGCATCTTTATAATTTATCCCCTTATTCTTGCAGTTTCATACCTTGTTCTTTGCCGCAAATGAGGATATATATAAATGAGGATATATATTCTGCCCTAGCTGCCTTAATCTTTTTTGAGATCTGTGCTCTCTTGATCGGATAAACTATAGTACTCATCCAAGTTGTCATCCTATACCTTGGTATACTCTGATAACAACAGACAAGTCATTTTTTGGCATTATTAGAATTAAACTCTCTTATTCAATTTTTTTAATATGCAACCTGGACAGGTTATGCATAATCTTGAGCAACCTCTGTCCTCATATAGCTGGATTCCATCAACTTTTTTTAAAAACCGAGCGTCCCACTACACTAATTTTTACATGAAGTAATCTGCACTAGCTATAGTAACATGCATAGTCAAGAAGTTTAAAAGAAACACTAGTTTATGAAATTCTATTTGCCATTAGCTGGTCAAGCCTTTGTCTATGTCCTTAGACATAATGTTATGTTGAGAATCTCCAAAGAATTGAAAGCATCAAGAGTTTTAGCACTCGGAAACAAGAAATTGAAAGAAAAAGTCTAGCTAAGTGACCATAATAGTCCAGCAAAGAGTCAGTAGACCATAACCAATTTCGATTCGGGAAACAAGGTAAAGTAAGCTTTCAGATCTAGACTAAGGAGTCTAATGAAACCAGCTTGTTTAGTACGAAGAAAACAAGGATATATACATTACCATGCCATATATATGAAAAGCCCATGAGTTTTATACCTAAAGTCGAGCTTATGTAAAACCCTAAAATTAAGCAATAAGCTTGTACAAACCATATCCAGGAAGTAAATCACATCTGCCAAGAATGTTACCAAAAATATTAGCACATACATGGTTACACTGCTTTAAGCCAAGTAAGGTTAGTATTATGTCGAGACATTAGTAGCTAATGAGTTTAGAGTAAACCAATGTCAGTAGTTGGAAAAGAATAGCTTCCAAAGTAAACCAATATTTGAAGAAAAATACCCAGCAAACCATACCAAGGTCGAGACCTTATTCTTAGGTCGAGACCCTATACTGTCTTAGGCCATGTCCACAAAGGTGTTTAAGGCTTTGAAACCACTATCATGCGAGGCTAAAAGCATGATCATCTCTGTACACCAGCATCCGACACTTATACCTTGAGTCAGCTTACCATAGCCTCCTAAGTAACTCAATTCAGTACACAAGTGGTAGGACCGCTTTTACTGAAATTCATTTCATCATTAAGAATCCAGCAACAACAGGTCAGTAAAAAGCATATCCAACAAGTATATTGTATCAGCCCAGACTGTTATAAAAAAAACGGCATGTATACCGCAACATTCAAGATTACATAATGTTGAGCTCTATCTGTTAGTTTGAGAAGGAAATTTACCTCATTCTCAATCCTCACTAAACTTATCTCAATATCTGTACCTAATGGTTACCCTGCTTTAAGCAAGGCAAGGTTAGTATTAGGTCGAGACATTAGTATTCAATGAGTTTAGTGCAACTAATGTCAGTAGTAGGAAAAGCATAGCTTCATTAGCATACCATCAATAGAAGGAAATAACCGAGCCAATCTACCGAAGGTCGAGACCCTACACTTTGGTTGAGACTTTCTACCGCCTCAGGCAAGGTCCACAAAAGTGTAAGGTAAGATGTTTTAAAGTTTTGAAAGCATATCCCTGCCAGCCTAAGAAGAATGACTAGCATCCGATACCTAAAAACCGAGTCAGTTTATCATGGTACCCAAAAAACCAAATTCAGTACACTAATTGGTAGGACCTGCATAATGACCAGGTTTTCTTGAATATTCATGCTTATCCAACATGCCTCTTAGAATTGTTAATATCATGTTGTCACCCTTCCAATCTTATTGGATAATGTCAAACAGATATAGTCTCAAGCCTTTAAAGCAGTCCTTCCTATTATCATACCAGTTTATACCAATACGGTAGGCAGACCCATGTCCTTATGCATATTACCATACATTGCAATATCAAATTATTTCACAATATCAAGTACCATTCCCAATATTTACTCATCAAGCAAGGGAACTCAACCCGAGAAGAAGAAGCAGCCAAAGGGTGGACTTCCAGGACTTGTTGTTTTTCCTTAACTTTTGCCATTGTTTTACACACTCCAAGTTCAATCACTCAAGCGCTAACCCTCATTTATTCACAGAGAATACACAAGCATACACGAGCCAGCTAAGTGAGGGAGATCCTCACCTTTATAGCATTGTTACGGATCTATAATGTACCCAACATTTTTCAATAAAAATATTTCATTTACTTTGCAAATATTTGAGGTTTGCATTTTATTAAGTCAAAGAGCATTCTAATGGAACGATCGGATCAAAAATCAGACTTTAGAACTATTAATTATGACCCTTATTCACTTGGAAACAATAGTTTGATGGGAAACTTAAGCCTCAAGACTGTAACTAAAGATAAGAGTTAACCTTTTAGAAAAGGAAGAGGAATTTTAGGAAAGGAGGAGTAATTTTAGAGGAGAAGGAGTAGGAGGAGTACTTTTAGGAAAGAAAAAGAGGAGAAGCTTAGTTTAGAGTTCTTTCTTGGAAGCCAAGCTTCATTTAAGAGGTTCAAAATTGCGCATTAAAATCCGTGTCCGCAAAAAAAAAAGTTGTGAACGTGCGCGAGTTTATCTCTTCTTGCTTCCCTCTATTCTTACATGGCCTTGAGAGCCTATATAAAGACCCCTCTCCCTTCATTTTTAGGACACACACTCTCAGAAGCAAAAGCTCTCTTGCCTTGACGTTGACGTTACTTCTCTCCCTCAACCTCTCTCCCTTAAGCTCTTACCCTCAAGCCATCTCCATCTCCAACTTCTTTCTCTACCATCATCGTGCTGCCCCTCAAATTCTTGAGTTCTCTTTCTCAGTTTCTCCTTTCTCTTTTGCGATACGATAACCCCGAAACGAGTGACTCGAAGCTCGAAGGACGCGCATGTCGCTCCACCTCCAAGAAAGTTGCAGAGGAAGGAATCAACCACTCCAAATGTTGCTCAAGCGGAGGTATTGGTTGCGGAAGAAGTTGAAGCCGTTCAACCTCAACCACGAGAGGTAGTCCAACATGTTGCTAATCCGGTAAGATGAATTTATAATTCTGCATCGTTATACATGATGATCGGTAAGTCAAGCCTAAGAATTCTCTTAAACTGTACAAAAAACATAATTATATCACAAGAAACAAGCATATGATTTCTTAGAGTAGAGAAAGAATTTTTTGATTTATGGTTATTGTTTGATAAACTGACTCTATTTGATATTATAATTTGGGTAATTATGTTTGAGAAATCACTTAAGAAAACAATTGTTGAAAGAATATCTTGTTTCCAGTTGGAAGTCGAAGTTAGCAAGGTGATTCTGCGGTTAGCGGAGGTTAAGATGAGGTTATCAGCTCTCTTTTTGTCTCTTGCGGTTAGCAGGATGCCTTGTGGTTAGCGAGATGTTCCCTCGCGGTCAGCGACTGGGAAAGTGTGTGCATTTCATGATTAGCAAATAAGTAAATCCTTTGCAAAGGCTCTGTTGGTTAGACAAAAAAAGCCCACGGGTAGCGGCAAGCTCTTAAGAATAATTGAAAGATTCATTTTTGTTGAATTATAGGACTGTCTTCATTAGACCATGTTTGAGAAAGAAATGTTTTGGTGATGTTTGAAGGGCTAGATGAAAGAACTTGTGCTTGGAATTAAGAAAAGAATATTATTTGTGTAAGTGAAACAGAGTGTTAGTAATTAGAAAACAAGCTAAAAAGTGCGAGTGTGGGGTGGAAAGTGGGGGACTGGCTCAGGTTGCCAGTCAAGGATGGGTGGTCTCGATTATTCGAGAAACTCTCCACTCCCTCTTATTAAGAGAAGTGAAATTAGAGACTCGTTGTGCCAAGAGTCGAGATGTTTCAAATCTACGTGTTCCTGAAGGTATGGACCCAATTAGTCGGGTACTTTTTACAAGATTACTAATTAGTTTAGACAGTCTAATATCATATTTATGGTTTATGGATGGCGGCCGTGCCTCTTAAAGGTGGGGAAAAAGGCATTGTTTATGGATTCTAAATATGTCAATGGGATTACATCTTTATGTTAGGAAACAACTTCATTAGAATCCTAGATTTTTTGACCTGGCTTGTGGCGTATGACCCTTATAACCATGTAAATGGATAGAGGACTTCTTGTCTTATGTTGCTGGTATCTCTACTTTTTAGAAACGGAGTAGGGTGTCGTCAACGAAAAAGGAGAATAAAGGAAGGCCATATATCAAGTCGCCCCAATCTTCTCGGGGTTGGGGACCTCACAATTGGTATCGGAGCCTTAGGTTTAAAGTTTGGTTTTTTAACCGTCTATATTATTCTTGGGCTTGATTGCATGAATACTTGCTTGACATTGTTACCCTATCTGTTTTGTAGCACAAGTTTATAGACACCAGCTATTTAACTATCTTTAAAGAAATATATCACACTACTTGCCAATCACCAATATTCGAATTTTGTGAGAATGTGTTCTGCCTCCTTGACAAGGTTTTTGCCCCTCACATCAATTTTGACCCACCAAATACATGGTTATATACAAGTCGTTGGGTTCGTGGAACACCGTTTGCTATCCAAGCACGTTACATTGAACACTTGGAGATAGACCTACACTGAATCAAGTGGGTTGAAGAATTGAAGCTGGTTTCATACTTTCAATTTTACGAAGCACCACTGACTGTCATGGCCCCGGATGGAGTCACAATTTGTATTCGATGAGTTTATGACAAAGTGACATCAATTATCCCTGCCAATCGAGTTGTTATTGACTACCCCGAGCTTCCTCTTGTGTTTCGCTTCTTACATCCATATCACCAACCACCAATCTTTTATGACATGTGAGCTATGGTTGAAACCTCTATTATATATTCTCATGGAGAGATCTCTTGTAGACCACTATATGGCTTTTTGATGAGTTTATGGATAGTAATGTTTTGCTTCAAAAGAATTGTTTGACTGGTTAAGTCATTTGATTGAGTTGTTTTTCTTCAAAAAAATTGTATGACTGGTTAAGTCGTTTGATTGACAAGATTCATGACGGGTTAAATCATGTGACTAAGTTCTAATGGGCTGGGTAGGTCATGTGACTGAGTTTTGATGGACTGAATAAGTCAAAATCGGTTAAGTTATATGGTTAAGTTTTAACAGACTAGATAAGTCATGATTGGTAAAGTCGTGTGGTTGAAACTTTAGTGGACTCATAAGTCTAAGTCTAGAAAATACCTTAGTGTTTGGGTTATTATGAATATTAACAATAATATATGCATACACTCAGGAGAATCCTCAAATCACTCCTATAATGAAAACCCTCAGAATGATGCTATCTATATGGAGATTTTGGAGAAGAAGTTATTGCTAAAACAAATGCAAACACCTTCTTTTAAAGGAGAGGGTATTGATATTGAGAAGGATGCAGAAGTATGGATCGAAACTATGGATGATTACTTCTTGGCTGCAAAGACTGCACCTGGGTGAAAGCATAATTAGGTGATACAAAAAGTGATGTTTTGGACAACATCTTCCGTAGGTGAAAAAAGGCATTTATGCAATTGTTTCTTGGAAGTTGAAGTCACTTTATTTCATGTTAATTGGTTTTAAGTTGGCTGCAGTCCGTGTTTGCTATCGGCCACCTTTGCAGTTCTCGCTTTTTCCTAGTTTTCATCATCGTCTTCTTCATTTTCCCTCTTTCTGTGGGCTGCAATGCTTCTCCATTCATCACCTTGCTTCCATGCTGCTTCCCCTTCCCTTGATTCCTTGCTTCTTGTCTTCACATTTTTTGAATGCTTCAACCCTTTTTCCCCTTCCCCCTTCACTACTTCTTCTTGCTTCAATCTGACATCTTCTTCTTGTTCTTCTAAATCTTCCTCTACTTGTACATCTTCTTATTTTGAGTTTCTACATCTGGAATGGAATCCAATGGTTGTAGCAATGACTGGAGCAACACGAATGACACCTGTCGTGAGATTCAACCAGTGCCTCCACCAATTTTCATTCAGCCAATGTCGTTTGAGCCTCATGAACCCTTTCATAATCTACAACATAGTAACAAGGATATATAATCAATGGCCATTTCTAAGATCAGAGAGTATTGGGCTAAAAAGAAACGAGAAGAAAGAAGCAGGAATAAGGGTGTTTAAATGTGTTGTGATAGTCATGTTATTAAGAAGAAGGCTGCCAAGACAGTTATCAGCTGTTGGCAGTAGGTCACAAGATGGATGGACATAGACATGAAGAAGGACATATTCAAGCTAATACTACAGCACCCTAGTTTCATGAACATTCCCAGTTTTCCAACATCTACAGTTGAGCAGTCTATTTTATCCAACATCCAAAACACCATGCGACAGGTCAAGGTTCCACGATCTGCAACAGAGCTGGCTCTTAAAAGATCTACATGTTTGATGATGCTCAATGGCAATAGTTCAACAGGAGTCAATCAAACCCAAACTGCAAATTTCTTAGGCTTGCATCGGAGAAATTTAGTTGCTACGACCGCCTGTCTACAAGTCACAGAAGATGGGGAGTTACCCTTGGAGTTGTGCCAGAAGCAACCTTAGGTAGGCCATGTCATATCTGATCAAATGAAGGACCTGGTGCTTGCCTTTTGGACGAGCCAGACACACGTGTCTCCAAACAAAAAAGATGTCTGTAGAAAACGAGTTGGAAGAGGATCTTTCATTGAGTATGTGATTCACCTATTGGATGAACCACAGGCACATAGCTTAGCACGTAGTAAATTTTTTGGTTGATTATAACATAGATTTTACTCTTGTCTATCTATTCTTTTAGAAATGGTATAATTCACCTTACCTAATAGGTGATAATTTCACTTGGAACATGAAAAGGAGCTCCTGTAGGGTAAAACTTTAATTAATAGGTATGCTGTTAGGTGAAGATTTCATCAATTAAGTGAAACTTCTCCTAAAAATTGAAAAGTATTCTTTTAATGTTTTCCTAATAGGTGAAAATTACACCTGGAACTTAAAATGAGAACCTATAAGGTAAAACATCACTTCTAAGGGTGAAAGTTTTTACTATTAATTTTACCTAGAACATGAAAGGAAGCACCTATAGGTTAAAGCATCGCCGAATAGGTACGCTATTAGGTGGAAATTTCACCTACTGAGTAAAAATTTTCCTAATAGGTGAAAAGTTTTTCTTTAATACTATGTAATAGGTGATATTTTTTCCTAGAACCTAAATGTAGCAACTATTAGGTAAAACATCACCTATTAAGGTGAAGGTTTTTCCTTTTGATTTCTCCTAATAGGTGAAATTTTCACCTAGAACTTGAGAAGGAGCACGTTTTAGGAAAAACATCAACTTTTAAGGTGAAAAGATTTCCTTAGTATTTTTTCTAATAGGTGAAAATTAAACCTAGAACTTGAGATAGAGCACCTATTAGGTAAAACATCACCTATTAAGGTGAAAATTAGAGGTGAAAATTTCATCTAGAACTTGAGATGGAGCAGCTTTTAGGCAAAACCCCTCCATTAAAGTTTCCTTACCACCTAGACTCGATTGCCTAAATCCCATTCATGAATTTATAGGGTATAAGGATGTCTCTTAATCACCTAAACCCCTTTCAAGAAAACATAGGCTAATTTTTAACTATGTAGACCCCTCCGATGAAGTCGTATGTATCTTACCTTTTTCAGTGCGATACATACTATATTGTAATGAATATGTATTGATCGTACATTTCCCCCCTCCTTTCATTCCCTCTGTTTTGGGGTCATCTACAAGTCTGTCCAGCACTCTGTAATTAATTTATAGAGGTTGATTTAGCCATCTACATACACCTAGAAACATCCAAAATCATCCCCGAAGGTTGAGATGTCCTCTAGCCAAGGTCCTCTCCAAAACAGTCAAAGCCTTCTTTTCAGCGAGTAAACTATTTTATTTCAGTTATCATTGAAGCACTTTGTAATTAATTTATAGAGGTTGATTCAGCCATCTACATACACCTAGAAACATCCAAAATCATCCCCGAAGGTTGACGACGTCCCCTCAGCCAAGGTCCTCTCCAAACAGTCAAAGCCTTCTTTTCAGCGAGTAAACTGTTTTATTTTAGTTATCATTGAAGGTGCATGCTTGCATAAGCATCAAGTATCTAGTTGTACAGTCATTGTTTATGCAATCTATATCTTGATGGTTGCTCTAATATCTATATACATTAGACTTTAAAACTAGAATTGCCTCTATGTAGAATTATGCAGAACTAGGATATGGTAAAAGGTTGAATTTTTATATGTATTGGGGTTTTTCCTACTATATGTTTTCTAAATTAATATTACGCACCTAAAAAATTCTAGTGCACAAATACACAAACAACACGTACTGAATACTTGCATACGGTTGCTGCATCGAACATGTGCAGATGCTTTTCTTCAAAGATGCATTCAATCAAATGAGGCAGAAAAATCTGGCCTGCACCTATCCTGTAATTGTAGATGTGGTATTTGTCTCCCTTCACCATTTCATGCTCATTGTGTTGCTAGCCACGCTTCATACAATAGTGTTTCAGAGATATGGGAGTCCTTCTTATGTAAGAAGGCAGAGTCATTGATGCTCCATGACTTATCATGTTTATTGGGAGAGTGTGCTACCTGTCTATCAAGAGGAGCACGTACATGTTTAAAGGAGATTTATGACAACAATGTGATCCTCTCTGTGAAGCTTTTTGAAGATATAGAAATTGGCTATATTGATGATGCGAGTGGCAAGAAGAAAAGGAAGGATGTGATCATCAAGCATCTCCAGTCCAAGCAATTCTTACCCATGTTCCAGCAGTGTGTTTGAAGATTCATAAAGCACAACTTTATTGCACGGTGGCAAGCTCTACAGTTTAAGGAATGCTTGACAAAGTTTCCATCTAATGTGGTGGTTTCAGTAATAGACTTTGATGAAAACTATTCGTTCAAGGAGCAGAACAAGATTCAATCAATGCATTGGTATTCAACACAAGTCACAATACTGGTTCAGATTACATACATGCGAACACCAACCCAAGATATATTGAAGGTGATACACTTTTACATATCAGATGACAAAATGCATGATACACTTTTCGTGCAACATTGCATGCAACTTCACTACAAATGGATTAAGGAGAACTCACTTAGTGAATTAAAGAGACATTGGGTTTGGTCTGACGGTTGTGCTGCTCAGTTGAAATAAAAAAGACCTTTTTATTTAATCGGCAGGTAATTTGCATCATTTGGACCAGTTATCACTGTCTTTGAGTCACCTAGCAATTTAGTTGAACTGCCTAATGTGCTAGCTTTGACAGTTTTCAGAACCACTTAATGCTACCTAACAACTTTTTTTATTTGCAAGGTATGATCACCTAACTGGTCTTCAAATGACATAGAACTTCTTTGCATCTAGGCATGGAAAGGATGAGCACGATGGGACTGGAGCTGTAATCAAAAGGATGCTGACACATGAGCAGCTGAAACCTGATGCGTGGTTAATGAAGTGTGCTTTTGATGTGGTTTCATTCTTGAAACAGAGGTTCGGGGGAGCATTAGGACAGGTAGGAGTGAATAGAGTATTTTGGGAGATCAAAACTGATGAGGTACCACGAGAAACTCAGTGGAATTGCAAACAAGTTCCTGGTTCAAGGTCTCTACATTGTGTGAATGCTTATTCTTCCTTTTCAAAGCATGTACTCAGGGTGAAAGCACTTTCATGCTATTGTGAAGCCTGCATGCATGAGCAATGGCCGAGATGTAACAATGTAGGTCATGTACAGGACTTGCAGTACATAACTTTAGAGCCTATTGCAAACAATGAAGGAGAGCATGATGAGCCAGATGAAGAGGATGAAGTAGACATGCCTCTATATGCAGGGCACCATGGTGCCTTGAGTGACGCGCTATGCGTTGGTGACAACTTTTCCACCAATGCTACTAAAATGGAATATGATTTTTACATACTGAGATGCCACAAACCCAAGTACTTAGCAACAAAAGCAATGAATGATTTTTGGGAAAATTGTATAGCTGCTAATACATATGTCGTTGAGGGTCACTATTATGAGAAGATTGAGGGCACTGCTGACATCTACTACATTCCTGACAATCATCCCACGGTGCTTCTGCCTTCCCATCTTGTACGATCTATAAAGTTCTTCATGCCTCCATTGCCTACAGACAGAAACAAGTACATATTGTCGTCCAAAATTTATGAGTTGGTTTATAACAGTATGCCACTGGATATGTAATAGGATGCCAAATTGACCGGGCGATTGAGAAACATCAACCGTTTTGGCCTTTTGATGACATTAATATATCATTTCATTTCACTTTATATCTAACAAGTTCCAACATGTCTCCAATGCATCAACTAGTCCTATGCATACCTCAAACAGAGCTCCAATAAAGAAACACACTCTCTCCAAAATACACAAATGAAATACACACAAGTCTAGAGTAATACTCGGGTGTTCAAAAATTTCAATTTGATATATTTGTGATTATGATTACATCTCTAGTACAAACGGCTGCAGCAATTGAAATTTGGGAAGTACATGTAGCATAATGAGCAGCAGAGCAGTGGCCGTGTACCGAAAAAGCCATTCTTTATATTTACCATTTTGTGCATGCTATAAACTGCAGATCAAGAATGTACATTACACAAACATACAATGTCGCAATAGACTTCAGTGGGAGACCGTTGCCTCCGTTGCCATGTATTGTATTTCATCCTCCATCCACCTTCCATGTTTTTGGTGACAAAAGAGTCGTCCTGATTTTGGCTTGGCTCTTCCCAAGACATCACAAATCTAGCTCGGTCCTCAGCAGCCACCCATTGTTACAGCCACAGAAGCAATCTGTCTACCATATAATCAGCCTTCTTCTCTTTTGGCAATATGACGTATGTACTTGCCTATTAAAGGAGAGGATATTGATATTGAGAAGGATGCAGAAGTATGGATCGAAGCTATGGATGATTACTTCTTGGCTGCAAAGACTCCAGGTCTGCAAATCAAGCAATGCTAGGGATGTTTCACCTCTGTAGTGAAACAAAATTATGGTGGAAACAACATTGTCGTGACATGGGAGTATTGGAGAACTCCCAGAGTTGGAGGGAAATTAAGCAGGTAGTGAAGGAAAGATACTTACCTCCTGCCCATGAAGCGCTAAAGATGAATGAGTTCTTTAGCTTGAAGCAATACACTTTAACCTTGGAAGAGTACTACTCAAAGTTTCTAAGTCTTAGATGTTATGCTCCGCCAATGACCATAGAGCAACAGGTAGCCCGTTTTTGTCAAGGTTTAAGAGAACAAATTAGCTCACGATTAGAAGCCATGAAACCTAATACGGTGCAAGATGCTTTACTGCGAGCTAAGCCCTTAATGGAGGAGCAAGGGATTAGAAGGAGAGTTGAACAAAATCAAAGTTTTAACAGTGCCAGACGACTAATAAGGCTCCCCAATAATAATGGACAACCACAAAGAGCTTATGCTGCTAATGCTCAAAATCCTTCGCGCTTGGATGTTCGATGCTTTGAATGTGGAGAGTTGGAACATTATCAAAACAGATGTGCATGTCTGACTAATAGAGCAATAACAACAACTGAAGTAAATCAAAGACACTGCCCTTTTGGACATAACAATGGAAGAGGTGGTGGATGAGATAGAGGAGGAGGAAGAGCAGCGTTAGCCTTGGAAGAGGTCAAGGTAGGAATGCCCATGTACATGCAGTCCTAGGAGAGCCTACCCTTGGTGAAGAAGAAGAGAGAGCAAGAATTTATGCAGTTATTGACAACCCTGGACCCCAAAGACAATTTGTTGTTATTCAAACACCAGCAACCCATCAAGGTAAACCTTTTAACCTCCTCATCGATTGTGGCAGTACTCATTTTTTTCTATCTCTGAAATGCTTGCACAAAATGAGCCTAAATAAAAAACAAGCTAAACCCATGACAATAGAATTGGCTAATGGAAAAATTGTGGTATCACGATATTTTGTGGGAACCCTTGACTTTGAACTAGGAGGACATGCTACTTCAGCTTTCTTTAGAACCTTACTAGTTGGGATGTATGATGGAATTCTTGGGATGGATTGGTTATCTAAGAATCACGCTAGCATCCATTGTGGCCTAGGTAGTATGAGCTTTAGAGATAGTCAAGCGAAGCAAGTTGAAGTACAGGGAAAGAATGGGATTTCAAAGATTCAATTAGTTAAAGCCAATCGTCTACTCAAAGGTATAAGGGCCGAACAACAAATATTTGTGGTCAAGATAACCAAGATGGATCCAAAATCTAGCATTACAAAACCCTCTTGGCTTCATGAATATTTAGATGTCTTTCCTGAAGATCTCACCTCTCTTTCTCCAAATTGAGAGATTGATCATGAGATAGAGATTCTTCCAGGAAGTGAGCCAGTGTCTTAGAGACCTTATAAAATGGCGCTACCAGAGGCCATTGAATTGAAAGAAGAGCTTTGTCAACTTATAGAACAAGGATTTATTAGACCGAGTAAATCAAGTTGGGGAGCTCCAATACTCTTTCAAAAGAAGAAAGATGGGACTTTACGATTCTACATTGATTATAGAGGACTAAACCAGGTAACAGTTAAGAACAACTATAATATCCCACGAATCGATGAATTTTTACAAAGGCTACACGGTTCAAAGGTCTTCTCAAAGATAGATCTAAGATCTGGTTACTATCAAATCAGAATAAAGGAATTAAATGTTCCAAAGACAGCTTTCAACACCCGATATGGACATTTTGAGTTTATAGTAATGTCATTTGGTCTGACTAATACTCCGGCTACATTCACTAGATTGATGCAAGATATTTTCAGGCCGTACCTAGATGACTTTGTTCTTGTCTTCTTTGATGATATTCTTATCTACTCAAAGGATGAAGAAGAACATGAAGACCACCTAAGAAAGGTGTTGGATATTGTTCGAAAACACAAGCTATATGCAAAGATGAGCAAGTGTTCATTTTTCACCCCAAGGATTGAGTATTTGGGATATATTGTTTCATACGAAGGAATCTCATCGGACCTTGCTGAAGTTCAAGACATTGTTGAATGGCCTCAGCCATCAAATACAAGTGAGCTTAGAGGATTCTTAGGAATCACAGGATGGTATAGAATCTTTATAAAGGATTATGCAGTGATTGCTTCACCCTTGATCGATCTTTTGAAGAAAGGAGTGAAGATAAGTTGGGGACCACTACACCAAAAGAGATTTGACCAACTCAAGCAGTATGTGACTACAGCACCGTGCCTAAAGCTACCAGATTTCAAACAGGCCTTTGAAGTTGTCATACTGATGCTAGTAGAATAGCAGTTGGAGGAGTATTAGTTCAAGAAGGCAGACCAATAGCTTTCACCTTACGTAAGCTTAAGGTTCATGAAAAGAACTACCCCACCCATGACCTCGAACTATTGGAAGTCATTCACGCTTTGAAGCTATGGAGAAGCTACTTATTGGGAAGAAAGTTTCGACTTATAACCGACCATAAGAGCTTAAAGTGGATTTTTACCCAAGCAACCTTGAATATGTGACAAAGACGATGGGTAGAAATTTTGCAAGAATTTGACTTTGACATTATCTATCGTCTCGGAAAAGAAAACACGGTTGCAGATTCACTCAGTCGAAAACCTTTTTTGAGCCTCATATCTATACCCAACAACCCAATCATCAAAAAGATTAAGGAAGTGGCGTCATCTGATTTAGATTATCAAAGGCAGCTTAACCTTGTTCGATCTGAGGATTCAAAGAATATACCTTCAATGTTACCCTTCTCACACGATGGACCTTGTCTCTACTATAGAGATAGGTTATGTGTACCAAAGGACCCTAACTAAAGAAGGATATCTTATTTGAGGCCCATGATAGCCCTACTTCAGGACACCCAGGATATGCAAAGAATCTCGATGCCGTACAAAAAAGTTTCTATTGGACTGGGCAAAAGGTAGATGTTCTACGCTATGTTAATCAATGCTTGACATGCCAAAGGATTAAAGCTGAGAGAGTTAAACTTCCCGATAAACTTCAACCGTTCGACATTCCCAAAATGAAGTGGGAATGTATAAGTATGGACTTTGTCATTGGATTACCTATGGTACAAGGAGGATATAACTCACTCATGGTAGTTGTTGACCTACTCTCGAAGGTTGCGCATCTCATACCGGTCAAAACAACCTTTATCGCCTCTAATATTGCACGACTATTTGTTAAAGAGATTTTCAGATTGCATGGATTACCCAAACGGATTGTAAGCGATCGAGATGTGAAGTTTACTTCAAACTTTTGGACCTCACTCTTCAAGGCAATTGGAACAGAATTCAACTTTAGTACTGCATACCATCCTCAATCAGATGGTCAAACAAAGCGAGTTAACCAAGTCATCGAAGATATTCTTAGAGCTTGTTGCAGTAGAGAACCTAAGCGATGGATTCAATTTTTACCTCTAGTGGAGTATACTTACAATGCTTCTCATCATCAAAGCATTGGTATAACCCCATTTTGTGCCTTGTATGGTCAAGAATGTGTCTCTCCACTCAACTTTTCTGACCCTACCATCAGAGTTGAAGCATCTAAGAAGATGTTGGAAGAAATGGAAAATCAAACAAAAGCCATCCAAAAGGATATTCGGGCAGCTCAGGATCGTCAAAAGTAGTATGTAGATAGATCCGAAAGAAGATTTAAAGAAGGTGACAAGGTTTTTCTTCGGATTCATCCAAAGAGAAGTACCTTATTACTTAGAAAGTATAAGAAGCTTAGTCCACATTATTGTGGCCCTTACGAAGTGACCAAGTGTATAGGAACCCAAGCTTACAAGTTGAAGTTCCCAGCTCACATCAAAGTCCACGATGTATTTCATGTAAGCTTATTAAAACCCTATATTCCCAATGATGATCAACTCCTCAATGATGAACAAATTGTCATGCCTACTTAAAACATTTTGGAACTCCAATCTTCTAAAATTTTAGAGTCTCGAGAGAAGATTCTTTGAAATAGAGTTCTCAGAGAACACCTTGTTTAGTGGCAAGACTATCTTGAAGAAGATACGACATGGAAAGATGAAGCCACCTTAAAAAAGAACTATCCTCATTTTTTCTCGAGATGAGGGCATCTCGAATCCCTAAGTTGGGGAGATTGTAATGTACCCAACATTTTTCAATAAAAATATTTCATTTACTTTGCAAATATTTGAGGTTTGCATTTTTTAAAGTCAAAGAGCATTCTAATTGAACGATCGGATAAAAAATTGGACTTTAGAACTATTAATTATGACCCTTATTCACTTGAAAACATAAGGTTGATGGGAAACTTAAGCCTCAAGACTATAACTAAAGATAAGAGTTGACCTTTTAGGAAAGAGAGAGCAATTTCAGGAAAGGAGGAGTAATTTTAGAGGGGAAGGAGTAGGAGGAGTAATTTTAGGAAAGAAAGAGAGGAGGAGCTTAGTTTAGAGCTCTTTCTTGAAAGCCAAGGTTCATCTAAGAGGTTCGAAATCGCCCAACAAAATCAGTGTCTGCAAAAAAAAAAAAAACCGCGAACGTGCACGAGCTTATCTCTCCTTGCTTCCCTCTATTCTTAGCTGACCTTGAGAGCCTATATAAAGACCCCTCTCTCTTCACTTTGAGGACACACACTCTCAGAAGCGGAAGCTGTTTTGCCTTGATGTCGGAGTTACCTCTCTCCCTCAAGCCATCTCCATCTCCAACTTCTTTCTCTACCATCATCGTGCCGCCCCTCAAATTCTTGAGTTCTCTTTCTCACTTTCTCCTTTTTCTTTCATGATACGATAGCCCCAAAATGAGTGACTCAAAGCTCGAAGGACGCTCATGTTGCTCCACCTCCAAGAAAGATGTAGAGGAAGGCATCAACCACTTTAAACGTTACTCAAGCGGAGGTATTGGTTGCGGAAGAAGTCGAAGCCGTCCAACCTCAACCACGAGAGATAGTTGAACATGTTGCTAATCTGGTAAGATGAATTTATAATTTTGCATCGTTATACATGATGATCGGTAAGTCAAGCCTAAGAATTTTGTTAAATTGTCCAGAAAACATGATTATATCACAAGAAACAAGCATATGATTTCTTAGAGTAGAGAAAGAATTGTTTGATTTATGGTTACTGTTTGATAATTTGTCTTTGTTTGATATTAGAAGCTGGGTAATCATGTTTGAGAAATCACTTAAAGAAAAAAATTGCTGAAAGAATATCTTGTTTCCAGTTGAAACTCAAGGGTAATGAGGTGATTCCACGGTTACGGAGGTTAAGCTGAGGTTATCAACTCTCTTTTTGTCTCTTGCGGTTAGCAAGATACCTTGTGGTTAGCAGGATGCCTTGCGGTTAGCGAGATGTTCCCTTGTGATTAGCGATTGGGAAAGTATGCATAGCAAATAAGTAAATTCTTTGCAAAGGCTCTGTTGGTTAGATAGAGAAAGTCCGCGGGTAGTGGCAAACTCTTAATAATAATTGAAAGATTCATTTTTGTTGAATTATAGGACTATCTTCATTAGACCATGTTTGAGAAAGAAATGTTTTGGTGATGTTTGAAGGCCTAGATAAAAGAACCTGTGCTTGGAATTAAAAAATAATATTTTTTGTGTATGTGAAATGGAGTGGTAGTAATTAGAAAACAAGCTAAAAAGTGTGAGTGTGGGGTGGAAAGTGGGGGCTGGCTCAGGTTGCCAATCAAGGATGGGTGGTTTCAATTAGTCGACAAACTCTCCACTCCCTCTTATTAAGAGAAGTGAAATTAGAGACTCATTGTGCCAAGAGTCGCGATGTCTCAAATCTACGTGTCCCTGAAAGCTATGGACCCAATTAGTCGGGTACTTTTTACAAGATCACTAATTAGTTTAGACTAAGTCTCATATCATATTTATGGTTTATGGATGGCAGTCGTGCCTCTTAAACGTGGGAAAAAAGGCATTGTTTATGGATTTGAAATATGTCACTGGGATTACATCTTTATGTTAGGAAACAACTTCGTTAGAATCCTAGATTTATCGACCTGGCTTGTGGAGTATTAAGCATTACTTATAGTTTCAATCACAAAAACATTTTTACTATTTTCCTTTATAAAAATTAAAATTTTAAAGAGGGTAACAAGCAAATACCTCTACTATTTGTCCTCTACAAACTGCTTTGTGTAACTCCATGGATGAAATGAGAGGGGTAGAAGGACACTACGATCACCCTGTAGGGTGATGACCCTACCACCATGGTCAAACTATAGTGTGTTATGCAAATAATGCCAAACTAGATTGGGGTCCAAGCTATGTAGCCACTCCTTTCCTAGATATATGTTTGCTCTAACCAGGTACATCACCTAAAAGTCAAGCAAAGCCTCATCGTAGTCGTGCATGGCTAATGGAACCCCCAAGATTATGGTATTACATACCATCTTATCATAACCATTAGCCAACCTTAACATTATAGTCATGATCAGTCGTCGCGGTCTCAGTCAACCTTAACTTCTTAATTAACGAGTAGTTTAAGAAGTTATGGGAAGTTATGGCTAACTCCATCGTCTATGAAGATAATGACTCTACAATCATCTATGATGTTATACATGTGCACCATGTCATGAGGATTTACGCTAGCTTGCCACACAGTTGGTGTCACCAAACATGCATGACACTCATCATAGTGCACATAGTTACCTCCTAAACTCTTCAGAACTGAGAGGAAGCATCTGCACTATATGGAATTGCATGAAGGATTTTATATCTCTCTTGGGCTCATTGCCACTAGTGCTAGCTTTAAGCTTTGGACACTTGACCACCTTGGTGTGCCCTACCTCATGCAACTAAAGCAATGATTTTCTTTTTGCACTTTTACATATTTCTCTTTTCCCTGGAGTTTGGACTCTCTCTTCTTTTTGAGTGGTCATTGTTTTTTAAACCAATGGCCAATTTGACCTCCCCGGTCCCTCCTCTCCCCTTGATTATCAATACACGATCCTTTTCTTTTAAACTCCGACTCCTTTTTCACTTTATCCCCATCTCCTCATGCACCACGGTGCTTGATGTCATCATTAATTTGTGCGTAATTACTTCCCGCAAATAAGTATTTTGGCTGAAGAGGCTCAACATACTCAAGATAATCATCCGTGAGGCCTCTCTTGAAGCCCCACACATCATCTGGAATGCATCGATCCCTTTCAACTTGAGTACTATCTCTCTATAGTCTGAGATGTGCTGAGTTAGGGACTTGGTCTCCATCGAGTAGTTGTCCCATATTTCCTAGTCTCTCTCTTCGTTGTTGCCCGGCAAAAACTTCTTTCATTACATCGTTTTGAACTTCGACCAAGTGGCAAGACGAGTAGTTAAATTCATCAACCACTTGTACACCTAACTAGCCGACAAGAAGCTAGCCTCTATGAGATACACACAACTAAGCTGCTTTTGTAGTGCATGAATGTCTAGCCACTTCACTAAGGCCATATTCATTGAATCCTTGTTCTGGTCTCTTTTCTCACCTCCAAAGCTAAGCAATTTAAACCATTTGAGTAGGGACAAGGCTGTCTCTGAGGATGGCCCCATAGGCATATTGGCATGGACTCCCATGACAACGGGTGAGGCTATGTTGCTCTTTCCTTCTGCGGGAGCTCTCCGAATATAAGAAAGAAGAGAGCCTACCAAAGCAGCTATAGATGCATGCACTATAACATCATGACTACGTTAGCTTGGACCTTCTCTAAGGTGGTCAATTTTGCGTTAAAATATTTAAACATCCCATTAGGGAGCTTCGTCTCTGACAGGATGTTGGTAGGGTCTTCTAGGTCCATCCTTGTCATCCAAGAGGTCCTGATCATCCCCCTTGGTGACGTCAGTTTCCATAAATCTCGGGTCATGTGACAGAGGAGGGTCATGAGGGTTGGCAGCCTCTCTGGGCATGTTGAGTCCAAAGATGAGATCTACACATGTAGAGAGCACTTGGGGGTCATGGGACGTGGCCGACAAGTGCGCTTTGGAATGGGAGAGAACTTGGTATCTCTGGCTAGACAATTTGGTCAGGCTTAGGCCTGCAATCAATGAGAATAAACCCAAATATCCTAGAGAATAAGAGGTTGGTGGGAACACACTACGATGGGCAGATATGTTTTTTGGAAAATTAAGTGCGAGAAAATAAAATAATGGAGATTTGCAAAAAAAAAACTGCTAACAAATGATCAATAGAGAAAAGTAGTCACTCCCTCTCTTCCAAGAATCGTGAACCAATGTCAAAGTCAATGTGTCATAGTATATCCATTGCGAGAGTCTGCAATGCCAAGAGCTTCATCTTTGCCAAACTTCGTCGTTGGAAAAATTCCTTGGTGTGAAGAGCTCCTTGATTGCTTAGCTCTTTGAAACCTTGGAATTAATTAATGTTTTTTGTGAATACAAATAGTAAAGAAAGAGCTCATTGTTGGCATTGGCAAAAGGTGGACAACGATCGTGATGGTGATCGCGATAGGTGGCGGTGAAGTCAAGGATTTGCAATGGCGACAATGACACAAGAATGACATATGACGGTGGCTTGGCTAGTGGTTGCCACTAGCTGTCATAGTTTGTGGTGTTGCTGGCTGCAATTAGTGGTGATAGCCAATGATGATTGTCTCCGGCCATCATATGAGGGGAGAGCACCAATCGATGGAGAGAGGACGACGAGAGCACAGATGAGAGGAGGGGGTGATGGCACCAACCAACAAAGGGAGGCCAGGAAGGGCGACCAATGGGAGAGAGAGGATGCACGGAGGGTGTGTGTGTGTGTATTCTAGAGAGTGGTGTGTGTGTGTAAGCACGAGAGAGTGTGAGAGCTTGCCTTCTCCTAGTGATGGCAAAAAACTCCCGTGTTATCTCTGTGCGTTCACAACTTATCCACACCTTACCACTCATTAAAGATTAATGATAAGCTAAGGTAGTCAGGGCCACTTCACACAACTTTCCTCAAGACTGAGAGCCTGCTCTGATACCAATGTTCACAACTTATCCACACCTTACCACTCATTAAAGATTAATGATAAGCTAAGGTAGCCTGATCCGCTTCACACAACTTTCCTCAAGACTGAGAGCCTGCTCTGATACAAATGTTAGAATTTAGTAACACCGCTATGGACATAACTACCTAGATGGGATAGGTTGTCAACTCTCCCCCTAGTCATGAGAATGAGGATTTCTCCTCATTCATGGACCTTATATATATGTGTGTAGCCTATCCTCCACATTGGTTTGGGCTCTTGAGCATTACTGCTAGGTGGTCTTGCCTCTGAACCCCATCCTCACAACTCTACGGCTGGAGGGTGGTTGATTTAATCACAACCATGACAAGCTACATGACAAAGGGGGGGGTAGGGGTGGCCGGGGGGGGGGCTAATGCCTATGGTGGATAGACCAACGAGGCATTCATCATAGCAAGAGCTTCATAACAAATTAGGAGTATGTAAATTAGAGAGAATGTACTCAATGAAATAAAATGGAACTAGTTGATTGATTAGATTGAGAGGAAAATACGCGTTAAGCATGGTGGCCTTATATAGGCTCAATTATGGAAGGTGAAAATTAAGGCAAGGGGATATGCACCACAAAATCGAAAGGGGCAAGTAGCATGTGAGCTACAACATCTAGCTTGTGGCTATAAAGTGTAGCATGTGTGCATGGCATAAGAAGCATGTGTTAGGGATTCCTATGGAAGAGGTTGTATCCATGCACATAGAGGTGCATGCTAGCATGATTGGCTTTAGGGATTGTTCATATATTGATTGTAATATAAAGGTTTACCTCAGTAGATGCCTCTGTAAGTTGAAGCTTACATGAAATTCATGGATTCTTATCAAGGAGTCTAATGTGGGTTACATAGGGTAACTACATATATGGCTCATAAGACGAATCTAATGCAAGAGGGTAGGTATTACCACCAAACTTTGGGTTTGAGAAAGAGTATAAACCCATGACAATACAACAATGTTGACGTCCCCTTCTTTTTCTTCTTCTTGTTAAAGGAATTACCAGACTTGAACCCACACCTTTCAATCATCTTCCTCTCTCTCTCTCTCTCTCTCTCTCTCTCTCTCACACACACACACACACACACACACACACACACACACACACACACACACACACACACACACACACACACACACACACTCAGAATGTGCAGTACGTCTTTGATATCTCTATGGAAATTCATGTGATGTAGCCTCACACACACACACACACACACACACACACACACACACACACACACACACACACACACACACATAGAATGTGTAGTAGTACGTCTTTGATGACTCTATGCCAATTCATGTGATGTAGCCTCCACACGAAAAGACCTTGCTCCTTCTCAACAAGGCTGTGTCTCCGCCACCACATCCACGTCTATTAGTGCCACCACCATCCTCAACTGCACAGATTGTTGAGGGCAAGGTCTATAGCTTTTTTTTTTGAGAGGCAACTCTCTCTCTCTCTCTCTCTCTCTCTCTCTATCTCTATCTCTCTCTCTCTCTCTCTCAATGTGTTTCTAAAAAATGTGTGATGAGTAGTGGCAGAAAGTGTTTCCACCCAATCGATCTCAATGGTGTGTAGCCATACTAGAGAGGTAGGACAAGATTGTTGTGGTGTGCGTAACAAAAAGAGGCCTTGCTAGTTGTGGGCTACTATTGGTGAAAGACAAGGTAAAAATCAAAATTGCTAATCATCACAAATTTTCATTAAAAGCAAATACAATCATTCAATCCATCTTTAGCTCTCTCTCTCTCTCTCTCTCTCTCTCTCTCTCTCTCTCTTTGTCTCACACACACACACACACACACACACACACATTGTATAGTAAAAACAAGTGAAAGGGTCACGATGGCTTTCAAAAACAATAAAAAAGTGATAAAATTGTTAGGTTGAATTAAACTGGTATCAATGTTTGGGAAAGGATTGCCTCAGCTTAGTCTTAGCCAATTGAAAATCGAGACTAGCTAGCTGCAAACCATGGTAAACGAAAGAAAAACCGATGAAATATATGAGAAAGTCATCCAAAAATTTTGCAAATCTCAAAATTTCTGCTAGTATTTCCGGCTTTCTTCTTTGTGAGGAGGAAACTCGATCAGCAGCCGCTTAATAAAAGAGACCTTCTCGAACGTTAACACTGATTGGAATCAAGCTATAAAATGCAAGAATTGTAAAGCCATGTGAAGTTGTGAAATGAAAGGTGAAATAAAAAGAACTAATTAATATATGTGTGCGTGTATAGAATTTATTAAAATTATGCAGGTGAAGCTTCACTTTAGCATTCTACAACAATAGAATGCAAAAGAAAACGTGGTGTGTGTGTGTAAAATTTACTAAAATTATGCAAGGTGAAGCTTTATTTCAGCATTCTAAAACAATAGAATGCAAGAAAAGTAAAGACATGTCAAGATGTGAAATGAAAGGTAAGTTCCATCATGCAGTTAAAACAAGAAAGTCTCTGTAACCCAACACAACACAAAAATATCCCTGCACCAACAAAGACCCTTTGAGGGATTTTTCTTTTTAATATACATTTAGTACACACACACCCATAGTAAAATGAAGACTCTATTCACTTTTTATTAGTACTTACAATAGTATGTAGTATATATTTTAAGTAGGAAAAAGAATTACATAAAAATTATGCTCAAAATGAGCCATGGAATCACAGTAGCACAATAGAACAACAACCTCATCATGGCCTTTTACACGGACGTCTACATAAACAACTCTGATAACCACCAACTGACCATAGATGACACTTAACAAACTAGCTAGAACATCAGAGGCCAACCCAGAACAAACAAAAATTTGATCCACATAGCATGCCCAACATGCGGGGCCCACAATCCCCATCACTAGTAGAGGCATCCCTAGTTTCCACTAGGATGGCACCTCTGCCACCGACAAACCGCCTGCCCAACCAACATAATAGCATGACCAACAAAAGCCACCACCAGGGGAAGCAGCTGACCAAGATCCGGACAAGAACACCTATGACACCGCAAAGCAAAGCAGACCACCTCCAACTCACAGTCTGCCAAAACCACCACAAATAATCAAGCTGAACCCACAACCAAGCCTAGAACCAGAAGCACCAACATATTGCAAGATCAGAGCCGGCATGAACCTTGAAGCCGAAACCATAGGCTATTAGAAGGGAGCCTTGGCCTAGCAATGAACACTCGAAGTGCAAAATCGAAAACATCCCATGATGAAACAGTAGCTAGGCCACCCATTTACCCTCCCAATGAGGAGGCAGAAGGGGCGATGCCTCCCTTATGATAAAAAATATGGGGGCATATGAGGGAAAGCAATAACAAGAAGGCTAATCTACCCGACACCTTACCCCAAAGACTTCACGGCCTGACATCTCCACATAGCACTCCCAGGAGAGGGACACCTGCATCCCGCCCTGTTGTAGCGTCCCCTTCGAGGCCCCCAAAGCTCCCTGGACTTGCAGGTTGCACAACGCAAGAGGCATCGCTCCCACTCCCACACAACCCAAGGATCTCTTGACTCTAGAAGGACTCTCTAAAGGATCTGCGTCGGCACTGATCCTTCACTGAGCCTTTTTTTGTTTAAACTCAATCTTTTCGTGCTAAAGACAAAATGAGTAGGCGTCGAAGGCATTTTTAAAAAAGCTCAATGTTACAACGTGAGTAGAGGTAAAAAGGTTTTCTTTTTTGTTAAACTCAACCATTTTGTATTGAATACAAAATGAGTGAGTGGGGGTGCAGTGAGTTTTTTATTAAAAAAAAGGCTCCCTGTGGCCTTGGGATCCAAGTGCAATATAGAGAGAGAAAAAAAGCTCCCCGTGGCCTCGGGATCCAAGTGCAATATAGAGAAGTCAACGCTTATCTCCCTGTCGGAGAACGACTCTTTTGACCCTGCAGTCTGGACAGGAGAGGTTATCTCAAAAGGGAGTGTATTTAGACACCTGGGAGCCCCCGTAGGGGTGGACGTAACCCACACGCAAAGATTTCAATGGGTCCTTGAAAAAATAAGCTCAAAAATCAGAAGATGGGATTTTGTTCTCCTCCCCTTCTAAAGCCGGATTAGAGTGATTAATGCTTTTATGATCCCGTATATTGCTTTCCTCAGGCCCGTGCTCAAAATGGCTAAGTGTAACTGGAAAGAATTCTTAAAACCAGTGAAACGGTTTCTTTGGAAGAACAACACGAAAACCTCCCGGCGATGGCACTGGGCTAGATGGGAGGTAGTTGCTCGGCCGGTAGATCAAGGAGGGCTCGGCATTCTTAACCCTCTATCCCATGCTGAGGCCCTTTGTGCCAAATTTATGGTCTCATTGGCTAAACAGGACCAAGCTTGGGCTATCATGACCAAGGAAATGCTTGATGCAATAAAACTGGGATCGAAAGGGGGAAGGTGGAAGGGGGTTGTGATGCACGACAAACTTCTCGCCCGAAGTGGACTTATCTTAGATCTGGTGGACTCTCAGTGGAGCTAATGAGGAAGTGCAAAGAGCAGCTGAGGTTTTGGAATGGGGGGAAGCAACCAGATACATTAAGAACTCCATTTTGCACTGGTCCCCGCGGCTTTCTAGAATATTGGGGCCGCCGCAAAGCCCCTTTTGGATAGAAATGGCCAGAAATGTGAATAATAAGGGGCTCGCTCGACTAGAGCAATTCTGGGATGGCAACAAGATGTGTTGGAAAACTGCTAACTCTTTAGCCATCCAATTTCAACTGAATGGCTTTGAGATCTTACTAGTCTGCAAGGTGATGAAAGAACTTGAGAAAGTAGTTGTGGTTTCTCTGTCAAGCAGAGAACTTGTAATCCTTTGACCTTCAAGGCTTGGTCTGAGATCGAGGTTGGTGTATATTTCTGATGTTCTTAATACTATCCACTCACAATTGTGAGTTTTGCAAAAAAACAAAAAAGGCTCCCTAAAGGATTCGCATTGGCGCATATCCTTAGATCCTTTAGGCAACTTTTTTTTTTGCCTGCCCCAAGGGGGGAGGCCTTAGTGATCGTTTCCCTTTTGGCTAATGAAAAAGAGAAGACTATTTTTTTAAAAATATAACATTTTATTTTTAGATGTTTTAAAAAACACCATATGTCATGATTATGTGTTCCCTTTTTACTGGTGAAAAAGGGGGGGAAAATGCAAAGTTTTTGAATTTTTTATTTGTTGGAGGAGATAGAAGAATCGCCAGTGAATCATGAAAAGCAGAGGTTGTATTCTTGGGCGAGTGAACCATGGAACGGAGATGATGTATTCTCATACCCTGTACATGATTGTGTGTGTGTGTGTGTGTGTGTGTGTGTGTGTGTGTGTGTGTGTGTGTGAGAGAGAGAGAGAGAGAGAGAGAGAGAGAGAGAGAGAGAGAGAGAGAGAGAGAGAGAGAGAGAGTAATAGACTTGTTTGAATGTGGATTTTGGGAAACTGCAAGGGGAGGGTTTTCGAGTGCAGGATTTCTTTGCGTGACTCACCCGCACAGCTTCGCCTTGAAGCTCCGATTCTGTCTGTGTAAGTGATTTCTTGCCGCTTGCCGCTCACTATTGACATTGAGTGCTCTATATAGGCCTAACATATAATGTAGTTGAACTTGCAAGTGACGAGCTTCATGGGCAGTGGCATAGGAATAGGGTGCGCGAGTGATCACACGCTTTTTGATGGCTTCTCCTTTGCGTGCATGATGAAGAGTTGGACCAAACTCTGCAAAACGGAGTGCCTACACTGTCCGCTCCATCTCACCACCTACACCACCAGCTCGACCATACTGTGTCGCCTGGGCAGTTGCCACGTCTAAGGACATGCCGCCTGCAATAGTAGCCCATGATGATCTGCAGTTGAGGATGGTGCCATCATTGTAGATAAATTGAGGGCAGAGAGGGCCCGTTTACTTCCTTTGACTGGAAGGCTCGCACGAGGGGAGAGACGATGACTTAGTGAAGCAAGGTTGCATGCGGGATGCTTCGATTAGGAGTAACAACTTAGTTGGTAATGAGCGAGAGATTACAATGTTGTGTGCCGGTTGGGTGCCCTTCTTGGCATTAGCCTTTAAATTGGTCCTTGCTAGCATTTTCATTGCCAATCCGTATTATTGCATACTACTATTTACCATTTTCTGTCTGTTCAAATGGTCTTTGCCACATCCACCATTGTAGCTACCTACTCATCACTAGCGATAGCCCTCTACCTGGTCATGCATGTCACAACTTCAAAGGGACGTTGAATGCATGTGAGTCGATGTTGGAAGTGCTTGGCCATTTTAGTCTCGAGCTTCGCTAGCTATGGTCTTTCCTGCATTGACCCCACCTTGCCCGCAACCCCCTCTAAGGCACATCCCTACATCACACACCATTGCAGCCACCTGTTGATCACCATGGATAGTCCTCTAGATGTCCATGCGTGATGCTTCAAGGATGTTGAATGTGGGTGACTAGATGTCTTGGGCATTTTAGTGTCGAGTGTTTCCTTGTCAGATACATGTTAAGGAACTTGTGTATCTCTACCCTGTCCATAAACATTAGCTTATGTGCCCTACATGGCTTTTATCACTTGTCAATGAAATCGATCATGCTTCCAAAGTCACCCTTCCTCTCTGACTCCAATCATCAACGTGAGGAAGCCATAATGTTGAATAGCCCGAGTTGTATGTCCTTGCAACACCCTCACTCCTTTGGTAGCCACTTTGTAAACTTCTCCTCATCTAATATAACTAGTAAAACGGCGCTGCCTTCGGCAGCGGCATGCCCTCTCTTACCCTCTTACGTGGGGCTGAGGATCTTGGCTTTGCTCATAAGTGGAGCTTGCAAGTGCTCCGTGTCTCCGTGAGTGCATTGCTTTGATCACATATCCAGTAACCCCCTACCTCACTCTGGCGGCACACACATTGTGTGTCGATGCCATTCCCCACCCTCATCTCCAGTGTTGGCCAACTATCATAGCATCTCTTGCCCACCCTCTCAAACACACCTATATTGACTCCACGTCCTCCTTGCCTGAGTTTCGCTTTGCGCCGCAGCCTTTGCTAGTTGAAAAAACATCCACCTGCTCATATGCTTCCGATCTGCCACTTTTTGTACCTACCGCATCTACAGCTCACCATAGCTACCACCCCATCTCCGCCTTGCTTTGATCACATGCTTACCACTGTACCGACTTACCCTTACTTGTTAAGAATGGCTTCAAGTCGTCACAACCGTGTTGCAAAAGTACTTGGTAGTGGCACATTAGATAATGGGGGTGGAGTTGCAGAATCTATGGACTGTTTGGGAGGGGAGAGTAGCCAATAATTAAGTGTATGTAGCAAGGCCATGTGGAAGGAAGAACAATGCCTTCAGGCTATGGCTATACAGGGGGAGAGAGGATCGGATACCAAGGAATAGTGGATAAGAGAGGAATAGTGGTGTCAACCTTATCTTTAGAGGCCATCTTCTTAGTTTGAGGTCGAATTCAAATTCTCGCAACGACACTGGCATGGTTGTGGCACTTCTCTAAATTCTCGTGGGCTCTTATTCTCTTGCCCACCCTCTCAAACACACCTATATTGCCTCCACGTCCTCCTTGCCTGAGTTTCGCTCTGCGCCCGAAGCCTTTGCTAGTTGAGAAAACACCCACCTACTCATATGCTTCATATCTGTCACTTTTTGTACCTGCCGCATCTACAGCTCACCATAGCTACCACCCCATCCTCGCCTTGATTTGATCACATGCTTACCACTGTACCGACTTACCCTTACTTGTTAAGAATGGCTTCAAGTCGTCACAACCGTGTTGCAAAAGTACTTGGTAGTGGCACATTAGATAATGGGGGTGGAGTTGCAAAATCTATGGCAGTTTGGGAGGGGAGAGTACCCAATAATTAATTGTATGTAGCAAGGCCATGTGGAAGGTAGCACAATGCCTTCAGGCTATGGCTATACAGGGGGAGAGAGGATCGGATACCAGGGGAATAGTGGATAAGAGAGGAATAGTGGTGTCAACCTTATCTTTAGAGGCCATCTTCTTAGTTTGAGGTCAAATTCAAATTCTACCAACGGCAGTGGCATGGTTGTGGCACTGCTCTAAATTCTCGTGGGCTCTTATTCTCCCAACGACACAAACATGGGCCACCACAAAACTTGAAGGCATTGGTGCTGCTATAAATTCTTGTGGGCCCCCAATGGCCCCTTTTTATTGTCCGTAGCCTTCACCTCACAGCTATAAACACATGGCAAAGCTCTCCCAAGCTCTCTCTCTCTCTCTCTCTCTCTCTCTCTCTCTCTCTCTCTCTCTCTCTCTCTCTCTCTCTCTCTCTCTCCGCATATGCCTTTTTTCTCTCACTGAGCGCGTTGAGTGCAGGGCATGCTGTCGAAACTGGTTGGAGTGAGGAGGCAACGACATGTGTCCGAGGGAGGGAGCTAGAAAAATAGATTCCACCCAAAAATAGAGTCCCTCATGTCCTGTAGGATGTGCGTGAACTTTGAAGGTTGAAGCAAGAGGGAGAAATGGAGCAGGCCCGTACTGGCACAAAGACACCGGCTCACTGAGATCCACCCGGCCTCTTCCCTATAGCGTGCACGCATTGCTCTCAGTTGGAAGCTTCGAAGTCTCTATTTTGCAAATATGAGACAAACGCCATGTCGTACTGATTTGATCTCTGATTGAAAGAGGAGATTACCATTCTCAATGCTTTGCTTTGATCCATGCCCGTATTGATTTAGAGATAGCAATCGCCTAGCTCTGGCCGAGTCTGCCCTCTAGACTTGGAGAGTTGGGGACCGCTAGAGTGCTGGCACAAAGACACCGGCTCACTGAGATCCACCCGGCCTCTTCCCTATAGTGTGCATGCACTGCTCTCAGTTGGAAGCTTTGAGGGCTCTATTTTGCAAATCTGAGACAAACGCCATGTCGTATTGATTTGATCTCTGATCGGAAGAGGAGATGGCCACTCGCAATGCTTTGCTTGGATCTCGGCCCGTATTGACTTAGAGACAGCAACCACCAAGCTGTGGCCGAGTTCGCGCTCGGGACTTGGATGGTTGGGGATCGTTGAAGTGCCGCGCGCAGTGTTCGGGTAAAATGTGTATTAACTTAATATCGCGCGGTTTTCAATTTCAAAAATATTGTGCCGTTTTCAACTCGAATCATCTAATGTACAACAAATCTATCACACTCTCTCTCTCTCTCTCTCTCTCTCTCTCTCTCTCTCTCTCTCTCTCTTTAATCACATGCGAGCAATGTTCTGGAAAAATGTGTCTCAACTTAATATTGTGTCATTTTCAATTTCAAAAATGTCATTTAAGAGCAAGAGGAAAAGGAGAAATTCTACCCCAAAATATTGGAAAATAATGAAAAAATTCGAAAAAATATCCTAATTTGCTAAAATTTGCTCTTGGCAAATTCTAGGAAAGAAATTTTGTATGTTTGGAAAAATGATTTTTTCTGACTACTGCCCGCGCGCCTCTGTACTCTTCAATTTGGTTCACACTGCCCGCGCGCCTCTATGCTCTTTATTCATTGCAGAGTTTGAGGACGTCGAAGTTGCACTCCCAACCGATTCAAGTTTCAACTCGAAACTCTGAGGACGATGATATTGCTGCGCTCGAGTTGGTGATCCCAGCTGGCTCAAGTTTCAACTCTATTGCAGTGTTGCGAGCCGCCGTGTAGAGATCATAATCTCTCTCTCTCTCTCTCTCTCTCTCTCTCTCTTCCCTGTGATGTGGACTCTTGATAATTCCATATTGCAATCGTGCATTTGAATTTTGAAGTGTGCAGGCCCAGGTTGAGAGAGAGAGAGAGAGAGAGAGAGAGAGAGAGCACGTCTGTGCGGGCGTTCACAATGTGCAGGGCTCGCGGATTCCGCCTCTTCTCTCTAGTCACAGAGGCTGGGTGCAGTAATTAAACAAAGCCAAGAACTACTCTCTCTCTCTCTCTCTCTCTCTCTCTCTCTCTTCGTGCAGTGTCTGTCCGCTGCAGCGCGCCAGGGAACACCTGCCGGATCATCCTGCTTCTGCCACGTGTCAGGGGGGGGAGCTGGAATCCCCTCCCCCATTATCTGTAGTATAGATGCCAGAAAGCAATTCTAGCGAAAGAAAAGGTGTGTGTGTGTGTGTGCGCACAAAAAATAACAAGATGTAGCATTGAAGAAATAGAATAACGATTATAGGGATTGTTAGATCACAAATAAAGCCATCATTTCTTCATCTCTAGAAGTGATGGAATTATATTTTTCTTATCTTCCACACTCATTTTGGCAGGCCTCGTGATAATATCAGTTGTTTGAACTCAATCTTTTTGTAAAGTGAGTAAAATGCTTTGTAGTGAGTGGAATTGTGGACGAAAAAAAGTTTTGGAGCACAGAGCGCGCGCGCGCACACACACACACACAAAGAGTAAAATGAAGACTCTATTCACCTTTTTTTAGTACTTACAATAGTGGGTAGTATATATTTTAAGTAGGAAAAAGAATTACATAAAAAGCCCTGCTCAAAATGAGCCATGGCATCACAGTAGCACAAAAGAACAACAACCTGATCATGGCCTTTTACACGGAGGCCTACATAAACAACTCTGATAACCACCAACTGACCATAGATGACCCTTAACAAACTGGCCAGAACATCGGAGGCCAACCCAGAACAAACAAAAAATTGATCCACATAGCATGCCCAACATGCGGGGCCCACATTCCCCATCACCAATAGAGGCATTCCTAGTTTCCACTAGGATGGCACCTCTGCCACCGACAAACCGCCTGCCCAACCAACATAATAGCATGACCAACAAAAGCCACCACCAGGGGAAGCAGCTGACCAAGATCCGAACAAGAACACCTACACGTCGTAAAGCAAAGCAGACCACCTCCGACTCACAGTCTGCCAAAACCATCACAAATAATCGAGCCAAACCCACAACCAAGGCCAAAATCAGAAGCACCAGCATCTTGCAAGATCAGAGCCATCACAAACCTTGAAGCCGAAACCATAGGCTGTTAGAAGGGAGCCTTGCCCTAGCAATGAACATTCGAAGTGCAAAATAGAGAACATGAAGCAGTAGCTAGGCCATCCATTTACCCTCCCAATGAGGAGGCAGAAGGGGTGATGGCTCCCTTATGATAAAAAATATGGGGGCATATGAGGGAAAGCAATAGCAAGAAGGCTAACCTACCAGACGCCTCACCCCAAAGACTTCACGGCCTGAAATCTCCACACAGCACTCCCACGAGAGGCACACCTGCATCCCGACCTGCTGTAGTGTCCCCTTCGAGGCCCCCAAAGCTCCGAGGATTTGCAGGTTGGGCTTACGCAAGAGGCATCGCTCGCACACAAACCAAGGATCTCTTGACTCTAAGAGGCCTCTCTAAAGGATCTGCATCGACACAGATCCTTTAGGGAGCCTGTTTTTGTTTAAACTCAATCTTTTTGTGCTAAAGAGAAAATGAGTAGGGGTGGAAGGCATTTTTTTAAAAGCTCAATCTTACAATTTTCTAGGGGTGGAAGAAATTTTTCCCTGGCTTTCCAAAGTTGTAGATCCGCCACAAACTCCCTATTGGATTGAGACAGCCAAGAAACTGAATAATAAGGGTCTGAATCGACTTGGGCACTTCTAAGATAGTGGCAACAAGAGTTGGAAAACCACTGACCTTCTGGTTACCCAGTACCAACTCAATAGCTTGGAGATCTTGCTTCTCCACAAAGTGATGAAAGAGCTTGACAATTTAGTGATGCCAATCTATGATTCAGAGTTGGATCGGAATGCCTGGAAATGGCTCGGAAGCAGTCTCTTATGGAAACCCCATTCTAAAAGCATCTATCAGAAAATGATGCATAAGAAGAATTGGTCTAGCCCCCTTATCAAGCTATAGAAAAAGCAATGGCCGGAGGAAAGGTGGAACATATGGAAGCCAAAGGTTCCCCAACATATGAAGGTTTTTCTATGGAAGGTAATGTGGGGTGCTCTACTGACGGGGGTGAAGATTTAGGAGAGAGGGATTGGGTCAGATCGATGCTTGGGGTGCAAGATGGCTAGTGAAGATCTGGCCCACCTATTCATGGACTACCCAACTATCAAAGGCCTCGCAGGGAAAATATTCAAGTGGGTCCAAAGAACATGGTTTCTTCAAGATTGATCTATTCCTTGGAGGTAAGAATGCAGGAAGTCCTGCCCTCCTTGTGAGCACTCAAATCGTCAGATACTTCTTCTTACATAATGTATGGCAGACAAGGAACCGCCGTGTGTTTGAAGGAGGTTTTAGGTGGCAAGCTCCGCAGAAATTACTCAAGAAAGCAAAGTGCTAGTATGGACACTCGGACGCAAGAAACACTCGGAGGATTGGTCTAGGACTACTTGTGCCTTGTTGACAGTAGATGGAATGCCTAGGACGGGGGAAAATCTTGGCAATCGGTAAGTAAAAGATCTCATAAGGACAAGTTTATGGACCTTGTGTATCGAGGAGGAGGGGGCAGGTTGGTGGGGGTGTCTGCCCTCATAGCCGATGTAATTATAGTCCCTAGATGATGTCATGGCTCAAAAAGAGCATGACAAGACCTTGTAATTTTTTGGGAACTTCAATATAATTCACTCACAATTGTGAATTTTGCATAAACAAAAAGGTCATCTTACAACGTGAGTAGAGGTAGAGGGTTTTTTTTTTTTTTTTTGCAAAACTCACAATTGTGAGTGAATTATATTGAGCACCTATTCATGGACTACCCAACTATCAAAGGCCTCGCAGGGAAAATATTCAAGTGGGTCCAAAGAACATGGTTTCTTCAAGATTGATCTATTCCTTGGAGGTAAGAATGCAGGAAGTCCTGCCCTCCTTGTGAGCACTCAAATCGTCAGATACTTCTTCTTACATAATGTATGGCAGACAAGGAACCGCCGTGTGTTTGAAGGAGGTTTTAGGTGGCAAGCTCCGCAGAAATTACTCAAGAAAGCAAAGTGCTAGTATGGACACTCGGACGCAAGAAACACTCGGAGGATTGGTCTAGGACTACTTGTGCCTTGTTGACAGTAGATGGAATGCCTAGGACGGGGGAAAATCTTGGCAATCGGTAAGTAAAAGATCTCATAAGGACAAGTTTATGGACCTTGTGTATCGAGGAGGAGGGGGCAGGTTGGTGGGGGTGTCTGCCCTCATAGCCGATGTAATTATAGTCCCTAGATGATGTCATGGCTCAAAAAGAGCATGACAAGACCTTGTAATTTTTTGGGAACTTCAATATAATTCACTCACAATTGTGAATTTTGCATAAACAAAAAGGTCATCTTACAACGTGAGTAGAGGTAGAGGGTTTTTTTTTTTTTTTGCAAAACTCACAATTGTGAGTGAATTATATTGAGCACCCGAAAAAATTACAAGGTTTTGTCTTGCTCATGTTAAGCCATGACAACATCCAGGAATCATAATTACAACGGCTATCAGGGAAGCCACTCCTACCGATGGCCAAGGTTTGCCCCCGTCCTAGGTATTTCGTCTGCTGCCAACAAGGCACAAGTAGTCCTAGACCAATCCTCTGAGTGATGCTTGCGCCCGAGTGCCCGTATTAGCACTTTGCTTTCCTGTACAATTTCTGCGAAGCTTGCCACCTCAAATCCTCCTTCAAAAACCCAGTGGTTCGTTGTTTGCCATACATTATGAAAGAAGAAGTATCTGACAATCTGAGTGCTAACGAGAAGTGCAGGACTACCTGAGTTTTTACCTCCAAAACATAGGTCAGTCTTGAAAAAAATAATTTTTCATGTTCGCGGGACCCACTTGCATACTTTCCCTGCGAGGCCTTTTATAGCTGGGCATTCCATGAAAAGGTGGGCCAGATCTTCACTAGTCAACCTGCACCCCGAGCATCGATCTGACCCAATCCCTCTCTCCTGAATCTTCACCCCCGTCGGTAGAGCACCCCAAAAAACCTTCCATAAGAAAGCCTTCATGTACTGTGGAACCTTTGGCTTCCATATGTTCTCCATTACATGCTCCCACCTTTCCTTCGACAATTGCTTTTTCCATAGCTTATTAAGGGGGACTAGACCAATTCTTCTGTTGCATCATTGTCTGATAAATGATTTTAGTATGGGGTTTCCACAAGAGACTGCTTCCTGGCCATTTCCAAGCTTTCCAGTCCAACTCCGAGTCACAGATTGCCTCACTAGATTGTCAAGTTCTTTCATCACTTTGTGGACAAACAAGACCTCCAAGCTATTGAGTTGGTACTGGGCAATCATAAGGTCAATGGTTTTCCAACTCTTGTTGACACTGTCCCAGAAGTGCTCAAGTCGGGATCAGACCCTTATTATTCAGCTTCCTTGCTGTCTCAATCCAATAGGGAGTTCGTGGTGGATCTACAACTTTGGAGAGCCAGGGGGATCAATGTAGGATGGAGTTCTTGAATTATCTGGCTTCTTCCCCCCACTTTAAGACTCCTGCTACTCTATTGCATTTTCTTACCAATTCTCCTGAGCTGCCCCCCAGTCTTAAGGTAGACCACGTCGGGGCAAGTAGCTTGTCATGAAACTCCACTCCCCTCCACTTTCCTCCCTTCGAGCCAAGTTTAGCTGCTTCTATCATATCTCTGATCATAACTGCCCAAACTTGATCCTGCCTAGCCAAGGAAACAACAAATTTGGCGCAACAAGCTTCTGCATGGGTCACAGGGTTAAGAATCCCGAGGCCTCCTTGATTCCCCGGCTGAGCAACCGATTCCCAACTGGCCCATTGCCATGGCCTGGAAGATTTCGTGTTATTTTTCCATAAAAATGTTTTTACTGGTTTTAAGAACTCCTTCCAGTGACACTTAGCCATCTTGAGAAGCAGGCTAGTGAAGGCAATATAAGGAATCATGAAGGCATTCATCACTTTTATCCGACTTGGGAATGGGAGAAGAGCATACTCCCACCTACTCATTTTCGTTTTGATTTTTTCAAGCACCCACTCGAATCTTTGCTTATGAGTTACATCCACCCCCAGGGGGGCTCCCAGATGTCTAAAGATCTTTCCTTTTGTGACAATCTCCCCTCACCATACAGAAGGATCAAATGAGTCAATTTCCTGATAGGGAGATCATTCTTGACTTCTCTATACTACACTGGGACCTCGAAGCTACCGAGAACATTTGTACAATCTCCAGAGCTTTTCTGATGACCTGGGGGCACACCTTCAAGAAGAGGAGAGAATCATCTGCAAAAAATTTTGCCAGGAGTTGCCTATTTCCTGGTAAAACAAGGCCTTGCACCTCCCCACGTTCAGCACTAGCTTTGAGCGTCGTGATTAGAGGATGTGATCCTATGGCGAAAAGTAGGGGGGCAAGAGGGCATCCCTATTTAATAGACCTTTTAACCTCAAAAGAGCCCACAATTCTACCGTTAAATAGGAGCTCTGACTGGCTTCCAACCCCCATCACACGAACCATCCGACAGAGGCGCCGCCCAAAGCCTAGAGCTTCCATGATGGCTTCTATATATGTCCATGTTATTTTGTCATAGGCCTTGTCCAGGTCCAACTACAACAAAATGCACTCCTGCTTTGTGACAATTGCGTATTCTATGCCCACCATTGCTGCTAAGATGTTATCGTATATGGACCTTCCTTTAATGAAACCATGTTGACGAGGGGAGATGTCTTGGTTAGTAAGGGGGCTAGTCTGAGGGCCACTGCTTTAGCTATAATTTTGTAGGCCACCGACATCATTGTTATAGGGCGCCAATGTTGTAGTTTAGAGCAGCAGATCTGTTTTGGGATGGGCTTGATAAGCCCTCTCTTCACACTTGTCTCCAACGACCCTTCGACCATGGCTTTATTGGCCAAACTTGTGATTGGGGCCTTGAGATATCCCAAAATTCTGCATAGAATTCCACCGTCATCCCATCCCACCCAGGGGACTTTTCCTTGCCAAGGGCTTGCAATGCTAGTGAACATTCGTCTTTGGAAAATGCCCGTTCCAAGTTATTAGCTTATGAGTGGGGAATTTCCTTTTTAACACTCTGTAGTAAGTTCCCTCTGGCTTCCTCCACTTCTTGGGACTGGGTCTCCAGCCGTCCAATAATTTGACTGAGATAGCTCAGCATCATACCAGCCATTTCGTCCTGGTTATGAACTGTTGTCCCTTTCTCATCATCGAGCTAGCGGACGTGGCCTTGGCTCTTCTTGATTTTTAGAGCCCTAAAAAAATGAGCTTGATTGGAGGCTTCCGGTTACAGATAACTCTCCCTAGAGAGAAGTCTAGCCTTTTTGATATCTTCTACCTGCTCACTAGCGAGGTTCGATTTGGCTTCAAGCCATCGTTTGTGTTCGCCTTTAGTAGCATGCCCGTTGGCTTTTATAGCGGTAAGCAATTGTACCTCCACTGAAAGATGCAACAGGTGATCCTCCCTAGATTTCTGGATTTGGGGGCCCGAGGTTTTGATTGCTTTCTGGATGCTCGGAGCAAAGAGGTCCCACACATTGTGCTTGTTGAGGTCGACATCTTTTTTTAGCTTACCCAGTGCTTTCTTGGCTAGATTCCTGAAAAGTGGGTCTTTGAAAAGGTGTGCCCCTATCACCAATAGTTTTTTTTTAACCTCTTGGGGCCTGCTCCTCCTCTTTATTCTTCTGAAATTGAATGTGCAGAGTAATGTGATCTGAGAGGATTGTTGTTGGGACTACCTTCATTTCCATCAGCGTCGGTATCCAGTCAACTTGGTGCGAGCAATAGCATCTGTCCAGTCTAGAGGCAGTGCGGGCGTACTGAAGGCTTGTGTAGGTGAACCCAAGCGTGCTGTTCCATGGGCCAACATCCCATAAGTCGATCATTGCCCACTTTTCGCACAAACTTTGCCATTTAGACCTTTCTGAGCTAGCCAGCACACTGGAGGATCCTGTTCTATCCCTGCTCTTTTCAACCATGTTAAAGTCACCAACCAACAACCACTCCCCTTCAATAGGGGTATCTCTGAGATGCATCCATAGTTTGGCTCTATCTTTTGCATTGCAAGGGCCGTACACATTCACAATAGTGAGGGGACGCCCTTCCCATCTGATTCTAATCCCCAGGATCCTGCCGGATGGGTGGTTAAGAACCAACTTTGGCTCCAATTCTCTGTCCACAATGCTGAGGAGCCACTAAAGGCGTTATTTCCTTCTCCATAAAGTACCAGTTCTTTCCTAGCATCTGCTTTCTCTTGCTATGGGCGTCTAAATGGTGTTCCTGAATGGCCCAAAAGTTGATTGTCTTCTCCTTTTTTATTTCCTCCCAGAAAAGGGTACTCTTCTTTTGGGTTTTCAACCTCTTTACGTTCCAAGATTGAATAGTGAGAGACTCCATCATTAATACGGGTTCATTGGGATAGAGGAATGAATTCTTCAGCATTTGAATCATTCCCCCCCTCCTTGGTCTCAGGAGAATCCGGGGGTTCGAGTGAGAGGATTTCTTTTCTTGTAGTGTTGCAAATGGATTGTGCAAAGGGATAATGAACCCCCCTCCTTTCGAAGGGGTAGTGGATGAATTAGATCCTTTCACCTCCAATGTTCTGACGACTTGTAGCACTTTGGAGTCTCATTCCACCCACTGCCTTCACTCTTTTGGCCCTTTTCAGACCAGGGACTTGGACAGTCGTCGCTGTTGTAACTGTCATAAATTTGGGGGTAGGAGCGGGATTAATGATCTTATTAATATTTCCTGTACTTTCAGAAGCTCGTTGTATGGGAATCGATTCTTCCGCCTTCTTTTCTTGCATCTTCATATCCGTTTTCTCACACACCATCCCTCCTTCATCCTTCCCTGTATTTGTCCCTTTTCTCACACACCATCCCTCCTTCATCCTTCCCTGTATTTGTCCCTTCATTATTGTCTCCCTGCTTCTCCAGCCCTCCCATCGGGGATTCCGCTTTATTGGGGCCCTGTAGTGCCGAAGCTGTAGTTACATTAGAATTCAATGGACAATCCTTGGCGAAGTGACCAAAGTTGTTGCATTTAAACATGCTCCAAAGTAAGTTCCAAAGTTTAGCGAAATGGTAACAAGCCCAGCTCCGACATTGATAACCATGCTTTTAGGTGGCGTTTTAGATGAATCCCATCCTATACAAACCCTGTTTGAAGTTCTGTTAAACCCTCTCTTACTAGGTATAAATAAGGGAGTGCCCAGTTGACTAGCAAGCATCTTGAGATTATCCCATAGCCAGCTAGGCAGTCCTGCAAACTCTACCCAGACTGGATGAACCGCTTGCAAAGATTCAACTGAGTCGAACACTGGCTCCCAAGGCACCACACACACCATAGTCCTATTAAATACTAGGGGCCCTTTGTCGAGGATCTTATCCACATCGGAGGCCTCTTTGAATCTCACTAAGCAAAAACTTTTAGCTAGGTAGGAAGTACTTTCAACTGCTCCTCCATGACCAAGGATTTGAGGGCCCTGCAGCCATTGTATCATCTCAAACCTGTTCGGGATTCTTCCACTGAACCCAAATACAAGGTCATCTTAGCTTAGCTGGCTAGCTGTTTTTTAATCAGTGTTGGTGGAATCGCTACAGTAATGGCCTCCGCAACCTCCACTTGCTGTGGCATGGACTTTTTTAAAGCAGAGAAGGCTCGATCTGCCAACCCATCTTCTACCAGTCCACTGGATTCTGAATGGAAGCAAGTTCTTTTGTTGTTGTTAGGGCCGACCTCAAGCATTTTGTTGACTTCCAAGAGCTCTTGTTGCACTCTAGCTTTTGTATTGAATACAAAATGAGTGAGTAGGGGTGGAGTGAGTTTTTTAATAAAAAAAAGTCTCCCTACAGGATCTACGTCGGGGCGCAGATCCTTTAGGGACCTTTTTTTTTTCAACTCAATCTTTTTGTAAAGTGAGTAAAATGCTTTGTTATATTCGAGCAAAAGTGAGTGGAATTGTGGACGAAGAAAAGTTTGGAGCACAACATAGAGAGAGAGAGAGAGAGAGAGAGAGAGAGAGAGAGAGAGAGAGAGAGAGAGAGAGAGAGAGAGAGAGAGAGAGAGAGAGAGAGAAAGAGAGTTGTCAGTGTGCATTTTATGAGGCAGGTGACCTCGAGGACAGGGGTCATCTATAAGGGAGGACTCGGATGCATGCGCACTCCCTCTCTCTTGTTTTTTTGTAGAAAAGGAAAAGGAAACAACGATGACATGTGGACGCCAGTGCTTTGCTCTGTATGTAGAGTTGGTAGGTTAGGCTCACACATGCTCTCTAGTTTCTCTCTCTCGTAAACAACTACACATGGAAATCTTCATCAAAATGAGTTTCGGCCTAGCAAAGCTGCTCACTGCCGAAGGCTATGCATGCTACCAGCATCTCAAGGAAAGGGTGCTCCACTCCATCGCCTCCATGTTCAGTAGCTGTCGCTCATGGTCGAGTTGTTGCAAGCAAGATCGGTCCAAGGCCGAAGTTGCTCACTCTGGTCATTGTCATCATCATGATGTTTAATCAAAAGAGAGAGCAATACGGGCAAGAGAAAACCCAAGCTATTGGTTAAACAAAGCTGCTCACTGCCGAAGGCTATGCATGCTACCAGCATCTCAAGGAAAGGGTGCTCCACTCCATCGCCTCCATGTTCAGTAGCTGTCGCTCATGGTCGAGTTGTTGCAAGCAAGATCGGTCCAAGGCCGAAGTTGCTCACTCTGGTCATTGTCATCATCATGATGTTTAATCAAAAGAGAGAGCAATACGGGCAAGAGAAAACCCAAGCTATTGGTTAAACACAGCTAATTCTTTCTAGCTTTTGCGGATTCTAGAGGAGCATTAAGAAATTTTCGTTTGATGTGAGAGACATTCACGCAATGGCTTTTTTTGTGTTTAATCAGACACAAGCTCAAGTCCTCTTGCCGTGCAACACTTGAATCAAGGGGGTAGCAATCTCAATCTCTCTCTCTCTCTTTCTCTCTCTCTCTCTCTCTCTCTCTCTCTCTCTCTCTCTCTCTCTCTCTCTCTCTCTCTCTCTCTCACACACACACACACACACACACACACATTGTATAGTAAAAATAATCTCCTGCACCAACGAAGACCCTTTGAGGGAATTTTTTAAAAATATACATTTAGTACACACACACACACACACACACACACACATATAGTAAAATGAAGCCTCTATTCACTTTTTATTAGTACTTACAATAGTGACTAGTATATATTTTAAGTAGGAAAAAGAATTACATAAAACTCCATGCTCAAAATGAGCCATGGCATCACAATAGCACAATAGAACAACAACCTCATCGTGGCCTTTTGCACGGAGGCCTACATAAACAACTCTGATAACCACCAACTGACCATAGATGACCCTTAACAAACTAGCCAAAACATCGGAGGCCAACCCAAAACAAAAAAAAAATTGATCCACATAGCATGCCAACATGCGGGGCCCACATTCCCCATCACCAGTAGAGGCATCCCTAGTTTCCACCACGATGGTGCCTCTGCCACCGACAAACCACCTGCCCAGCCGACATAATAGCATGGCCGACAAAAGCCACCACCAAGGAAAGCACCTGAACAAGATCCGGACAAGAACACCTACAATGCTGCAAAGCAAAGAAGACCACCTCCGACTCACAATCTGCCAAAATCACCACAAATAATCGAACCGAATCCACAACCAAGGATAGAATTAGAAGCATCAACATCATGCAAAATCAAAGCCGGCACGAACCTTGAAGCCGAAACCATAGGCTATTAGAAGGGAGCCTTGCCCTAGCAATGAACACTCGAATTGCAAAATCGAGAACATCCCATGATGAAACAGTAGCTAGGCCACCCATTTACCCTCCCAATGAGAAGGCAGAAGGGGTGATGCCTCCCTTATGATAAAAAATATGGGGGCATATGAGGGAAAGCAATAGCAAGAAGGCTAACCTACTCGACGCCTCACCCCAAAGACTTCACGGCTTGAGATCTCCACAGAGCACTCCCAAGAGAGTCACACCTGCGTCATGCCCTGCTATAGCGTCCCCTTCAAGGCCCCCAAAGCTCCGAGGACTTGCAGGTTGCGCAACACAAGAGGCATTGCTGCTCGCACACAACCGAAGGATCTCTTGACTCTAAGAGGCCTCTATAAAGGATCTGCGCCGACATAGATCCTTTAGGGAGCCTTTTTTGTTTAAACTCAATCTTTTTGTCATAAAGACAAAATGAGTAGGGGTGGAAGGCATTTTTTAAAATGCTCAATCTTCTTAGGTATGCAGAAGATTAGTATGAGTAGGTGGGAGTATGTTCTTCTTCCATTCCCAAGACGGATAAAAGTGATTAATGCCTTTATGCTCCCGTATATTGCCTTCACTAGCCCGCTTCTCAAGATGGCTAAATGTCACTGAAAGAGTTCTTAAAACCGGTAAAAAGGTTTTTATGGAAAAATAACACAAAGTCCTCCAAGCCATGGCAATGGGCCTGTTGGGAGTCAGTCGCTCGGCCAGTAAATCAAGGAGGCCTCGGAATTCTCAACCCTGTGGCCCATACAGAAGCTTGCTGTGCCAAATTTGTAGTCTCCTTCGCTAAACAAGACCAGGCTTGGGATATCATGATCATAGATATGCTAGAAGCAGCTAAACTTGGTTCGAAAGAAGGAAAGTGGAGAGGGGTAGAGTTTCATGAAAAACTTTTAGCCCCGACGTGGGCTACCCTAAGTCTGTGGGGCGGCTCAAGGGAATTGGTAAGGAAATGCAACAGAGTAGCGGGAGTCCTAAAGTCGGGGGAAGAAACCAGATACTTCAAGGACTCCATCCCCCTGGCTTTCCAAAGTTGTAGATCTGCCGCACTTCTGGGACAGTAACAACAAGAGCTAGAAAACCACTGAACTTCTGGTAACCCAATTCCAACTTAATAGCTTGGAGGTTTTGCTAGTCAACAAAGTGATGAAAGAGCTTGATAGTGCAGTGATGCCAATTTTTGACTCAGAGTTTGACTGGAATGCCTGGAAATGGCCCAGAAGCAGCCTCTTATGGAAACCCTATTCTAAAGGCATTTACCATACAATGATGCTAAAGAAGAATTGCTCTAGCCCCCTTAACAAGATATGGAAAAAACAATGGTCGGAGGAAAGGTGGGAGCAAGTAATAGAGAACATCTGGGCGCCAAAGGTTCCGCATCACATGAAGGTATTTCTATGGAAAGTAATTAGGGGTGCTCTTCCGACGGGGGTGAAGATTCAAGAGAGAGGGATAGGGATAGATCGATGCCTGGGGTGCAGGATGGCTAGTGAAGATCCGACCCACCTTTTTATGGAATGTCTGGCCATAAGAGGACTTACAGGAAAAATTTGCAAGTGGATCCAAAGAACATGGAAAATTGGTTTTTTCAAGACTGATTTACTCCTTGGAGGTAAGAACTTGGGTAGCCCTGCCATCCTCATCTGCACTCAAATTATCAGGTTTTGCTTTTTACATAATGTAAGGCAAACAAGGAACCGCCATGTGTTCGAAGGAGTTCCTGAGGTGGCAAGCTTCTCAAAAATTATACAAGAAAGTAGAGTGCTAATATGGACGCTCACGTGCAAGAAAAACATGGATGATTGGTCTAGGGTTACCTGTGCTGTGAGGTCCCCACCCCGCCGTATCAAACGGCGGATCTGATGGTGAACCTGGTGGCCACTAGAACTATAACGGAAGCAAACAAAGTGGTTCAGGGTTCAACTAGCGGACAATCTCTCATCACAAAGTGAGTCAAGTTCGAGCCTACTAGCAATGAGATCTAGCTCCACCTCGCAGGGGAAGCGTACTTAAACTATCCAGCGATCCTAAGGCCCACCTTCCAAGAGGAGAGAAACCTCGAGTGCCTTTTTCCCCATGTTTCAGAGGCACATACACTTGAGACTTCGCCGCTCTAGGGGCAATGAGTATTACTAGTATCGATTTAAACACTATGGGGACAGAGAGTTCCCGACCAATCGGGACCACCCTTCTCATAGGCATTGGCAACCTGAGCCAAGCCCCCACTTTCCACCCCCACACTCACACTTCCTTGTGTGTCCTAATTACTACCACAAAAGTTGTTCAACATAAAAGTTCCTTGATTAGATTCCGATTTACAATGTTCGTTAAGACAGCCCTTCAATCGGTATTGCAAAGCGGCACCAAGACAGTACTCTAGTAAAAATTCTACTCAAACTTATTCATTAAAATTCCAATGTTCTGGAGGTACAACATCCCCCCTCCAGCAAGAGTTTACTCCTCCCGTTGTCGCCTAGCTACCCATACAACTAGGTATGTCCACCGCATAGAAAGCACGACATGGACATCCCCACCGCTTAACCAAGAGACGTGGGTATCCACCACTTAACCAGCAGACATGGATTCAAGAGCCCTTAACCAGGAGCTCTGCCTCCTGTGATCAGGAGGGGGTTCGGACTAGTATCAACATTGGAAATAGAATGAACATGGCGAGCTAAATTTTCCCTAGCAGACATTCTTTCCTATTGCAAACAGTATATCCATCAATCATTTCTTTCCTACTTTAGACTTAATGTACAAATGAATTCGAATGCTGAGGTTTCCGTCGGATTTCTCCAACATGTTTGGGGGTATATTCTAAACGTGTGCAATGTTAAATTAAACAACTTGAAATAAATTGATACCTATCTCTTCCATTTTTTCATCAATGGCCCGTGAGATGACCGGTGCTTGTTCGTCCATGGGAACTTTTCATTTTCCATTCACATTGCTCGATTCCGTGGTTGCGGTCGTGGACACCACCGAAGCGAGTTCTCTTAACCGGGGCCATTTTATACTCACTACTGTAAATGATAAACTTGAAGAAAAGAGCTAAAGTTCGAGAGCATCATAACAATCCAAATGGCATATTAGAATCATTGAACAATCCTCCTTATGCAAGAGGGTTAGATTTTTCCTTCGAGACCTAGTAATTTTATGGGTAATACTTTACTTGTCCTATGGGAACCGGCTCTAAAGTTAATCACTTGGCTTAGATGATTAAGAATTTCAAAATTTTACTAATTAAATTACAAGAGAGATGAATTAAGCAAGCTCAATCACTTTCTTAGTGCAGTTAGAAAGATGCAGAGTTACCCCATGCATAGGTGAGAGAAAATTCTCTTCTTAGTGGCCTAATGATGGATTAATTAAGCAACCAAATCGAACAAATTTTCTTAATTAAATTCACATCATCCTCCCTGAGTATGACCTTCTCATCCAACTATTGGCATCAGGCCATACCCGAATTATGGCCGTTTTCCAATAAGAAACCGCGGGTACTTCACTCGGCCGGGCAAAAATAAAACAAACCCATTCATCCCTTATCCCTCGGGTATGAATGACCTAGGTATAACAAACTTTCCGGTTACGCTGCTCTAACCGAAAAGGGTCAATTTTCGTCAAGTTCCCCAAGAGAATCTCTTAATGGGCCAGCCTTTCAATCAAATTGACCCCAAGAAGATCCATCTTGGTTTCCGATCATTTCCAGACAATCTTCAAAACTCCTAGTTAAATCTATGTTTTGCAATGGGCTATCCCTATCACCTCTCAAGATTCCTTTTTAACTCCTAGTTGGTAATTTCTAGGTTCATTCATTTATCAACATTAATTCCTACTTTCATTAATTATCTACCAGCCAAGTTTATTTAGAAAATACAAGTGAGTTTTTGCCATAGGCATTTGATGGTTAATGTCTCTTCGGAAATGCCAACTTTTTAACTTCAATCCCCGTTTTGTACGATTCCCAGGTTTTTGCAATCCTTTGCCATCCATGGGACATCTCAATGGAAGCTTGTAGAGTTTTCGGTTTGCACAACAGTGAGATCAATTCCGCGAAGTTATCCCCTATCTCCCCCATCCCGTATTTGCAAACAAATTTGAAATTGACAACTTTAGAAATACTCTTCAATACCAAAAAATTGAACTATTTCTATCGAGCTTAGACAACTACTCTTTTATTATGGTGCCTAGCTTTTCATTTAGGAAGCTAGAAGGTCGCCCTATAATTTATGAGTCTTCGAGCTTTCCATTAAAGCTCGCTTTGGAGACAAAATGAGAATCTAGAGCTTTCCATTAAAGCTTGGAATAGAGGATTATAACCATACATTCTTCGTGCCGTAAAGAGACATGCAAACCCTAATCTTGATTACCATAATGAGACTAAATCTTTCTCTCTTTAATAGAGACAAGGTTTCCATGGAAGCTTAACCCTAATCACACACAAAGTCACCATGGAAGCTAAACCCTAAATTGCAAGCTTGTCTTTCAATGCTTTTCCTAAGTGCAAAGTTATCATCAAAGCTTAGCTTAAGGATGCAAATCTACCTTTGAAGCTTAACTTAATGATGCATAGATACTCTTAGCACTTAACCCTAATGGCGAGGTTACCATTAAAGCTTAAACCTAAAATACAGGGTACTCACTAAAGCTTACACCTAAGTGCAAAGTTACCATTAAAGATTATCTTAAGGGTGCAAACCTAGGTTTGAAGCTTAACTTAATGATGTATAGATACTCTTAGCACTTAACCCTAATTGCGAGGTTATCATTAAAGCTTAAACGTAAAATACAAGGTAGTCACTAAAGCTTACACCTAAGTGCAAAGTTACCATTAAAGTTTAGCTTAAGGGTGCAAACCTACCTTTGAAGCTTAACTTAATGATGCATAACTACATTAATACTTAACCCTAATTCTAAGGTTACCATTAAAGCTTAACTTATTAATGCATAACTACATTAATACTTAACCCTAATTCTAAGGTTACCATTAAAGCTTAAACCTAAAATGATACACATAAACCTTCCTAGGATTAAAACACATGATTTAGGTTAATTAATCCTACTAGAAGTGAAGATTACCTCCTCTAATCAAGAGGGAAGTAGGGTTCAAGTCCTTCTTGAAGAGATGTGAGGCTCAAGGAAGAAGGAAAGGGATTTAGTGAAGAGGAAGGAGAGAGGAGCTTCTTCACAAAACCCTCAAGGGTTTGGCCTTCAAGAGAGGGAGAGAGCAAGAGCAAGGTTTAATGGAAACCTTGATTTACTTAAGCATAATTTTGAGCATGGCAAGTATGCAAGTAGCTTAGCAATATGTGTGTTAAATTACTTCAAGGACTCCATCGCCCTGGCTTTTAAAGTTGTAGATCTGCCGCACTTCTGGGACAGTAACAACAAGAGCTAGAAAACCACTGAACTTCTGGTAACCCAATTCCAACTTAATAGCTTGGAGGTTTTGCTAGTCAACAAAGTGATGAAAGAGCTTGATAGTGCAGTGATGCCAATTTTTGACTCAGAGTTTGACTGGAATGCCTGGAAATGGCTCGGAAGCAGCCTCTTATGGAAACCCTATTCTAAAGGCATTTACCATACAATGATGCTAAAGAAGAATTGCTCTAGCCCCCTTAACAAGATATGGAAAAAACAATGGTCGGAGGAAAGGTGGGAGCAAGTAATAGAGAACATCTGGGCGCCAAAGGTTCCGCATCACATGAAGGTATTTCTATGGAAAGTAATTAGGGGTGCTCTTCCGACGGGGGTGAAGATTCAAGAGAGAGGGATAGGGATAGATCGATGCCTGGGGTGCAGGATGGCTAGTGAAGATCCGACCCACCTTTTTATGGAATGTCTGGCCATAAGAGGACTTACAGGAAAAATTTGCAAGTGGGTCCAAAGAACATGGAAAATTGGTTTTTTCAAGACTGATTTACTCCTTGGAGGTAAGAACTTGGGTAGCCCTGCCATCCTCATCTGCACTCAAATTATCAGGTTTTGCTTTTTACATAATGTAAGGCAAACAAGGAACCGCCATGTGTTCGAAGGAGTTCCTGAGGTGGCAAGCTTCTCAAAAATTATACAAGAAAGTAGAGTGCTAATATGGACGCTCACGTGCAAGAAAAACATGGATGATTGGTCTAGGGTTACCTGTGTTGTGAGGTCCCCACCCCGCCGTATCAAACGGCGGATCTGATGGTGAACCTGGTGGCCACTAGATCTATAACAGAAGCAAACAAGGTGGTTCAGGGTTCAACTAGCGGACAATCTCTCATCACAAAGTGAGTCAAGTTCGAGCCTACTAGCAATGAGATCTAGCTCCACCTCGCAGGGGAAGCGTACTTAAACTATCCAGCGATCCTAAGGCCCACCTTCCAAGAGGAGAGAAACCTCGAGTGCCTTTTTCCCCATGTTTCAGAGGCACGTACACTTGAGACTTCGCCGCTCTAGGGGCAATGAGTATTACTAGTATCGATTTAAACACTATGGGGACAGAGAGTTCCCGACCAATCGGGACCACCCTTCTCATAGGCATTGGCAACCTGAGCCAAGCCCCCACTTTCCACCCCCACACTCACACTTCCTTGTGTGTCCTAATTACTACCACAAAAGTTGTTCAACATAAAAGTTCCTTGATTAGATTCCGATTTACAATGTTCGTTAAGACAGCCCTTCAATCGGTATTGCAAAGCGACACCAAGACAGTACTCTAGTAAAAATTCTACTCAAACTTATTCATTAAAATTCCAATGTTCTGGAGGTACAACATCCCCCCTCCAGCGAGAGTTTACTCCTCCCGTTGTCGCCTAGCTACCCATACAACTAGGTATGTCCACCGCATAGAAAGCACGACATGGACATCCCCACCGCTTAACCAAGAGACGTGGGTATCCACCACTTAACCAGCAGACGTGGATTCAAGAGCCCTTAACCAGGAGCTCTGCCTCCTGTGATCAGGAGGGGGTTCGGACTAGTATCAACATTGGAAATAGAATGAACATGGCGAGCTTAATTTTCCCTAGAAGACATTCTTTCCTATTGCAAACAGTATATCCATCAATCATTTCTTTCCTACTTTAGACTTAATGTACAAATGAATTCGAATGCTGAGGTTTCCGTCGGATTTCTCCAACATGTTTGGGGGTATATTCTTTCCTAGCTAAACGTGTGCAATGTTAAATTAAACAACTTGAATAAAATTGTGACCTACCTCTTCCATTTCTTCGTCAATGGCCCGTGAGATGGCCGGTGCTTGTTCATCGATGGGAGCTTTTCCTTTTCCATTTACATTGCTCGTTTCCACGGTCGCGGTCGTGGACACCACCGAAGTGAGTTCTCTTAACCGGGGCCATTTTATACTCACTACTTTAAATGATAAACTTGAAGAAAAGAGCTAAAGTCCGAGAGCATCATAACAATCCAAATGGCAGATTACAATCATTGAACAATCCTCCTTATGCAAGAGGGTTAGATTTTTCCTTCGAGACCTAGTAATTTTATGGGTAATACTTTACTTGTCCTATGGGAACCGGCTCTAAAGTTAATCGCTTGGCATAAATGATTAAGAATTTCAAAATTTTACTAGCTAAATTACAAGAGAGATGAATTAAGCAAGCTCAATCACTTTCCTAGTGCAGTTAGAAAGATGCAGAGTTACCGCATGCATAGGTGAGAGAAAATTCTCTTCTTAGTGGCCTAATGATGGATTAATGTTTGCCTTAATCACATCTTAATGTGTGAGAAAATTGAATCTAACTTAATTACAACACTATTGAGTGGTAAAAGGATGAATTTCATCAAATCTACATTATTATTGGCTGACAATTAATGACTATGCTGCCTGGAGAGAGAAATCTTCTCTAATCTTGTATTAATCATTGATTAAGAGTGATGAATAGCTGCATAAATTAGCTAATTGGATGATGATTATGTAATGGAGTATAGCTATGTAAACTTAGAGAGCAGCTATTGGGAATTATAGCTAGGATTAAGCATAGTAGACGAGGAATTTGGAAAATAATGAAGAGAATTAAGAAAAGCAGGAAATAAACCATCATTACCGTGATTAGGGGCTGAGAATCCTCTTGATTTTTTGATCCAAATGAGTTCTCAAGATGAGAATTTCGGCAGCACCTCCCTCCTTGCTTCTCCTTCAAAAACTGTGTGTGTGCCGGCAGCACCTCCCCAAGGTGTATGTGTGTGTGCACTGGGTGTGTGTGTGAGCACACCTTTAAATAGGCCTCCTCAAGCTGAAAATCAAACATGCTTGCTATTTGCATCTGGGAGCTACTCCAGTTAAGCATGGCAAGTCCAGTTGCCTACCCACCAAGTGTCCAGTTGGCTTGGTTAACTGGCTCTCACACTTAGTTGCAAGCTTGGAAACTCTCCCAGGACTCCCACAAGGACAAAAGGCGCCCCTAAGCTGCTAAATCTGACCTGGAGTGGCCTGGAACCTGCTCCCACATAGCCTAGAGCCCTTGGTGCCTCCCCGGACAATTTTGGAAAAAATTGATTTTAGGCTAAAACGGGTCATACGAGTCGGATTTGATGCCGAAAATTGCTATACCAAGCCATAACTAAGGCGTACTGGCCCGAGTACCTACCATATTTAGCAGCCCCCGGGGTCCGAAAATACAATTTTTTTCAAATTCGGGATACGGGTGCAGTTTTTCAAGACGGTCAACACTGGACGGGTCGGGTGACCAAAAGCTTACTATTTTTGGAATTTTTTCACAAAAATTATTTCAATTCACATTTTGAAGCTTTATAACATTCTAAACATCATGGTATTGACAGAATTTGGAAAACTGCTAAAAATAGTAACTTTTTCCATTATGATCTTTTCATGGTACAATGGTGCTCTTTTAGCTCGGGGTTGGAGACCTTACATCCTCCCCAACGTGAAAATTTTGAGATGTCCTCATCTCAAGAATACATTTGGATAAACTCTATGCTAACTACTTAGGTACATATATCCTTTGTCTAAAGTATGTCTTTAGCTTTATGCATCTTATTCTGCTGAACTTTGATGAGATGCTGGTGCTTAAACTATTACTCACTAGGATTAGCAATTGCAACATACAGAGCTTCTCTCTCATCAGCTTCGTCACCCACAGTTGGTTGTCTCACTACGGCATTAGTGAAAGCTTCGCTTCCTTGTCCTATGTTTCCTCTTCCTCGGCCTCCTCTTCTGTTTGGTTGACCTCGCCCGTTGACGTTCAGAGGTACATTATTAGCACCGGATGTTTGGGAAATCCTTTTTGAACATCGGCTTTTGTAATGTCCATTCTCCTGGCACTCAAAGCATCTTATATTGGGAAACTCGGTAGTTGCCGTAGTAGCTACTATTGGACGATGGTCGTATGCAGGGTTGATTGGTCTGTTACTCCAGTTGTCTGTCCTAGCCCTCTTTCACAAATAGTATTGACTATCTTGGGTAGCCCTCTGAATCTCTTTAGCTAACGGCTTGGCCCTTAGCAAGGCATCCTCTAGTGTTGTCAGCCTGAGAGCTTCCGACCGCGTATTCAAAGGGTCGATTAGCCCTTGGTAGAATCTCGCCACCTGTTGTTCCAAGGTCATTTTAGGACCATATCTCCGAAGAGTGACAAACTTTGCATAATATTCTTCGACAGATGAGGTCAGCTGCCGAAGTGAAAAGAACTCATTCATCTTCAAGGTTTTATAGGCGGGTGGTAAATAACGTCCCATTATTGCAGCTTTGATATCTTCACAGGATTGGGAAGATCCCTTAATATCCAAATCCCTGCAATGTTGCTTCCACCATATCTTGGCATCGCCAGACAAGCGGAACATCGCAAGCATGTTCTGATTCACGGGTTGGGTTCCCGCAGCTTCTAAGTAATCGTCCATTGCTTCCATCCACACTTCCGAATTTCTCTCCACATTTTCCCCTTCGCCTTTAAAGGTTGGAAGCTGAGTTTGCTTAAGGAGAAGCTTTTTCTCCTGAACGGCGGTATATAGCACAATAGACGGTACCTATCCAATGCTATAAAACGCGTTACTATAGCACTCTTCTCAAATGAACCTAGGCTTTTCCGTACTCAAGAAGAAATTTAACTTTTGGGCTTAACCAGCCTACTTAATCTGTACAGCTATCACAAAGGATTTAACCATTCCACCATTAGTTTAAATTCCATCGAATACATCCAAAATTGTCCAATAAATAATGGTAAAAACTTTACTCGAGAGCTTTCATCCATAATTATAACTTTATGTACATCAACAGGGTACCTGCCCGCAACACTAGTCGCACCAACGACTTCTCAAAAAACATCATGTGGAACCCACTGAATCCTGACAAGCTCAATGAGCAAAACTCTTTAACATCACTCAGGAGACAATCCACTAGAAAAATCCAATGTCATTATTATGGGAAACATCATGCTCAAGCTTTGAGTACGAGCTATCCTACTATCCCTTATTTCTTTTAATAAAAATTTCAAACAACATCATTTTCCAGTTCGTAAACCTATAGCTCTGTTACCACGTGTGAGGTCCCCACCCCGTCGTATCAAACGGCGGATCTGATTGGTGAACCTGGTGGCCACTAGATCTATAACGGAAGCAAACAAAGTAGTTCAGGGTTCAACTAGCGGACAATCTCTCATCACAAAGTGAGTCGAGTTCGAGCCTACTAGCAATGAGATCTACCTCCACCTCGCAGGGGAAACGTATTTAAACTATCTAGCGATCCTAAGACCCAACTTCCAAGAGGAGAGAAACCGCGAGTGCCATTTTCCCCATGTTTCAGAGGCACGTATACTTGAGACTACCCCGCTCTAGGGGCAATGAGTATTACTAGTATCGATTTAAACACTATGGGGACAGAGAGTTCCCGACCAATCGGGACCACCCTTCTCATAGGCATTTGCAACCTAAGCCAAGCCCCCACTTTCCACCCCCACACTCACACTTCCTTGTGTGTCCTAATTACTACCACAAAAGTTGTTCAACATAAAAGTTCCTTGATTAGATTCCGATTTACAATGTTTGTTAAGACAGCCCTTCAATCAGTATTGCAAAGCGGCACCAAGATAGTACTCTAGTAAAAATTCTACTCAAACTTATTCATTAAAATTCCAATGTTCTGGAGGTGCAACATCCCCCCTCCAGCGAGAGTTTACTCCTCCCGTTGTCGCTTAGCTGCCCATACAACTAGGTATGTCCACCGCATAGAAAGCACGACATGGACATCCCCACCGCTTAACCAGCAGACGTGGGTTCCCACCGCTTAACCAGCAGACGTGGATTCAAGAGCCCTTAACCAGGAGCTCTGCCTCCTGTGATCAGGAGCTGGTTCGGACTAGTATCAACATTGGCAATAGAATGAACATGGCGAGCTAAATTTTCCCTAGCAGACATTCTTTCCTATTGCAAACAGTATATCCATCAATCATTTCTTTCCTACTTTAGAATTAATGTACAAATGAATTCGAATGCTGAGGTTTCCGTCGGATTTCTCCAACATGTTTGGGGGTATATTCTTTCGTAGCTAAACGTGTGCAATGTTAAATTAAACAACTTGAAATAAATTGATACCTATCTCTTCCATTTTTTCGTCAATGGCCCGTGAGATGACCGATGCTTGTTCGTCCGTGGGAGCTTTTCCTTTTCCATTCACATTGCTCGTTTCCGTGGTTTCGGTCGTGGACACCACCGAAGTGAGGTCTCTTAACCGGGGCCATTTTATACTCACTACTTTAAATGATAAACTTGAAGAAAAGAGCTAAAGTTCGAGAGCATCATAACAATCCAAATGGCATATTAGAATCATTGAACAATCCATCCAAATGGCTGTGGAAGAAGTATCAGAGACACTTCCTTCAAAGATCGGCTCTAATGGTTGCACCCAACTTTGGTTTACACTTCCCTCGGTTGATATGACACTTGCTGGTTCCCCTTGTTTTGGTTGATTATTCCGGAGATTCCTGCCCGATCTCAAATTCATCAATTCCCCTAAAGGACTGTAACTTTTCCGTCTCGGCAATTTGTTTTCCCCAAGTTTTTGTGGTCAAAATTGATCCAAACTGACTAATACTTGGTCAATTGTTTAATCTTGTCAGTTGGACAACTTCTGTTTCATCAAGTGAGAATTTTGTCGCAGTTATGCTGAAAAAGACATTATACGTGTATGATTTATTTTTTCACAGATTTTGACTATTTTGGTTATGCTCACTCTCAGTGGCCCCTTTATGCTCTGTTCATTCACAAAATTCAGTTTGAACTCTGTTTGAGCAAGTTATGGCTAATTTAGGCTTTTCTTGGCAATTTTCCACTTTTGACTTGTTTTTGGGTCAATTGTTATCCAAATGGGATGAAACTTGAAATATAACCTCTAGACAGCTATTACAATGGATCTGTGTTAGCAAAGTATCAAAATATGTCCAAAATTAGGTCAAAGACATCATACGCGTATGATGTCTTTTTCATCAATTTGGGTCCAAACTTGATATTTATGCTTCCTACAGTGCCTGTAACAATCTTGCCAGGTCAGATTTCAAAAATAAGCAGTGGAAGTGCCAAAAGACATTATACGCGTATGATGTCTCTTGTCCCAGATTTTGACTATTTTTGGTTTTAAGCCTTCTCCAATGTTTATAATTGAGTTTCAAGTGTTTTTGTCAGGTTTGAATGTAAAAACAAGATTTGAATCCAAAATTTCCTATTCTTTGCGTTTCTTGGACTCCGACTTGTCTTTTTGGGTTTCTTTGAGTGTTAATGCTCTTGTTTTAAGTTGATCTTAGGGTAAAACCCCCCTTCTAAACACTCTGGCAATGTCAAATTTTCAATTTTAGTCTCTGTTTAGGTCCTAAGACATCATACGCGTATGATGTCTAAAGTTGCAGATTTCCAGTTTTTCAGCACATTCAGCTCCTCCTATATACTTTGGCTTCTCGTTGTGCATGGAAATTACTTGCTCGTGGATGTATTGAGCATAATTCACCTCTTTTGGCATGTTGCTCTTCAGTGCCCATGTGATGGTAGTTGCAATGGCATGGGGCGGTGTCGTATACTTTTGCGGTCTTTTACTGCAAATATGGAGAAATTGGTTGTACAGTCGGCAAAGGGTTGCCGCTCTTTGGTCTGCCATATCTCCATAAGTTGCATTCTGTTTCTTGGACCCATAAACCTCTATAGCCTCCCTTCTTTCCCTGACAGAGCTCCCTTTGTTGTTCAGCTTCAATGCATCTGCAATGAGCTGTGGAGTGATCTGTACTTCTACTTTCTCTCCATCCATGGCTGTCAATGTGGCTTTCCCATCCTTCTAAATGGATGTTGCCAACTCGTACACTCTTCTTGTATCCACACCTGATGGTCTCGAGGTGAAGAACCTGTGTAAGTCAGCCCTTTCCAGGTATCTGCTGATGTTCTCTGATCTGCTATAATCCACTAACTCTCGTGGGATCATAGGTACATCGACCGATTGCCCTTGAGGATCTCTGAAAGTCCCCTGGTAGAGCTTTATTCCCTCTTTTTCTAGTACTGCTTCCTCCACCCAAGTCTTGGTTGGCTTGAGGGTTTCTGTTGGAATATCAAAAGGTTCTGCTTCTGCAAGAGCATCCTTGATGGTTGGTCTTTTTCTCTTAGTTGCCGATGACTTAGCGGAATCCATGGATCCTGTAACTCCAATTTCAGAAGTTAGCGTCCTTTTAGTACTGAAAGCCGAAATGAAGCTTTTAACTATTCAAATGACTTGAAAATTGAAACATGAGCTATTCAGGGCCTAAGGATGCAATGTAGGTGAAAAAATATGCAAACTGGGCTCAAAACATGCTTGAGACATCATACGCGTATGATGTCTCTTGTGTCAGAATGACTTCATATTGGTTGTGCTTGTAGCTGATAGTGTATACATGAGTATCATATGCTTGGATTTGAGTTTGGATCCCATTTGGTCAAGTTTTGGCCAGTTTAGTCCGGTTCAAGCTCTTGGCAAAATTTTGAAAGGGAATTGGATTTTATGATCCAAATTGGGTAAAACTTGGTGGATTACTTTCAAATGGCATGTAGAACACTTCTGTTTGGTGGTTGAAGCCCTGAGGTGCCAAAATCACATTGTGAGACATCATACGCGTATGATGCCTTTTAGTGCATTTTTGGACCAATTTTCTCTGTAAGCTTGGTTTTGGCTTTAGATAGGCTTATTCAGTGGATTTATCAAGTTTGGATAGAATTTGGACTAAAAATGGCTCTGGAGACATCATACGCGTATGATGTCTTTTTCATCAATTTTTCATGGGATTGGTTCTGTGCACTCTCCATGTGCTAGTGAAGGACTGTTTATACTCAAATCTTGGTTTGGACTTGAATATGTTGGATTTGGGACAAAAATAGGCTTTGTATGAAGGATTTTCTCTTAATTGGGCTAATGGGGTGATCCACTTGACCAAATGGTTCCAAACTTCATATGTAGCATGTATTAGATATATATAATGGATGTATGATGACAAATGAGCATTTTTGGCTCTGTAAGTGCAAATAGACATCATACGCGTATGATGTCTTTTGTGTCAAAATGGTGCTTTTTGGTTCCAGATAGCTTGTAGATGTGTTAATCAACAATCCTACAAAGTTTCAATGAGTTTGGAGTTATTTTGACAAAATTAGGACCAAAAATCAATTTTATGGCCTACTTTGCGTCTTTTTGGTTTTCCTTGGGTTTTCTAACTCCAATTCTCATGATACTTGGTTCATAGGATGTGATTAACATGTGGAATGAGGCTATGCACTCAAATGTTGAAATGGATGTGAAAATCATGCTGTGAGACATCATACGCGTATGATGTCTTTTCCTGAAATGTTGGTCTTTTTGTGCCAAGAATGCTTTGTGCTAGTGCCCTAAGCCCTGCTAACTAGTTTTCAACTTAAAAAGTCATCAGTTTAGCTAAAAAGCCCCCTTATAGGCATTTCAGTCTCCGAAGTCGTCTTTTTGCCTTGGAGTTGAATTTCTTCAACTTTTCTTCTCGAGAGTTGCATTTCCAGCTCATTGGATATGTTGTGAAGCCACCTATTTGGTTGAACTTGACTTTGGCTCCCCGTTCTCCATCTTTCTCCATTTGGTTGCCCGAAAGCGTCTTTTTCACCATCGGTAAGTGAATCAGCTTTCTTTTGGGTTTTGCTTGCAAACATAAGTCATCCATGTATATTTGAAGCTGCTTGTGAAGTTTCATGTCATTTGGTCGTCAATTTTAGCCGTTATGCCAAAATGACGCTTTGTGTGTCCGCCGCCGAATCGGTTGTTCCGACCTACTTGTGGTGATCCAAACCCGGAGATACTCCATGGTTGCATTGCCCTCGATGTTGTTAAGCTTCCTGAGAAGTTTTGTGTCGTTCCGACAACTTTTTTCTGTTTGCCTCTTGCAGGCCCTGTTGACCTAGGGTTTTTCCAGTCGTTCTTTCTCGAGCTTTGAGTGCTAGAAACTCATCTCCTATACTAGGGTAACCCACCTCTAAGTTCTTGCAAGGTTTGGTTAGGCGGTTGTGCCCCTACCTAGCGTTCCTCCCCATTCCCCGTCTGCTCTTGTTTCTTGGTTTTGGTGAGTTTTCGCGACAAAAGTTAACGATAAGCATCAAAAGCTTATGGCAACGAGTCTACCTCTCATGTCTGGTGTCCTCTGAGCTCTCGTAGCAGTCGTAGAAGGCGGTAGAAGGTCGGATGCTCCTGTGTGCTCTTTGCTCTCTCCAAGAAGGTAATAGTGGAAATGAGCTTGATAGTGAAGTGAAAAATACTTAACTTCGGGCTTCCCGGATCACTTGTTACCAAATTTGACATGTGCTCCTATCTCGTCGTGAAATGCACTTTAGGATTTGAAATTTCTCAATTTGGACTCCGTTTGACCTGTTTCTGAGAAATCTGTCCACTTTGCCAAAATTCTGTCATTTCGGGCTTTCCGCAACTTTTTCAGAATTGTACCCCATTTTTACCATGGGTTGCCCTTGTCATTAGGATCATCACGGTCTATTCTTTTCTTTTTTCCGATCTCATTTCACCTGATTTTTTATTTTTCTTTTATTTTTATTAAGAACATCATAAAAAATAAAGGAAAATAGCAAATTGAAGCCAAAAAATTCCAAACATACACGATAAATAGCTGGTAACCCTGTGTATATGAATATACACTTCTTTGTGATTTCTGGACTTGGATTACCACTTTTTTCCACTTTTTAGCTCCAAAAACACTCTTATTTAGTGATATTTACACATCTAGAGACCCAAATTCATCATTTGATCTCTTCTTGTTGCAAAACAAGGTATATAAGGGCATAAATATTATCAATATCCGCAATCAAACATAAAAAATTGCAAAATCATGTAAGACACTGCCCTTGTAATATAATTTTTGTTTTTCTTTGTTTTTTCCGCTTGTAGCTGCTTTGTAGCTCCTGTATACCTCCCCCCCTCCTAGTCTGAGTCCTCCCGGACGACTATGAAGTGTCTGTGGGTGAAGCATTGTAGTTGTTTTGGTCATAAGTTCCCAATGCAATTGTAGAGCAATGATACAACAGTCTTTCCAATAAAGCTGCTCTTTGTTTGATTGAAGGATTGGTGGTCGGGTTTTGGGTTGGTTTTGGCACTTCGGTAGTAGAATCAGTAGATGGATTCTTCGTTACCTTGTTGTCTTTTTTCACAATCCAAATCTGCTTCCGCTTTGCTTGTGCTTGCCACAAACTCTTTGCGACCCAAACCTGCTTTGTTCTGTGTGTTGATTTCCTCGCCTTGAAATACCTAGGAGTTTCCGTTGATTGTATTGAAGGGAGTTCCTGTTTACAAATATTTGGGATCCAAATTTGCTTGCTATAGCTTTGTGCCGTCATGAACATCTTTGGAATCCAGATCTGTTTCACTGTCCTTGATTGTCTGGAATCACTCTGTTGTCTGGTATTGAAGACTCTGTTTTCCACCTTTGTGTTCTCTGGCACAGCCTTTTTTGGTCTCCATACCAACTTTGACTCCGTTTTTTTCCAAGGTTGAGCTGTTATATTATTGCTTGTCTTCCTTATCCACTGTTGAGAATTCCTCGTCGAAGAGTAATCCGGTAGTACAGAAACTTTTGGTTGCCATTGCTTCTTCTTTTTCTCTGGTTGTTGTTTATCTTTGTCTTTGGATTCGTCCTTTGGAGTTGGCTCTTCTCCTTTGGTGAACTTAACTGATTGACTTTCACCTTCGTATTTGATAAGCACTGAATTAGAACTCCAGTCAATCATTGCATTATATTGCTTCTGCCATGGTTGTCCTAGCAATAATGGATGTTGTGTAGCTTGGTCTTCAACCACGTAAAACATATGAGGATACACATATTGGTTAATCTGTATATGTAAAACTGTGCATCTGACAGTTTTGATTGAATTCTCAGAGTAATTCTTTAACTCTTGCTTGGCAGTTTGTAGTTTAGTGTCATTTGTCAATTGTCTATACAAACTGAGTGAGAGTAGGTTAGCTTGAGCTCCTGAATCCAATAGTGCTCTGGCTTTGATTTGGTTGGTTCCTACTTTGCATTCAATGATGGGTTCTTCTTTGTCATTATCCATTTCTGTTATACTGACTGCGTTTATTCGTATTGCTCCTTCATTGCGCTGTTTCTGACGCAGTAGTCTTCTTTTCTCCATTCTTTCCTTCGCCTCGGCTTGCGCTTCCTCCTCGATCTTTTTCTTTTTCTGGACACGCAGCTTTTCTTGATGTATTTTGAGAAGCATGTCTTGTGTTAGCGGCAACAGATACTTTTTCACTCTGCATCCACTAATCCAATTGGGCATTTCTTCTCCGTCTAATGTAGCAAACTTGACGGCTCCACTTGGTGATAGATCTTTAATCACCAGAGGTCCCATCCCTCGCTTTTTAAGCTTCTTAGCATGCTGTTTCAGAGTGTAAACTAGAACATAGTCCCCAACTTTAAACTCTTTAGTCCGCACATGCTTATCAAAAAATTCCTTTTGTTGCCTTTTTTGAGCGTAGATGGAAGCTACTGCTTTTAGGCGAAGCTCATCTAGCTTTTCCAGGTCATCTATTCTATCAGAGAGCTCGTGCACTGTCCACTCTAGATCCTTAGCCACCCTTAAGGTTGAAATAAAGAATTCTATTGGCAAGATAGCATTTAGCCCAAAAACCATGTTATATGGGGTCGTTCCTATTGATGTTTTATATGCTACCCTATATGCCCATAATGTTGAATGCAACTTCTGGTCCCAGTCAGTTCTCGACTCAGATACAATCTTCGTCAGGACCGTGCATATGGTTTTGTTTGTTGCTTCAGCTTGTCCGTTTGCTTGTGGATGATACGGGGCTGATTTCCTATGGATTACCATGAATTCATCAAGAAGGATCTCTATCACTTCATTTATGAAATGTGTGCCTCGATCACTCACAATTTCTATTGGCAATCCATATCGTACAAAGACGTATTCATATAGAAATTGTGCCGTGGTCCTGGCATCTGCTTTTTGAGTTGCCTTTGCTTCGACCCACTTTGTTAGATAGTCTGTAGCCACAATGATGTATTGTGCATGAGTCTTATATGCAGGAGGTGAAATGGGTCCGACATAATCAATCCCCCATTTTGCAAAAGCTCTTGCCCCCATCATTGGTCTAAGCGGCATATCATCTCTTTTAAGTGGTACTTTGGTCCGCTGACAGTCATCACACCGTTTAACATATTCCTCAGCGTCCATATGTAATGTTGGCCACCATATTCCTGCGGCTAAGACAAGTTTTGCTGTCTTATCACCTGAGAAATGGCCTCCACCTACTCCTCCATGAGCTTGCTCCAGGATTATCACATACTCAGACTCTGATGCGCAAATCCTAAGCTGGTTGTCTTTACCTTTCTTATAGAGTTGATCTCCTATTAAAGCGTAATCTCTAGCTTCTGTCTCTACAGATTTCTGACGAGCTTTTGACGTTCCTTCTGGGAAAGTTCTATTTGTGAGATATTCAACAATATACTGACTCCATTCTGGAGCGATCATTATCTGATATAATGTCGAATACTCGGCTGGCGGTTTTGATGAACATACAATACATACAGTGACATATTCATGTACGCTTTCTTTCATTCCTGGCCAATAGACTCCCAATTGTAACAAATTCCTATATGTGTTCCTTCTTGAACAATGAAATGCACATTCCTGAACATGTGCTTCGCGCAGATATATACTATATTCCTCAGGATTGATGCATAGTCGTAAAACATGATCATTTCCCAATTGATACAACCTTCCTGCAACCAATTGAAGATTCTTGGATTGCTGAATAGCAATATGTTTCAGGTTGTATTCTCTTCTATCGAACTCTCCTCCATAGGTTAATAGGTTAACGACATTTTGAGACCACCTCGGTATCATTTCTATGTTGAACAAGTACGCGTCTGGCATGTCGTCATCTACTCCTATAGGGTCTTCTCCATTCGTCAATCGCGAAAGATGATCAGCTCTAAGATGTGTTTTTCCTTTCTTTACTACTACCGTGAAGTCGAATTCCAGTAAGATAATGAACCATCTCACTATTCTCCCGGTATTGCATGGTTTATTCACTAGGTAGAGCAAGGCTTGGTGATCCGTAAAAAACACAAACTTGTTGGCTAGAAGATAATGCCGAAATTTCTTCACAGCATAGATCATTCCTAATCCTTCTCGCTCTGTTGTGGTGTAATTCTTCTCTGCATTGTTGAGCTGTCGACTGGCGTAACAGATAGGAAAATCCATGTTTCCTTCTTCTGGCTGAGCCAGAATACATCATATTGCATATGCCGAAGCATCTATGTGCACATGGAATATCTTCTCCCAATCTGGTGATTTCAAGACTGGAGCAGTAATGAGTGCCTCTTTCAATTTCTTGAACGACTCCTCACACTCCTCTGTCCATTCAAAGTTCACTATTAGCCTGTAAAGTGGTTGGCCTATTATAGCATACATGTAAATGAATCGTCTATAATATCCGCAATGTCCCATAAAGCTCTGTACTTGTTTCGCATTGGTTGGTCTAGGCATATCCACTATAACTTTTATCTTCTCTAAATCCGTGGATATTCCGTTTTGTGAGACAATATGTCCCAGAATTCTGCTCTGTCGGACCATAAACACACATTTCTCAGGATTGAGACAAATGTGATATGTTCTACATTTCTCAAATACTTTTCTTAGGTGTTCTAGATGCTCATCTCTCAGTAGAGAATGTACACATAAGTCATCCATGTAGATTTCTAGAAACAGCCTTAAGTATGCTTTGAAAGCATGCGTCATCAGCCTCTGGAAGGTTGCGGGAGCATTGGTTAGACCAAAAGGCATAACTCGATAAGCATAAATTCCCCACTCCGTTGCAAAAGCTGTTTTATGTTGATCTTCTGGTGCTATGGCTAGCTGGTTATATCCTGAAAAACCATCAAGAAAGGAGTATGCTGTTTTCCCTGATACACGCTCTAGAACATGATCAGTTATCGGCAGGGGATAATTGTCCCTGATTGTTGCAGCATTCACTTTCTTTAAGTTGACACACACTCGGAGTTTTCCGTTCTTCTTAGGTACTACCACAATCGGAGATACCCAATCAGTGTGTTCAATCTCGTATATGAGTTCAGCTTCCATTAGCTTATCTATCTCTTCCTTGATTCGCTTAGCAAAAGTATCATTATATGTGTATGGTCTCTGTCTGCTAGGCTTTGCGTCTTGTTTCAGTGGGATTGAGTGTTGGCATATCGATGGGTCAACTCCCTTTAAGTCCTTATAAGACCATGCAAACACATCCCAATACTCTCTGAGAAGACTCAAAAGTCTCTCTTCCTCGCCTGGAGACAAATCTGTGGCTATGTAGACCGGTCTAGGTGGCTCACCTGGAGCTGCTAAATCAACTTTTTTTGCATCCTCCGGTCCGTCATAAGATTCGTTCTCCTTCCTCTCTCGAATAGGTGGGGTTAATATCACCTTCCTATCCTCTATTGTGAATTTCCTATAGTGAGAGGGAACATCCATGTTTTCCTTGATTTTGACGTTTTCGTCCTCCACTCTCAATTTCTGTCATCCAAACTTCCTTCAGAGTTTTCTTGAGCTCTCTGTATTTGTTTCTACGTTCTAGCTTGGACTCCGTGTATTCTCTGTTGCGCTTGTTCTTTTCTGATTTTTCTGTTTCAGTTTTCGTTTCATTCTTTTGAACTTGATTTCTTGAGCCTCTTTTGTCTTTTCGTAAGCTCTTTTGATCACTGCCTCTCATTCTTCCAGAAATCTTATCCTTAACACAATCTTCCGCCTTTACTAGCATTAGGAATTGATTTTTTCCTCTTATTCTAGGCATCGGATTGGTTCTAACCCCTTTTGTTTCTGGCGTTGTTTCTGGCGTTGTTTAGGTTGGTTCGGAAAATCATAAAATCGGACATCCATTATAGTTTCTTCGTTTCCGCTTGAATTGTCCGTTGACTCGTTGTCTGCTTCATTTCCCCACTCTGGATGATTGGGAATGTCGTGAAACACCTCTTCTTCATCTTCCTTTTCCAGTGTATCGTTCTTTTCAGTTTCTTTTTCGAGTACAGTTCTCAACATGAAATACGGAACCACGTCGTACCCGTCCTTGTCGCAAAATTTCGTTGTGGCACCATCCGGAATTGCACAAACATCTAGGGTTGCTAGAATGTGTGTCCATTCTAATGGTTCAAACGTGTCCTCTGGAAAGGGTTCTCCTACATAAGTTTCGTCTTCGATAGCCCTTTCTAAAACACATTCTTCTCGTTTCAGACTTCCACATTTCGAAGCTCCACACATCCATAACTCCTTGGGTTTACCTAACCAAGCTGGAAATTCGGATCCCGCCAAAGTAGCTGAATCAAACTCCTCTACCGGTGTTCGGTTCACATCTTTGTAGCTATGGTCTTTCAGGTTCACACATGTAGTGGTTTCCATATTTCTCAAGTATATGTGATTGTAGCCCCAATCTTGGACCATTTTCAACTGTCTCATGAATGGCCTTCCCAATATGATATCATAGTTATTCTCCTTGGCAAAATCGACAATAGCAAAAGTATGTTCGTATTCAATGCCGCAAGAAGTCACTACAATTTTCTCTAATAACCCCATAGGTTTCTCCATGTGTCCATCTGCTAATTGGAGTTTCAACCTAGTCTTCCTTATTGCTGGTTTCCCCCATTTTTTCCAGATGCTTTATGTCTTTAGCTTTATGCATCTTATTCTGCTGAACTTTGATGAGATGCTGGTGCTTGGACTATTACTCACTAGGATTAGCAATTGCAACATACAGAGCTTCTCTCTCATCAGCTTCGTCACCCACAGTTGGTTGTCTCACTACGGCATTAGCGAAAGCTTCGCTTCCTTGTCCTATGTTTCCTCTTCCTCGGCCTCCTCTTCTGTTTGGTTGACCTCGCCCGTTGACGTTCAGAGGTACATTATTAGCACCGGATGTTTGGGAAATCCTTTTTGAACATCGGCTTTTGTAATGTCCATTCTCCTGGCACTCAAAGCATCTTATATTGGGAAACTCGGTAGTTGCCGTAGTAGCTACTATTGGACGATGGTCATATGCAGGGTTGATTGGTCTGTTACTCCAGTTGTCTGTCCTAGCCCTCTTTCACAAATAGTATTGACTATCTTGGGTAGCCCTCTGAATCTCTTTAGCTAACGGCTTGGCCCTTAGCAAGGCATCCTCTAGTGTTGTCAGCCTGAGAGCTTCCGACCGCGTATTCAAAGGGTCGATTAGCCCTTGGCAGAATCTCGCCACCTGTTGTTCCAAGGTCATTTTAGGACCATATCTCCGAAGAGTGACAAACTTTGCATAATATTCTTCGACAGATGAGGTCAGCTGCCGAAGTGAAAAGAACTCATTCATCTTCAAGGTTTTATAGGCGGGTGGTAAATAACGTCCCATTATTGCAGCTTTGATATCTTCACAGGATTGGGAAGATCCCTTAATATCCAAATCCCTGCAATGTTGCTTCCACCATATCTTGGCATCGCCAGACAAGCGGAACATCGCAAGCATGTTCTGATTCACGGGTTGGGTTCCCGCAACTTCTAAGTAATCGTCCATTGCTTCCATCCACACTTCCGAATTTCTCTCCACATTTTCCCCTTCGCCTTTAAAGGTTGGAAGCTGAGTTTGCTTAAGGAGAAGCTTTTTCTCCTGAACGGCAGTATATAGCACAATAGACGGTACCTATCCAATGGTATAAAATGCGTTATTATAGCACTCTTCTCAAATGAACCTAGGCTTTTCCGTACTCAAGAAGAAATTTAACTTTTGGGCTTAACCAGCCTACTTAATCTGTACAGCTATCACAAAGGATTTAACCATTCCACCATTAGTTTAAATTACATCGAATACATCCAAAATTGTCCAATAAATAATGGTAAAAACTTTACTCGAGAGCTTTCATCCATAATTATAACTTTATGTACATCAACAGGGTACCTGCCCGCAACACTAGTCGCACCAACGACTTCTCAAAAAACATCATGTGGAACCCACTGAATCCTGACAAGCTCAATGAGCAAAACTCTTTAACATCACTCAGGAGACAATCCACTAGAAAAATCCAATGTCATTATTCTGGGAAACATCATGCTCAAGCTTTGAGTACGAGCTATCCTACTATCCCTTATTTCTTTTAACAAAAATTTCAAACAACATCATTTTCCAGTTCGTAAACCTATAGCTCTGTTACCACGTGTGAGGTCCCCACACCGTCGTATCAAACGGCGGATCTGATTGGTGAACCTGGTGGCCACTAGATCTATAACGGAAGCAAACAAAGTAGTTCAGGGTTCAACTAGCGGACAATCTCTCATCACAAAGTGAGTCGAGTTCGAGCCTACTAGCAATGAGATCTACCTCCACCTCGCAGGGGAAGCGTATTTAAACTATCTAGCGATCCTAAGACCCACCTTCCAAGAGGAGAGAAACCGCGAGTGCCATTTTCCCCATGTTTCAGAGGCACGTATACTTGAGACTTCCCCGCTCTAGGGGCAATGAGTATTACTAGTATCGATTTAAACACTATGGGGACAAAGAGTTCCCGACCAATCGGGACCACCCTTCTCATAGGCATTTGCAACCTAAGCCAAGCCCCCACTTTCCACCCCCACACTCACACTTCCTTGTGTGTCCTAATTACTACCACAAAAGTTGTTCAACATAAAAGTTCCTTGATTAGATTCCGATTTACAATGTTCGTTAAGACAGCCCTTCAATCAGTATTGCAAAGCGGCACCAAGACAGTACTCTAGTAAAAATTCTACTCAAACTTATTAATTAAAATTCCAATGTTCTGGAGGTGCAACATCCCCCCTCCCAGCGAGAGTTTACTCCTCCGGTTGTCGCTTAGTTGCCCATACAACTAGGTATGTCCACCGCATAGAAAGCACGACATGGACATCCCCACCGCTTAACCAGCAGACGTGGGTTCCCACCGCTTAACCAGCAGACGTGGATTAAAGAGCCCTTAACCAAGAGCTCTGCCTCCTGTGATTAGGAGCGGGTTCGGACTAGTATCAACATTGGCAATAGAATGAACATGGCGAGCTAAATTTTCCCTAGCAGACATTCTTTCCTATTGCAAACAGTATATCCATCAATCATTTCTTTCCTACTTTAGACTTAATGCAAATGAATTCGAATGCTGAGGTTTCCGTCGGATTTCTCCAACATGTTTGGGGGTATATTCTTTCGTAGCTAAACGTGTGCAATGTTAAATTAAACAACTTGAAAAAAATTGATACCTACCTCTTCCATTTTTTCGTCAATGGCCCGTGAGACGACCGGTCCTTGTTCGTCCATGGGAGCTTTTCCTTTTCCATTCACATTGCTCGTTTCCGTGGTTGCGGTCGTGGACACCAACGAAGCGAGGTCTCTTAACCGGGGCCATTTTATACTCACTACTTTAAATGATAAACTTGAAGAAAGGAGCTAAAGTTCGAGAGCATCATAACAATCCAAATGGCAGATTAGAATCATTGAACAATCCTCCTTATGCAAGACGGTTAGATTTTTCGTTCGAGACCTAATAATTTTATGGGTAATACTTTACTTGTCCTATGGGAACCGGCTCTAAAGTTAATCACTTGGCTTAGATGATTAAGAATTTCAAAATTTTACTAATTAAATTACAAGAGAGATTAATTAAGCAAGCTCAATCACTTTCTTAGTGTAGTTAGAAAGATGCAGAGTTACCGCATGCATTGGTGAGAGAAAATTCTCTTCTTAGTGGCCTAATGATGGATTAATTTTTGCCTTAATCACATCTTAATGTGTGAGAAAATTGAATCTAACTTAATTACAACACTATTGAGTGGTAAAAGGATGAATTTCATCAAATTTAGATTATTATTGGATGACAATTAATGACTATGCTGCCTAGAGAGAGAAATCTCCTCTACTCTTGTATTAATCATTGATTAAGAGTGATGAATGGATGCATAAATTAGCTAATTGGATGATGATTATGTAATGGACTATAGCTATGTAAACTTAGAGAGCGACTATTGGGAATTATAGCCAGGATTAAGCATAGTAGACGAGGAATTTGGAGAATAATGAAGAGAATTAAGAAAAACAAGAATTAAACCATGATTACCGTGATTAGGGGCTGAGAATCCTCTTGATTTTCTGATCCAAACGAGTTCTCAAGATGAGAATTTCGGCAGCACCTCCCTCCTTGCTTCTCCTTCAAAAACTATGTGTGCTGGCAGCACCTCCCCAAGGTGTGTGTGTTTGTACTAGGTGTGTGTGTGAGCACACCTTTAAATAGGCCTCCTCAAGCTGAAAATCGAACATGCTTGCTATTTGCATATGGGAGCTACTCCAGTAAAGCATGGCAAGTCCAGTTACCTACCCACCAAGTGTCCAGTTGGCTTGGTTAACTGGCTCTCACACTTAGTTGCAAGCTTGGAAACTCTCCCAAGACTCCCACAAGGACAAAAGGCGCCCCTAAGCTGCTAAAGCTGACCTGCAGTGGCCTGGAACCTGCTCCCACACAGCCTCGAGCCCCCGATGCCTCCCCGGACAATTTTGGGAAAAATTGATTTTAGGCTAAAACGGGTCATACGAGTCGGAATTTGATGCCGAAAATTGCTATACCAAGCCCTAACTAAGGCGTACTGGCCCGAGTGCCTACCATATTTAGCAGCTCTTGAGGTCCGAAAATGCATTTTTTTTCATATTCGACGTACGGGTGCAGTTTTTCGAGACGGTCAACACTAGACGGGTCGGGTGACCAACAACTTACTATTGTTGGAATTTTTTCACAAAAATTATTTTAATTCACACTTAATCCCGACAAGCTCAATGTGTAAAACTCTTTAACATCACTCAAGAGACAATCCACTAGACAAATCCAATGTCATTATTCTGGGAAACATCATGCTCAAGCTTTGAGTACGAGCTATCCTACTATCCCTTATTTCTTTTAACAAAAATTTCAAACAACATCATTTTCCAGTTCGTAAACCTATAGCTCTGTTACCACGTGTGAGGTCCCCACCCCGTCGTATCAAACGGCGGATCTGATTGGTGAACCTGGTGGCCACTAGATCTATAACGGAAGCAAACAAAGTAGTTCAGGGTTCAACTAGCGGACAATCTCTCATCACAAAGTGAGTCGAGTTCGAGCCTACTAGCAATGAGATCTACCTCCACCTCGCAGGGGAAGCGTATTTAAACTATCTAGCGATCCTAAGACCCACCTTCCAAGAGGAGAGAAACCGCGAGTGCCATTTTCCCCATGTTTCAGAGGCACGTATACTTGAGACTTCCCCGCTCTAGGGGCAATGAGTATTACTAGTATCGATTTAAACACTATGGGGACAGAGAGTTCCCGACCAATCGGGACCACCCTTCTCATAGGCATTTGCAACTTAAGCCAAGCCCCCACTTTCCACCCCCACACTCACACTTCCTTGTGTGTCCTAATTACTACCACAAAAGTTGTTCAACATAAAAGTTCCTTGATTAGATTCCGATTTACAATGTTCGTTAAGACAGCCCTTCAATCAGTATTGCAAAGCGGCACCAAGACAGTACTCTAGTAAAAATTCTACTCAAACTTATTCATTAAAATTCTAATGTTCTGGAGGTGCAACATCCCCCCTCCAGCGAGAGTTTACTCCTCCCGTTGTCGCTTAGCTGCCCATACAACTAGGTATGTCCACCGCATAGAAAGCATGACATGGACATCCCCACCGCTTAACCAGCAGACGTGGGTTCCCACCGCTTAACCAGCAGACATGGATTCAAGAGCCCTTAACCAGGAGCTCTACCTCATGTGATCAGGAAGGGGTTCGGACTAGTATCAACATTGGAAATAGAATGAACATGCCGAGCTAAATTTTCCCTAGAAGACATTCTTTCCTATTGCAAACAGTATATCCATCAATCATTTCCTTCCTACTTTAGACTTAATATACAAATGAATTCGAATGTACAGTCCTCCTTATGCAAGAGAGCTAGATTTTTCCTTCGAGACCTAGTAATTTTATGGGTAATACTTTACTTGTCCTATGGGAACCGGCTCTAAAGTTAATCACTTGGCTTAGATGATTAAGAATTTCAAAATTTTACTAATTAAATTACAAGAGAGATGAATTAAGCAAGCTCAATCACTTTCCTAGTGCAGTTAGAAAGATGCAGAGTTACCGCATGCATAGGTGAGAGAAAATTCTCTTCTTAGTGGCCTAATGATGGATTAATTTTTGCCTTAATCACATCTTAATGTGTGAGAAAATTGAATCTAACTTAATTACAACACTATTGAGTGGTAAAAGGATGAATTTAATCAAATCTACATTATTATTGGCTGACAATTAATGACTATGCTGCCTAGAGAGAGAAATCTCCTCTAATCTTGTATTAATCATTGATTAAGAGTGATGAATGGCTACATAAATTAGCTAATTGGATGATGATTATGTATGGAGTATAGCTATGTAAACTTAGAGAGCAGCTATTGGGAATTATAGCTAGGATTAAGCATAGTAGACGAGGAATTTGGAAAATAATGAAGAGTATTAAGAAAAGCAGGAATTAAACCATGATTACCGTGATTAGGGGCTGAGAATCCTCTTGATTTTCTTATCCAAATGAGTTCTCAAGATGAGAATTTCGGCAGCACCTCCCTCCTTGCTTCTCCTTCAAAAATTGTGTGTATGCCGGCAGCACCTCCCCAAGGTGTGTGTAGCTCTGTGTGTGTGTGTGTAATGGGTGTGTGTGTGAGCACACCTTTAAATAGGCCTCCTCAAGCTGAAAATAGAACATGCTTGCTATTTGCATCTGGGAGCTACTCCAGTTAAGCATGGCAAGTCCAGTTGCCTACCCACCGAGTGTCCAGTTGGCTTGGTTAGCTGGCTCTCACACTTAGTTGCAAGTTTGGAAACACTCCCAAGACTCCCACAAGGACAAAAGGCGCCCCTAAGCTGCTAAAGCTGACCTGGAGTGGCTTGGAACCTGCTCCCACATAGCCTCGAGGCCTTGGTGCCTCCCCGGACAATTTTGGGAAAAATTGATTTTAGGCTAAAACGGGTCAGACGAGTCGGAATTTGATGCCGAAAATAGCTATACCAAGCCCTAACTAAGGCGTACTGGCCCCAGTACCTACCATATTTAGCAACCCCCGGGGCCTGGAAATGCAATTTTTTTCAAATTCGGGGTACGGGTGCAGTTTTTTGAGACGGTCAACACTGGACGGGTCGGGTGACAAAAAACTTACTATTTTTGGAATTTTTTTACAAAAATTATTTTAATTCACATTTTGAAGCTTTATAACATTCTAAACATCATAGTACTAAACAGAATTTGAAAAAATGCTAAAAATAGTAACTTTTTCCATTATGATCTTTTCATGGTACAATGGTGCTCTTTTAGCTCGGGGTCGGAGACCTTACATCCTCCCCAACGTGAAAAATTTGAGATGTCCTCATCTCAAGAATACATCTGAATAAACTCTATGCTAACTACTTAGGTACATATATCCTTTGTCTAAAGTATGTCTTTAGCTTTATGCATCTTATTCTAGTGAACTTTGATGAGATGTTGGTGCTTGAATTATTGCTCACTAGGATTAGCAGTTGCAGCATACAGAGGTGCTCTCTCATCAGCTTCGTCACCCACAGGTTGTTGTCTCACTACGGCATCAGCGAAAGCTTCGCTTCCTTGTCCTATGTTTCCTCTTCCTCGGCCTCCTCTTCTGTTTGGTTGACCTCGCCCGTTGACGTTCAGAGGTACATTATTAGCACCGGTTGTTTGGGAAATTATTTTTGGACATCGGTTTTTGTAATGTCCATACTCCTGGCACTCAAAGCATCTTATATTGGGAAACTCGGTAGTTGCCATAGTAGATACTATTGGACGATGGTCGTATGCAGGGTTGATTGGTCTGTTACTCTAGTTGTCTGTCCTAGCCCTCTTTGACAAATAGTATTGACTATCTTAGGTAGCCTTCTGAATCTCTATAGCTAACGGCTTGGCCCTTAGCAAAGCATCCTGTAGTGTTGTCGGCCTGAGAGCTTCCAACCGCGTATTCAAAGGGTCGATTAGCCCTTGGCAGAATCTCGCCACATGTTGTTCCAAGGTCATCTTAGGAGCATATCTCCAAAGAGTGACAAACTTTGCATAATATTCTTCGACAGATGAAGTCAGCTGCCGAAGTGAAAAGAACTCATTCATCTTCAAGATTTTATAGGCGGGTGGTAAATAACGTCCCATTATTGCAACTTTGATGTCTTCCCAGGATTGGGAAGATCCCTTAATATCCAAATCCCTGCAATGTTGCTTCCACCATATCTTGGCATTGCCAGACAAAGGAACATCGCAAGCATGGTCTGATTCACGGGTTGGGTTCCCGCAACTTCTAAGTAATCGTCCATTGCTTCCATCCACACTTCCGCATCTCTCTCCACATTTTCCCCTTCGCCTTTAAAGGTTGGAGGCTGAGTTTGCTTAAGGAGAAGCTTTTTCTCCTGAACGGCGATATATAGCGCAGTAGACGGTACCTATCCAATGGTATAAAACGCGTTACTGTAGCACTCTTCTCAAATGAACCTAGGCTTTTTCATACTCAAGAAGAAATCTAACTTTTGGGCTTAACCAGCCTACTTAATCTGTACAACTATCACAAAGGATTTAACCATTCCACCATTAGTTTAAACTCCATTGAATACATCCAAAATTGTCCAATAAATAATGGTAAAAACTTTACTTGAGAGCTAATAACTTTATGTACATCAACAGGCTACCTGCCCGCAGCACTAGTCACACCAACGACTTCTCAAAAAACATCATGTGGAACCCACTGAATTCCGACAAGCTCAATGAGTAAAACTCTTTAACATCACTTAGGCGACAATCCACTAGAAAAATCCAATGTCATTATTCTGGGAGACATCATGCTAAAGCTTTGAGTACGAGCTATCCTACTATCCCTTATTTCTTTTAATAGAAATTTCAAACAACATCATTTTCTACTTCGTAAACCGATAGCTCTGATACCAGGTGTGAGGTCCCCACCCCGCCCTATCAAACGACGGATCTGATTGGTGGACCTGGTGGCCACTAGATCTATAACGGAAGCAAACAAAGTGGTTCAGGGTTCAACTAGCGGACGATCTCTCATCACAATTGAGTCATATTCGAGCCTGCTAGCAATGAGATCTATCAACCACCTCGCAGGGTCGCGTTACTTAAATATCTAGCGATCCTAAGACACCACCTTCCGAGAGGAGAGAAACCCCGAGTGCCTTTTTCCCCATGGATGCCTACAGAGGCACGTACCCTTGAGACTTCACCACTCTAGGGGCAATGAGTATTACTAGTATCGATTTAAACACTATTGGGACAGAGCGTTCCCGACCAATCGGGACCACCCTTCTCATAGGCATTGGCAACCTGAGCCAAGCCCCCACTTTCCACCCCCACACTCACACTTCCTTGTGTGTCTTAATTACTACCACATAAGTTGTTCAACATAAAAGTTCCTTGATTAGATTCCGATTTACAATGTTCGTTAAGACAGCCCTTCAATCAGTATTGCAAAGCAGCACCAAGACAGTACTCTAGTAAAAATTCTACTCAAACTTATTCATTAAAATTCCAATGTTCTGGAGGTACAACATCCCCCCTCCAACGAGAGTTTACTCCTCTTGTTGTCGCCTAGCTGCCCATACAACTAGGTATGTCCACCGCATAGAAAGCACGACATGAACATCCCCACCGCTTAACCAGCAAACATGGGTTCCCAACGCTTAACCAGCAGACGTGGGTATCCACCGCTTAACCGGCACACATGGATTCAAGAGCCCTTAACCAGGAGCTCTGCCTCCTGTGATCAGGAGGGGGGTCAGACTAGTATCAACATTGGAAATAGAATGAACATGCCGAGCTAAATTTTCCCTAGAAGACATTCTTTCCTATTGCAAACAGTATATCCATCAATCATTTCTTTCTTACTTTAGACTTAATGTACAAATGAATTCGAATGCTGAGGTTTCTGTTGCATTTCTCCAACATGTTTGGGGGTATATTCTTTCCTAGCTAAACATGTGTAATGTTAAATTAAACAACTTGAATAAAATTGTGACCTACCTCTTCCATTTCTTCGTCAATGGCCCGTGAAATGGCCGGTGCTTGTTCGTCCATGGGAGCTTTTCCTTTCCATTCACATTGCTCATTTTCGCGGTCGTGGTCGTGGACACCACCGAAGCGAGTTCTCTTAACCGGGGCCATTTTATACTCAATACTTTAAATGATAAACTTGAAGAAAAGAGCTAAAGTCTGAGAGCATCATAACAATCCAAATGGCAGATTAGAATCATTGAACAATCCTCCTTATGCAAGAGGGTTAGATTTTTCCTTCGAGACCTAGTAATTTTATGGGTAATACTTTATTTGTCCTATGGGAACCGGCTCTAAAGTTAATCGCTTGGCTTAGATGATTAAGAATTTCAAAATTTTACTAATTAAATTACAAGAGAGATGAATTAAGCAAGCTCAATCACTTTCCTAGTGCAGTTAGAAAGATGCAGAGTTACCGCATGCATAGGTGAGAGAAAATTCTCTTCTTAGTGGCCTAGTGATGGATTAATTTTTGCCTTAATCACATGTTAATCTGTGAGAAAATTGAATCTAACTTAATTACAACACTATTGAGTGGTAAAAGGATGAATTTCATCAAATGTACATTATTATTGGCTCAAAATTAATGACTATGCTGCCTAGATAGAGAAATCTCCTCTAATCTTGTATTAATCATTGATTAAGAGTGATGAATGGCTGCATAAATTAGCTAATTGGATGATGATTATGTAATGGAGTATAGCTATGTAAACTTAGAGAGCAGCTATTGGGAATTATAGCTAGGATTAAGCATAGTAGACGAGGAATTTGGAGAATAATGAAGAGAATTAAGAAAAGCAGGAATTAAACCATGATTACCGTGATTAGGGGCTGAGAATCCTCTTGATTTTCTTATCCAAATGAGTTCTCAAGATGAGAATTTCGGCAGCACCTCCCTCCTTGCTTCTCCTTCAAAAATTGTGTGTGTGCCGGCAGCACGTCCCCAAGGTATGTGTAGGTGTGTGTGTGTATACTGGGTGTGTGTGTGTGTGTGAGAACACCTTTAAATAGGCCTCCTCAAGCTGAAAATCGAACATGCTTGCTATTTGCATCTAGGAGCTACTCCAGTTAAGCATGGCAAGTCCAGTTGCCTACCCACCAAGTGTCCAGTTGGCTTGGTTAACTGGCTCTCACACTTAGTTGCAAGCTTGGAAACTCTCCCAAGACTCCCACAAGGACAAAAGGCGCCCCTAAGCTACTAAAGCTGACCTGGAGTGGCATGGAACCTGCTCCCACATAGCCTCGAGCCCCCGGTGCCTCCTCGGACAATTTTGGGAAAAATTGATTTTAGGCTAAAACGGGTCATACGAGTCGGAATTTGATGCCGAAAATTGCTATACCAAGCCCTAACTAAGGCGTACTGGCCCGAGTACCTACCATATTTAGCAGCCCCCGGGGTCCGAAAATGCAATTTTTTTCAAATTCGAGGTACAGGTGCAGTTTTTCGAGACGGTCAACACTGGACGGGTCGGGTGACCAAAAACTTACTATTTTTGGAATTTTTGTACAAAAATTATTTTAATTCACATTTTGAAGCTTTATAACATTCTAAACATCATGGTACTGGACAGAATTTGGAAAAATGCTAAAAATAGTAACTTTTTCCATTATGATCTTTTCATGGTACAATGGTGCTCTTTTAGCTCGGGGTCGGAGACCTTACATCCTCCCCAACGTGAAAAATTTGAGATGTCCTCATCTCAAGAATACATCTGGATAAACTCTCTGCTAACTACTTAGGTACATATATCCTTTGTCTAAAGTATGTCTTTAGCTTTATGCATCTTATTCTGCTGAACTTTGATGAGATGCTGCTGCTTGAATTATTGCTCACTAGGATTAGCAGTTGCAGCATACAGAGCTTCTCTCTCATCAGCTTCGTCACCCACAGTTGGTTGTCTCACTGCGGCATTAGCGAAAGCTTCGCTTCCTTGTCCTATGTTTCCTCTTCCTCGGCGTCCTCTTCTGTTTGGTTGACCTCGCCCGTATACGTTCAGAGGTACATTATTAGCACCAGATGTTTGGGAAATCCTTTTTGGACATCGGCTTTTGTAATGTCCATACTCCTGGCACTCCTGTTGTTCAATGGCGAGCAGAAGCGGAATGATCGTGGAGGCGATGGAGGTGCGCAGCTAGCCAGAAGTACGCATGCAAGCAGAGAGGCACAAAGGTGCTCTCTCTCTCTCTCTCTCTCTCTCTCTCTCTCTCTCTCTCTCTCTCTCTCTCTCTCTCTCTCTCTCTCTCTCTCTCTCTCTCTCTCTCTCTCTCGGGCTGCTTCGCGCAATGAGCTCCTCATGGTGGCCAAGACCTGTGGATTGAGCAAATGTGTGCAGAGGGGCTCTTTAGGAATGGAGCTTCACAAAAAAGCTGCTGACCCATGAGGGGCAGAGGTGGCGAGTGTGCAGGGCGTAGGTAGCGTGGGAACGAGCATCTAGCAAACTTGTAGAGCGAGTAGGAGTAGGAGTGAGTAGGTGTGCCAAATGGGTTTATTATTAGGAACTTGAGGAGATCCCTTGTACTTTTAGAGGAAGGGAAAGGAAAATCATGAGGGCAACATGGCCAGCTGGGGGATGAGTGGTAGGAGTAGGAGTAGGAGTAGGAGTCGCTTGGAGCGCGAGAAAGGATGGGGGGGAGATGACAGAAGGCCGTGGCAACCAAGTGATGGCGCCAAGCAAGGGGGCAGATGGCCATGGCTAGCCTAGACGATGCAATGACAATCATTGTGCAACCAAGCAATTTGGAGTACTGAGCTAAGGGCGACGAGGCACAGGAGGAGACCAAGGGCAGTAAAACCTTTCTTTAATAAATTTGAGGAAGTCGATGATCAGCAATGCGTGTAGCTTGGCTGAGTGTGTAGGTCAGAGCAAATAAAATCATTCGTTTGCATTGTGCTCGTGTTTGAGAATTGCTCTTGGACTTTGAAGAGCTCGATGTTTATGTTATGAAGCTTAGAGGCAAAAGGGATCCGAGTAGATTCTACTATATGAAAGTGGAGAGAGTAAGTGTAGGGTGCACAAATGTCTTTTTCAAGGGAATCAAGAGTGATTCCCCTTTAGTTTTACGTTAGTTTTACCTCCAAAGTAATTCAAATGAAAAGCCTCGAGGCCCTGTTCATTTTACTGAGAAGGTAATTCAAATGAAAAGAGAAGGTGGCGGCCAGGTTGGGCCGAGGTGCGTGACCGCGGGGGTGGGGGGAGAACTTGACCGAGGGTGTGAGGCTGTCCCTCTGACAAGGGGTGGAGTCCAACTTTTTCCTTTTCATCTGCAAATGACTGCTAGTTATCACCTTCGCGTGGCCTTCTCTTCCCTGCCTTAGTGTGACTTGGGCCTAAGACAAATCTCCCCCTCATTTTTTGCCCTAGCTAATAACCCTCACCAACACATATGTCTTGCCTAGCATGTGCAACACTACACCCTGGGGCTTGCCTTACTCCTCTAGTAGCTTCCACCTTAGCCTACATTCACGAGCACATGTGCAGTATGAGAGAGAGAGAGAGAGAGAGAGAGAGAGAGAGAGAGGACACAGTCTTCTGTGCTATGGTCAAAGAGAGAAGAGAGCACTTTTGCAGCAAGAGCCAAGGGATGCGAGAGGAGAGATAGAGAGTATGCCATTTATATGTGTCCCATAGCTCTTGGAATCCAAGCCTCATGAGTCACATCTCTTTAATAAGGACGTGAAGAAAATAATCACGGCTCATAGATCACTGCTCTATTAGGCTTTGAAGGTGGTTCTGCATATGCTATAAGAGAGAGAGAGAGAGAGAGAGAGAGAGAGAGAGAGAGTAAAGAAGAAAACTATGGACATGGTCCTTAAGTGACATACCCACCTTTGCTTCATCTTTGATGTTGAGAGTGGGACTCAAACCACACCACATAAGACAAAATGGACCCATGCCGTATAAATATTAGCTCGAATTTTGGTTCGCTCAAAAAATGTTGCCCATTGTATGGTAAGATTCGTAATTAAATATAGATGCTCAAATTATGCTCTTGTCAAAGAATAAGCTATAATTTATTGACTTTAACAAAAAATAATCTTAAAACCAATGTTTCTCATGTGTAAAATAATATTTTTTGCTTTGTCTAGTTTTGAAATGTACCTATTTTTATTTACATAAAAATTAATAAGTATTATTTAGATAGCCAACATGCCTATACAACTAGATCCATCATGAAATTACAAAAACAAAAAATATTACTTTCTATACGATTGATGGATGAAATTCATGTAATAAAATTTAGACCCACAATATAAAATTATGTTAAAACAATTTTCTATTAAGTGAAACTTGTATAGAAATGTAACTTCTAAGTTTGTTTCATACGATGCTTTAATTTCCTTCAAAAAGCTTATTCCTATTCTTAGAAACACAAATATGTACTCTAAGTTTCTTTCATAGGATGCTTTAATTTCCTTTAAAAAGCTTATTCCTACTCTTTGGAAACACCACGGGAATTTTTGTGAAAGTAATGTTTATGGGCTCAATGATTTCTGGTGGTAACCTCAAAAGTTTAGGAGTCAATTTTGATGTTATGATATACGCAAAAGTTTATTTTTACTATTGTTTTTAAATTCACATGGTGTTTTATTGAAAATTAGGACACTCAAGTGTCTTGTTTTGGTACAAAGCTAGTGGACGAAACTTGTTAGGGGATTGCCTTCCAAAATTTCTAACAAGGAAGGCACTAATAAGGAGGGTTTCATGCACCAATGAAGTTTAGGGTAGTGGTGCTCCTCACTAAAGTACATTAGGCCGTTAATGAAGATTGCATTGTGGGATTGGCATGTATGTGGGGTTGGCAAGGAAGGATAGTTTTTTATGCAATGGTGAGGAAGTGTGCCAGAGTGATAGTCCTCAATAAACCAAATAAATTCTTTAACAGACACTAATGTGGGGTAAGGGTGAGGGACTCGCTACAAGAATATTGAGGATCCTGTATGGCTCACAAAAAGGGGCCTTGCAATGGGAGACCAATGCCTTAACCACTGCAACCGCACATGAATATGAACATTGTGGGGAAACTTATGTATATATAGATAAACTTGGACATGAAGTTGCAATCATGGTTTATTAAGCACTTTGTGATGCTTTACATTTTGCGCGGCTAGGTGTGTGCCATTGATCTCATGATAGGGTCTATATTTAAGACCCTATTTTGCAGATAGTTGTGAGGTGAGTGATGGATGGGAAAGGGAGTGCCATGCAAAAAGAAGGGGGGCTCTCATTGTAAGAGACATCACCTTAATAACTAGCACGACATTGTCATTTCATAGAAAGCTGCATCCCACATAACACAAGGTTGGGTCCTCAATGCTCTGCAAGTATAAGTCTTGCTTTCACCCATGATTTGGTGGCACCAACAACGGCTCGACATAAGCATTTGACCCTTACAAAAGGGTATTCCAAACAGGAATTTTGTAGCAAGCACTTCACAAATTTATGTGCCTAGAAAAGGAATTCTAGAATGTGCTTGCAAAGCAAACGCAACCATGACAACTTTTGTGCATGATGTTTGGAAGTTTACAAGCAGATGAGAGGAGAAGCATGATTTTTCCAACACTACAAGAGGCTATTCATATTAGCGACGCTCAAAAAAAAAATCATGGCGTCGCTATGAGCGTCGCAAATTTGCGACGCTCATAGCGACGTCGACTGGGCTAAAAAAAATAACAGAGAGCACCCAAAAACTCAGATCTCAGATCTGAGTTTTTCGGCGCCCTCAAGCAAGGAGCAGGTAACGCTCTCCCTCTCTCTCTCTCTCTCTCTCTCTCTCTCTCTCTCTTTCTTCTCCACACACACACACACACACACACGAGGAGAGGAAGGAGAGCCAGGTATGCTCCTTCCCTCTCCTCACTCTCATGTTCCCTTCCCCTCTTCTCTCTCCCTCTCTCTCTCTCTCTCTCTCTCTCACACACACACACACATAGTGTTTTTGAGAGAGAGAGAGAGAGAGAGAGAGAGAGAGAGAGAGAGTACAAACATAAACAAAAACGCACACACACATTGAGAGAGGAAAAGAGAGAGAGAGCATGCATAAACAAAAAACGCACACATTGAGAGAGGAAAAGAGAGAGAGAACATGCATAAACAAAAAACCGAACATTGAGAGAGGAAAAGAGAGAGAAAACATGCATAAACAAAAAAACACACACACATTGAGAGAGAAAGAGAGAGAAACTAATTTAACGTCGTAGGAAACTAATTAAAATTAAAAGACCTAAAGATCTAGCCGACGAGGAGTTGAACTCAAGACCTATTATTCAAGAGGGAAATGGCATAACCAATCTATCATACTTGGCATGGGTGATAGAAAGGTTATACCATTTATCTCTTTTTATTGGCACACACATCCACACACGCGCACACACACAAGAAGAAGAGAGTTATAACGTCATAGGAAACTATCCTAAAAGACGTTAAAGATTAGGTTAGATGTAAACTTACGTTAAATTAGATTTAGGTTTATTTAAGTTAAATTAGATTAGATTTAGGTTTATTTTTAGTTAGATTTACGTTTATTTACGCTAGATTTAGATTTTCGTTATATTAGATTAGATTTAGGTCTCCATAGACTGTGATGCCTGCATGAAGCGGGTGAAGAAAGCCCTTAATGGAATATAGGGTATTGCTGCCTTCACTCATGGTGGGTCCGTCGATCCAAAAGTACTGGTGAAATGTCTTCAGAAGATAGGGAAGAAGGTGTATCTTCAGGGCGGCAAGAGTCACTACATCCCCGACAATGACCATCTAGACAACCTCTAGTCATTCAACAGAAACTTCAAAGTTAGTAACAAGAGCAAGAACGGTCCAAAGGGCCAATTGCTGTCGTCAGATGTGGATGGAGATGAGGCAACTTCACCGCCGGAAGTTAACTCTCACATCTTTAGTGATGAGAATGCCAACTCTTGCCGAGTTATGTGAAAAATTATGTGTTAAATCAGTTTTAAGGTTCTTATAATCCCTGTTAGTTTAGTTCTTTGTTTTTAATATAACATAATTTACGTTAGATTTAGATTTATGTTATATTAGATTAGCTTAGGTTTATTTAGGTTTATTTAGGTTTACCCACACACACACACACACACACACACAAGAAGAAGAGAGTTTTAACGTCGTAGGAAACTATCTCAAAAGACGTTAAAGATTAGGTTATATGTAGACTTACGTTAAATTAGATTTAGGTTTATTTTTAGTTAGATTTATGTTTATTTAGATTTACGCTTATTTACGTTAGATCGAGTCCACGCAAGAATTACTTACGGTTTAGGGTTTAGAGTTAGATGAACAGTGAAAAGATCTACTGTGAAAAGATGTTAAGATGCTGTGAAGTGCTACAGCTAGAGAAGAGGCAAAGGGGTTTTGTCCACTACATGCAATATCATGTAGACGTGGGTCTGTAGATTTCTTGTACCCACAAATATAGGTATTGACCAATAAAGACGAGATTATAACCCGGTGGTTCTGATCTCCGTGCACCTCTAGACCGAGGTGTGCGGGGATTGGACATGACTAGAGAATGTGAGGTAGAGAGAGAGAGAGAGAGAGAGAGAGAGAGAGAGAGAGAGAGAGAGAGAGATAAGACGAAGAATGCCAATAGAATATTAAATTTGTTGTCCAGGTTATAAGATTTTTATCCTCATTATGAGTAGTGACGAGGATGTGGGACCGTCCAACCGAAACACCTATCTCTCAACGAGGGTCTTATGTCCTTGTAATCAATGCAAGCATGCTGTGCGACGGACAAGACGTGTTTCTTTGCAGCACGTTCGCGAATTTGACGAGTTCGATCCATCTATTATAGATCGAGTTGTTGCTAATTATAACTCGTCGGACTCTGACGCTGGCCAACAAGCAGCAATCTTGCAACCCAATAGACGTGTTCGCAGGCGCTTTGGTCAAGCAGCATATGTGAGGCCACAAGATGTAGCCTCTGACAGCTCGGGGGATGATCATGCAGAGCACATTCCCAACGAGGCAATGTTTGAGCCCTAGATTGATAAAATGATCGAGACGATCATGGATTCATAAAGGCTTATCTATGATGATATGAAAAGTGAAGCAGATACGCCATTGTATAATGGAGCACGTATGTCTAGATTGAAAGCACTCTTGGTTCTTCTCAACATGTAGGCAAAGTTTGGATGGAGTGACACTAGCGTCACAGCGCTTTTCAGGTGATCTATTACAATTAGTTTACTTTAATAAAACTCTAAATGTATAATGATTTGATAGATTTTTACACGACCGTATCGTATTTTTATGTTGTGTAGATTGCTTAAAGAGCACATACTACTAGCTGACAATGTGATGCCAGATTCCCGAGATGAAGCAAGAAAGATTTTGTGAAACTTGGGGATGGATTACAATTCTATCCACGCTTGTCCTAATGACTGCATTCTTTTCAGAGGGGAATACATAGACATGGAGAAGTGTCCGAAATGTGATTCTGAAAGATATCGAGTAGATCTCCACGGGACAAAAATTCCACAAAAGGTTTTGCGACATTTTCCTCTGCTTCCTCGCATCAAGCATTTCTTCGAATGTAAGTCCATGGCCGCCCTAGCATCATGGCATGAGGAGAATAAATCTTCGGATGGTGTGCTACGAATTCCTGCAGATTGCGTAGCCTGGAAACATATAGATGGAACATGGTCAGATTTTGCCAGGGAAGCTCGAAATTTGCGCTTAGGCCTGGCTATGGATGGCGTAAATCCATTTGGTCAAAGATCAACATCTTACAGTGTATGGCCCGTTGTCATCGTCAACTACAACATTCCCCCGTGGTTGACTACGAAGAAGGGGCACCTATGGCTAAGCTTGATTGTGCCAGGGCGATATAAAGTGGAGAATATGGATGTGTATCTTCGTCCACTATTGGAAGAGCTACAACAATTGTGGATTGGCATAGAGGTGGTGGATATGGGCCGACACACAGGACGACGGAATGCTTTGATCAGAGGCATTCTAATGTGGACCATGCATGACTATCCCGGGCTAACAGAATGCTCAGGTGATCTATTGACACTCCTCACTCAGACACTGTAAATGTTGTTTTTTTCCATAGTTGATCTATTATCATGTGTATACATGCAGGGCTTCAAACAAGCGGATACAGAGCATGTGTCACATGTGGACCTAGACTAAATGCACGTAGGGCGCCCTCACTGAAGAAGCAAATCTACGAAGGTCATCAAGCGTATCTTCCAGAGAATCATGTGTTACGCGACGGCTTTTTGGGAAGAGAGCCACCAAGGATGTCTGCACAAGCATGGTTAGAGCAGAAGGAGATGTGCGATGACGGATTGCCTCCAGGGATGAAGAGACTATCTCTATGGTACGAGTTACCATATTGGCCCCGACTCATGATCAATCACTTGCTCGATCCAATGCACATATTCAAGAATGTGGGTAATCTACTATGGGACCATCTGACCGGCAAGAAAGATACTTTGGGAGCCAGAGTTGACCTTAGAAATGTGGATCGTATGGAGCAATATTGGCCGCAAACAGCGTCTGATGGATCGATAAAACTCCCTAAAGCACCATGGATTTTCACTGGAGCCCAAGAACGCAAAGTAAAAGAGACCATTCAATCTTTGCGGACCCCCACTGGCGTAATGCACTCGCTCCGAACGTGTTTTACTAAAGAAGGAAAGCTTACCGGTTTGAAGTCACACGATTGGCATAAAATGTGTCAGGTACGTTCATCGTGGACTTTAATATCATTGCATAAAATGTGGATTTTAACATCATTGCTGCACATACTTTACAGTTTATTTTACCGGTTGCCATTGAGGGATGTTTGTCTCTCGACATCCGTAACAAATCTACAAACTTGCAAAGCTGGTGCAATGGATCTCACAAAAGGACATCAACGTAGACTCCATACCATTCGCCAAACTAAATGCTGCGGAGCTTGTGTGCATGTTTGAGAAACATTTTCCTACTACCATGCTAACCATTCAGGTGCATCTTCTTGTTCACATAGTTGATGAGGTGAAAATAGCTGGCACAGCTCATTCCAGATGGATGTTCTTCTTAGAACGTTTCATGAAAACGCTTAAGGGATATGTGCATCAAAAGGCACGTCCGGAGGGTAGCATGGCAGAAGGTTGGTTGGTATCAGAGTCCCTAGTGTACATTGGAGAGTGGCTAGACGGATTTGATAAAGCCCGGGACACGCTATGGCGAACCATAGATGATGAGCACATATCTGGGATTGTCATGTGCAATCTCGGTGTTGAGAAGAAGATGACGGAAGATCTAGAGGCTAAAATCAACCGATTTTGCATGCTTCACAATCCAGTGATGCAAAAGTGGATTTCACAATATGAGGATGCAAAGCAAGAGCGACAAAGGGCACGAATCGAGTGGAGACGGGGAAGACGACCACCGATGCACTATCCGACGGGTCTCGAGAGCCTACCAACATTCATGAGCTTAAGATGGTTGCACAACCAATTGAAAAGCGCACAACAATGCGGTGACGAAGTGACTGAGGAAGAGTGGGAGTACTCTCGGGGTTGCGCAACCAAGGTAAGTTTGCAATGTACGACTAGCTAGTGACTTTATTTCTAAACGTTTGAACGGCCACTCATAATCTTTGTTCGTTGTAGTATAAGTCATACACAGCAGCATGGTGTAAAGGTCGACATTTTAGGGTGGAACGGATCTACAAAAAGCGTTTTACTCAAGATTGTGGAATCATGGCAAAATTTGAATAGTCTAGTCGACGACGTTCCTCTGATGCAGATCCTGTGGTGGCGGAACTCACTTACTTTGGCACGCTACAAGAGATTTTGAGGATCGATTACAGAGGATTTTTTGTCGACTTGTTCCACGTGCAATGGTTCAAGATAATCATGGAGGGTCGCAACGCTACTGTGAGTAGAGGAGAGTCTGGTTTTCTTGAGGTGGATTCTACTAAGAAATGGACTGACCTAAGAGACACTTTCGTACTACCCGAGCATTGTGAACAAGTAAGTATGTAAATAGTTAACATCCCCCTTTTACAAGTTATGTGCTTGAAAGCTCTCATGTAAGTTATGTGGCTCTGGCAGGTAATATTTCATCCTACAAAGTCTACATCAAACTAGTGGTACGTCATAGAGGTAGCCCCTCGTAGTGCAAGGACGTATGAAGGCTACCATGTGCCAATCACAACGGCATCAATGGAGGAGATCAGAGAAGATGCTCAATCAGAAGCCGCTGCGGTGGTGCCAGACGAGCATCAAGATGCTACTACTCTATATGGGGTGCATGCAGAGGAGCTACAAAATGAAACAGAGGATATGTGTTTAAACGGAGAGCTCTATATAGATATAGGAAGTTATGCTGAGTTATGCGAGGATGAGAAAGAGATCTCGTAAAGCCACAAATATTGTATTTGAACAATTTTGCTCCGTGTTGTAAAAGCTCTGGCTCTCTAAGTACTTTCCATGGTGTATAACGCTCTTTTCTACTCGCGCTCACATCTTTTGATTGAAAATTATGAGTTTTCGACTTGCCTCTTCTATCACTCAATTCATTGCGTCATTGTATTTATATGCGTCAGTACGTCATTGTATTTAATGGTCTTTGCGTCATTGTCTACTCTATTCATTCAATATTAAGTTTAAATATTCGTGTGTTTAATGCAGGTATGGATGATGAGGAGTTTCTTTCTTCTTTGTCACCGCAGCAGAGACAGTGGTACATGGAGCGTCATCGCTCTGGCGCATCATCGCGCGTTCCTACTCCATCCGCATCTCCCTCTCTTTCGGAGCATTCGGCGCGCTTCGAAGCTTCGGCGTCGACGAGACGATCTTCACACTCGGCTAGACACCGGCGCTCTAGTGGTGGCGGTGGCAGTTGTTGTGGGGATTCCGCCGCCGCTGCCTCCACACCGCCTCGTGTTCGACGAGGCTCTTTACCCTCCCCTTCTTTGCCCGCCCCCACACCAGCCACAGCATCGCCATCTACGCCAAGTTTTGCGCGGCTGACTGTTCCTAGCAACTACACACCTCTACCTACTCCGCCAGGAGCCACCCCACTCGACACTCCTCGCTTCGGGGCCAGACGCCGGTGGAGACACCTGACGTCCGTACCACCATCGACACGCCGCTAGAGACCCCTGCCGGGACACCCAGGTTCACGCGTCACCGGCCAGAGGGCTTGCCTTACTCCGTCGACTTCAGCGGCGGCATCATCATGGATGATGACGGCAAGAAGGTGATCTCGCGCATGCGTGGTCTTTGCTCTCAGCTGTATAGACACTACATACTAAACAAATGGAGTGAAGTACCAAGTGATTTAAAAAACAGAGTCATCAGCATACTTCATGAAGACCTGATGAAGATTCGAATGCGCGAATACTGCAAACACAAGCGTTCCGAAGTGCAAAAAGCAATCAAGCATGGGTGGAACAGGCCAGATTGGCTGGCCAAAGAAGATTGGAAGAATGCGAAGAAAGCAGCGCGCGAGAATCCCGACAAGTGGAAGCAACAAAAGGATGTAGCCAGAGCGCGAGTAGAGGCAGGGAGCTCGTACCACTTGAGGAGCGGTGGATGGGCATCATTTGAGGCCGATTTTGTAAGTGTTTTTGCATTGCTCTTTATGTTCGATAGTTTAGGGTTTATGAGTTTTTTAATTCTAACATAATGAAATCTTTGTATGTTTTGACAGTGGTCGATGACAGGACATGATCCCACACCGTACGAGAGCGAGTACGCAGGCAGGAAGGGCTTAAACACCCTGATGGACATTCTCAGTTCTCGCGGCGGCATGGTTAGTATTAGGGTTTACTCTTTTCTATTTTTTGTATTGTTTTATAAATGTCGTTATATGTTTATACTTACTGAAAGCTGTCTTATTGTCTTTTTTTGCAGAATCCGACAGATATGCCGCTTGGACGCGATGAGACGTCTGACTAGACGACGTCAGTTTAGCCGTAGCTAGATAGCATTAGTTTAGGGTTTCTCATAGCTTATGTATCATGAGACGGATTTTATACGTCTTTTTGAACCATGTATATTATTACATTTGTCACCGCAGTTCATTTTGCCAATCAATTATTTATGCCTATGATGTTGTACAATTGTCATTATTACATTTGCCAATCAATTCATTTTGCCTATGATGTGTACAATTGTCAATTTTACGCTTGTCAATTTTGCAAACAATGCGTCTTGTGGGTGACTATTTTGGGTCTATTATCTACCCTTGCACTTTTTTTAAAAAGTGAATCAAGTACAATATGGTTGATGGGTGGCAAGGCATTCAATGCCCTGTCACCAAAAAAAAATTCTCTTGGGCGTCGCTATAACCGTCGCTATTTATGGCTCTGAAGCGTCGCTATCAGCATCGCTATAGACTTCTGTGTAAACGTCGCTATAAGCGTCGCTATGAGCATCTCTATATAGCGACGCTTATGGCGACGCCTATAGCGACGCATATAGCAACGCTCTCGTAGCGACGCTATTAGCGACGGTTTTAGCGACGCCGGGGGTTATAAAAACCCAGTGTATTTCCGTCGCTAACAGCATCACAAGAGCACACAACCTCTTGTAGTGCAAGGAGTTTCTAGTGCATAAAAAATGCAACCCTCCAACCTCCTAGAGCACTTTTGCATGTAGGGGATAGCCTTGTTTTTCTTGCCTTGGCATTTAATGTCGTCTCCTGCTAAATGTTACCCTTAAAACCCAACTTTACCATTCTTGGTAGAGTAGCCTTGAGGGGGGCTTTGTTATCGATAAGTGAACAAGCTCAACTAGTTGCTACAGCGTATGGTAGGTAGAACAAGGCAAACGGGCTAACAACATAGGCTGGGTTTAGATGGGTCAGGGAAAGACACACAAGAAGGTGTGTGCATCCTCCATGGCGCATGAAGACTAGCAAAATAATTGTTGGTTTTCTCCAAAGCCACCATTTTTTTGGTGAGCCCCCCTCCCCCCTAATAAGAACCCAACTACTGTGTGAGGGCCATACCCAGACTCGACCCTGCTCACCTCCCTCAATCTTCGAGACTGCTCCAGGGAATGACGTAGATCTATCTGCAGGTATCCCTCCACTTGGGACTGACACCCAGACAAGACTCCGGCCTATCTCGAATGCCAACCCAAGGGAGTAAATCCCATCAATTTGACGACTCTATCCGCTTATCATAATTTAAATCCATCCTTGGTATCTTTCAGTCACCCGCACCCGAAATCGTGGTCCTTAGTCTTAATTCTCTGGATCTTTAACTTGAGGATCTGCTCTTGCTTTCTTGTTCTTCCTTGGTTCATGGCAATAACCCCTTTTTCCTGACAAGCAGGCACGACAGTTATCGCTTTCCCCTAAGAAGAGGGATCTTGTACTCTTACCTGGTCTCGCTCCTTCCCACTTACCCATTTTTTTCCTGCATAGTCCTAGCATTTAACATAAAAAAAATTATTCAACATGTGGCCATCTGACCCTCCGGATCCGCCCACCCACCGAACCATTTCATGAAAATCTCTTCCCTAGGTAGTACTTCGCTACTACAAAATCAGGAAGACAATCTATCAGACATCGTCAGACAACAAGTACCATACAATCTGTTGCATATCCTCGTTCAGGGAAATTCATTTGGTTGTTCCCACCAGATCTTGATTTAGAAACTTTTAATTCATTTCTTTACCTTTATCTGCTACAATTAACTTGTAACTAGTTTCCTAACTAAACATGCAACACATTTAGTTTCAACCAATTCATCTTGCCTCACTCAGGACCACGATAATCGGTTACAAGCCATCAAAATGGCAGCACCTTCACAATATTTCTAAGAATTATGTGTTTGGGAAAGGCTCATCAAGTAATTTAATCATTCCTTCCTAAGCATTTTATTTCGAGAGGTATAGCACCATCTAGTGATAGCCCCTATATTCCTAGCCTTTCCAGTTCCTTTTTAAGCAACCAAATCGAACAAATTTTCTTAATTAAATTCACATCATCCTCCCTGAGTATGACCTTCTCATCCAACTATTGGCATCAGGCCATACCCGAATTATGGCCGTTTTCCAATAAGAAACCGCGGGTACTTCACTCGGCCGGGCAAAAATAAAACAAACCCATTCATCCCTTATCCCTCGGGTATGAATGACCTAGGTATAACAAACTTTCCGGTTACGCTGCTCTAACCGAAAAGGGTCAATTTTCGTCAAGTTCCCCAAGAGAATCCCTCAATGGGCCAGCCTTTCAATCAAATTGACCCCAAGAAGATCCATCTTGGTTTTCGATCATTTCCAGACAATCTTCAAAACTCCTAGTTAAATCTATGTTTTGCAATGGGCTATCCCTATCACCTCTCGAGATTCCTTTTTAACTCCTAGTTGGTAATTTCTAGGTTCATTCATTTATCAACATTAATTCCTACTTTCATTAATTATCTACCAGCCAAGTTTATTTAGAAAATACAAGTGAGTTTTTGCCATAGTCATTTGATGGTTAATGTCTCTTCGGAAATGCCAACTTTTTAACTTCAATCCCCGTTTTGTACGATTCCCAGGTTTTTGCAATCCTTTGCCATCCATGGGACATCTCAATGGAAGCTTGTAGAGTTTTCGGTTTGCACAACAGTGAGATCAATTCCGCGAAGTTATCCCCTATCTCCCCCATCCCGTATTTGCAAACAAATTTGAAATTGACAACTTTAGAAATACTCTTCAATACCAAAAAATTGAACTATTTCTATCGAGCTTAGACAACTACTCTTTTCTTATGGTGCCTAGCTTTTCATTTAGGAAACTAGAAGGTCGCCCTATAATTTATGAGTCTTCGAGCTTTCCATTAAAGCTCGCTTTGGAGATAAAATGAGAATCTAGAGCTTTCCATTAAAGCTTGGAATAGAGGATTATAACCATACATTCTTTGTGCCGTAAAGAGACATGCAAACCCTAATCTTGATTACCATAATGAGGCTAAATCTTTCTCTCTTTAATAGAGACAAGGTTTCCATGGAAGCTTAACCCTAATCACACACAAAGTCACCATGGAAGCTAAACCCTAAATTGCAAGCTTGTCTTTCAATGCTTTTCCTAAGTGCAAAGTTATCATCAAAGCTTAGCTTAAGGATGCAAATCTACCTTTGAAGCTTAACTTAATGATGCATAGATACTCTTAGCACTTAACCCTAATGGTGAGGTTACCATTAAAGCTTAAACCTAAAATACAGGGTACTCACTAAAGCTTACACCTAAGTGCAAAGTTACCATTAAAGCTTATCTTAAAGGTGCAAACCTAGCTTTGAAGCTTAACTTAATGATGTATAGATACTCTTAGCACTTAACCCTAATTGCGAGGTTATCATTAAAGCTTAAACGTAAAATACAAGGTAGTCACTAAAGCTTACACTTAAGTGCAAAGTTACCATTAAAGTTTAGCTTAAGGGTGCAAACCTACCTTTGAAGCTTAACTTAATGATGCATAACTACATTAATACTTAACCCTAATTCTAAGGTTACCATTAAAACTTAACTTATTAATGCATAACTACATTAATACTTAACCCTAATTCTAAGGTTACCATTAAAGCTTAAACCTAAAATGATACACATAAAACTTCCTAGGATTAAAACACATGATTTAGGTTAATTAATCCTACTAGAAGTGAAGATTACCTCCTCTAATCAAGAGGGAAGTAGGGTTCAAGTCCTTCTTGAAGAGATGTGAGGCTCAAGGAAGAAGGAAAGGGATTTAGTGAAGAGGAAGGAGAGAGGAGCTTCTTCACAAAACCCTCAAGGGTTTGGCCTTCAAGAGAGGGAGAGAGCAAGAGCAAGGTTTAATGGAAACCTTGATTTACTTAAGCATAATTTTGAGCATGGCAAGTATGCAAGTAGCTTAGCAATATGTGTGTTAAATTACAAAGGAGAGGGGGTGCTTATATAGGAAATGGTGGGTAGAATACTCAATTCCTATTGGACCCCAATTCTCTTCTCAATTCCTATTGGACCCCAATTCTCTTCTCAATTCTTATTGGACCCCAATTTCTTCTCAATTCCTATTGGATCCCAATTCTCTTCTAAATTCTTATCGGACCCCAATTTCTTCTCAATTCCTATTGGACCCCAATTCTCTTCTTAATTATTATCGGACCCCAATTCTCTTCTTAATTCTTATTGGACCCCAATTTCTTCTCAATTCCTATTGGACCCCAATTCTCTTCTTAATTATTATCGGACCCCAATTCTCTTCTTAATTCTTATTGGACCCCAATTTCTTCTCAATTCCTATTGGACCCCAATTCTCTTCTCAATTCTTATTGGAACCCAATTTTCTCTCAATTCGTATCTCTTAACTTTGTCTTCCAATCAAGTTAGTCTCTTTTTCTGCCAGTTCTCGATCTAGATCAGTTCCCACGCGGCTTTTGACGAAGAAGTATAAAAATAATCTTAATCTTTTTGGAAAAAGATAAGGATGACCTAATTTCTTATCTAGAATATCCTTGTCTTTTCATTCTGGAGTAAAGTCTCGTTGTCCGTATGACTTCTTTGTCAGTCTTGCTTTTTCTAAATTATTTTCTAGGCTGAAAAAGTTCTGAATGGCCCTAGGGTTTAGGGAGGGACCTTACATACCGGGTGCTTTTTGATGTAAAAGGCTCACGTTGCATATTGAATCATGAGTAGTAGATTCCTACCCAAGCATGTTGCCGTTGGTCAACTGCACACGTTGTTGTTGGGGTATCATCACTGGCTGAGATGGTTTCCCATTGTTAGACCTTATTATGTGCCTTTGGCTTGTGTGAGTAGACAGGCAGAGGCACTCAAGAACCACATATTTCTACCCCTGAGCTCGTCTGAACCTGGTCATAGTAACTTTGCCTCCTCAACATTTGAAACATAGCTAAAGTGCTAGCCTCACTAATAGGGAGACAAAGCTTCAAGGTGGATTCTCTTCATATGGAAAATTTTTAAGAGGCTCTTAATGCACACTAGAGAATGGGACACGGTTATTTTCTTGTCAAATTGTTTCGTGCATCCTAGTATCCTAGGGCTATGGAGTGGGATCTTATTATTTGCAACATGGATCCCTTTTTTGGCATCTCTTAAACGCGATGAATAAGGAGACAAGGTGGCGCATTTTAAAACGTCGAAGATTCCTCATGGGTGCAAAGGGAACTCACTTTTAGAGCAATAGGCCACCATAGCCAACTTGTGGGGCAGTAGAGAGGGGTGGCCGATGAACATCAATATAATGCCACCCACTTTCAGCTTCACATACAGACGAGTGAGACACCCTCCACTGCAACAGCAAAAAGACTCTCAAAGTATGAAAGTTCATTGATGTCATCTACAATGGTGGTGTGATACGAGAGAGAGCTACATTTGGGCCACCCCCACAATCTCTCTCTCTCTCTCTCTCTCTCTCTCTCTCTCTCACACACACACACACACACACACACACACACACACATTCATGGACATTGTAAATTAGAGCTAACATAAAACCAAGCTTTAGTGTTGTTCCACCGACAAACTTTGAAATTGACCTCTAAATTTTAATTTTGAGGGTGAAAAAACCTTTAAGAAAAGTAGAAAATTTTAGAGAAATTTATTATAAAAACCTTCAAATATAGTCAGTTTATCTCTAAAATTTGTCACATGTGGCCATTGCAAGTTTTTGGAAAAAAAAGTTAAGCATTGTTTGTAAATCAATAATAGACCAAGATTCACTTGTAGAAAATAGAATGCAATGAAGTCAACTTGAAGTATTTAATCTACTCTATAACATCTTGCAGTACAACATTATCTTAGTTGCATTGCCTTGTCATACAATCATTTGTAATATGGAAGGTAAGCAATAATATATTCAACTACCCTGTGTAGCACCCTATAAGCTATGCCATCTCCACCATAACTGACTATCGTGACAATCAAAATGAATTGAGGATCAACATTATCAGTCCCTACATGGGTCTTTAGCTACATGAGACCTCTTTTTGAGGCAAAAATATGAGAGAGAGAGAGAGAGAGAGAGAGAGAGAGAGAGAGAGATCAAACATATCCACTAGATAAGGGAGAGATGTCCACAATTCCTTAAAGAGATTTCTCTTGGATGTATCCACCTATAAGTGCATTCTAGTAGACTCCACTTGGGAGGGCCTCACATTACACACACTAAATATATCCAAGGGATTCTTCGCCTAGTGCCTATCCAATTTTCCTAGAGATAGCAGATGGGCCAAAGAGTAGTCCTACCATTACTTATGAAGCTTTCTATTACCACTGATTTTAGTACCACCAATAGCATTGACCCCTTTCATCTAATCCCCTTCCTTCTTGCGTAGAAGTACTAGTGAAGTGTGGAAACATATGCTATATCGCAATGCTTGAAAATATTTTATATGCCTCCACACACACACACACACACACACACACACACACACACACACACACACACACATACATATATATGTGTGTGTGTGTGTGTGTGTGTGTGTGTGTGTGTCGTGTGTGTGATGGTGTGTGTATATATATATATTATATATAATATATATATAGAGAGAGAGAGAGAGAGAGAGAAGAGATAGAGAGAGAGAGAGTAATTCACCACATGACACTTATGCTTCCAATAAAATTGCAAGCCTCTTGCCTTGCCATCCATAGCTGAGATAGGAGCTTGTAATGGAATATGGCTAATAAAATGGATTGTAGCGGAAGTAAAGTACCAATAGTGAGCATTTCCTCAAGAGGATTCTTAATGAACATAAGGATAGTACTTGATTGAACGTAGCAAAATAAACATTATACCTAATCAACTTAGCATAGTGATAATGAAGATGGAGAGATTGATAAGCACTCCTTTGAGCATGACTCTTGGTTGGATTTGCATTCCATAGACAATGGGTGTTGGGTTAGGCTCTCCACTTCTCAAGCTCGGAGAAAGAGATGACTTGTGTGCACAACACACAATGGGGGAGTGTGTGTGTGTGGCTTATATGAGAGAGAGAGAGAGAGAGAGAGAGAGAGAGAATTTGATTTTGCTGCTTTACTCTTGCTACAAGCCTATTGGCTCAAGACTTGGGCTAGCCAATGAATGGCTCTAGTCATAATAAGCAAGCGGTGTAGCATTTGGACAAGTGTCTTCCTTTCCCTCTCTGAGAGAAAGATCTTAATTATCTAATTGTAGCATTTGGACAAGTGTCCTCCTTTCCCCCTTTTAGAGAAAGATCTTAATTATTTACTTGCATCTAAATTCTCATTGGACCTTCCTATAGGTCATCCAATAGGATTCAGGCACATTATGAAGGCAATATTGCTAGGGGCATGACATGTGGCCTTATTGCCTCTTGAGTCTTGGGCTTGCCTTGATGTGTGTGTGTGTGTGTGTGTGTGTGTGTGTGTGTGTGTGTGTTCTCTCTCATGCCCTTACCTTTAGGGCTCATATTTGACTTGAACACCTCAAGCACCTTGCTCATCAAGCACGACAAGCATGTCAAGCACCTTAGTCATTAAGCACCTCAAGCACCTTAGTCATTAAGCAACGACAAGCAACTCAAGAACATGCCTAGCTTGCCGTTAAGAAGTCCTTAGTCTAAGGACTTTTAACACTAACTTTTGGAGGCTTTAATGAAGCTAACCCTAAGGTCTTTTAAGCTCCATTAGATGCACATTGCTCTTTGATAGACTATCTCATTTTGGACCCCTATTGAGATGTAACCATCTCTCCTCTTGGTCCACTGTTGAGATAAGTATAGAAGCACTTATTGCACATTGCTCTTTGGTAGACCATCTTTTTCTGGACCCCTATTGAAATGCAACCATCTCTCCTTTTGGTCCCCTGCTGAGATAGGTCTAGAAGCACATATCTATATCCTAACTCTTGTTTCCCTTTTATCTTACCATATTAAATGATCAGTTTAAGATGAGAAAATAATTTGGTAAAGTTAGATATTAGATTTTATGACATTACCTCTCTCTTGAAATCATAGTCGTCCTTGACTATGAGGTAGAGAAGATAAAGTCTAGTCATTAGTCCATGTTTCTTAGCTGGTAGAGGATCCCTTTTTACCCTACGACATCATTCCAGAATGGATGACTAATCCATTTGGTGCTCAGGAGACTTATCTGTCGAAAGCATGTTTGCCCTTTAGTCCATATCATACTTCCAAAGTAGGGTGATGTAACATTTAATGGTATAATGACTTGTGTGTAGCGAAAAATAGCATGAACATAGTGAGCATTTCATTAGAATAGCTTCCTAAGGAGAATAACGAGAATGCTTGGGTGGAGAGAGCAACAAAAAGTATAACACCTAGTTAGATAGCATGAATAATACTTCAAAAGAGAGAGAAATTTTGACAACAGTCGAGGACCGGATTTGCATGGAGCCGGTCCCCCCTCCAAAAGGCTTTGTATTATGGTTTCTCCCATCCAGAGAGACATTTTACAATACAATTCTTTGTGTTCCTTCAATACTAGCTAGTGCAATGAAGATGGAAACTTCATGCACTAAGCAAAACACTTATCAAACACAACACCAATTCCCTCACGGTCTCATACCCAAGACCTCACACACCTTCAAAGATGGTGAGAGCTAGCGGGGTATGAAAGTAGATTGAGAGGAAAAAGGAGTATTATTACGAGAAAGATGTACATCTCCTCACATAATCACTCATATTAGCATAGCTTAGCTTAGTAATTAACATGGTAGAGGAGATGAGCATGCATTGAAGCTTGGCTCTTGGTTGGATTTGCATCACAAAGCCAAGAGTTGTTGGTGTAGGCCTCCCTTCTTACAAGCTTGGAGTAGGTGGTAAGCTTTCCATTAAAGCTTGAAAGGAGAAAGTCTTCTTTCCTTCACCATGAGATTTGTGAGTGTGTGTGTGATAATGCCTTGCAAAAATCACCCCCTCCTCTCTCTTGGTCGACCCCCCCTTGTTAAATGCTCATGCAATAAACCCTAATGGACCTCCCCAGCTTAGCCAATGGAAATTAAGCAGCATAAATGATAGCCTTCTTACATGTGTCCCCCTTTCCCCCCTTTTGTGAGAGCTTTAGGTAATTAATAAATGCAATTAAACTCTCATTGGACCCCTTTGCCTCCTGGCCAATAGGAATCAGGCAAGCCATTGAGCTGCTGAATGCTCATTGGACCCCTTGGGAGATTGTCCAATAGTCTTCTAGAGAGCTTAGTTCTTATTAGTTCTTTCCTTATGTGTTTTTAAATTAATTAAACTAAATTTACTCTAGCTTAAATCTCATTGGTCCACCTCCAAGGCCATCCAATAGGAACTGAGTACACGTTGTGGGCATCTGGGCTAGGGAGCTGACATGTGTCCCTCATTCCCTTTGTGTAAAGGGAGCTTTTGTGTGTGTGTGTGTGTGTGTGTGTGTGTGTGTGTGTGTGTGTGTGTGTGTGAGTTTCTCTCTCGTCTCCTACTTCTAGGGCTCACCCCCTCCTATGTAGGGATGGTTGAAGACTATTGGGACACACACACAAAGCATCCAATTTCCCTAGGCTTTTGACCTTTGGAGAGAACCTTTGAATTTTAAAACCTTAGCATTTTGGAAGTTTTAATGGGCTGAAATTTAGGGTCTTTTAAGCCCATTGGTGCACATTGCTCTTTTGCAGATGGCCCCCCTTTTGGATCCCTATTTTCCCTGCTTTGGATCCCTATTGTGGCCGGTCTGCCAACTTAATCAATATTCTAGCTTTTTCTCCCCTGGCACTTTCCCATATTAAGTGATTAGTTTAACATCAGAAAATCATTTAGGAGAATTAGATATTGATTATTATGACATTATCTCTCTCTTGAAATCATAGTCGTCCTTGACTATGGGGTAGAGATGATAAAGCATATTCATTAGTCCCTTTTCCTAGCGGGTAGAGGATCCCTATGTTACCCTATGACATCGTTCCAGAATGGATGACTAGTCCATTTGGCGCTTGAGAGCCTAAGCTGTAACATTTGTTGGCCTAATAACTTATGTGTAGCGGAAATTAGCATGAACATAGTGGGCATTTCATTAGAATAGATTCCTAATGAGAATTACAAGAGTGCTTGGGTGGAGAGAGCAACAAAAAGCATAACACCTAGTTAGATAGCATCGACAATACTTTCAAAAGAGAGAGAAATTAAGCTATTGACAACAGTTGAGACCGATTTGCATGGACCGGTCCCCCCTCCAAAAGCTTTGTATTATGGTTTTCTCCATCAAGAGAGACATGTACAATACAATTCTTTGTGTTCCTTCAAGACTACTAGTGCAATGAAGATGAAGCTTCAACACCAAGCAAAACACTAATCAAACACAACTTGAATTATCCCCGTTTCTCAGACCCAAGACCTCACACACCTTCGAAGATGGTGAGAGCTAGCAGGTATGAGAGTAGATGAGAGGAAGAAGGAGTATCTTACGAAAAGAAGTCATCTCCTCACATAATCACTCATATTAGCATACTTAGCTTAGTAATTAGCTTGGTAGAGGAGATGAGCATGCATTGAAGCTTGGCTCTTGTTGGATTTGCATCCACATGCCAAGAGAGTGTTGATGTAGGCTTCTATCTCACAAGCTTGGAGTAGGTGATAGCTCTCCATTAATCTTGGGAGAGATAGAGCATTCTTCCTTCACACATGGTCAAGTGTGAGTGTGTGTGTGTCAATGCCAAGCATAAATCAACCCCCTCTTCTCTCTTAGGCAAGCCCAGCTGCTAATTTGGTCTGGCTTTTGCCTCATTGACCTCCCCCAAGTCAAGCCAATAGTAGAAGCAGTATAAGAAAAGTGATAGCCTTCTACATGTTCCCCCTTTCCCCTTTTGTGAGAGCTTTAGGTAATTAAATAATTAAACTAAACTCCTCATTGGACCCCTTTTCTCCTGGCCAATAGAAATCAGGCAAGCCATGGGGCTTTCTGAATGCTCATTGGACCCTTTTGGGAGACTGCCCAATATCTTCTAGAGACTTAATTCTCATGGTTTCTTTATTACATGTTTTTTTAAATTAATTAACTACATTTACCTAGCTTAATTCTCATTGGTCCACTTCAAGGGTCTTCCAATAGGAATTGGACACACCTTGTGGGCACATCTGGCCTAGGGAGCTGACATGTCCTTCATTCCCTTTTTTAAAGGAGCCTGTGTGAGTGTTGTGGCTTTCTCTCTGATCCCCTACCTTGGGGCTCCCCCCTCCATGTAGGGATGTGCAAAGACTTTTAGGGCACACACAAACATCCAATTTTCCCTAGGTTGACCTTTGACACAACCTTGAATTTTTGGACTTAGCATTTTTGAAAGTCTTAATGTGCTGTACCTTAGGGTCTTTTTAGCCCATTGTTGCACATGGCTCTTTTGCAGATGGCCCCCCCCCTTTGGATCCCTATTTTCCCTCCTTTGGATCCCTACTATGCCGGTCTCTGCTTTACCAAAATTCTAGCTTTTTCTCCCTTGGCATTCCCCACATTAAATGATCAGTTTAATATGGAAAAAAATCTTTAGGAGAATTAGATATTGATTATTATGACATTACCTCTCTCTTTGAAATCAGGTCGTCCTCGACTATGGTGTATGAGAAGATAAAAGCATATTCATGAGTCCTTTTCTTAGCGGTAGAGGATCCCTATGTACCCTACGACATCATTCCATAAGGATGACTATCCATTTGGCGCTGAGGAGCCTGAGGCTGCCGCAAGCATTCTGCACATAGTCTTATGTTGAGCCAGCAAGGATCACACCCGCATTTTTGCTCACAACCCATCATTTTGTAACCATTGATTGTAATAAATGTCTTTCCGACATTAATTTTGATTTGAGCCATTCATTAAGTAACGGGACTCAATTGAGTTTCCAGCTTGTAATCCCGAAGTAATTTCACCTGTTAATGTAAATAATTAGATGATGTTGATATTCACCTCATAGGCTTGCCATCATGGCTAATGTATTAAGCCAAAGTTTTGTAACCTAAAAGAGAGAATCAAGTTTTGTAACCTCAAACAGAGAGAGTTTTTGAGCGCCGTGACTGTGTCTGAGAGAGAGAGAGAGAGAGAGAGAGAGTCTTATCTCCTTGCTACGCGAGCTACGGGCCGCCATTGGAGAAGCGACACCGCCATTGTGTTAGCAACGGTGAGAGCTACGCACAGATACCAAGAGTGCGCGCTATCGGCTTCTACGTGTGGTAAGTTCCTACGAGCTTCGGTGTGAGTTTTCTTCCAACTCGTGTGTCGGAATAGAGCGTGCAGCATATCTATAGAACCACAACGAGTAGAGCTACACATTAGTACCATCGGGGTCAAGTTTCGGTCACCTGTATTTTTCGGCCTGTCTTCATACGCGTTTACCGCACGGAGTGGTTATAGGTTGATTTTGCAGTTCAAGTCTTTAGGGTGTTGTTCTTACCTAGTGTATAGACTTCCCCTTGAGTTTGAGATCGATTCAATGATTCTAGATCCTGTTTCGTATAGCATTCGTTCGTAGTACGGATTTCAGTCACTTGCGTATTTTAGAACTTAGATTTGATTTCCTTAGTAGTGATTGTCATTAGAAGGTCGAGTAGGTGATTTGACACCCACCTAGTTGTTTCCATGCGCCTGCGGGTCAAGCTTCGTCCTCGTCTGACAAATTCTGTTGTTGGTTGAGTTCTCGCTATTTAGCTTCCGCTAGCGGCGTAACCGCCTTAACATTTGGCGCCGCTGCCGGGGACGAGAGCCCTAAGTAGGTGACCTTAGACTAATCCTACGAGGTGAGTCGTATAAACTACTTTGTATACTTTAGTTAGAAAAGATCTAGGAGTGGTGGACTCGAAGGTCTCGAGAGATACTAGGAAGTGGGGTATTCCTGGGTCTTCCGTGTTGACAGTATTTTTAGTTTAGCTTAGATTAGATTGTTTTTGATGGTGTTTAAGTGGTTGTTGACATAAAAAGCATTTGCTACTCCTTGTGTGGTAGTAAATCTCTTTATATTTTCAATTGCAAAAAATCCATTTTATGATTAGAAGTAGCTTAGGTAGGGCCTGATTTGATCCTGATCTAGAGCTATCAATTGGTGTTCTATTTGCTTGATGTGTTTGATTGCATGTTAGATCACTGAAAAAGTCGCTTTGGTAGTGAAATATGCAATAAACAAAGTTCAGAAAAATTTTCTGTGTAACTGATTGTTGCTGAGCACTTAAAAGAGCTATTGGAAGAGTTCTGTGCTAAAACTGGAAATCTGCAACTTTAGACATCATACGCGTATGATGTCTTAGGACCTAAACAGAGACTAAAATTGAAAATTTGACATTGCCAGAGTGTTAGAAGGGGGGTTTTACCTAAGATCAACTTAAAACAAGAGCATTAACACTCAAAGAAACCCAAAAAGACAAGTCGGAGTCCAAGAAACGCAAAGAATAGGAAATTTGGATTCAGATCTTGTTTTTACATTCAAACCTGACAAAAACACTTGAAACTCAATTATAAACATTGGAGAAGGCTTAAAACCAAAAATAGTCAAAATCTGGGACAAAAGACATCATACGCGTATAATGTCTTTTGGCACATCCACTGCTTATTTTGAAATCTGACCTGACAAGATTGTTACAAACACTGTAGAAAGCATAAATATCAAGTTTGGACCCAAATTGATGAAAAAGACATCATACGCGTATGATGTCTTTGACCTAATTTTGGACATATTTTGATACTTTGCTAACACAGATCCATTGTAATAGCTGTCTAGAGGTTATATTTCAAGTTTCATCCCATTTGGATCACAATTGACCCAAAAACAAGTCAAAAGCGGAAATTGCCAAGAAAAGCCTAAATTAGCCATAACTTGCTCAAACAGAGTTCAAACTGAATTTTGTGAGTGAACAGAGCATAAAGGGGCCACTGAGAGTGAGCATAACCAAAATAGTCAAAATCTGTGAAAAAAGACATCATACGCGTATAATGTCTTTTTCAGCATAACTGCAACAAAATTCTCACTTGATGAAACAGAAGTTGTCCAACTGACAAGATTAAACAATTGACCAAGTATCAATCAGTTTGGATCAATTCTGACCACAAAAACTTGGGGAAAACAAATTGCCGAGACGGAAAAGTTAAAGTCCTTTAGGGGAATTGATGAATTTGAGATCGGGCAGGAATCTCCGGAATAATCAACCAAAACAAGGGGAACCAGCAAGTGTCATATCAACCGAGGGAAGTGTAAACCAAAGTTGGGTGCAACCATTAGAGCCGATCTTTGAAGGAAGTGTTTCTGATACTTCTTCGGAGAGATCTTACGAGATTTTCACCGAAAACTTGGAACACTTGAACCTGAACAACAGAGAGAAAATATGGCAGCAGGATCATCAAACCCTTCCGCCACAATGAAGCTATTGTTCATAAAATACCAGTACGACAATGAGCAAGGTGCCAAGATCTACAAAGATGGAATGGACCGCTATTGTGTAAAGATAGAAGATAGACCTAGTGAGTTCAAGGACTTAGTGCCTGTGAGCTATAGCGGAGATAGATATCTAGATGACGAGGGTACCATGTACTTGGTAGTCCTAAACCCTAACATTGTGGACAAGTGGGGATTGATGGGCACCAAAGCCAAAATAGATGAAGAACTCGAGGAGAAAGCACCAATAATGAACTTCCCTAATGCGAGGTTAAGAAGAGAGAATGAAACTACAAGGATCAACACTGATAACATCTATGTGGGGCTATACAAATATAATAATGGGGAGCAAGATCTCTATTATAGATGTGAAGAACCCTACACCGGAGAGTTGACAGACCAAAAGACTTTATGTCTTTACCTACACAGAGGGATCGGAAGTGAAAATTGCCGCTTACGATAAGTATGGCAGGCAATACTCAACAATGGGCAAGAAAGAATTAGAAGGATATACATACTTTGGGGGACCACTACATCAGTATTATGTTACTTCTAGCTCACATAGACCCAGCACCAACAAATGGAGTGCAAAACTCAATGACAACAGGAGGACAAAGAACTCAGGTTGCTGACTCTTTCAGTCAACCTTGGGACTCGAAGCTCGGACCAATGGGATCATTACATTCCAGAGAGTCAATGGAGACGAATCGAGGTAGTGCAGTTCCAATCCCCACCTATACCACTCCAGGTCCAAGGTTTGAAGCGGAACCATCACATTTACCTCCCAGTAGTAGATTCAGGGCAGGGGAACCGACAAGGGTAACCCATGAAGTCCATGATGCTAGAGAAAGCTTTAGCCGGGACACAGGAGCAATGAGATTGGTAGCAGATCATAGACGTATGAGACCATCTCAAGTAGCCAAGTGTATGCCAAAGAAGTATGGTGGTTCAGGAGATCCGTATGCACATGTGTCACTCTTTAAGCAAGTCTTAAGAGCTGAGCAGATAACAGATTTCCATACACAATACGAGGGATTTGGTCTTACTCTAGAAGGTACTGCATTGACATGGTTTCAACCAATGAACATAGGGGGATTCCATGACATTGACCATTTGCTAAGAGAGTTTGCTGAGGAATTCTCAAAACGAGGGATTAAGCACAATACGGTCTCACAAATATATGCTTTTAAACAGAGAGAACACGAAAAAGTGAAGGAAGCTTCACTTCGCTTCAAACAATACATTGAGAGATGTCCAGTACGTGAACGACCACAAGATGACAGACTATCTGTTCTCTTTATTGAGGGACTGAGGAACGACACTCTCAAGAAGGACTTGCACTTGAAAGCTTGTACAAGTTTCGAGCAAGTAACGAGAGAGGCATTGTACTTAGTGGATAACTGTACGGTTTATGGAGAGGTGTCAGCGGATACAGATTTTGCATCCAGTAGCTCCTCCTCCGTAGCGAGCGAGACTACCACTAAAAAGAATGTTCAAACAACAACCATGCCAAATGTAGAGCAAATGATAGAAGATGCTCTAAAAAGGATGGCACCATACCAAAAACCATTGCCAAAAACACTGAAATGGTGTGCTATTGAACAAAAATGGACAAATCATCCAACAGAGGAGTGTTATTACAACAAAGGGTATGTAAGGGAGCGCCAGTATGCACCTCCTGCTCAATTAGCACCACCTCAGATACATCCAGTACCTCGATACCCAACGGGAAATGTACCAGGACCTATGGGGATAGAAAGACCGCAACCGGTATTGGGACAACAACCACCTTTACCAGGAGCAAGACCAGTGGGCATTAGATATGCACCAACTTAGAGAATCAGGAAGAACAAGCCTTAGTGCCTGTTCAAGCCTATTATGAAGAATCTGGTGCACACATGTCTCCGACAGTGTATTACCCACCAGAAGAACCAAAACAACCAGAACCATGGGGCATGATGGGGAATGTTGGAAACACCAACAGTTACAAGTGCTTCTGATGAAGAGAGATACAATTTGGACGCAAGAACATTGATGTTCATAGCTCATGGAGGGTTAACAGGACAAAGACCATCCTATCCACAAAGGACGAATCAAATGGGACCAAGACCAGCACTAGGACCCTGTTACAAGTGTGGAGGTGACCATCTGATGAATGTTTGCCCACATACGGAAATCATTCGAATTAACGTGTATTGCACTGAGTGTGGGGTTACTCACTTCATTGAGGATTGTTCAAAGAATCCAAACAAAGTGCAAAAGACGACATTGAATATGTTAGAAACTATTCCTACCAGCAGTGGGTCTGAAAATGAAACTCTGATACCAACGCAAGTTGTTACTAGAGCTCAAGCTAAGAAAACCACTAGAGAACCTGAGAATGGAAAGTTAGCGACTGAAGTAGTTAGTCAAGGACAGCGGAGTCAGAAAAACACATGGAAAGCTCGAAAAGCACTCATGAAGTTGAGAAAAGAACGTGAAGACGCTATTCTAGCTGAGGAACTAAAGCAAACTAAAGCTAGATTAGAAAAACTTGAGAGTCAAAACGGGAAACGAGAGATGAGCCCGGAAAGAACGAAACAAAAGAGTATCAAAGAAACAACGAGCTTAAGCTCGGGGGATCAGTGCTAGTCGACAAAGGTACACGAACCATTGGACGCACTGATGAGAGCTTACGAAGCTAGGTTAAAGAACAACCAAACACAAGAACAGAGGTGGATGACATACCCAAACGCGGAATTGGAAAAGCAGAGACTTGAAATGTGCCAGAGAATGATCGAGACTGCACAAGCCTTATTAGAACCACCAAAAGAAACAATGAATTGTGGAAAGGAAAACCCAATTCAGCAAGAGACTATCGTTTCACGGGTAGCTGAAAAGACTCCCAGTGCACAAAAGCCTGAAAATACACAAAAGGATGACCGCATAGTATTGAACACAACCGATCAGGAGATAGAGAGTTTTCATCCAGTCATACAGAGGTCTTACGGAAGAGATGAGGATTACAATGAATTTTGGAAACAAGTGAGAGAGGCAAACTTTGCAAACGAGCTAAGTTGCCAAGCTAATCAGACAAATGGGGAAAAGGACATCAGGAATCCTCCCATAGTGGAATTTGAGGCAGGATCTCAAGTGGACTTGGATCTGCAATCTTACTGGGGAGATGGGGGCTCTGTTAGAACAATGGAGAGCAAACCTCATTCACTGAAAACCTTACCTTCATACTTAGGAGAGTATGAAGCAAAATCCGAGATTAGAGCACTTCCCTCACGAAAAATCTCATCAGAAAAAGTCATGGACTCGCAAGGATTGATAGAGATTTTGTCAACACCAGTGACATGCACTATCACTCTAGCTGAGCTTTTGAGGCTAAGACCACATATGTGGACCACTGTAGGAAAATGCTTGGAGAAATTCGGGATAAAAGATCCAACATCGAGATTGCAAGAGAGCATTGAGGAGCTGAGCAAGCCACAAAAGAACGCTAAGCCTGTACCCTTAAACAAGGTCGGAGAGTATTGCGAAGGTGAAGAGGGGAATACAACCTTACCAGTTGAATTCCAAGGAGTGAACACGATGGCAATACTAGACAGCGGAGCTGGGGTAGCCATTGCTACAAAAGAAATCTGGAAAAAATGGGGGAAACCAGCAATAAGGAAGACTAGGTTGAAACTCCAATTAGCAGATGGACACATGGAGAAACCTATGGGGTTATTAGAGAAAGTTGTAGTGACTTCTTGCGGCATTGAATACGAACATACTTTTGCTATTGTCGATTTTGGCAAGGAGAATAACTATGATATCATACTGGGAAGACCATTCATGAGACAGTTGAAAATGGTCCAAGATTGGGGCTACGATCACATATACCTGAGAAATATGGAAACCACTACACGTGTGAACCTGAAAGACCATAGCTACAAAGATGTGAACCGAACACCGGTAGAGGAGTTTGATTCAGCTACTTTGGCGGGATCCGAATTTCCAGCTTGGTTAGGTAAACCCAAGGAGTTATGGATGTGTGGAGCTTCGAAATGTGGAAGTCTGAAACGAGAAGAATGTGTTTTAGAAAGGGCTATCGAAGACGAAACTTATGTAGGAGAACCCTTTCCAGAGGACACGTTTGAACCATTAGAATGGACACACATTCTAGCAACCCTAGATGTTTGTGCAATTCCGGATGGTCCCACAACGAAATTTTGCGACAAGGACGGGTACGACGTGGTTCCGTATTTCATGTTGAGAACTGTACTCGAAAAAGAAACTGAAAAGAACGATACACTGGAAAAGGAAGATGAAGAAGAGGTGTTTCACGACATTCCCAATCATCCAGAGTGGGGAAATGAAGCAGACAACGAGTCAACGGACAATTCAAGCGGAAACGAAGAAACTATAACGGATGTCCGATTTTATGATTTTCCGAACCAAACTAAACAACGCCAGAAACACTATAGAGCAAAGAAAAAAACAAAAGGGGTTAGAACCAATCCGATGCCTAGAATAAGAGGAAAAAATCAATTCCTAATGCTAGTAAAGGCGAAGATTGTGTTAAGGATAAGATTTCTGGAAGAATGAGAGGCAGTGATCAAAAGAGCTTACGAAAAGACAAAAGAGGCTCAAGAAATCAAGTTCAAAATAATGGAACGAAAACTGAAACAGAAAAATCAGAAAAGAACAAGCGCAACAGAGAATACACGGAGTCCAAGTTAGAACGTAGAAACAAGTACAGAGAGCTCAAGAAAACTCTGAAAGAAGTTTGGACGACAGAAATTGAGAGTGGAGAGGACAAAAACGCCAAAATCAAGGAAAACATGGATGTTCCCTCTCACTATAGGAAATTCACAATAGAGGATAGGAAGGTGATATTAACCCCACCTATTCGAGAGAGGAAGGAGAACGAATCTTATGACGGACCGGAGGATGCAAAAAAAGTTGATTTAGCAGCTCCAGGTGAGCCACCTAGACCGGTGTACATAGCCACAGATTTGTCTCCAGGCGAGGAAGAGAGACTTTTGAGTCTTCTCAGAGAGTATAGGGATGTGTTTGCATGGTCTTATAAGGACTTAAAGGGAGTTGACCCATCGATATGCCAACACACAATCCCACTGAAACAAGACGCAAAGCCTAGCAGACAGAGACCATACACATATAATGATACGTTTGCTAAGCGAATCAAAGAAGAGATAGATAAGCTAATGGAAGCTGAATTCATATACGAGATTGAACACACTGATTGGGTATCTCCGATTGTGGTAGTACCTAAGAAGAACGGAAAACTCCGAGTGTGTGTCAACTAAAGAAAGTGAATGCTGCAACAATCAGGGACAATTATCCCTGCCGATAACTGATCATGTTCTAGAGCGTGTATCAGGGAAAACAGCATACTCCTTTCTTGATGGTTTTTCAGGATATAACCAGCTAGCCATAGCACTGGAAGATCAACATAAAACAGCTTTTGCAACGGAGTGGGGAATTTATGCTTATCGGGTTATGCCTTTTGGTCTAACCAATGCTCCCGCAACCTTCCAGAGGCTGATGACGCATGCTTTCAAAGAATACTTAAGGCTGTTTCTAGAAATATACATGGATGACTTATGTGTACATTCTCTACTGAGAGATGAGCATCTAGAACACCTAAGAAAAGTATTTGAGAAATGTAGGACATATCGCATTTGTCTCAATCCTGAGAAATGTGTGTTTATGGTCCGACAGGGCAGAATTCTGGGACATATTGTCTCACAAAACGGAATATCCACGGATTTAGAGAAGATAAAAGTTATAGTGGATATGCCTAGACCAACCAATGCGAAACAAGTACAGAGCTTTATGGGACATTGCGGATATTATAGACGATTCATTTACATGTACGCTATAATAGGCCAACCACTTTACAGGCTAATAGTGAACTTTGAATGGACAGAGGAGTGTGAGGAATCATTCAAGAAATTGAAAGAGGCACTCATTACTGCTCCAGTCTTGAAATCACCAGATTGGGAGAAGATATTCCATGTGCATATAGATGCTTCTGCATATGCAATAGGATGCATTCTGGCTCAGCCAGAAGAAGGAAACATGGATTTTCCTATCTGTTACGCCAGTCGACAGCTCAACCATGCAGAGAAGAATTACACCACAACAGAGCGAGAGGATTAGGAATGATATATGCTGTGAAGAAATTTCGGCATTATCTTCTAGCCAACAAGTTTGTGTTTTTTACGGATCACCAAGCCTTGCTCTACCTAGTGAATAAACCATGCAATACCGGGAGAATAGTGAGATGGTTCATTATCTTACTGGAATTCGACTTCACGGTAGTAGTAAAGAAAGGAAAAACACATCTTAGAGCTGATCATCTTTCGCGATTGACGAATGGAGAAGACCCTATAGGAGTAGATGACGACATGCCAGACGCGTACTTGTTCAACATAGAAATGATACCGAAGTGGTCTCAAAATGTCGTTAACCTATTAACCTATGGAGGAGAGTTCGATAGAAGAGAATACAACCTGAAACATATTGCTATTCAGCAATCCAAGAATCTTCAATTGATTGCAGGAAGGTTGTATCAATTGGGAAATGATCATGTTTTACGACTATGCATCAATCCTGAGGAATATAGTATATATCTGCGCGAAGCACATGTTCAGGAATGTGCATTTCATTGTTCAAGAAGGAACACATATAGGAATTTGTTACAATTGGGAGTCTATTGGCCAGGAATGAAAGAAAGCGTACATGAATATGTCACTGTATGTATTGTATGTTCATCAAAACCGCCAGCCGAGTATTCGACATTATATCAGATAATGATCGCTCCAGAATGGAGTCAGTATATTGTTGAATATCTCACAAATAGAACTTTCCCAGAAGGAACGTCAAAAGCTCGTCAGAAATCTGTAGAGACAGAAGCTAGAGATTACGCTTTAATAGGAGATCAACTCTATAAGAGAGGTAAAGACAACCAGCTTAGGATTTGCGCATCAGAGTCTGAGTATGTGATAATCCTGGAGCAAGCTCATGGAGGAGTAGGTGGAGGCCATTTCTCAGGTGATAAGACAGCAAAACTTGTCTTAGCCGCAGGAATATGGTGGCCAACATTACATATGGACGCTGAGGAATACGTTAAACGGTGTGATGACTGTCAGCGGACCAAAGTACCACTTAAAAGAGATGATATGCCGCTTAGACCAATGATGGGGGCAAGAGCTTTTGCAAAATGGGGGATTGATTATGTCGGACCCATTTCACCTCCTGCATATAAGACTCATGCACAATACATCATTGTGGCTACAGACTATCTAACAAAGTGGGTCGAAGCAAAGGCAACTCAAAAAGCAGATGCCAGGACCACGGCACAATTTCTATATGAATACGTCTTTGTACGATATGGATTGCCAATAGAAATTGTGAGTGATCGAGGCACACATTTCATAAATGAAGTGATAAAGATCCTTCTAGATGAATTCATGGTAATCCATAGGAAATCAGCCCCGTATCATCCACAAGCAAACGGACAAGCTGAAGCAACAAACAAAACCATATGCACGGTCCTCACGAAGATTGTATCTGAGTCGAGAACTGACTGGGACCAGAAGTTGCATTCAACATTATGGGCATATAGGGTAGCATATAAAACATCAATAGGAACGACCCCATATAACATGGTTTTTGGGCTAAATGCTATCTTGCCAATAGAATTCTTGATTTCAACCTTAAGGGTGGCTAAGGATCTAGAGTGGACAGGGCACGAGCTCTCTGATAGAATAGATGACCTGGAAAAACTAGATGAGCTTCGCCTAAAAGCAGTAGCTTCCATCTACGCTCAAAAAAGGCGACAAAAGGAATTTTTTGATAAGCATGTGCGGACTAAAGAGTTTAAAGTTGGGGACTATGTCCTAGTTTACACTCTGAAACAGCATGCTAAAAAGCTTAAAAAGCGAGGGATGGGACCTCTGGTGATTAAAGATCTATCACCAAGTGGAGCCGTCAAGCTTGCTACATTAGACGGAGAAGAAATGCCCAATTGGATTAGTGGATGCAGAGTGAAAAAGTATCTGTTGCCGCTAACACAAGACATGCTTCTCAAAATACATCAAGAAAAGCTGCGTGTCCAAAAAAAGAAAAAGATTGTAGAGGAAGCGCAAGCCGAGGCGAAGGAAAGAATGGAGAAAAGAAGACTACTGCGTCAGAAACAGCGCAATGAAGGAGCAATACGAATAAACGCAGTCAGTATAACAGAAATGGGGAATGACAAAGAAGAACCCATCATTGAATGCAAAGTAGGGACCAACCAAATCAAAGCCAGAGCACTATTGGATTCAGGAGCTCAAGCTAACCTACTTTCACTCAGTTTGTATAGACAATTGACAAATGACACTAAACTACAAACTGCCAAGCAAGAGTTAAAGAGTTACTCTGAGAATCAATCAAAACTGTCGGATGCACAGTTTTACATATACAGATTAACCAATATGTGTATCCTCATATGTTTTACGTGGTTGAAGACCAAGCTACACAACATCCATTATTGCTAGGACAACCATGGCAGAAGCAATACAATGCAATGATTGACTGGAGTTCTAAATCAGTGCTTATCAAATACGAAGGTGAAAGTCAATCAGTTAAGTTCACCAAAGGAGCAGAGCCAACTCCAAAGGAAGAATCCACGGACAAGGGCAAACAACAAACAGAGAAAAAGAAGAAGCAATGGCAACCAAAAGTTTCTATACAACCGGATTACTCTTCGACGAGGAATTCTCAACAGTGGATAAGGAAGACAAGCAATAATATAACAGCTCAACCTTGGAAAAAAGCGGAGTCAAAGTTGGTATGGAGACCAAAAAAGGTGGTGCCAGAAAAAACAAACAGAGTCTTCAATACCAGACAACAGAGTGATCCCCGACAATCAAGGACAGTGAAACAGATCTGGATTCCAAAGAAGTTCATGACGGCACAAAGCTATAGCAAGCAAATTTGGATCCCAAAGATTTGTAAAAAGGAACTCCCTTCAATACAATCAACGGAAACTCCTAGGTATTTCAAGGCGAGGAATCAACACACAGAACAAAGCAGGTTTGGGTCGCAAAGAGTTTGTGGCAAGCACAAGCAAAGCGGAAGCAGATTTGGATTGTAAAAAAAGACAACAAGGTAACGAAGAATCCATCTACTGATTCTACTACCGAAGTGCCAAAACCAACCCAAAACCCGACCACCAATCCTTCAATCAAACAAAGAGCAGCTTTATTGGAAAGAATGTTGTATCGTCGCTCTACAATTGCATTGGGAACTTATGACCAAAACAACTACAATGCTTCACCCACAGACACTTCATAGTCGTCCGGGAGGACTCAGACTAGGAGGGGGGGAGGTATACAGGAGCTACAAAGCAGCTACAAGCGGAAAAAACAAAGAAAAACAAAAATTATATTACAAGGGCAGTGTCTTACATGATTTTGCAATTTTTATGTTTGATTGCGGATATTGATAATATTTATGCCCTTATATACCTTGTTTTGCAACAAGAAGAGATCAAATGATGAATTTGGGTCTCTAGATGTGTAAATATCACTAAATAAGAGTGTTTTTGGAGCTAAAAAGTGGAAAAAAGTGGTAATCCAAGTCCAGAAATCACAAAGAAGTGTATATTCATATACACAGGGTTACCAGCTATTTATCATGTATTTTGAATTTTTTGGCTTCAATTTGCTATTTTCCTTTATTTTTTATGATTTTCTTAATAAAAATAAAAGAAAAATAAAAAAGCAGTTGAAATGAGATCGGAAAAAAGAAAAGAATAGACGGTGATGATCCTCATGACAAGGGAAACCCAGGATAAAAATTGGGTACAATTCTGAAAAAGTTGCGGAAAGCCCGAAATGACAGAATTTTGGCAAAGTGGACAGATTTCTCAGAAACAGGTCAAACGGAGTCCAAATTGAGAAATTTCAAATCCTAAAGTGCATTTCACGACGAGATAGGAGCACATGTCAAATTTGGTAACAAGTGATCCGGGAAGCCCGAAGTTAAGTATTTTTCACTTCACTATCAAGCTCATTTCCACTATTACCTTCTTGGAGAGAGCAAAGAGCACACAGGAGTATCCGACCTTCTACCGCCTTCTACGACTGCTACGAGAGCTCAGAGGACACCAGACATGAGAGGTAGACTCGTTGCCATAAGCTTTTGATGCTTATCGTTAACTTTTGTCGCGAAAACTCACCAAAACCAAGAAACAAGAGCAGACGGGGAATGGGGAAGAACGCTAGGTAGGGGCACAACCGCCTAACCAAACTTTGCAAGAACTTAGAGGTGGGTTACCCTAGTATAGGAGATGAGTTTCTAGCACTCAAAGCTCGAGAAAGAACGACTGGAAAAACCCTAGGTCAACAGAGCCTGCAAGAGGCAAACAGCAAAAAGTTGTCGGAACGACACAAAACTTCTCAAGAAGCTTAACAACATCGAGGGCAATGCAACCATGGAGTATCTCCAGGTTTGTACCACCAAAAGTAGGTTGGAACAACCGATTCGGCTGTGGACACACAAAGCGTCATTTTGGCATAACAGCTAAAATTGACGACCAAATGACATGAAACTTCACAAGCAGCTTAAAATATACATGGATGACTTATGTTTGCAAGCAAAACCCAAAAGAAAGCTGATTCACTTACCGATGGTGAAAAAGACGCTTTCGGGCAACCAAATGGAGAAAGATGGAGAACGGGGAGCCAAAGTCAAGTTCAACCGAATAGGTGGCTTCACAACATATCCAATGAGCTGGAAATGCAACTCTCCAGAAGAAAAGTTGAAGAAATTCAACTCCAAGGCAAATAAGAAATGCCTATAAGAGGGCTTTTTAGCTAAACTGATGACTTTTTAAGTTGAAAACTAGTTAGCAGGGCTTAGGGCACTAGCACAAAGCATTCTTTGCACAAAAAGACCAACATTTCAAGAAAAGACATCATACGCGTATGATGTCTCACAGCATAATTTTCACATCCATTTCAACATTTGAGTGTATAGCCTCATTCCACATGTTAATCACATCCTATGAACCAAGTATCATGAGAATTGGAGTTAGAAAACTCAAGGAAAACCAAAAAGACGCAAAGTAGGCCATAAAATTGATTTTTGGTCCTAATTTTGTCAAAATAACTCCAAACTCATTGAAACTTTGTAGGATTGTTGATTAACACCTCTACAAGCTATCTGGAACCAAAAAGCACCATTTTGACACAAAAGACATCATACGCGTATAATGTCTATTTGCACTTACAGAGCCAAAAATGCTCATTTGTCATCATACATCCATTATATATATCTAATACATGCTGCATATGAAGTTTGGAACCATTTGGTCAAGTGGATCACCCCATTAGCCCAATTAAGAGAAAATCCTTCATACAAAGCCTATTTTTGTCCCAAATCCAACATATTCAAGTCCAAACCAAGATTTGAGTATAAACAGTCCTTCACTAGCACATGGAGAGTCCACAGAACCAATCCCATGAAAAATTGATGAAAAAGACATCATACGCGTATGATGTCTCCAGAGCCATTTTTAGCCCAAAATCTATCCAAACTTCATAAATCCACTGAATAAGCCTATCTAAAGCCAAATCCAAGCTTATAGAAAAAATTGGTCCAAAAATGCACTAAAAGACATCATACGCGTATGATGTCTCACTATGTGATTTTGGCACCTCAGGGCTTCAACCACCAAACAGAAGTGTTCCACAGGCCATTTGAAAGTAATCCACCAAGTTTTACCCAATTTGGATCATAAAATCCAATTCCCTTTCAAAATTTTGCCAAGAGCCTGAACTGGAGTAAACTGGCCAAAACTTGACCGAATGGGATCCAAACTCAAATCCAAGCATATGATACTCATGTATACACTATCAGCTACAAGCACAACCAATATGAAGTCATTCTGACACAAAAGACATCATACGCGTATGAGGTCTCAAGCATGTTTTTGAGCCCAATTTGCATATTTTTTCACCTACATTGCATCCTTAGGCCCTGAATAGCTCATGTTTCAATTTTCAAGTCATTTGAATAGTTAAAAGCTTCATTTCGGCTTTCAGTACTAAAAAGACGCTAACTTCTGAAATTGGAGTTACAGGATCCATGGAGTCCGCTAAGTCATAGGCAACTAAGAGAAAAAGACCAACCATCAAGGACGCTCTTGCAGAAGCAGAACCTTTTGATATTCCAACAGAAACCCTCAAGCCAACCAAGACTTGGGTGGAGGAAGCAGTACTAGAAAAAGAGGGAATAAAGATCTACCAGGGGACTTTCAGAGATCCTCAAGGGCAATCGGTCGATGTGCCTATGATCCCACGAGAATTAGTGGATTATAGCAGATCAGAGAACATCAGCAGATACCTGGAAAAGGCTGACTTACACAGGTTCTTCACCTCGAGACCATCAGGTGTAGACACAAGAAGAGCGTATGAGTTAGCAACATCCATTCAGAAGGATGGGAAAGCCACGTTGACAGCCATGGATGGAGAAACAGTTGAAGTACAGATCACTCCACAGCTCATTGCAGATGCATTGAAGCTGCACAACAAAGGGAGTTCTGTCAGAGAAAGAAGGGAGGCCATAGAGGTCTATGGATCAAAGAAACAAAATACAACCTACGGAGATATGGCAGATCAACGAGCGGCAACCCTTTGCCGATTATACAACCAGTTTTTCCATGTGTGCAGTAAAAGACCACAGAAGTATACTACACCACCCCATGCCATTGCGACAACCATCACATGGGCACTGAAGAGCAACGTGCCAAAGGAGGTGAATTATGCTCAATACATCCACGAGCAAGTAATCGCCATGCACAACCAGAAGCCAAAGTACATAGGAGGAGGAGAAATCCTAACAAGAATAGCTTATGAAGCTATTGGAGCTAGGGATCAAGGGCCACAGATTCCCTCCCAGAATGAGTGGCTTAGAGAAGCCGATGAGGAGGAAGAACAGCAAGAAGTATCCAAGAGGGTGTCCACAAGAGCACACCGAAAACTAGAAATAGTTTCAGAACCTGAGGAGGCTGTGGACGAGCCGCTCAAGAAGAAAGCGAAGAAGAAGGCCGATCCCAAGCAAACCAAAAGTCAAAAAGCCGCAAGAATGGAAAGGTTGGTAGAGCAATTTAGAGCGGAAAGAGCTCTAAAGGGGGACTTTGAAGAAATGTGGGTGCCAGACCCCAGTAAAGTCGGAACCAGCTCAGCCAGGCCACATGTTGATCAATATGATCAATATATTAGAGCTTATGAGGAGTCGGAGGCCATACTGGAGCAGCAACCTGTCGAGCCTTATACTGAAGAGGAAGTACAGCTTTTAAAAGCTGAGCTGAAAAAGGACGACAAGGGGAAGAAGAAAGTAGATGAGTCTACTGAACCTAAAGAGACAGTAAGGCAAGCAACCAAAGGGAAAGCCAAGGTGACTGAAGACAATCAGCCCTCTTTTACTGTTGTACCAAGCTCGAAGAAGATGGAAATTATTGTGGAGGAAACCACAATAGAAATGGAAACATAAATTATGGAAAAACCGGAGGCCGGGACCAAGGAAAAGAGGATAGATCCAGTTCAGCAAAAGAAAGATGATTATGAGGATCTGGTCGCGATCGGATACAGTGAAGAAGAGGCCCTGGAGGCAGTTTATGGGATATCCCTACGGAAACAAGATGATTGGAAAGGGACGAAGGAAAAGACGAAGGGTACAATGGAGAGTAAAGAGAAAATGGACGAGCCGAAGCCATTGGAGGTGGTGGCAGAAAGAGCTGTCAAGTTGACATATGAAGATGAAAAAGACATGCACATGGTGCATGAACTACTCAGCAAGATTAAAGAAAGATCCAGAGCAAAGGAAGTAGCACTTGAGACAGCAAAACAAAAGGAAGCAGAGTTGCAGAAGAAGTTAGAGAATGCTATGACTGAATCTGAAAGTCATAAAGCATCACTCTACGACGCAAAAAACGAGAGGGACGGCTTGATACTCCAACTAGCCGAAGCTTCAAGAGAGGTAACAAGTTCACAGGAAGCAAAGGAGCGAATAGAAGATGAGCTGGAGGCAGCCAAGGATGAGCTCATTGAGCTAAGGGAAAGAGTCGAACTTCAAGAAAGGACAATCATGAGACTCAGGACCACCCCTAGAGCTAGCAGAGCAGGAACAGAACAAGAGGGAGCCCTCGTACCAGCTCTGGAAGAGCAGGTCAGAAGTTTGCAAAGAGAGCTGAGGTTAGAGCAAGTACAAAGATTGCACATGGCAGAGGGATCATTGGCTGCAGAGGAGAGGCTCACATCAGAAAACCAAACACTAAGGACAGAAAATGAGGCCCTCCGCAAACAGCTCCAAGACCTCCAAGAGCAACAAAGAAGAGAAACAGAGACACCACAAGAAGAAGCAGGGGGAGCAGCCATAGAGCTACCAGAAACTGGAGAGGCAACCATAATTGAAGATCCAGCCCCAGTTCAAGAAGTGGCCTCGACTTCAGGAATCTCTGAAGAAGAAGAACAAAGGCTCCAGGACCAAATAGAAAAGTCAACAGAGGAAAGTGCCAAGGCGGAAATGGAATGGGAAAGGAGACTCCTCATCTCCATTAGACTTCAAGGTTTAGACACAAAAGTGCTCCACGAAGAGTGGATGCAACCCAGCCTGCCTTTCCCTCTGATGAAATTTGAAGTGATAAAGACGAAAAAGAGAATAGAGGAGGAGCAGTATGTCGCTCTTTATGAAGGCGACATCACAAAGGATGAACAATCAAAGAAGATTGTAGATTCTCAACCTAGATGGAGAAAGGGTTGGCTGAACAAATACCCAGCCTACCTCATCTACTTGGTAGAGGCTCCAAAGGAGATTCGGGAGGATGCAACCTTCTGCCCGGTGCCAAAAGTCAGAAGCTGGAAAGAGCATGGCAGGATTGCAGAAAAGAAGCCAAATTGGCTTAATTACCCAAGGATGCCAGGACCAAAGGAAGGAGAGAGAATAGGTAAAGCCTACATGGTGAAAACCCTAACGGGCACCATCAAACTCTTTACTGGCTCTCCTGACCTTTCGTGTCAGATGCTAAAGAAAATCTGCAGGACTCTATTAGCATGCATTGAAGTGTTCGCGCCAGATAAAGCCACGACCTCGAGTCTACTATCGACGGCCGACACAGTGACGGATATGATGTATGATCTTTCATTGCAGCCATCACCAAAGGTGTTACATCTCTTATACCAAAGAATTATGTTTTTGCCTAGCTTCCACATGCAAACATTTGAAGAAGCTTTCTACACCGGTTTTTTCACTCACGAAAGCAAAATATTCGGCCCAACCTTGACCATCGGCAACCTACGCTACGAATCACATTTGCAGATGCTCAAGACGACAGGACTCTATTGATCAAGCCTAAAAGTCATGTCAGGGACGACATGAACGCGGAGGGGGGGAGTGTTGAGCCAGCAGAGGATCACACCCGCATTTTTGCTCACACCCATCATTTTGTAACCATTGATTGTAATAAATGTCTTTCCGACATTAATTTTGATTTGAGCCATTCATTAAGTAACGGGACTCAATTGAGTTTCCAGCTTGTAATCCCGAAGTAATTTCACCTGTTAATGTAAATAATTAGAGATGTTCTCACCTCCAAGGCTGAGGTATATAAGCCAAAGTTTTGTAACCTAAAAGAGGATTCAATTATTAATCAAAGAGAGTTTTTGAGCGCCATGACTGTGTCTGAGAGAGAGAGAGAGAGAGAGAGTCTTATCTCCTTGCTACGCGAGCTACGGGGCTGCCATTGGAGAAGCGACACCGCCATTGTGTTAGCAACGGTGAGAGCTACGCACAGATACCAAGAGTGCGCGCTATCGGCTTCTACGTGTGGTAAGTTCCTACGAGCTTCGGTGTGAGTTTTCTTCCAACTCGTGTGTCGGAATAGAGCGTGCAGCATATCTATAGAACCACAACGAGTAGAGCTACACATTAGTACCATCGGGGTCAAGTTTCGATCACCTGTATTTTTCGGCCTGTCTTCATACGCGTTTACCGCACGGAGTGGTTATAGGTTGATTTTGCAGTTCAAGTCTTTAGGGTGTTGTTCTTACCTCGTGTATAGACTTCCCCTTGAGTTTGAGATCGATTCAATGATTCTAGATCCTGTTTCGTATAGCATTCGTTCGTAGTACGGATTTCAGTCACTTGCGTGTTTTAGAACTTAGATTTGATTTCCTTAGTAGTGATTGTCATTAGAAGGTCGAGTAGGTGATTTGACACCCACCTAGTTGTTTCCATGCGCCTGCGGGTCAAGCTTCGTCCTCGTCTGACAAATTCTGTTGTTGGTTGAGTTCTCGCTATTTAGCTTCCGCTAGCGGCGTAACCGCCTTAACATCCTATCAGTCTTCCATAGTAGAGTGACAAGCTCTACTTGGTGTTTGGGAGACGTCGTCTCCGCAAACTTGATTTAAGCATGCATACTACTTCATTTTTGTGCACAAATAAAGAAAAAGAGAGTCTTATAAGACAAAAATTTTGTTCATTTATTACATTTTGTACCTTTGCTTACTCTTGGGAAGCATTGTAAGCATTGACAAGGTTTAGGTTATCCTTTAATTGTATGCCTTGCATCCATCTAGCATCTTCGAAAGGATAATTCTTAAACTTAATAAGATATCGTTGGATAGTCTTACCACCTCTTAATACCTTGTCTTCATGTCGGAGAATGGACTCGGGCTGCAGCACCTCCTCTTGGTCCTCGATCTCCGGTGGGTCTTCAATAGTTGGTTCTTGAGGTGGCTCTTCTTTGTAAGGCTTTAATAGGCTCACATGAAAAGCATTGTGTATGAGCCAATGATTGGGCAACTTAAGTTGATAGGCCATCTCATTGATTGGCCTAAGAATCTGGAAGGGACCATAGTACCTTTTTGCTAGTTTAGCATAGTACATTTGGTGGCCCGTAGGATTCTTGCCCGTCGTGTGCCTTAATCGAGCCTTGGGAAACTTTAACAAGACCCAATCGTTTTCTTTAAAGGCTTGGGCTCTTCTGTGCTTTTCAGCAGCAGCCTTTTGCCTTTGCTGTGAGATAGAGATAGCATCCTTAATCTTTTGGAAAGATTCTTGTAGGTCTCGGCTATACTCATCTGCAGCGAAGATCTTCCCATGTACCTTAAGTAGCAAGGGACTTTTTGATCTTCCCTCAATTACCTCGAAAGGTGCTTTTCCTGTGGAAGTATGTACAGTGTTATTGTAAGCATACTCTACTAAGGGTAAGTACTTCTCCCATTGGGATCTTTGATCTACTTCCGTTACATAGGCTTTTAGTAGATCGAGAATGGTTAGGTTAGCTATTTCACTTTGGCCATCAGTTTGTGGATGATAGGCCGAAGAGAAGTTTAGCCTTGTTCCTAAATTCTCAAAGAGACCCTTCCAGAAATTACTGGTCATTCTAGGATCTCTATCCGACACTATGGACATTGGCAAGCCATGGTACTTGAAAATTTGTGAAATGAAGAGGGTTGCCATTTGATGGGCTTTGATAGTCTTTTTGACAGGTATAAAATGAGCTTGTTTACTGAACCTGTCTACTATCGTCTATATCCCCATATTCCCATGGATAGACTTAGGCAATCCAAAGATAAAATCCATGGATATGCTCTCCCAAGGTGAATTAGGGATTGGCAAGGGTTGAAGCAATCCAGGTTGCTTCCCTCTATCAAATTTTGTCTTTTGATATACCACACATTTGGAAACATACTCTTGTATGTTCACTTTCATGGTAGGCCAATAGAAATATGTTTCAATTCCCTTTAAGGTAGACTGAATCCCTCTATGCCCCGCATATGGGGGAGCATGAGATTCATACATTACTTTCTCACGTAGTGAGTTAGTAACGCATAGTCTATTGCCATAGAGAAGATAACCATCTTGTAAAGTAAATGGTTCTTCTTTCTTCCCTAATGCAAGGGCTGAAATCACATCTCTAAAATCGGAATCAATAGCATACTCATCTATCATTGAAGATACATCATTGTGAGTTGCTATGGAAACCACATTCACTCTCGGTCGTCTTGAGAGTGCATCGGCTACTTGATTATGCTTGCCAGCAATGTGAGTAATATGAAAATGAAATTGCGAAAGGAAATTTGCCCACCTCATTTGTTTGTCGGAGAACTTGGTCTGCGTCATGAAGTACTTAAGACTTTGGTGATCCGTTCGCAGAATGAAAGGAGTCCCCAATAAATAGTGCTTCCATGAGTCTAAGGCATGTAGAACTGCAAGGAGTTCTTTTTCATATATGCCTAGAGCTTGCTCAACAGGGTCGAGCCTTCGACTCTCATAGCCTATGGCGTGCCCTTCTTGGAGCAAAACAGCCCCAAGGCAATCACCACAAGCATCACATTGGACCTCAAATGGTTTTGAGAGATCCGGTAGTGTAAACACAGGTTGAGAGATAAGCTTTTCTTTAAGCTTTTCGAAAGCATTGTTCTCCTTAGCAGACCATGTATACCTAACACTTTTCTTTGTTAGGTCATGTAATGGTCCCGCAATTTGTGAGAACTTTTCTATGAAGCGTCTATAGTATGCACACATACCTATAAAGCTTCTTAGTTCATGAAGATTCCTTGGTTTAGGCCATCCTTTTATTACCTCTAACTTGGATGGATCCATTTGGATGCCATCTTGAGAGATAATGTGACCTAAATACTGAATCTCTTGCAAGAAAAATTCACTTTTCTTTCGATTAACATAAAGTTTATTCTCTCTTAAAACTTGAAATATTACCTGGAGGTGTTGCTTGTGTTCCTCCAATGAATTAGAGTAGATGATAATATCATCAAAGAACACTCCAGTGAAGGTTCGATGAGGCCTGAACAGATTCTCCATCAAGCGGTTGAATGTGGCTGGTGCGGGTCAAGCCAAAAGGCATGACAATGTATTCGTAAAGACCAAATGTAGTACGAAATGCGGTCTTTACAATGTCTTGATCAACTATCCTTATTTGATGATAGCCACTTTTTAGGTCAATCCTACTGAAGTAGGTCGATCCTTGTAGTTTATCAAATAGGTCTTCTACCCGTGGAACGGGAAACCTATTCTTGATAGTGATCCTATTTAGTGCTCTATAGTCGACACACATACGATATGTGCCGTCTTTCTTTTGCACTAATAGCACAGGTGAGCAAAATGGAGATGAGCTAGGCCAGAGCAACAAAAAGTATAACACCTAGCTAGATAGCATGAACAATACTTCAAAAGAGAGAAAAATTAATCCATTGACAACAGTTGAGGACCGGATTTGCATGGAGCCAGTCCCCCCTCCAAAATGCTTTGTATTATGGTTTCTCCCATCAAGAGAGACATTTTACAATACAATTCTTTGTGTTCCTTCAATACTAGCTAGTGCAATGAAGATGGAAACTTCATGAACTAAGCAAAACACTTATCAAAGACAACACCAATTCCCTCACGGTCTCAGACCCAAGACCTCACACACCTTCAAAGATGGTGAGAGCTAGCGGGGTATGAGAGTAGATTGAGAGGAAGAAGGAGTATTCTTACGAGAAAGATGTACATCTCCTCACATAATCACTCATATTAGCATAGCTTAGCTTAGTAATTAGCATGGTAGAGGAGATGAGCATGCATTGAAGCTTGGCTCTTGGTTGGATTTGCATCACAAAGCCAAGAGTTATTGGTGTAGGCCTCCCTTCTTACAAGCTTGGAGTAGGTGGTAAGCTTTCCATTAAAGCTTGAGAAGGAGAGAAAGTCTTCTTTCCTTCACACATGAGATTGTGTGAGTGTGTGTGTGATAATGCCTTGCAAAAATCAGTCCCCCCCTCTCTCTCTTGGTCAACCCCCCTTGTTAAATGCTCATGCTACAACCCTATTGGACCTCCCCAGGCCTAGCCAATGGAAATTAAGCAGCATAAGTGATAGCCTTCTGACATGTGTCCCCCTTTCCCCTTTTGTGAGAGCTTTAGGTAATTAATAAATGCAATTAAACTCTTATTGGACCCCTTTGCCTCCTGGCCAATAGGAATTAGGCAAGCCATTGGGCTGTTGAATGCTCATTGGACCCCTTGGGAGACTGTCCAATAGACTTCTAGAGAGATTAATTCTTATTGTTTCTTTCATTAAGTGTTTTTAAATTAATTAAACTAGATTTAATCCAGCTTAATTCTCATTGGTCCACCTCCAAGGCCATCCAATAGGAACTGAGTACACCTTGTGGGCATATGGGCTAGGGAGCTGACATATGTCCCTCATTCCCTTTGTGTAAAGGGAGCTTGTGTGTGTGTGTGAGTTTCTCTCTCATCTCCTACTTCTAGGGATTGCCCCCTCCTATGTTGGGAAAATTGAAGACTTTTGGGACACACACAAAGCATCCAATTTCCCTAAGCTTTTGACCTTTGGACAGAACCTTTGAATTTTGGAACCTTAGCATTTTGGAAGTTTTAATGGGGTGAACCTTATGGTCTTTTAAGCCCATTGATGCACATTACTCTTTTGCAGATGGCCCCCCTTTTGGATCCCTACTGTGGCCGGTCTGCCAGCTTAATCAATATTCTATCTTTTTCTCCCCTGGCACTTCCCCATATTAAATGATCAGTTTAACATGAGAAAATCATTTAGGAGAATTAGATATTGGTTATTATGACAGGTGACAAGGTCTACCTGGTGTTTGGGAGACGTCTTCGCCACAAACATGATCCTAAGCATGCATACTTTTTAAATTTTATGCACAATAAAAGAAAGGGAGAGTCTTATAAGACAAAAACATTGTTCATTTGAAATGAATTTTCATATGCTTACTCTAAGGCATCATTGTAAGCATTGACAAGGTTCATATTACCCTTAAGCTAAGATCCTTGCATCCATCTAGCATCTTTAAAAGGATAATTCTTAATAAGATATCATCGGATAATCTTACTGTTTCTTAATACCTTGTCTTCATGTTGTAGGATGGACTCAGCTTCTTGATCTTTGGCTTTTGTATTGTCTGCAACTATTGCTTCTTTTGGTGGCTCTCCTTTCTAAGGCTTAAGTAGGCTTCTATGAAAAACATTGTGCATGAGCCAATGGTTGGGCAACTTTAATTGATAAGCCATCTCATTGACTGGCTTACGAATTCAAAAAGGACCATAGTATCTTTTTGCTAGTTTAGCATAATATTCTTGGTGGCCCATAGGATTCTTGCCCGTAGTATTCCTTAGACGAGCCTTGAGAAACTTTAGCAAGACCCAGTCATTTTCCTTAAAGGCTAAGGCTCTTTTGTTTGTATTAGTAGTATCCATTTTTGCCTTTGCTGTGAGATGTATATAACCTCTTTAATCTTTGGAAAAGATTCTTGTAAATCTCGGCTATATTCATCATCAGTAGTAACAACGAAGATCTTCCCATGTACTTTAAGTAGTAAGGGACTTTTGGATCTTCCGTCTTTAACCTCGAAAGGTGCTTTCCCCATAGAAGTATGTACAATGTCATTGTACGCATACTTCTCTCATTGAAAACATTGATCTACTTCTATGACATAGGCTTTTAGTAAATCAAGAATCATTAGATTAGTTATTTCACTTTGGTATACCATGCATTTCAAAAAATACTCTTGTATGTTTACTTTTTATGGTAGGACAACAAAAATACATTTCTACTCCTCGAAGAGTAGATTATGGAATCCCTCTTTACGCTGCATAAGGAGAAGCATGGGATTCATACATGACTTTCTTATTGTATGGGTGAGTAACACAAAGCCTATTGTCGTTTAGACGATAACCATCCTCTAAGGTAAATGGTTCTTCTTTCTTCCCTAATGCAAAGGCTGTAATTGCATACTTAAAGTCTCAGTCAATAACATACTCAACTATCAAAAAAGATAGATCATTGTCAGTTGCTATTGACACCACATTTATCCTTGGCCGTCGTGAAAATGTATCGACCACTTGATTGTGCTTGCCAGCAATGTGAACAACATGAAATTTAAATTGCAAAAGAAAATCTGGCTACCTCATTTGTTTGTCGGAGAGCTTGGTTTGTGTCATGAAGTTCTTGAGGTTTTGTGATCCATTAGTAGGATGAATTGAGTCCCCAAGAGATAGTGTTTCCACTTCCTTGGATTAGGCCATCCTTTTATTACCTCTAACTTTGTTGGATCCATATGGGTGCCATCTTTAGAGATAATGTGACCTAAATATTGAATCTCTTGTAAAAATTCACTTTTCTTTTAATTCACTTAAAAGATTACCTGGAGGTGTCGCTTGTACTCCTCAAGGGAATTTGAGTTGCTTGAAGGATTTTGTCCATCATGAGTTTGAATGTGGCTGGAGCATTTGTCAGGCCAAAACTTATAACTTATCAAATAGATCTTCTATCCCCGGCACATGTTTTATTTATTTATAATAGTGAACCTATTTAGAGCTCTATAGTTGACACACATGTGATAGGTGCCGTCTTTCTTTTGCACTAAAAGTATTGGTGAACATAATGGAGAGTGGCTAGGCCTCACAATCCCTTTTTTCACCAATTCATGCACTTGCCTCATGATCTCCTCTTGCTGAGCTTGTGAAACTCGATAATAAGGAGATTTATTAGGCGTTGAGCTTCCTAGTAGAAGCTCTATTGCATTGTCATCATCCCCTCGTTTTGGAGGTAGCTCACTAGGGATGTCATCAATGAAAATATCTTGGAATCCATTTAGGAAATTCGACAACTCTAATTCCTCTTGATTCCCTGTATTGCTACTTGTGAAAATATTAGAATCATTTATAGATTCTCTAACAAAAGTCATATATGCAAAAAAAGTCATATAACTTTGGACACGAAGCCTTAATTTTCCAAGTAAGGAAGCAACTGAGATGTCTTGTCCCTTGAAAGATCCATCGGCCTTAACAGTATCTCCAATTTGTGAGTAGAGCCATGGTCAAAAAGGATAAAGGCAATATGCTCCGTCACCTTTTCCCAAGCATAGAAAAGGGATGATCCTTTGCAATGAGTATCCTCTTTTGGAGCTTCAACCATGGAAGCTCTAGGAGTTTCATTGCATGAATTTCTTTTCAGGCAAGAACGATAGCCATGTCGTTGCTCCCCACACTTGAAACATTTATGATCTTTGCAGAAAGCCTCTAACTCTTCAGGAGAGAGTTTATTTTTACCTTTGTAATTTCCTTTCTCCTTGGTCTTATTATTGTTGCTAGAGTTGCCTTTGGAAGAATTTTGAGCTTCATTCTTCCCTCTAGGTTCATTTTGCTCTTTGATTTTCATGGGCTTAGAATTCCTCTTAGCCCCTTGTTGGAAATTTGATTTGCGAGGCAACCACAGTATGGTCTATGACCGCAGAGATGGTCCTAGGCCATTGAGAGTTGACATACTCAACCGTACCTTTAGAAAGTCCAACATGTAACTATTGTTTTTGTTATGCAAGTTTATCTTTTTGTAGACAATGGCTTTGAGATGTAAATCCCAAAACTTGTCCACGTACTTGTGGATAGACTCATAGGGAGATAGCTTCAAGCTTCACCATTCGGTGAGAACTTTGCCTTTGGCATTGCTTGCCAAAAATTTCTTTATTATGGAAACTCGTAGATTTTTCTATGTCGTTGGAGCTTTTCCATTACCTCGTAGACTAGCCCACCATTGTCTGGCAGACTTTTGAAAATGCATAGCTACATTGTGTAGCTTAGAGGACTCTGTGAAGCCCTCATCTCCAAAGGCCGCATCAAATTGTTGGATGAATGCCAAAACTTTGTCCGCAGCACCAAGGGTGTCATCATAGGTGAGAAAAGAGATTCTCTTTCCTCCCTCCTTGAACTTCTTAAGCTTGTAGGACCTTTTCCAAGCAGCATAGGATTTGCGGTGTCCTCTCCTCTTGTACTCTTTAAGAGAAAAACCGTTGCTTTCATTGGAAGAGGAGGAAGATGATAAAGATGGAGAAGAGGGTGACCTCTTTCTCACTTTTTTCTTCTTTTGATTCCTCTCTTCCTTCTCAGAATGATGAGGAGAAGGACTATATGACGATCTTTTCCTCTTGGGAGGAGTTGGGGATCGTCTTGAGTGCCGTCTTCACAGAGCCAAATCTTTCAAAAAACTTGGAGATTCGCTTCTTTCTCTTTCATAGGATTCTTTTTCTTCTCTCACCGGAGAGAGTCTTCGTTTGAAGTCTCTACAAGAGGCTTCCTAGGCTCTCTCTCTCTCTCTTCTTGGGGAGTTTAGAGAATCCCATGGATGCAAAGTTGTTGGGCAACTTCGACTTGTAAAGCGGGGTTGCCCATGGCTTGTTGCATAACAAGATAGTTCACAAACACGGGGACATCATTAGTAGCACCTTCATGTGCAAAATCAAAGCCATCAATATTCATTCTACCCTCTTTATTATTGTCAGCCATGCTGAATAAATTTGTATGTATGCTACTTTGTGCTTTGGCAACCTCAAAACTCTTCTTAGCTTTGGAAAATTAATTCTCAAGCAGCCACACCCATGGTTTAGAGACTATTGATTGCAAAGAGTAGCGGAGAGGGTCTAACAAGACTCGGTTGATTATGGTTCCTGTTGAGCTTGCTAGTAGCTCAATAATGGTGAAGCCAAAGGCAAGCCACAAAAGACTCCATTATTAAGTCTATAGTTCCCAAAGGTGTACCTCAAACTTAGTTCATTTCAATCTGGATAATAAATCCTTGTCCCACTTACTCTCTTGCAATGAACAACTCCAACCTTTCATGGACAACTTAAGGACCTCTCTTCTTAAGCCCAAAAAGAAAAATCATTAGCTTTGATACAAATGTAATGGAATATTTCTAATAACGTGGATTGTAGCAGAATTAAAGTAACAATAGTGAGCAGATTCTTAATGAACATAAGGAGAGTACTTGACTGAAGGTAGCAAAATAAACATTATACCTAGTTAGCTTGGCATGAACAATACTTGAGAGAGAGAGAGAGAGAGAGAGAGAGAGAATTAGAGAAATTGACAACAATTGAGGACTGGATTTACTTGTAGTCGGTTCCCTCTTCGAATGGCTTTTGTATTATAGATTCTCCCTTGAAGAGAGACTTGGTATCTTACATGATTTGTGTTCCTTGAGACCTTGTTGATGCCATGAAGATGGTAAGCTTCATGCACCAATATTATGCCTATAACTAACTTGCAAAAATATTAACTTGTCCCTGGCCTCAATCCCAAGACCTCAAACACCTTCAAAGGTGGAGAGAGCTAGCAAGGAGCGAGGAAGATGAAGAGAAGAAGATGTATCTCTACAAGAAAGAAGTAGTCTTCTCACATATAATCACTCTAACAATTTAGCTTTGCATATTGATAATGAAGATGGAGAGCTTGATAAGTATTGCTTTGAGCATGGCTCTTGGTTGGATTTTCATTCCATAGCCAAGGGGTGTTGGTGTAGGCTCTCCACTTCTCAAGCTTGGAGAAGGAGATGACTTGTGTGCACCACACACAATGGGGAAGTGTGTGTGTGTGGCTTGTGGAGTATATGAGAGAGAGAGAGAGAGAGAGAGAGAGAGAGAGAGAGAGGATTCAATTTTGTTACTTTACTCTTGCTACAAGCCTATTGTCTCAAGCCTTGGGCTAGCCAATGAATGGCTCTAGTCATAATAATCAAGAGGAGTAGCTTTTGGACAAGTGCCCTCCTTTCCTGCTTTGAGAGGTGTAGCATTTGGACAAGTGTCCTCCTTCCATAGCCAAGGGGTGTTGGTGTAGGCTCTCCACTTCTCAAGTTTGGAGAAGGAGATGACTTGTGTGCACAACACACAATGGGGGAGTGTGTGTGTGTGGCTTATGGAGTATATGAGAGAGAGAGAGGATTCGATTTTGTTATTTTACTCTTGCTACAAGCCTATTGGCTCAAGCCTTGGGCTAGCCAATGAATGGCTCTAGTCATAGTAAGCAAGGCGTGTAGCATTTGGACAAGTGTCCTCCTTTACCCCTTTGAGAGAAAGATCTTAATTATTTAATTGTAGCATTTGGACAAGTGTCCTCCTTTCTCGCTTTGTTGAGAGAAAGATCTTAATTATTTAATTGTATCTAAATTCTCATTGGACCTTCCTATAGGTCATCCAGTAGGATTCAAACACATTATGAGGGAAATATTGCTAGGGGCCTGACATGTGGCCTTATTGCCTCTTGAGTCTTGGGCTTGTCATGTGTGGGAGTGTTCTCTCTCATGCCCCTACCTTTAGGGCTCATCTTTGACTTGAGCACCTCATCAAGGCATGATAAGCACCTTAGTCATCAAGCACCTCAAGCACCTTAGTCATTAAGATCCGTTAGTTGCATGTTGCTCTTTGATAGACTATCTCCTTTTGGACCCCTATTGAGATGTAACCACCTCTCCTCTTGGTTCCTTGTTGAGATAAGTTTAGAAGCACTTATTGCACATTGCTCTTTGGTAGAACATCTCCTTTTGGACCCCTATTGAGATGCAAACATCTCTCCTTTTGGTCCCCTGTTGAGATAGGTCTAAAAGCACAGATCTATATCCTAATTCTTGTTCCCCTTTTATCTTCCCATATTAGATGATCAGTTTAATATGAGAAAATCATTTGGTAAAGTTAGATATTGGACTTTATGACAGAGCTTGATCATTGACAACAACTCAAACATATGGAGGCTCAAATTCGATGTTAAGAAAAACTAGCCTTTAGTGTATGTTTTAAGAGCTAAAAATTCTCGGCCAAATTGGAAGATTACCTTGGAGGAAACAAGAAAAAAATTGATTAAAATTTGGGTAAATTTGAAGCTAGCCCTTTTTTCCATTGGTTTGTAAAAATGTTTTTGGTGAGCACTACTGAGGTATAGCCATGGAGATTTATGCAACAACTTCTTTGTTGACATGTAGCTCCCTCTTCCTACAACGAGCTGGGGTGAGGATAGAGAGAACCACAAGTAGGCCAGAAGGAGAGAGAATCCCTCTCTCTCTCTCTCTCTCTCTCTCTCTCTCTCTCTCTCTCTCTCTCTCTCTCTCTCTCACACACACACACACACACACACACACATAGAAATTAGCACATAGTCTTTGATAAGGAAATTAGCGCAGTGTCGCTGATTAGCAAACTAGCACATAGTCTCTGATTAGGTTGGAGTGTGACAACCATATTACAATGGTGAAAGGAGACTTGCCTCACACACACACACACACACACACACACACACACACACACACACACACACACACACATACATGTAGAAATCTACCAAATAGTCTTTGATAAGGAAATTAGCGCAGTGTCGCTGATTAGCAAACTAGCACGTAGTCTTTGATTAGGTTGGAGTCTGACAACCATATTACAATGGTGAAAAAAGACTTGCTTGAAGATACACATGAGGACTTAGGGGAGAGAGAGAGAGAGAGAGAGAGAGAGAGAGAGAGAGAGAGAGGGTTGAAATCTGTTATCAAAGTGTAAGGTGAAGGCATTAAAAGAAAATTGTTCATCAGGTAGGCTGCAAAAGCAGCAAATGAATGAATTAAAGGGGGAAATTAGTATCTGAGCAAGATGGAGGGAAGGAGTAGATAGTTACCAGGGGCCCTTGCATTAAAGAGGGCTTGTAATGCATGTGTAACCATTACATGCTTCCTCCTACTATGGATGCTATAAATGCTTTGGGTGGCACCTTGTACCCAAGTATCTCATTGATGGTGAGCCACCATTAAGCTCGCACCATCGATGTAGTAAATGTCCTTCTCATAAGAAACAACCATAATTGCAATGCTTGACCCCTATGGCAAGAATGCCAAAAAAATATGGCAAGACGACCTGGTGAAATTTTGGCAAAATATCATTTGTAATAAGAGGGGAAATTGAAACCAAAATGGTGAAAGTTTCAAGAAACGCATACATAGACTCGCGGAAAAATCCGTCAGTCTTCTCTGCACGGGCAGCAAAAACTCAACCCAAAGTACGTATAAAACTGAGGTATACTGTGTATATACCAAGCCAAAAACCAACACAAAAATTGCCAACTCAACATCAAATGCACCTATGCCTCTCTATACATAGCCTACGGGGAGGATACCGAAATATGAAACTCCAACAACTTGTATGACCAAAGTTATCTCAACATTCAAGAATACTGCCGCTCAAAAAAATTTCACCAACAACCAATAACTATAGCTTAGTCTCAAAAAGCATTGTCTTTCTAATTGAGTCTCATAAATGGTCGGAATGCCAAAAAAAGGCTCTATACGGTGTATAATGGATAGTGTTTGCAACTTAACATATATGAGTAAAAACACGCACAAAATAGGTGCCAAAAGTAAAGCATATAATATATTGAATCTCGATGGAGGTATTGCTCTCAAAAGAGCTCACGACACATAAAGCACACTCCAATACGCATAGATCGATGCATATATCTCCCACCGAAACCAAGAACTGGTGCAAAACTTGTATCAAGAATCTCAAGTGTAAACCGCAAGTGTTTGCATCAAGCCAAGATACGCATATGGTGATCCAAATCTGCTCTCAAATCATGTAGAGAGCACAAATATACATGTGCATGCGATGCACAAACAATATCTATGCGTTGTGTAAAACTCCACCCTATGATGTTGATGCAAAAAACTATGCCTCATTGCAAAAAACTATGCTTCATGCGCCTCGATGCTCCAACAACTCCAGCTATTGTGTTGGCTCTGTGTGTGTGTGTGTGTGTGTGTGTGTGTGTGTGTGTGTGTGTGTGTGTGTGTGTGTGCGCGTGTGTGTGTGGGTTGCCTATTTGACTATCCATCTAGGTTGCACTTGTTCACCTCCTCACAAGGATGCTTGTCAAAATCCAACGCATGTCTGAACCTGGCCATAATAACTTTTCCCTTGCAACGTGCGAAACATAGCTAAAGTGCTAGAACCTGACCATATTAACTTTTCCTCCACAACATTTGAAACATAGCTAAAGTGCTAACCTCATTACTAGGGAGACAAGGCTTCCAAATGGATTCTCTTCTTATGGATTTTTTTTAAAGAGCCTCTTAATGTACACTGGACAATGGGACATGGTTATTTTCTTGCCAAATTTACTTTAGTGCATCCTACTATCCTAGAGCTATGGAGCAGGGCTTGCCAAAAACAATTTTCCTAAATGAAAAAAATAAGGGTACACTCAAAACTCTTCCGATTTTTAGGTCAAAATTTGAAGCATTTGCCGGTATGTATACTAAAACTTGTAAAAAAATTCAAGACAAGTTCAAAATCTAGTCGGGATATTGCAATTTTAGCCAGATAAAAGTACACTAAACACGGGTTTTGGCGAACATCGTTAAGTAGTATGGACTGGGCTCAGTTACATAAAGAGTCCTCTTTCTCATGCTTCGTTGGAGCAATCCAAGCAGCTGCCATAGCTTCCAGGGATTTTGAGTGAGAGAGAGAGAGAGAGAGAGAGAGAGAGAGAGAGAGAGAGAGAGAGAGAGAGAGAGAGTTTCAATTAATACTGAAGACGTAAGAATGTAAGAACTAGATGTTCAATTTCAAAAATAATTTTCTTCTTTTCAATATATACTAGAAAAACAATCACTAAGAAAGCAATCAATCTACACAATATGAGATTTGCAATACACTCTAGTCAATTCCACATATCGACCACATATGTTCTGAGCGAACATACACATTGCAATGCACTCTCTACATGGAATTATGCATACAAAAATGTATAAAATTGTCAATGCAATGATAAATATAATGATTAATTATATATCCTTTGCGATTTTGGTAACAATAAGACATAACCATTTTCACATGCTACAAAGAATCATCAACATGTACATTGAAAAGATGATAATTATTTACAAAACACACATGACAGAAATAATGTTGATGATTAGCCATCTCATGCACTAACAATCTTCCATAATATATAGTGCACTCCCTATATAAACCAATGCATAAAACAAGGCAATGAAATCTTCAATACAATTACACAATTGATGACTACTTGTACCCAATTAAGGATTGTAGCCCCCTTATGCATCCAATACGATATATAAAAGCTAATTTCACCCAATTAAGGGTTATAGCTCTCATATCGTGCATTGACAATCTATATCAATTCAAATATATGATGGTGAAAAATGCAAGGCTTTAAGGATCTTTATATACCCAGTACACTAGTACAAGGCATTTGACCATTGACTATCAACTCGTTATTTAAATATGCTCATCGTTTAAAACCAACTTCGGCCCTTTTATAACAATGAGCACGACTCTCCAAAGTTTTATTTTTTTTTGGCTTCATACCTTTGTTTTCCGATGAAGGATTTAAATATTTTTAGAAGTGGTTATCGTATTAAGAGTCACGTTCGGCCCAAAAAAAGACCTGTGACTTTGTAACCTTGAGTCAATTCACAAGGAGATAATTGTACCCGGCGCTCAGATATACTCCCCAGGGATTTGCCTAGTTAAAATGCAAAAGTAAGAAGAGGTTTACTATATACAGTTTAGGCCCGCCTGGAAAATGAAAAAGGTCCCGCCAAGAAAATGAAAAAGCCCAGTGAGCCTACCGTCTCTATTAGTTTTTGCAGGTCACCATCAAGATCACGTTAACAATTAACACAATCACGTCTTTTTTATGTGTAGCTATTTGCATTATTAACGTGATCATACGATCGTGATCACATCAGTGAAATCCTTGATAGCTTTTCCCTGTCACACATGTTTGGAGGTCCCCTCCCTTCACACTTTGCTGGCGTGCCATGCCATGGGCAGCAACCCGTTGAAGTTGGGTGACCCTCCCACTCCACCTATGTGCGGCCAAGAAGAAATTCGACAATTGTGATTTGTCCATTTCCTGTAGTGTGGAATATTTTCATGCTTTTCCTATTACTCACATTCTCCTAGTCTAACTGGGCGCTCACACATCTTTTTGGCCTGCCCCAAAAGGGTGAGGCCTTAGTGATGCCTCCCCATTTTTGCTAATGAAAAATCTTTAATTTTATATGAAATTATTTTTTAATGTTCTTAAATTGTAATTTTTTTGATACAGATAGTGCTAATCAAGTGCGAAGATAAGGTGTCAAAAGAATGATGGTATATATGATGATGATAAGATATTCTTGGCTATCTGGTCTATGTTCTAGTCTCTAGAGGTAAATAAAATTTCCTAGAGATGGAAAGAGAGAGGGAAAGACAAGTAGTGACGAGGAGGGATCCACCGGTGGAAGAACTGGCAAATAGGACGATGCACATAAGCCTCTTTATAGGTGGCAACTATGATTCACCTTCAATGCACGTTTCCTTGGTCGATGCCGGATGCCGAGATCTCTCTCCATCAGGCACCTCTTCCAGAGCTACCATTGACACCTTGTCCATAGGGGGTTGCCTTTTTTTCAACATTTTTTAACGTGACAAAGGCTTTGCGCATGCATGTTTCTTTTCTCTGATGCTATAACCCGCATCCAAGACCCTCATTGAATCTTGGTGCCGATGGTTTTGGCCGAGGCAAGCATATTTGAAAGATTGAGGCACCTGAAGGCAAAGGCCATATTGCAAATCACTCCTTCACCTTTTGAATTGAGGTTGAGGCAGGATCTATAGACCTTACTGTATTTTAGAGACAACTAGCTGATCTCTCACGTGTATGTGTGTGCACGCACGTGTGCGTGTTTGGTCGACCCTAGTAGTTGCATGGCCATGGCCTTCACGAGGAGATGCTTCAGCAGCAACAACGGAACCCGACTATAAGGCAGTGGGTGCACTGTTATTGAATGCAACACTTATGCGCTATTGTTAACATCCTCCATCTACTCGACATATTCATTGTGTTTTTGAATGGTTATATTTGAGGCCCCTGTCACACAAGTTGGCCTCGACGTGTGTGCAACTGAGATGGCAAAACCTCATTAGCTTGCAACCATGTCTGTTAGAAGGCAAAGCTACTCGCCGTTATACCCTAGCCTAGCCATGGACACATGCAAAAAACTGTGCACGAAGTGCACAGAGGGGGGGAGGGGCGGGGGGGTTGAATTGCAGACATATCTCTACTGCAACTGCGCCTTTGCCAGCAAGCTACAACTCATTGGCAAAATCTTTATCGTACATTTTTGGCCGTCCGCTTGTGTGTGACTCTGTAAGCACCCAAACATGCTCAAAAAGATCATGTTGAGCGCTCGTGTGTAACTCAGGCCTAGTACTCAAGCACAATGCAATGCCGTATTTGTATAAATGTGTCAAGTGGACAATCATGTATCACACACTCTCATCATTCACTCGCTTGTAAGTTGTGTCTGTCAATGACCACATTGCTCACCTCCACTAAGTGGAACAAGTCTCGACAGTGTTGAGACGTTGTCAACAAAGAACAACAAAGTTTACTTGTCTTGGAGCTCTACCAAAGCTCCCATAATTTGGCAGTTGTTGCGCCTATAACATATGTAAGCTTACCATAGTTGGAAATGAGTATATAGTATATGCTAAGCTTTAGTGCCAATTATGTATAAATGTCCCACGTGGACAATCGCTTGTCACACACTCTCATCATTCGCTCACTCGTTAGTTGTGTCTATAAGTGACTACATTGCTCACCTCGATTGAGAGGAACAAGTCTTGATGGTGTTGAGACGCTGTCAACAAAGAACCACAAAGTTTACTCGTCTTGGAGCCCTACCAAAGCTCCCTTAATTTGACATTCCTGGCCATTTCTATCCAATAGGGGCTATGCGGCGGCCCCAATATTTTAGAGAGCCAAGGGGACCAATGCAAAATGGAGTTCTTAAAGTATCTGGTTACTTCCCCCCATTCCAAAACCTCAGCTGCACTTTTGCACTTCCTCATTAGCTCCCCTAAGAGTCCACTAGATCTTAGTTAAGACCACTTCGGGGCGAGAAGTTTGTCGTGCATCACAACCCCCTTCCACTTTCCCCCTTTCGATCCCAGTTTTACTGCATCAAGCATTTCCTTGGTCATGATAGACCAAGCTTGGTCCTGTTTAGCCAATGAGACCATAAACTTGGCACAAAGGGCCCCAGCATGGGATACAGGGTTAAGAATGCCGAGCCCTCCTTGGTCTAACGAGCGAGAAACTACTTCCCATCGAGCCCACTGCCATGGCCGGGAGGTTTTCGTGTTGTTCTTCCAAAGAAACCTTTTCAGTGGTGTTAAGAATTCTTTCCAATTACACTTAGCCATCTTGAGCACGGGGCTGAGGAAAGAAATATACGAGATCATAAAAGCATTAATTACTCTAATCCGGCTTTGGAAGGGGAGGAGAACAAATTCCCATCTTCTCATTTTTGAACTTATTTTTTCAAGGAAAAGGAGCCAATGGAAGAGGACAACCTGAATGGGAACTCTGTTGAAGAGTTTCTAGAGGCAGAAGAATTTGTCCCCCTTTCCCAATGATAGATACTCTCTCTATTCAGTCTTGGAACGTAAAGGGATTAAAAACCAGGAAGAAGGGCACTCTCTTCTGGGAAGAAGTGAAGAAAGAGAAGGCAATCAATTGCTGGGCCATCCAAGAGCACCATTCGGATGCTCGTAGCAAGAGAAAACATGCTGTAGGAAAAAAACTTATCTTTTATGGGGAAGGAAGCGACGGTTTCAGTGGTGTCTTGTTCATTGCTGACAGAGACTTGGAACCAAAGATGGTTTTAAAACACCCCTCCGGAAGAGTCGAATTAGATGGGACAATCAACCTATCACAATAGTTAATGTTTATGGCCCTTGCAACACAAAGGATAGAGCTAAAATGTGGATGCAGCTCAGGGATACTCTGATTAAAGGGGAGTGGCTAATGGTTGGAGGTTTCAATATGGTCAAGAAAAGGAAGGACAGAATAGGCTCCGCCAGTCTACTGACTGGCTCAGAAAAGTCTAAATGGCTGAGCTTATGTGAGAAGTGGGCTATGATTGACTTGTGGGAAGTGGGCCCATGAAACAGCATGCCTGGATTCACCTACACAAGCCTTCAGTACGCCCGCACTGCCTCTCGACTGGACAGATGCTACTGCTCTCATCAAGCTGGCTGGATCTCATCGACGTTAGAGATGAAGATAATCTCAACAAAAAGCCTCTCCGATCACATGCCATTACACTTACAACTCAGGAAAGATAAAGAGGCGGGCAATCCCCGAGAGGGGAGAAAAAGCTTCTTGTTTTACAAGGTCACACCTATGCTCAACGGCACTAAAAGCTCTTGGCAATGAAAAGTCCCCCGGTTGGGATGGACTGACGGCTGAATTCTTTAGGAAATTTTGGGATGATCTAAAGGGTCCAGTCACACGGATGGCCAATCAAGCTGTTTTCGAAGAGTTGTTGGATGCAAGTGCTAAGAGAGGGCTTATCAAGCCCATCCCCAAACAGATCTGTTGCTCTCAACTTAAACATTGGCGTCCCATTATGATGATGTCAGTAGTATACAAAATTATTGCCAAGGCGATAGCTCTCAAACTTGCCCCCCTCTTGAGTCGGATCATCTCTCCCCATCAACATGGGTTCATTAAAGGGAGATCTATATATGACAATATCTTGGCAGCAATGGTAGGATATAGAGTATGCATCCTTCTCCAAGCAAGAGTGCATCTTGCTGTAGCTGGACCTCGACAAAGCCTATGATAGAATAGAATGGTCCTATATAGAAGAAGTCATGGGAGCTCTAGGCTTTGGGCCTCGCCTTTGTTGCCTCATACGCACACTAGGCGTTGGCAGCCAATCAAAGCTCCTGTTTAATGACAAAATTGTGGGCTCTTTTGAGGTTAAAAGGTCTATTAAGCAAGGATGTCCCCTGGCCCCCTTGCTTTTCGCCATCGGGTCGCATCCTCTCATTATGATGCTCGAAGCTAGTGCTGCGAGGGGAGAGATTCAAGGTCTGGCATTACCGGGCAACGACCAGCTACTGTCCAAAATGTTCGCAGATGATTCGCTCCTATTCTTGAAGATGTGCCCTCAAGTTGTCAGGAGAGCTCTGGAGATTGTGCAAACATTTGCCGTGGCCTCGGGATCCAAGTGCAGTATAGAGAAGTCAAGACTAATATCCCTGTTGGAGAACGGCTCTTTTGACCCTGCAGTCTGGACAGGAGATATTATCTCAAAAGAGAGTGTATTCGGGAGTTCTTGCCCTCCTAACACATGTAAGCTTACCATAGTTAGAAATGAGTATATAGTACATGCTAAGCTTTAGTGCCAATGCTGTATATGTTACTTTGAAGCCATGATGGCTATATTTGTGTATGTTCACACAATGTAGTTCAATAAGCTCGGTGGTTGGTGCAGAGGCGGGCATTGCCAAAGATCACCGTACTGTATTCCAATATTTTTTAGGGCACGAAGAAGAGGCCAAGAGGGAAAGCTAATTAGCTGGTTAGCACCCCGTCAACCAGAGCTTTTGTTGAATCCTTCCACCACATGCGCTTAGAGTGGCGATTCCTTACATGTATCTGCTCATAGCCTGAGCTGGTACATGGGCTCAAAGCGGAATGCATCTGATCAAAGCTCTCGATACATTTTGGCAAGTTCATCTGCGTGGCAGGCCAACGTGGCCTCGTTCGTTGCTTCATTTTATGGCAGGCCTAATGCTTTTATCACTTGTTTCACCAAACATGGGCGTCCGCCTCAGTGCCATGCCACGAATGGTGTGATACAGGCCTTATATGCAGGAGACGAGGTGGTGTGAATGACCACTTGAAAACGCCGGGGATGGCTCATGGCTGCAAAGGGCGTTCACTTTTAAAGCAGCAGGCCGCCATAGCCAGCTTGTGGAGCAGTAGAGAGAGATGGCGGATTAACGTCAATATGATGCTAGCGATAAGTCCCTTCTCTCTCTATCCATCTGCTGTCTGTGTGCCGCCCACTTTCGACTTCACTTTTGCTCAAGCTTTCGTCTTCTTCATACAGATAACTATCCAAAAGAAAGCGATGGGGATCTCGGCCCGGGAGGGGGGCACACCTATCTTCTGCCCGAAAAGCAAAAGGAGGGAAGAGAGAGAGAAGAGAAAGACACCATTGCCCAAAAAGAGAGAGAAAGCTACCTGTGACTCCTGAGTCCTGCCTGTGAGAGTGTACATGTACATAAAAGTATGGAGAGGCTGGCTTTTACCCATAGAGAGAGATGTTTTGTGGAGTTTCACAGACCTTCTCTCTCTATCCTACTGTGGCCAACTACCTACCACCAGCCTGCCATAGCTGCACTTAACCGGCCTCTTCGACCTCCTGCATTCTGATTCCTGAACTCACCTGCGTTGCTGCCTCTTCTGTGGAGCTTTGTGTCCTGACTGCCCTCCGCCGTGCCTCTTTAACACGCGCGCACACAACTCCTCTCTCCCCCCCTCTCTCTCTCACACACACACACACGCGCGCGCGCGCGCACTCACTCACTCACACGTACACACGCAAGCAATGTTTCCCTTCCCCAACTGTCTTTCTCGCCCCTCTGAGCCCTCTCCCCCTCGACTGCCACACGCCAGGCCCACCAGCATGGCCTCCCCATGTGCAGGATCTCTGTAAATCACGTCCCTCCTCTCTTGCCTTTTGCTACAATTACACGCAGCATGAAGCTTACGTTAGAGATCCGAGTCTGTGTATGTCTTTGTATGTACTATACCTCTCTTTCTCTTTCTGTGTGTGTAAGTAGTATGAGTTTACTCATGTTCCGTCTGTTTTCTGCTTCTCTTCTGTCTGTCTGAGGTGTATCCGTTTTCTGGTGTACTCTCTCTCTCTCTCTCTCTCTCTCTGGCCTTTAATTCTCCCCAGCTGCCACAAGCTTTAACTGAGCAAGGCATCTGAAGGACACGGTACGTAGCGATTGTGCAAATTCCACTGATCCATGCTTATCAGAACTCCATCACCAGGCCTCTCGCCCACCGAAACACAGATTTTCAGGTATGAGCATCTCTTTGAAATGAACTGAGAAAGCTACATTACCTTCTCCTTTACTTCGAGGTTTTCCCATTGCATGAAGCTTTTATAACGCAGTCTCGCAGGCATGCTGCATTGAATGTATTGGATGCATTCAATGTCTTAGCTGATTCTTGTGCATGTGCTTCGTTTTTGCCATGATGTTACTATGGTCATACATTGTACCTGGAGCCGATCCCTGCGTTGTCCTTGTACCATTCATACTTGTAATCAGAGAGACTCACGATCACTCATCTCCCCAGCTTAGCTAGTACAACTAAAGCTTTATTACGCATGTGATGACAACGTCGATTGGTTTGCAACTGGGGCATTTCTCGATTTCGGAATACTCCCAACCTCCTTCAATGCCTGCCTTTTGTTTGTTATTTTCGCAAACCCTCCATTACTGTTCCCCATGACAACTTTACCTTTGGCTCCGCTTCCACGCTAGTTTGTAAGCTCATGCTCAGGGGGAGTCCTTCCTTTCATAGCCGCGTTTCTAGTCTTGCATGCATATCTGCTCTTAAGCTGCATTTTGCGGCAAGATCTTCCCCTTAAATTCTATCTCAGTGCATTTCAGAATCCTGCGTTTCACGTTTACATACAGGCATTAAATGGAGGCAGATTGTAAGGGGTGAGTGTTATAAAACGAGTCATTGACAGAGCAGAGCTTGGGGATGTATGTAGGTAGCAATCTCCAATAAGCTGGATAAGCTCGCTTCAGCAACTCTTGCCCTACCTATCAGGTGCATGAGGGTTACATTGTAAGCTTTTCTACATTTCTAGAAGGGGTTCAAGTTTAAGCATGGCGAGCAAGCTGTCTCCTGCGACACCACGTTCAAAGCTGCAGAGAGGATCTGGCTTGGAGATCGATAGAACCCCTCCATCTGGGAAGACTGCATCGGGCATGTTTGGAGATAACAGTCCCAAGGTATTCTCACTTACAACTGCTCTCTTGGATGCGGTAATATCTATTCCTTTAAGCATGAAGCTGTTGCTCTGCCTTTAGAGCTGATTTTGTTATAGAGTTGTTTACATACACAGAAACGAACTCCCTTAAGCAGAGGAGCGGAGCTCAGCCAGGTTCAAGAGGAGCTTGCTAAAATGAAGGAACAGCTAGCTCTAATGGAAAAATCAAAGACCAATTTGTTACAGGATTTGGCTCGTTCAAAGAGGCAAATAGAGGATCTGACTATTAAACTTCTGGATGCCACAGAAGTCTCCAAAAAGGATAGGGTACGGGCTGAAGAGATGGAACATGCGAGCTTTTCTGCAGCTGAAGATTGGCAAGTGGAGGTAGAAGTGGTGAAACAGCAGTACGAAGCAGCTGTTGGGGAGTTAGAGGTGAATAGAGAAGAATTGGAAAGCTTGAAGCGCGAGCTCATGATGTCTACAGAGGCAAAAGATGAAGCTGTGAGACTAGCTGGGGAGGCAATGAATGCTGCTGAAACCACAGCGAAAAGAGTAGAGGAGTTGTCGGCAGAGCTTTTATCTGCAAGAAAGGCTATGGTTGCTGGGGACACGGCAGCTATCAAGGTGGATGACGTGAAGAGGGAACTGTGTCCTAATGGGGATCTTGCTTCCCATGGAGAAAGTGAGCAGGGGGCTGCCCATTTACTTGCTGCAAAGGATGCTGAGCTTGACAATGCATTACAGGAGGTGAACCTTGTGAGAGCTGAGCTAGACGTCCTGAAGCAGGAACTTGCTGCTGCTCAAGCTTCCTGTCGTGAAAATTCACAAGGCTCTGCCCTCGAGCTTGCTGCTAAGGAAACTGAGCTTAAGAATGCTTTGCAAGATTCTAACCTTGCAAGGGCTGAATTGGAAGCTTTAAAACAGGAACTTGCTCTGGCTCAAGCTGCCTGCGATGAGAGTGTGGAGGGCAATCACTCTCTACTCTCTGCTAAGCAAACTGAGCTTGAAAAAGCTTTGCAAGATGCTGACCACGCAAGAGCTAAGTTAGAAGGTTTGAGGCAGGAGCTTGCTGTTGCTCAGGAGTTCCAAATGCAGCACATGACATTGAGCTCCACACTGGAACAGCTCCGAAAGGAGTTAACCAGCTCAAAAGCTTCTGAAAGAAAATCAGAGTTGCAGCTTCGCAGCCTTTCTTCTGATTTGGACCAGCTTACACATGATCTGGCAGACTCCAGGGAAATTGAGAGGAGGTTGAAGTCTCAGTTAGCAGAGATTAATGCTGCCAATGATAAGGTCATGCTCGAGCTAGCAAACACAAAAATTTCTGAGGAAGAGGCTTTAGTGGCAGCAAGCAATGCACATGCAGAGTATGAAAAAGTGAGTGCCGATTTAGTAAAGCTCAGGGAGACCGAGTCAGCAACTGCTGCTTCAATGTCCAAATTGTCCTTGGAGTTAGAGGAGGCACAAGAGAGATTGTGCAAAATTGAGTTGGAAGGAACAATGCTGGTAACCCTTCTAGACACACTTAAAGCAGACCTTAAGCAGAGCCAAGAACAATTGGAAACTCTTCAAGAGAGAGAAGCATCTGCAAATTTGAAAGCAGAAGTTCTGAGCCTTGAGTTGACCAAACTTACAGATGCACACAAGGAGGAGGTAATGCGTCTGAACTCTAGAATAGCAAGCTCAGAAGCAGCTCTGGAGTCTCTAAGGCTTGATTCCGAAAATCAAAAACTGGAGCTAGCAAGTCTTCTGGAGAAGCAGTCAGCTGCCAATGCGAACATTGAGGGCCTCACTGTCAAGTTGAAACATACGCAAGATGAGGCTATGGAACTTAAGAGACAACAGCTGAGCGCAACTGAAAGAGGTGTTGCATTGTCTTTGGAGTTGGAGGGCACCCAAAAAGAACTCGCAGCTCTCAAGGAAAAGGAGTTAAGCCTGATGTATAATGTTGGTACCTTGATTGATGACCTGGAGGCCAAAAAATTGGAGGTGTTGGAGCTCCAAAGGAGAGTGGCAATTGCAGAGGATGAAGCTTCTGCAGTAACAAAAAATCTAGAACTTTCTCAGTCTGAGCTGGCTCGAATGAAGGAGATAGAGTTTGGCATGAACACTAAAGCTGCTGCACTGAGTGTAGCTTTAGCATCTCTGAGTGAAAATACAGAAAGTAGGCTGCTTGAACTCAAGCAGAAGGAGGAGCTAGCGAATGTTCAATCTGCTGCATTGCATGAAGAGTTGAAGAGAATTGGTTTGGAGTTCGAAAATGCTTTGAGTGCTGCAAAGGTAGCCAAGGAAGAGGCAGCTAGACTTCATGAGTCTTTGCAGATAGCCAGCTCTGAAAGAGAGCTAGCCAGACAGGAGGTGCAGATGGCAAGAGATGAAGCCGCAAATAGCAAGGAACGTTTGGCGGTGGCACTAACCGAAGCTGAAGTCGCAAGAGGCGAACTTCAAAGTGCATTAGAGAAAGTACAAGCTGCTGAGCAAATGGCTCATGAAGGCAAGCAACAGGCAAAAAATTTTGAGGATATATTGCAGATGGCACAGCAGGATCTTTTGCTTGTCAAAAGTGAAGCTGACAAGATGAGAGAGGAGCTCCAAGCTGCTAAGGTGGATGCTCAGATTCTATGCAAAGAATTGGACCAGGAAAGGCAGGATGCCCTTTCCATGAAGGAAGAAATCTTATCTTTACGAGCTGGGGTTCTAACAATAACAGAACAAGCCAAGACTGCAACTGAAGAAAATCGAGTAGCCAAGAGAGAACTGGAAAATTTCAGAGAAGTACTGGAACAGGCGAAATCAGCTGAAGAGGGTGCTGAATCGGCACGAAAGTCTTCCGAGAGGAGGCTACAAGATGTAATCCTGGAACTGGAGGCAGTAAGGTTGCACCCTTCTGTTAGGCAAGATCCTATTGTGGAAGACAAAGTCGAACAGCAGCTTGCTCTTGTAGTCGAACAGCAACCGGATCTTCCAAACGACGCACAGGTTTCTGACGCTATATCTCAAGAAGAGTTTAACGCTTTGAAGTTGAGATTGGAAAATACAGAAACCTCCCTAGCCACTGCCACAACTGAGCTCCAAGCATTGATTGTCAAGACGGAGCAGCTTTCCACGGAACTTGAGGCTCTCAAGCTGGAGAAGGAAATCAATGAAAAGGCCGTCTTAGAGGTGCATCAGCTTCTTGCAGACACAGAGAAGGCGAAGGCAAACATGGAAGCAGAGATCCAAAGGCTTCTGGATGGTAGCAAGCAATGGCAGGTGGCAAAAGATGTGATCGATATACCAGTTCATCCAGAGATGAATGGTCGCAATTCTTCTTTCGAATGCAGAGATGACAAGCCTTCCCCAGATGTTGCGGAAGACCTGTCCACTTTGACTTCACCTGTGGAGCTAAATGGGAAAAATGAAAAGGATGAAATGACCAGTTGTGAAGAGAGCACAGTAAAAGATGAAGTGGGCTTGAAAGAGGAGCAAACATCCCCATCAGTAAAGAAGCTGGACTCCTCTGATCAGGACGAAGCATCATCACTGAAGGACGAGGGGGCTTTGCAAGATGAGTCGTCGTCTCTACCGATGAAAAAGAAAAAGAAAAACTTGCTGGGTAGGCTTGGCAATTTGTTGGATAAGAAGAAACATTCTCAACAACAGACTCCCTGATAAGGATCAGAAGATTTATGCCGCCTTTAAGTTTTGTGCACTCTCTGTAACATCAAAAATATCATCCTCAGGCTATTGATATTGGCCTGCATGCACCGGGGGCAGTACTGAGTCATTTCCACATAACTATTTACTGATTCTTCTGCCTGTGCCTGCATGTAAGATGCTTGTTATAGATTATACATGTTTGAATGTCTCGCATTAAGTACTATCTTTTCATCTGTTATGACTCAGGCCATCCCTAAACTTGTAATGCGACATGTATCGTTATTTTATAGACTCGGGAAAGTATTTAAAAGCAAGCCACACAGCTGAAGAGTCTCAAATTTGCAGGGAATGTATGATGTTTTTAAGTAGTTGCAGTGATTAGTCTGGCAGTTACTTGCAGTGTAAACATGTGGAGCATTCACTAGAGAGGTACTGTTGTCATAACATGTTTGCTATTTGCCAATAAGACTTTATTTATATTTATTGGAATGCCTAGCAAGCTTCAAGTTCTCTTAGCGCGTTAAGATGGAAGGTTGATAAACCTTAGTGCAACCGTTATTAAATCTTCTGGTTTGCTAACTGCTAACAAGTGCGGAAGCAATATCGATCTTAATGATGTCAACTCCTATTCAATAAAGCATTGGGGTGTAAGGCGGAAGTGGGCACTTGACAGAGCGCCTCTCTCTCTCTCTCTCTCTCTCTCTCTCTCTCGGCTTCCTACCTTCTTTGGAAGCAACCCCTGCACCATGGGAACTCCCCACAATTAATTGGGTAATTTTGGCACACTGTCCCCACTTTAATCGTGGCCGGATAGGCTTGGGCTTGGATGGTCGCTCAGTGCATGGCTTTGATACATTGGGGTTGGAGGCACCCCCTTCGAAGTGCGTACTCAGGAAGGGAGATCACTTTGATGCCTTTTACATATACAAAATGAAAATCTTGAAAACTTGACCTCAAAAGCAACAAGGGGAGAAGCATGCATATTTGCATGTGTGCCTGCCCGGGTTTGGCATCCAACTTGACGCCGTTGCAGTAATTCTCGACTCTCCGAGTTTTCTAATTACAAGTGGCCAGCAGCTAGGGGAGCTCCAATGGCCAATGTTGGTGCGAGACCAAGAGAGCAGGATTGTTGATGAAAATAAATCTTTTCTTTTGGGTGAAGATCTGTTGCGCATCCTTATATAAGGTGAGCCCACTTCTGCTGTTCACGCAGTCCTTTTGAAAAAGAAACCCTTCGTTAATTCTTCTAAATGAACCATGTTTGTTTGCGTTTTCCCTCTCAAACTAGTCTTTTGCTTGGTGGTCCTTTGCCGTACATAATCTGATACATTTTGGAGGTTGGTTGTGATTGATGTCGCCTTGGGTTTTGTTGTGATGATACTAGAAATGAGTAGAACTAATTGATAGGCACCAATAATAGCTCAACTTTGGGTTTGATGACCATTGGGAAGAAGCAAGTTGTGTCCGATAGTGCTCCATATACAACAAAGGGCTACTAAAGAGGGTGTAATTGAATCAAGCAAAAGGGTCGCAACTTAACCTACTTTGGTAGTGTTTGCAAATTGCACCATTCAACCTAGTAATATCGACCATTTAGTGTCTAAACCGTCGAACCATCTTTGAAACACCCATCTTATTCTCAATCAAGCGTAGTCAATTTTCTTTTATTTCAATATATATGTTGAATTGCCAAACTGTGAGAAAAGAAATGTATGTCTATTTGATATATAGATATGATGATCGAAATTGAACGTGCATTGGTGAGAAAAGCATATGGCTAAACTAAAGTTAAGGAAGCTTTGACAAACTCAAAAATGCAGAAAACAGGCAGTAAAAATTGAACTACACTACCGACCTGATAATCATATGTGCAAATGTCATCCAATTGTGCAAGCCGGAGGACAATATTTGAGTCAAGCTACAAAAAAGCAATGTGAATAGTTAAACATATCGTCTTGCAATGAAACGTCACAGACTGAAACTGCAAAGTATATAGTGCACCTCATGCAGAGGTGCCATACAAAAATATGGTGGCATTGTGGTCTCTCTAAAAATTATAAGAAATGGAAGTCGTGCCCTGCTTCATAGCGTTTATGTGTTGCGCCAAGCAAACGCATAGTCATAGGGTGCTGGATACAGATAACAAACCTTGTAGTGTTGTCGAGCTGGAGTCGTGCTTATGTAGTTGAAACATCCAGTCTTGTGTATATATGTCCTCCTTGCCAAACACCAAATACGCATTAAGACAAATACAAGAGATGTGGCATATTGATTAAGCTTAAAGAGAAGCAGATCTAATTTTATATTCTATGTTGAAGGTTTGCTACATAAAGTGTTATGGGTGCGTGTTTTCGATAGATTTTCCCTTGTTAAAATTGCACTATCTCTCTCTCTGCTCGGTCGTCAACTCTTTTTCGTGCCTTATATTGTAGCTAGTTTTCTATTTGCAATGCGCCCTCTTCTTGTAGACCAAGCAAGGCTTCTCCTCAATTATGTAGCTTGTTAGCCATGCAATAGCATGCTATCATACGTAGGGTCTGTCCTCGAGAAGTCTAGGAGTCTTTCCAATTGCAAGGTTCTGTTCATGGGATCAATTGATGATTGAATTTGACCTTGGAAAGAGAACTCCATGTTGCAAACTTACATCGGCCAAACAATACGTTCGTCTGCTGCTTTCCCTATGCAAGGTTGCATTATAACGGGCGTGTTGAGTTCAGCGTCCCCATAGAGGAAGATACCATATTTAGTCAGCTCATCACTATTGCAAATGCGGATCTCGCAAACTTTGTACGTGTTTACTTTAGTGCTAGATGCTTGATATCAATCTGCATATGTCATGTTATATTCTATAGATGTTCTATAGCAACGCCCACCACGCAAGTCTAGTTAACACAAAAAGGACGTGTGTAAGAGTGGATGGCAAGGATGCAATGTGTGTGATAGGAGGCTTACAATGAGTTTGTGTGGAGGATTTATCTAAGGCATTGAGGCTTAGAAGTGAACGGACTCTAGGAGGCCGCCTCGTGGAGAACGGCTCTTAGAGTATTAGAATCTACGTCATGGAGTGAATGCTCTCACGAACTCCCTCATCTGTCCGAGCCTGCGAGGTATGGCACCGGGCCAACGAGGCTCAACAACCAGCCTAACAAGGTGTTGGTCAGTCAACCATGAAGAGCCAAGCAGTCAACCATGAATAGCCGACACCAAAAACGAACACACACACATCCCCCCCCCCCCCCCCCCCCCCCCCAAAAAAAAAAAAACTTTGAGAGGGCGAGGCACACATGAGAGGCAAGGCAACAAACGAGGGCTCACAATATGGTCTCCTCCCTACACACAGAGTCACCATAGCTGGACTCTGAACTATAAAACCATAGGTGAGTTAGCACGGTGATGACATTTTCTGAGCAGGCCTCGTGCCCTTTCATCACCTGCGTCCCCGCTATCTGTTGATCGACAAGAACGATTTCTGTAACATTTAATGGCCTAGTAACTTGTGTGTAACGGAAATTAGCATGAACATAGTGAGCATTTCATTAGAATAGATTCCTAATGAGCATAACAAGACTGCTTGGGTGGAGAGAGCAACAAAAAGTATAACACCTAGTTAGATAGCATGAACAATACTGCAAAAGAGAGAGAAATTAAGCTATTGACAACAGTTGAGGACCCGATTTACATGGAGCTGGTCTCCCCTCCAAAAGGCTTTGTATTATGGTTTCTCCCATCAAGAGAGACATTTTACAATACAATTCTTTGTGTTCCTTCAATACTAGCTAGTGCAATGAAGATGGAAACTTCAATCACTAAGCAAAACACTTATTAAACACAACATCAATTCCCTCACGGTCTCAGAAACAAGACCTCACACACCTTCGAAGATGGTGAGAGCTAGCGGGGTATGAGAGTAGATTGAGAGTCTTACGAGAAATATGTACATCTCCTCACATAATCACTCAATAATGTATGCAATAATGCCTTTGAAAATTCAGCCCCCTCTCTCTGTTGGTCGACCCCTCTTGCTATTTTCTCTTGCTAGCACCTCATTGAACCTCTCCCATCTTAGCCAATGAAAATTAAGTAGCATAAGTGAATCTTCTGACATGTGTCCCCCTTTCCCCTTTTGTGAGAGCTTTAGGTAATTAATTAATGCAACTAAACTCTCATTGGACCCTTTGTCTCCTGGCCAATAGAAATCAGGCTAGCCATTGGGCTGCTGAATGCTCATTGGACCCCTTGGGAGATTGTCAGATAGTCTTCTAGAGAGCTTAATTCTAATTGGTTCTTTTATTAAGTGTTTTTAAATTAATTAAACTAGATTTACTCTAGCCTAAATCTCATTGGTCCACTCCATGGCCATCCAATAGGATTTGAGTACACCTTGTGGGCATCTGGGCTAGGGAGCTGACATGTGTCCCTCATAACCTTTGTGTAAAGGAGGCTTGTGAGTGTGTGAGTGTGTTTCTCTCTCATCCCCTACTTGGAAGGCTAGCCCCCTCCTATGTAGAAGTTGTGAAGACTTTTGGTACAAACACAAAGCATCCAATATTCCTAAGCTTTTGACCTTTGGACACAACCTTTGGATTTTGGACCTTAGCATTTTGGACCTTAGCATTTTGGAAGTCTTAATGGGCTGAACCTTAGGGTCTTTAAAGCCCATTGTTACACCTTGCTCTTTTGCAGATGCCGCCTCCCTTTGGATCCCTACTTTCCCTCCTTTCGATCCCTAATGTGGCCCCGGTCTGCCAGCTTAACCAATATTCTAGCTTTTTCTCCCTTGGGACTTCCCCATATTAATGATCAGTTTAACATGAGAAAATCATTTAGGAGAATTAGATATTAGTTATTATGACAGTTCCATCTCTCTCTCTCTCTCTCTCTCTCTCTCTCTCTCTCTCTCTCTCAAAGAGTGGCCACCCGCTAGCCTCTGGCATGGAATCTGTGTGTGTGTGTGTGTGTGTGTGTGTGTGTGCGCGCGTTCGTGCGTGCGTGTGTGCGTGTGTGTGTGTGTGTGTCCCTCTTGCAAAGAATGTCCAGAGACTTACCTGAAGAACTGCTGGCTTTGTAAAGCTTCGTCTCCGAACTGTTGTGCGTCTACAAACCTACGAACTGCTGCCTTTGTGAAGCTCCGAACTGGTGCCTCTGCGAGCCTGCAACACTAATTTTGTTTGCTTGCCAACCAACATCGCTTTTCACGGTCTTTTTTTTAAAAAAAAAAGTTATATTTGAAGCTCTAAAGCTCTACCACGGCGTGGCTTTGCAACTAGATAGAGGCAGAAGAGCCTTTGGCTCACCTAGTAAACAACTTCGTAACTTGCTCAGATCAAGAGCTTTAAAAGTTGGGTGATCTGATTTGTCTAATCTTTCCTTCTCCTTCACCAAAGCATTCTTGACTAAACTTGAAAACAAATTTCCACCTCTTTCCTTTTGATCTAGCTGCAGAAGTCTTTGTTCTGCTCGTTTCTTTTCCAAATTGAGTGTAGATTCTATGGAGGGAGTTGCTCATGAGCTTCTTAAAACCACTATCTAATTTCCAATCTACTTCTTGCTTGTTCTCATGTGGCTCTGCTTGACATTTTCCTCAGGAGGATTAACTTCTGGATGTTGGGTGTTGCCGTTTGTAGCGTCAGGCTTGTCCTATGCACTTTCCTTTCCAACATAAGGCAGTTGAGGTCTTCCTAGGCAGTTGAGGGATTGTGGCGCGCTACTGCGATGACACTGGAAAGTACCCGTGCCGGAGGAAGAAAAAGAGAGTGGCTGCAACAGAGACGCCATCATAGATATGCGGTGTCGTTTAGGTGTGGAGACTGGAGAGTGATGGGAGGCCTACAGACAAAGCTTCGAGCTGCTTCTGGGACCTGCGAACTGCATCAAATTGCTGCTGAGAGCAACGCAGAATGCTTTTATTGTTACTTGTTTTGTTTGGTAGCTTGTGATGGCGTAGTTTTTTTAGAGCTTTTCACCGCAGCGATGTTTTTTTAAAAATTTAAATCTAGTGCCACATGGTGGCTTCTGCATTTAGAAACCAGAAAAAGAGCCTTGGGCTCACCAAGTAATTAAGGAGGGAGGGTACCTTAACTCAATACAGTTCTTTGCATAAAGCTTCTGGTTTGTATGTATACCTATAAGGGACCCATATTATAGGGGGTTGCCTCTGGATGGAAATGGTTTCTTTCTGTAGATGATTAAGGGCTTAACCATACTTTTTAAGGCCTTAAGTGTTTGGGGATGGGTTGTGATACCATCGTGCTACGAAAAACGTCACTGTTATGTTTATAACTAATCTTATTTTGATACTGTTACAGGTTTCGGATATTGTTTTAGATGTTAATATAGTTTTCATTTTTTGTTTCTTTTGTTGTAATTGTGGTATTAAATGTGCCTTTTTTTAATAGATTAAACCGTAATAGTTTGTAAAAAACCGTAATGGATATTCCCCTCTGTTGGGAAAGCTCTACAAAGTGGCAGGTGTTATGATGACAAAAATGCTATTGTTTTGCTATAGACATGTTTAATATGGTTTTCTCCAATCGATAACTATTGTGAACATAAATACCATGATGGTTTGTAAAACCGTAATGGATACTACCGAAAACTCTGGCATGACAAGTGTTGTAATCCCAAAAAGGTGTTGTTTTTATGGGGTAAAGGCCTTGGTTTTGGTTTATTTATGGATAAATTGGGAACCTATCTCATCTATTTGTGATATAAAGAACATGATTTTTTTCAAGTTCGATCTTCGAGCGAGCTTTATTTCTTGGGAGGGCTGCCCTCCCTACCTCCACCTCCTCCTACGTTCCCCTCTCTCTGCCCATGTGCTTCCTCCTCTTCTATTGCTGCTCATCCTCGGCCGTCGCCTCCAACATCTTCCATCTCCTCCTCTAGCCGCCCTAACTTTCTCCATTTCCTCCAATCGCTCTCCCTCTATCTAGTCCTCCCTTCCTCAAGGTCTGCTTCTCCCTCTCCTCCAATTCCTCTCTAGTCGCTCTACCTTTCTCCATTCCTCCAATCACTCTCCCTCCATCTCGTCCTCCCTTCCTCAAGGTCCTTTTCTTCTTCTCCCACCCTCTCTCTCTCTCTCTCTCTCTCTCTCTCTCTCTCTCTCTCTCCCTCTCCACCTCTCTCTGAAGGAGTACGAGCGGAAGTGCGACGCGAGAGAGAGTGCGAGAAGAAGAGCACGACGATATGGTGAACTCGCTCTACTGTAATGTGTAGAGCATAGTGAGTTCTTATTAGGTTTTTACAAAAGAATATGTGTACATACCTGGCGGCCCGCCCACTTACCTGGGCGACCACATTGGGCTTTATACCCCAACAACCTCCCACTTAAAGTCCAATGTGGTACTTTAAGTGTGAGAGAAGCTACTATACAAGCTAATATACAAGAGATGTAGAGAAGTGATGTACTACCCTACACCTAACTGCTTGCGAAAATGCGCAAAGCTCTCTGAGGGAAGTCCTTTTGTAAGTAGATCAGTAGGATTTTCTGTGGTGTGAACTTTGACAAGCTGAAGTTGCTTATCCTCGAGCATTTCCCTGATGAAATGATACTTCACATCCACATGCTTTGTCTTTGAGTGATAAACTGGATTGCGAGCCAATTGTATAGCACTTTGACTATCACAATATAACACAGGCATCTCTTCTTTGATTCCCAAATCTGTTACTAGTCGATTAAGCCAAATTGATTCTTTGCATGCCTCTGATGCTGCAACATATTCAGCCTCTGTAGTAGACTGAGTAACACAATCTTGTAATCTAGAACGCCATGATACTGCTCCACCAGCCAATGTAAAGACATACCCTGACGTAGACCTTCGGTTGTCTAAGTCACCTGCATAATTTGAGTCTGTAAAACCCTTTACACTTAGCTCCTGACTCCCATAGCATATACGCATACTCTTTGTAGCTTTCAGGTATCTCAATATTCCTTTCACTGCCTCCCAATGTTTCTTGCCTGGGTTTGACATGTATCGACTTACTACTCCCACTGCAAATGCAATGTCTGGGCGAGTAGCAATCATTGCATACATCAAACTACCCACTGCAGACGCATATGGAATCTTATCCATTTCAGCCTGTTCTTCCTCAGACACAGGACAATCTTGTTTGCTAAGTTTCACATATGGTGGCAATGGAACACTCAATGCCTTTCCCTTCTCCATATTGAAACGTTGCAAAACCTTGTCAATATACTCTGTTTGAGATAACCAAATCAACTTCTTTGATCTGTCTCTCTCAATGCGCATACCAAGTATATGACTTGCCTCACCCATGTCTTTCATGTCAAACGATTTTTCCATCTTTGACTTCAAAGATGAAATTTCTTCCAAGTGCTTGCCAGCAATCAACATGTCATCCACATACAAAATAAGGATCAGCCAACTGCCATCCTTAGCCTTCTTTGTATATAGACAATGATCGAACTCACTACATTTGTAGCCTTGCGAAAGCATAAACTTGTGGAATTTATGGTACCATGCCCTCGGTGATTGTTTTAAGCCATAAAGACTCTTTAACAACTGGCATACCCAATCTTCCTCGCCTTTCTCAACAAACCCTTCTGGCTGCTGCATGTAAATTTCCACATCTAAATCACCATGCAAGAACGCTGTCTTGACATCCATTTGGTGCAAGACCAAATATAATATGGCAACCAATGCAAGAAAGCATCTCAATGCAGTCATTTTGACCACCGGAGAGAAGACTTCATCAAAGTCAATGCCTTGTTCTTGCTTAAAGCCCTTGGCAACAAGCCTTGCTTTGTACTTTGGCTGACTATCATGAGCGGTGATCTTATACCTGTAAACCCATTTACAGGGTAGAGCCTTTTTGCCCCGTGGTAATTTAACTAGCTTCCATGTCTGGTTTTTATGCAGAGCTGTCATCTCTGACTGCATGGCCAATTGCCAATTCCCGGAGTCCTTCATTTGCACTGCTTCCTTGTAACATGAAGGCTCATTGCAATCAGTCAACATGACATAGTTCATAGATGGAACAAACCTATCAGGAGGTCGCGTGACACGTCCAGATCTACGCACAATAGGTGGCTCAGGCTCAGCCACAACTTGTGGTTCCAATCTATCCTGTCCTTGCTCCTCTTGAGCCCTGACATTTTGTCTTGCACGTGCAGGTCCATCTTCTTGGAAGACAACTCTTCTAATCTCCTCAACCCTCTCTGGTTTAGAATGATATTTGGATTCATTAAAGTGAACATCATTGCTGCGCACAACCTTTCTGGATTCGGGATCCCAAAGTCTGTACCCCATCTCACCAGAATTACCATAGCCTAGAAAGATGCACTTTCTACTCTTTGGCTCAAGTTTGTTCCTAAATTCCTTTGGAACGTGAGTATATGCCTCACAGCCAAAGACTCTGAGATGCTTGTATGAGGGAATTTTGCCTGACCATACCATCTCTGGCACTGAATCCTTTTGCAAAACCTTGCTAGGAGATCTATTTACAAGATGAACAGCTGTTGATACAGCTTCAGCCCAAAACCCATTTGGCAGTTGTGCATTAGACAACATACTTCTGACCTTCTCTTGTATGATCCTATTCATCCTCTCAGCAACACCATTTTGAGGAGGATTGTAAGGAGCAGTAAGTTCACGTTTTATACCTTTTGACTCACAAAAGTCCTGAAAGGCCTTTGAAACATACTCTCCACCATTGTCAGTGCGTAAGCATTTAAGCTTCTTGCCACTCTGATTCTCCACAAGTGTCACAAACATTTTGAAAACACTAAACGCTTCATCCTTGTGCTTGAGAAAGTAAACCCATACTTTCCTCGAGTAATCATCTATAAATGTCATAAAGTAAGAAGCTCCCCCTAGAGATAGGTTAGGCATAGGTCCACACAGATCACTATGAACAAGTGCCAACTGTGTATCTCTTCTACTGCTTCTATGCTTATGTGGCTGCTGTGTTTGCTTACCATACAGACAATGTTCACAGAATTCAAAATCATTAAATGAAAAGCCAGGCAAATAACCAGAACGAGACAAGATTTCCATTCCCTTCTTGGACATATGTCCTAACCGGCTATGCCACAAAGAAACGTTCGGCTGCTCGGTTACATTGATTACATTTTTAGAGACATTTGATACATAAATCATGTAAAGTCCTCCAAACTTTACTCCATGTGCTACTATCATAGAACCCTTGGATATCTTCCACATGTTCTGTCCAAAAGTGGTGACGTAGCCAACATCATCAAGTAAACCTGTGCTGATCAAGCTCTTTGTAATTGCGGGAACATGTCTCACATTCTTCAGCGTGAAAGAAGAGCCATTCTGAAACTTTAATTGAACATCTCCAACACCTAAGATCTCACATGTCTGCCCATTTCCTAGCCAAACATGATCTTTAGTGGGCACATAAGAGGTAAACCACTCCTTGTTTGGAGACACATGAAGTGATGCCCCTGAGTCTATAATCCAGTCACTCAATGCATTTCCATCAGATGCTATAAGAAGAGCTGAGTCCATTGTATTCTTCAAGAAGTAGATGTCTCCTGACACTAGACTGTTATCCACTGCAACAGTGTTTGTCACATTTATTTCTTGAATCTTCAATGAGGACTTGTTCTTCTCACCATGGTCTTCAGCTTTCTCTTTGCCTTTTTCTGCTTTCCATTCTCTGCAGTCTCTTTTCATGTGACCCTTCTTGCCACAATGGTAGCATTCTATGTCACTCTTGCCTTTAGCACTGCGGGACTTGCTACGAGACTGATTCCTCTTTCCACCTTTGTACTTTTCTTTGGTCCTTCCCCTGACAACTAAGGCTGTTCCTTTGCCTTTGTCCATTGTCTTTCTATTGGTTTCTTCAGTAAGCAGACTTCCTTCTACACCTGCTATGTTCAAACCATCTGGAGGTGCAGAATTACTCAAAGCTGTGCGAAAAGTGTCCCAACTTTCCGGTTATGTGATCAACAGGAACATAGCTCTAACAGGTTCATCAAACTTGACACCTTGAGCTGACAACTGACTATAGATTGTGTTGAATTCATTCAAATGATTGGACATAGGTGTCCCTTCTTTCATCTTCAAGTCAACAAGCTTCTTAAGCCAGTATACCTGTGAAGCTGCACTCTGCTTCTCATAAAGATCACTAAGCTTTAACCGTGCTTGATAAGCCGACATCTCGTCTGCTACATTGAAGTCCTGTGATCCAGCCATAGCTACGCTTCACAGTAGTTTACTTTCCTGGGAAAAATTCGGCAGAGTTTCCCCTGTAAACTAACCTCTGAACCAATATCAACCTGATGAACTAGTGGATGTCGCCTACAGTCTGTGTGTAGATGCGCTCGTGTCGTATGTGACATGCCTCTAAGAACTGTGAGCCGTCCGTCGATGTGTAGACAGCCACAAATCAACACTCTGGGAGTGTCGATATCCTCAGCACCTGCAGTCGTAGGCCGAAAACCCCAAATTTGCAGAGTTGGATCTGCACCCGTCGAGACCACGTAGTCGAAAATGACCTGCGCAGACCTTTGTCGAAGCTGAACGGTGGCCGAGATGACCTTTGTCGAAGCCGAACGGTGGCCGAGATGGCCTGTCGAATTTCACTCCAATCTGAGCTGGTGACTCTAGCCTCCTGCAGTGCTGCCCCGAGCCTCGATCTGAGCTCTGATACGCGTTGAAGGAGTACGAGCGGAAGTGCGACGCGAGAGAGAGTGCGAGAAGAAGAGCACGATGATATGGTGAACTCGCTCTACTGTAATGTGTAGAGCATAGTGAGTTCTTATTAGGTTTTTACAAAAGAATATGTGTACATACCTGGCGGCCCGCCCACTTACCTGGGCGACCACATTGGGCTTTATACCCCAACACTCTCTACCTCTAACTCCCCTCTCTCCCTATCCCTTTCTTTCTCTCGTTGACTCTTTCCCTCTCCCTCTCCCCCTCCCCCTCCCCCTCCCTCTGACTTTCTATCTCTCTTTGACTCTTTTCCTTTCATTCTCCCTTTCTCTCTCCCTCTCTCTATCTCTTACTCTCCTCTTCCACCCTCTTTCCCTCTCAATCTCCATGTTCCTCCCCCCCCCCCCCCCTTCTCTCTCTCTCTCTCTCTCTCTCTCTCTCTCACACACACACACACACACACACACACACACACACATGTATGTATCGCTAACCCCCCTCTCTCCGGTCCTATCCCTCTCTTTCCCTCTAAGTCTCCCTCTCCCTCTCCCTCTGCCACTCTTCCTCCCACTCCCTTTCCTCTCCCCTTCTCCTTCTCCCTCTCCAACCATCAAACATGGAAAAAGTTATGCCTTTATCACGTTAGAAGAGATTCCGTTTTTTTCACCTAAACTATATTTTTTTCACTTTTTGTGTAAGTTTGGTTTTTGAACCTCTCCTTAGGCCTTCCTCTTGTATCCACTGACATTGCAGCACTTGATGATTCTCCTAAGTTTCTCCTTCACATTTATTCGCTTAGGAGAACACCACAACATCATCAAACTTAAGAGTATTTGTGCCAGAGATTAGAATTACTTACAACCATCACAAGGCTATCACAACTATCCGATAGAGATGATAGTATAAGGAGAGCTCGCACTTTGTCATCGAAGTTGATTTTCACCAATCGAAAGTTGACTTATGTTGGTGTTAAAGTTATTTAGGTGTTTTGCAACTGAACCATTCTCTGCCATCTTTAAATTAAACAATCACTTCATGAGAAACACCTTATTGGATGTAGATGGTTTCTCGTAGAGACCGTCAAGTGACTTCATCAAGTCCTCCGTGGTCTTCATCTTCAAAATGTCGAGAGCCACCATTGACGCCAAGCTTAGCCGGATTTTTCCTAATGCCTTTCGGTCAATGAAAATCCATGCTTCATCTGCCATTGTTATGGGCTTCTTTGCAAGACTGTCTAGTGGCAAATAAAAGTCCTTCTGGTAGAGATAGTCAATCTGCATCTTTCAGTGTTGATAGTTCTTGCCATTGAACTTCTTTATCTTGAGCTTCTCTTCCTCCGCCATTACTCCCACTCAATTCCTTGAGATACTTTAGCTATGAGCGAACCTTGCTCTGATACCAGTTAGGGAATATGACATAGCCAAGTAGATAATTGAGTAGTTTACTTAATGGAGAGATATAATTTTCACACATGAGAGATTAGAGAGAGACATTAGAGAGAGAGAGAGAGAGAGAGAGAGAGAGAGAGAGAGAGAGAGAGAGAAAGAGCACACAATATACGTGGTTCACCCAATGAGGGCTACGTCCACGGGAAAGCAGCCATTCAATGGCTTTAGTACTTCAAAACAAGAAGTAGATTACAAAGGGATTATACCCTTTTGAGCTCCCGCCTTGCTTCACTCTCACCACCTCACCTCAACTTCACAAAACACCACAATGTTTCGCAATCCGTTTTTGTGTGTAGAAAAGGCCTCCTTTTATAGGACAAAAGGGATTCCCTCTCATGAGAGATGTGGCCGTGTGTAGCCGCCCTTGCATGTAGAAGAGGCCTCCAATTATAGGCCAAAAGGACTACCCTCTCTCATGAGAAGCAGCCGTGTGTAGCCGTCCTTGTGTCGACAAGTCCGACTTGGACTCTCCAATGCGCTTATGTGTGGCCACCCTTGAGAAGACACGTTTATCTTGAAATTGGCCACTGTCCATTGAATTCGGTCACCATCCACCGGCCATTGACTTTCGACCATCGGCCACCAACAATTGACTACCGGCCATCGGCCAACCGATCGGCCGTTGTCCGATCACTTTCCGTCTGCCGTCTGGCCATAATATTCCGACGATGGCCAAGAAAATTTGGGTTTTCAGCAAGTGATTTTTCTTTACGCACGATGGCTTTTCCTTATAATGGGGGCCTTACAAATGTACATTCTTAATACAGAAAATGACAAGGGGTAAATCAGGCTCCATACTTAACAGTTCATGTCAACCCTTGAGATGTTGAAATTGTGGTCACATAGTGCACATTAGACATCGTTGCTTTAGATTCAGGAGGTAGCGGCGCACATGTATGCGTGATGCAGAGACGTTTTTGACACATACTAGAGTGGTAGCTTTGTATGCTAGTGACGGTGATGTCACATTTACCTCTAGTGTTACTCTTGCTTTTATGTCTGATAGAGATGCCACTTGCTCTTGATGGATGCTAGATGAATATGCAATGTTCCGTGTCACATCATGTCGTGAGTGGTTTAGCACTTCTGCTAGTGGGAGCCTTGGTCATGTTGCATCTTGATGACGGATCAACATATGACATAGAGGGTACAAGAGATGTATGCTTGTCATTACTCAGTGGTGCATATTATATGCTACGACATATGTGTTATGTTCCTGTGATCGCACAAAGTTTGATCTCTATGAGATTCTTGAGAGACAATGGATGTTAGGTACTACTTAGAGAGCACTTTGTCTAGATGCATTGCCATTCGCTAGTCATTGCGAGAGGAGGCACGCTTGGTTTGGTCTACCCTATGCTTGTATTTGAGGTGCGAGACGACATAGCCTCGATTACATTACAGTCATGTCAGCGAGAGACTATACACATGTCTTTTGTGGATGAGCTCTAGAGTGGAGCACGGCATGTCTGTAGATGGAGAATTAGAGCGATCATGCTCTGGCAAGACACAACAAATTGATCCTCTTAGGATAGAGATGCCTCCTACCACGGAGATAAGTTCTTGATGTAAAACTACCTTGAACAAGGAAAAAAAAAGTAAGACCAACATGTGCTATATAGAACAACCTAAAGAGGATTGTAATGGGCTATATAGAACAACCTAAATAGGATTGTAATGGGCTTGCTATGCAAAAATTTCATCGACATAAATTTTACACGAAAGGAAAAAATTGCCTCTCCAATACTACGTGTAGTGGAAACGAAGGCCGAGATGAGTCCGAATGAAAAATATGAGCATACCAAGCTCTACAAGCTTACCGAAGTACTAGTCAACCTGATGATGCTCATCAAAGCTTGGAAAATTTGAGAACGTGAGCGAAGGGGTGCCGACGACAACACCAGGAGGACGTGACCTACTCTGATACCAATTTTTGGAATTAGGGTTGCAAGGATGCAGGACACACAATAGAGAGTATGTTTCCTAGTGCACAAATAGAAAGATAAAATAGCCATAGAGTGATGGGCGAATATACAATGCCTGAGAAAAAAACCTCCTAGTGAGGGAAAAAGAGATGAAGAAGTTCAAGGCACACAATAGAGAGTATATTACCTAGTGCACAAATAGAAAGATAAAGTAGCCCTAGAGTGATGGGCGAATATACAATGCATGGGAAAAAAACCTCTTAGGAGGGAAAAAGTGTCCCAACAATATTAAGCGTGTACACACATCACTGCCACATATATTTAACAAGATGTAAAGTTTTTTGGATGGATATAGTGTCTATAATCACTTGAAAATAGCTCCAAAAGATAAATAAAAAAAGGACAACTTTTATTCCTGAATGGAGAGATTTTATGTATTTAGTAATGCCATTTGGACTATGCAATGCTCTAGCAACATTTCAAAGGTGCATGATGGACATTTTTAAGGAATTCTTGCACAAGATCTTGGCTATATTTGTGGACAAATTTACTATCTACTTAACAAAGAAAATTCATCTATTGTTTTTGAAAATGGTTTCCTACATATGCAGCGAGAAGAGACTATGTCTAAACACTTTTAAGGTTGTAGTCACGGTATGGAAGGGATAGCTATTAGGCCATGGGGTTGCCAAAAATGGTATCGAAATGACCAAAAAGAAATTTCAAATGTGTCTAGCAAGTCGTATCACCTTTCAATGTATTTTGAACTAAAGTTTTTCAAGGATATGTTGATTTCTATAAGAGATTTGCCTATATGTTTTCAGCAAAAGCATTAACTTTATATGAATTAACCCAAAAAGGTGCCAAGTATCTTTGGTCTATGGGATGTGAAGCAACCTTCTAGTCACTAAAAATAGCAAGTAGCACAAAACCAATACTTTGCCAAGTCAGCATGGAAGTGATTTTTCATGTACACGTTGACTCATTTAGAATGGTGATGGGCATGATACTAGCACAACATGCATACATATTGAACTATCCTACGTATTTTCTAGAAGAAGGTTCATCAAGACCGAGCATGGGGTATACCGCAAAGAGGAAAGTCTTGGGAATGATTTTTAGTGTAGCCAAGTCTATAAACATTCTCTACTAAGAAAAATGTTTCATTTGTCAGTGGATCACTAGGCCTAGCTATATTTCTATGTGGATCACCATGCCTAGCTATATTTGATCGATAAAGTGGTCATCCAAGAAAGGCTAATCAAATGGATAATGTTTTTATTAAAATTTGAATTCAAAATATTTCATAAACCTCCAACGCATTGTGGGATTGATTTTTTTTCAAGAAGCACTAAAGGAATCTCATCACCATCACTAGGGGTGAACCAATGGACATTGAATTATTTCAGACAACAACATCATAGCAACAAGATCTTGAGTGGTAAGAGATTTATCATTCCTTGCAACAAGGGAACCTACTAGAAGAATGGTCTTAGGATAGTAAAAAGGCACTTATACTCAAAAGCCTGAAATTCATACAAATTGGAGGATGTCTCTATAGATTGGGAACAGATGGTGTGTTAAGGAGAAATTCAAGTTAGAATGCAGATTATCAGTGAAACTCATATTGGGAGCTTCGACAGTAATTTTCTACTCTAATAACTCGTAAGAAAATCTTACAAGCTAGACTATGGTGGCAAAGCATAATGACTAATGTTCAATTTTTTTGCAAAACATGCGATATTTTCTGAATAACAGGCAGACCAAGTGCAGTAGATATGACACCCTTAACTAGCATCCAACTCTTAGAAGTATTCATGAATTGGGGATTAGACTTCATGGGGCCCTTCAAGAAGATAATACCTAGAAAGCACAAGTATATAGTCATGGAAACATGCTATGTGAGTAAGTGGATCAAAGACAAAGCACTTCCAAATAACAAAAAAAAATCCATAGTTTGGTTCATTTATGAATAATCATCCATTGGTATGGCTATCCTCTGAAAATGGTTTCAAATGTCGACAAAAATGTTTTTCGTAAAGCATTGCAAATCAAAAACTTATTATCCTAGATGTAATGGTCAGGCTAAAAGTAGTAATAAGCCAATAAAAAATATTCTGAACAAAATTGTTCACAATGAACCTCATAACTGGAATCTCAAGCTTCAAGGCATCTATAATATCTCATAAAATCACTAATGGAATGATACCATTTAGAATGGTTTATAGAACATATGTAGTGGTTCCATTAGAATTCACATTTTCCAGTTTAAGGGTAGCTATTGAGTGTGGTCTTAATTGTAACACCAAATTGAAGCAAAGATAAGATGATTTACTCAAGCTGGATGAAATCAGACAAAGAGAAATCTTAAAACAAGAGGTGGTACAACAAAGACGGAAGCACTAGCATGACAACAAGCTAAAGGTTTGACAATTTCAGAAGGGAGATTTAGTCTTACTTTATCAATCCAAACTTGAACATAAGAAGACAAATCTAAAAGTTGTTTGGTTTAGACCACATGAGGGTGATTGGGTGTTTTCCAATGGCATAGTAAGGCTAAGGGTTTGACAATTTCAAAAGGGGGATTTAGTCTTACTTTATCGATCCAAACTTAACCTAAGAAGCCAAATCTAAATTGTTTGGTTTAAGCCATATGAGGGTGATTGGGTAGTTTCCAATGGCATAGTAAGGCTAAGGACTTATCTAAACTCATATTACCTGGAGTATATGATGGGTCAAAAATCAAATTATAGTACTCACCTCTAGATAAACTTCCAACACAAGCAAAATGATCAATGTGATTTTGAGACTGAACTAATTGATTTATTCCTAGTTGGGACTAATCCAAACAAGGGCAACCAACGTTCTCAAATTCAAATGATCTAGAGAATTTCATACACAATTCACAAAACCCAGATAATATGAAGTCTTAACCATGTATTCAAAACATCTAAATTGATTAGAAAAACGCATACCTCTAGCTATAATTGACGGTGAAATAAATGAAAAATTCAATGGGGAAAAATTCTATCATCATTAATGTTGTAAAGCTTAACACATATAAAACCCAGATAATTTGAAGTCTCAACCATGTATTCAAAACATCTAAACTGATTAGAAAAACTCATACCTCCAACTATAATTGACGGTGAAATAAATAAAAAATTAAGTGGGGAAAAATTCTATCATCATATTAGCCCTTCAGTAAATATGTGTTTGAAGATATAGAAAAGGTTTTACTAACAAGATAGTGAATGATTAAGCTCATGTAGGTTTCCAAAATATCCATTGAGATGCACATCATTTAGCAAGTGTTAATAAGACACATGTGATTTAGAAATGACAATTGTCACTATCAACAATCATCAGCTACATTGCTACTATGTTTAAGCTACACCATCACAAAAACCCTAAGGTCTGAACCCCTCAAGAAGTGAACACTTTCCAACAAGAAATTATAGAAATGAAGCAAAAGAGAAAGGTGCAGGGACAGGGTGTTCTAGTGGAAAATTTACCCCACAAGGTAGCATACAAATTCTCTATAGAAGCTCTCGATCTAATAAAAAAGCCTACCCCAATGATTTGAGTACCATCTTGTATTAGTGTGTTGTAGCACAAACCTACAAAGTCAAGCATCAAATTTACTCAATGCCTGGTATGTGTGGCATTTTGTGTATTGGCGAACCAACTCACACCAAGGTTCTGACATTATCCTTCAAAAGAAAAGATCAAGAGGGTTCATCTGAACCAGTAACAAAGAAAAAGTGCACCATGACAAACAACATTGGAAACTGGTGAAAGGTAAAGGGAAGAGTACATCAGATCAGCTTGAAAGACTAGTGACTCAAAGGTTAGCAGACCTAGTAGTAAAGTTATCATAAAGTTTTGTTGTTGTAACCTTGACTGTTCGGAATGTTGCTAACAATGAAACAACAATAGAAATTTAAGAACCACAAAAAACAATCTTACACTAAAGACACAATGCAGGTGAAAGCAACTCAAGGAACAACCAATACCTCCATTACTCTCTTCATAAGAATGCCTGACAAGCTAGAAGGTTTATAGAAAAAGCAACCTCGATAGAAGTTCCACATTGACACCCTTGTTGACTTCCACCATTTACCTTATTATTCTCTCGTAATACAATTTAATAGTGATGAGAATGATGCTAAGTCAATAATAGATGTCTATATTGCCACCATCCAAACCGGATGAAACACTATAGTCAATGTTGTAGCCAAATATATTAACGCTCAATCCCATAGGGAGTTTGATGAAATTAGCCACTTGCAAAAATAGCTTGAAAAAGAAATTAGTAGTTACCAACAGTGGCAAAAAGGAGTTTAGCAACTAGAAAGCTTACTAAAGGAAAAATGGAAAGCAAGGAATTACTACAAAAACAGAATTAAAGAGCTCCAATAGGAATCTAAGAAATTGGAAAATGAGAACACTAAATTGGTAGCTCATAACAAAAATCTGGCAAAAGAGGTTCAACAAAAAATCACGAAATCTGAGTTACTAACGAGCAAGCATAGACAGCTTAATGCTACCAACAATGTGCTGAAGGGGATATAATTAATAAGTGTATACATTAAGAAGAGAATGGGGTTTAGGAGGACCTCTTTATTTGGCAATTTAAGGGAGTCAACCTTTAATATTAGGAAAATAAACAAAGGACAACGTTTGAATTCAAACATGCAAAACAACTAGTTTGAATAACAAGGAAGATGATGATGGTGGAAAAGGATTTAGTAAAGCAGTATATGAAAACTGTTCCAAATTCACTAGTGTTGATGGATGCCATACAGATGCAAGGGGATGAGCTGCCTAGCTTTTCTCCAGCTATTTATCCCTTGTGCAATGAACCTACTGATTAAATCACTTACATAACCATTGTTGACCAGCGGATAGCCTAGCACACTGTGCTTGACACAACTAAGAAGAAGGAAAATATTTTTGAAGTAAAATAGGACTTGACAAATTTTAGAGACATGATGGGTTAGTGGAAGGATCAATTGGAAAAATTAGTGCCTTACACTAATAATCTCCTTCAATTGTCCTTCCAAGCCTCCAAAATCCCTGAGAAAGATTTGCCAAATAAAGCCAAACACGAGTTACAATTGAGGAAAATTGTTGCTATATTATTGAAGCCCGGCTCAAAAGTGAACAAACCAAATCAGCTTGCTGGATGATCACTGCTTCTATATGTCATAAGCTAGCAGAAGCCAAATTAGACCGAGGCAAGAATACCAAAATAAGAAAGAGGAGAAGGAATGTAGATGGTGGGAAGAGTCTCCTATGAAGCAAGTGACCTAGCAACAAGCAACCTGATAGTTCATTACTATATGTGGGTGAGAACATGCGAAGCCCAAAGGCGAGGCCTATACGAAGCGACCTCGAACCTTACACCAAGGGTGTGTGAGGATCATACTTAACTTGTAGGTCTTTTGGTGCCTAATCTATTCACACTAGTGGAGCGAGGCAATAAATTGGCTTTTAGGAGATGGAATTCAATGAAATTTAGCGATCTTAACACTTCTTCTACGCTATGTATGTAGCTTTGAAAACAGCCCATTGAAGAGACCCATTCCATTCAATTGAGCAAAAACCTTGCCCATGCAACTCCAATGTCCTCAAAAACAGGCCATAAATAGTCACTCAAATCAGAAAGCCAAAACTCAAGCTCTATTCCTTTTTTTATTAACAACCCATACACGAAAGCCCAACAAGAGAAGGTTCATGTAGAAGGAGAGAGAGAAGAATCAACCCATTGAAGGTCCTAATAACATTTAATGAAATGCCCACAAGTAGACCATCAAACCTCCTCAAGGGAAAGTCCTAAATGCATCCTTGAAGTGAACTAGCACAAGAAGATTTAGAAATTTTCTCATGTAGGAAAACGAAGTCTTTTCCAGTGTTTTTCATACAATGAATAACATCAGGAGCTTCTGCTCGAGAGGCACCGCGTACCTAGCTAGGTATGATTGGGGGCAGGGGACCTTTAGCTCATGATGTTGAGGTAAGTCACAATGTAGGAATTATTGTGAGAATTTGTCCAAAACTTCTTGTGTATATATAGCGACGCGGCTGAAGCTAGTGAGCAAGAGTAGAATACACGAAGCCCTGACCATTTTCGTCCTTCTGACCAGCACCCAAGCAGACCACCAAGAATATGAGCAAGGGAAGACCTTCAGAACTACAAAGCCCTGACCAGTTTTGTCCTTCTATGCAGCACCCAAGCCAGGCAACAACTGCAGAGGGGCAATCACATACACTCAGGAAGCCAAAAGAGAAGCCTTTGTCGGAAGAGAAGAATGCAGACAATCTAAGGATGGAGGCAATTATACTAGAAGGGCCATAAGGAAGAATAAGGTACGAGTTCACAACATGGGAGCTAGAGGCATGGGGCGGGGTGCACCACGCGAGTAGGGGAAAAATGAGAACCAAAAGGAAGAGAAAGAAAGGATTGCATCTATGGTGGCATGAAGTAAAACAATAACACAGAGGCATCATATCCAAGTCCTAAATTGCGCGTTGCGAGGGAGCATTCCATAGAGAGATGGTTGATGCCACGGTACCGTAGTACTACCTGAAGGTTGGAGTACTTAGGGTGGGTTCAGACCAGAAGGGTGGAAGAAAACCTTCTCCTCAGCACTTCCAGGCGGAAAAGAGCACAGCCTTCGTCTTCCACCGCCCTGCTATTCACACAAGGCGGTAGCTGCGTGGCCTGCTTTGCTTGCATGGCGAGTCCTCATAGGCTGCAGGAGACGCTTGTCAGGGTGGAAGTGCTCACGGGCGAGGGGGGGGGGGGGGGGGGGGTCGGAAGAGAAACAGGGCACGGTGGAAGAGAAAAAGCACATCTCTGCCTTGACGTGGCTGCCCTGTCAGCATCTTCCACCGCCCACTGTGAACGGGGCATCAAAAAGCCCGCTTGCTGATTGGCCGGGAGGAAAATACACTGGCTTCCGCCGCCCACTGTGAACCCGGCCTTAGAAGAGATAAAGTGAGATAAAAATCTATGTTAGTCTCTCTCTCTCTCTCTCTCTCTCTCTCTCTCTCTCTCTCTCTCTGATCATTCCATTAATACATCTGGCATCATCATTATACAGTGTAACAAAATTATGAGACAGAAAAGCAGAAAGAAAAAGCTAAAGAACAAAGGCAATTTCTCTCAGCCGCATGTAGATCTCAATTCCAGAGGTCCCTAAATTTATCGCAGCCATGTGAGCTGCCAAGGATCACTAGCTTGCCAACCAGAATGGAAAACTATCCTCTCCGCAATGTCAACTTCTTCTACGAGCTGGGTGCAATGCTTTGCCAAAAGAGGAGCACCATCACCATAGCCAACGAAGTGTCCAGAGGCAGCATGCACCACCGAATAGATTTTGCTACAAGAGGGCTTACCAGAAAATTTCTTCTCGCGACAGGCCTTTGCGACCCACTCATTAGAAAGTCTGGCGATGCACTTTGACAGCATCCCCACAAGTAGCTGGATCGGCCTTGTCTAGCCCCAAGGTGCTTCACACCTGCACCAACGCACTCTGGATTTCCCGCTTGTAATCATCTGCAATGTCGGCCAGGGCCCAATGGGTCGTAGAGAGTAGGAAAAGTATGCCTGCTACACCAGACAGGGAGGCCATGAAGTGTTCCCAAGGGCAGCAGGGCCATTGTTGTTGGAGGGCAATGATGACGACAAGGCAGAGGCTACAAGGGATAGCAAGGGCACAAGGCAGCGAATGCTGAAGCAAGGGCTGCAAGTACAGAGGGCTTAGAGAGCAGGGTGACGAAGTTTGAGTACACAAATGAATATAGCATTGCCGAAGAAGAGGAAGACACCATAGCAACTTCTACGAAGAGGGCTTTCTATAGAGAGCATCTTCTCCAACTCACGACAGACGGATTTGTCACACGGCCAGCTACATGGACACACATCTATCTCATGGGTTACGATGTGCCATAGGCCAGATTTGCACATCTTCACACCAACTTGGGATTGAGACTGGTAGATTCAGAGGCATACCAGCAGACAGTAGGATATGTCAGTTATGCCATGCAGAGCCAGAGACAAAGTTTCACTACATATGTCACTGCACAGTCACTATGAGATACGGGGACGCTTTCATTGTTTATGCAGAGATGGTTTTGACTCGTTAGATAGAGTCATGAGATATCAGGATTAGAGATGTCTCGGATTATTTCTACTTGAGATACAGAGACATAGAGACTCTCTATTGAGAGGGCATAGACAAAGACAGTCCCAGAGACGCATCTCAGATTTCTTCAGTCCGAGTACCACAAAGGCAGAGGAGACACCACCATCACAGAGCTCGGTTCTCACCCATACACACACCAGTGGTACTCTCATTGACTGAGCTATAGAGTTGGGGAGATCGAGACGACCGTGACTGCGGAGGGGAGCCACACAGTACCGGCGGAGATTGCGGCAGAGGATCCACAGAATTCTAGCATGACACCCAGAGTGTCGATCAGGATAGGCTTCATGCTACTGCTATATTGTATCATGGTGACACTTATCCCCACTTTGTACCCTTGTGGCATGATACCATTGCTCAGCCTACCACCACCCATAAGAGTCGGTATCTCAGTTTTTGGTTCGTAGTTTTCTTTGTTTGTACCCAAACTTGGTACTAGACTCATCATTGTAATCAGTTGGTCTCATAGGTCATTTTGGCCTTTTGTAGACGTTAATATATTTCATTTCATCTCTCTCTCTCTCTCTCTCTCTCTCGCGCGCAATGCCTCTCTCTCTCTCTTTTATTTTTTATTTTTTATTTTTTGGGACAACAATACCTGGAACCTCCAGGCAGGTCATGAGAAGTCTGAAGCAATACAAAAGGGAATACAAAACCTGAAGTTCTTGTCGAAAGTATCTTGCTTGAATTGGTATTACAGGCTTTTAAAAAAATTCAAGCCTTCAAAAATCCTGAAGCCCTGAGACCACTACATGCAAAAGCCAGCAAGCACTCAAACCCCACTCAACACTAATAATCATGGGAGATTCGATGCTACAATACGCTTCACTTAGCTTGTTTGTAATAGCTTGAGGTCTGTTCAAAATGACTCCCTCATATTTCACTTGGAACCACTTCATTGCATCTTCCTTCCTTACCCTGTGCTGGATGCCAACAAAAGCCTTGGCCCTCTCTCTGCTACCAACTCTATAACCAGCTAGCTCAAGCACCAGATAGAAATCCATGCCATCAATACTAGTAGATGGGTCGTATTTGATACCCAAATCGATGTGCTCTTGAATGCCAAAGCCAAAACATCCCGTGTCACTGAAATTCCTTCTGATAAGCTCGTACTCTTTCACCTTCAAGCCACTCTCAATAGTTGCATGGCCTAAGCTCCTCGAACAGTAACATAGCAAGCAAATTCTCATTCCTGTTGATTCCAAAAGATCTCACCTTGTAGAGAGCAGTTTGCCCGCTTAGCTGATCAAGAACCTTGGCAGCTCTTGTAAAACGAGCTCTTGTAAAACGATCGCTACTCTCGCCAACTGATATGTTGAGCACAAGCTTCTGCACCTTGATCGCATGGGGTTCACAGCTTTCTTCTCAAACACGGCCATTGCAGCAAGGGGGTACACTTCAATGAAGAAGAAGAAGCCTCAGCTACCAAGAGGTATAAGCAGAAGGCCAACTGTGCTACAGATCGTAGCCTCGCAGCATCGTGGCACGAAGCAGCTGCCTCTCTCTCTCTCTCTGTGCATCTTGGCTTGCAAGGCACTAGCTACCAAAGAAAAGGGCTTCTTGTGTGTCATTTTGAAGTCAAGGGTTGTAGAAGGGAAAGAAGAAGGGGAATGGGGACCGGTGCAGAGTTTTTACGGGGAGGTTAGAGAGGATATACCCATGAGTTGCAGGAAGGTAGATCTCTGAGCTGCAGTTGCAAGGAGAGCTGCGGGCCAAACCCACATCAAGCATCAAAAGGGCAAAGGGTCTTTCTGATTTTAATTTCAGAGTTTCCATCCAGGTATAATGCACCATAGATTTGATGGCATGCAGGCACGATTTTAAAAGAAAGGTAGAGAGAATTCCAAAAAGATGAGAGAGGGAGAGAGAGATATGATAGATCTTTCAATATATTCCTATAAGTGTTACTTATTGAAGTCCGGACTCCTCAGTCCTTGAAAGGGACGTCTTCTATCTTTGTAATGAATGTTTGTCTACTAACCAATAAAAAAATTGTGAATTTTTCATTAGCAACAGGGCAGGCCAAAAATCCTTGTTATGTGTGTCTGCAAAGCTCTATCTTTATAAATCTTTATAATGAGTGTCTGCTCTGGCAATCAACGAATAAAAAAATGTACTTTTTTAAAAACAATCTCTCCTTTTTCCTAATGAAAAAGGAACACATCACTATGGCCTTAGCCCTTTGGGCATGCCAAAAACCAATTTCTAGGCCTTGATTTGCTAGATCAATCTAATAATACAACCAGGATTTATGATTTATGCCAAAATATAACGTACTTACCATAATTTATAACTAAAATGTCCAAACTTTAACCTTGAAAATACCGGTCCAACAAAATGAAAACCGAGATTTCTCATTTTCAACCTGGAAATTTACACTATAAATCTAGTTATGTGATTGTAGACACTGCATCTTAGCATCAACTTTACTCAGAATTGACCCAGATCAACCTGTTTCTGACCATTTTCGTAATCAGATGGTGTACACACAAGGCATCAATTATAACTAGTGGTGCAATGCAATTAATACCATCGTTAACCTAATAACATGCAAGCAGACGGCCATTTTTTCTGCATATACCAAATAAGTGTGCAAAAAAGCGAGCACAAATCAGTGCAAAGAATACATACATAATCAACTTTAAACTCTTGGAAAGTACAATAACATTACTACAAGAGAACTCTCATCCATCAGTTGATAAATCGATGAGGTGAACTTACAAAATGTCTAATTTACTCCGGAAGATTTTCCTGCAATGATACATTCGACTCCTGGAGGTGAGCCCTAGAGCTCAAGAAGCCATAGCGCACATTACAAATTGCCATGGGGATCATGTCTATACTCCTGTATCCCTACTATGTACAAGCCTCTCGCCAGCTCCAAATACTCTCTTCTTCCTTTGTAGCACGAAGTGATGTGATCCCCGGTAATATATGTACAGAACAACGACCCACCAAAACTAGTTCAATAGCGAACTAGTAAGCTATACCACCACTGATGCCATCACCATCATGGCGAAGGCTTTGAGTTAACCAATAGCCATCCCAGCAGCCACCAACTCTCTGTTCAACAAGCACTGAGTGTAAGACTCCATTGAAAGCTAAAACCAATAAGCACCACAAACCTGTGGAGCTGTCAGCTATCCCATACCTGCAACAGAGTGAACTCGAAAATCTCCTCTTCATTCGGACGTGCACCCATAACCCACACCCTTTGCTTGAAACAATGCTGCAATCATCAACAGCACAATGATGCACTAAGGCACTACAGAACGATATAGATGCAATAATCATCAGAAAATAGATGAAGCAGGTTACCTCGTTAACATATAAGCTGCTCAGAGTCTGTGCTTCCTTATGACCAAGGAGTACCCGATAGGTGGAATGATGAAATATCCGTCTAAACCTTTCAAACTACCAACACAAGCAGGATTTTCTCTCAGAATTCTTCATTGTTAATTCTCCTCAAGTGATACACATAATTGCAGAAGTAGCGGTTGCTTAGAACATTAATTTACCTGTCCTAAATCAAAGAAGGGTCCAAAGTACGTAGAGCGCTCAAAAGGGTCAAAACCAGCAAACTGCAAAGAAACAAAAAGCATCAGATCTAAGAAGCTATGGCCAAAGGCTATACCTACAAGAGAGCTGTCAATTACAAAAGAGCAGGAGCCACAGTAAGACCCAATGCTAGGAAAGAAACAAATTTTACAAAACTTCCTACTTAAGTGCCAATTTGCCAAGGATAAATTAGACAGCAAGTTTCAAATATCCAAGAGGAGCCTTTTTCCTACCTTATACATAACCTCCACACCATAATCTGCATGAGGATGATCATTGTTGCGTAAAGCTTCTAATTGACAGCTAATTGCCTCTTCTGCTGTCATCTATAGATAACACTGATTGTTATAGAAGTTAGCATATACAGAGTTGCATGAGACAATAACCTTTTAGATCACATCAACCGCATTCAAAAAGGCTTGTTCAATGTAAAATGTAAAAGCACAGAAGCATACGTCGAAGCGAGGACCTAATGGTTTGTCATCCTGTGCTTTATTCCTGTAAAACAGCCAAGTTTGAATTATGCCACAAATAATCACCAAGAAACTTGTTTCTACAACTCAAGAAAGTTACATTTCGGAAATTTTGAAACCTTTTTAAGGCACTTTCAAAGTAAACAGGTTTTTTGAACTATTGAAGGTACATCATGATTCATCTCGTGTGTCTTAACTTGATTGTAGATTTCCACTTTCAAGTAGCCCCTTGAATCCAGTCTAGTCTTTCATGATAATCTGCACAAAATGAGTTGCTTATGACGAAGGCTAAGCTTCTTATGTGTTATCCATGTTCTGATACTTTTGTAGGAAGGTTTGATGCTTTGAGGGAGCAAGGTAGCACTTGTTACAGAGAATGAAAACTTGAGCCAGTGGCTTTTAGCCCCTTCGTTATCTTTACTTTTGAGGGGGTTGGATCCCGCCAAAGTGTTTGGTCTTGTTGCATACATCTTGTTGAATATTTGATAGGATCCTGGTACAACTATTGTGTCACAGCTCGGTGACGTGGCATGACGAGGAAATTGTGGATCCGAAAGGCTGAGCTGAGCCGAAATAAGGACTATGAGCAAGATAACGCAAATTGCAGGCATGAATCCCAGAGCAAATAGCAGCAGATTTCGCTCTAGCTTGTACGGACAATGATGTGGCAGTGTATGGCTGTGGCCAACATGGTTGATTCTAGCCGAGAAGCTTTGACTTATTGGAGCTTTTGTGGCACCAAGTTTTAAAAGCAGATGACTTTTAGGCTTTTGAAGCCTTGTAAAAGGAGGAGGCCGAGTGTCACAAACGGGAGCACATAACAATATAAAGTATACTCGGATAAATAGAATTTATTCAGAGGATATATATATATATATATATACCTAGAGGAATCCTGGATAAGCCCAGATTCACCCTTGAAGGAAAGTGCAAGGTATAGACCCATGGTAGTCACCCACAAGATAATATAACCATCAGCTCCATCATGCATAGTATCGATTAAATACCACAACATCCCCACTAACGTCGTCAGAGCCCAATAGTGGGTGTAGAACTAGGTACTAACATACGCTCCCCAACACAACACACACCACACGCGCACACACATGAGCATACATCAACACAGTCTGAGTTTCTGTCATGACTCTAAAGATCAAGGGTAGACTCAGCCATAATGAAGCCTATCACTAAAAGAAGAAAATTGGAATAATTATATATATATAGAGAGAGAGAGAGGGGATCGACACAGTATTGGGGACCAAAAGATGGGCTGGTCCTTCCCCCCCCCCCCCCCCCCCCCCTCTCTCAAAAGTATCTTTATTACTGGGGAGAAGTCTATACAAGAACTTGGATTGAACGTATTATTACGTTCGTTCTAGAATAAGACCTGATGGTTCCTGGAAGCCTCAGGGCAAAACCCTATTCCAAGGAACTTTTGTTCCTTATTCCAAATCCTCGAGAACCAAGGTTCTCGCCTTTCGTACCCCGGTTTGGGAAGTAGATTCACGAATCTGAGAGCGCTATACTCTTGATTCAAAATCCGGAAGTTGATTTCCAAGGAAGAACTCCGCGTCCAGGAAAGCAGGATCTCCGCTAGGATTTCTACAAAAGAGGACTCTTGGAATAGAGTCGGAAACAAATAGAGGGATGCTATGCCCTAAGTCTAGAAGGTAAGATTCAAACCCTTGGGCTGATTTGGCTCTAGTTTCTCAGGGCGCTTTTCTCTTGTAGACCTTCCTTTGCTCCAGCCTCCTACTCCCTCGCGAAGAGGAAGTATACCTACAAACAAACACTCAAAGGTCATAACAAGAAAAGCGTTACCTTCGAAGTCTCAACGCTCGGAACGCAACTCGGTTCTCGAAAAGCAACTTCTCGGAAGAGATCTCTACGAGGAGAAGTACTCTCTTCCAATCCCACACATAGAAGAGGTGTGCTCTCAGGTTCCTTCTCCTAAATCGCCCCGTCTATGACATCTATCAGCTGAAAACAGAGAAAAACAACAGCTTCTTGCGATGGAAACACTCTCCCTAGGCACCTCTTCGCAGTGGAGCTTGCCTACATAGCCTTGGTGTCATCCAATACACTCAGGGCAGCCAAGGGCATCACTGGCGGCATCGGCTTCACGGTTGAAATCTACAGCACAGATACGTCAGAGGTACCCGTCTTGGTAGCCTTAAAATGTCACGTGACACATCCCAACCCTATGTGTCCGTGGACAAGCTACACCACAGCAGGGTTCAGTCAGTCCGATCAAGTTAGATTAGCAGTGATTTGGCACTTTTGTGAGTCTATTCGTAGACCGTGCATGCCCAATCACTCAGCATAGATGCATATCCTCCGGTTGCACACAGCATGATCATCGGAATTCCCATCAGAATCCATTAGCATCAGTTCGGGGAATTTTCCAGTGCATTTAGCCTATTTTCCTATTTATTGGGATTTTCACTTATTATTTTTAAGTGACTTTCCTACAAAAGCAGGTAGGGCAATTTTGATAAGTTAATATATAAGCAAACCAAAGTTCACACTTTCTGGCAGAAGAGGCAGCAGGAGCTTCCCGCTCAACAGGCAACTTCTTAGCAGAACCCCCCTCGCGCGTAGATCCTCACCATCTCCATCCCTTGCCTTGGCAATTCCTACCACAACAGTTTCCCCCGCTTCCCTTCCCTTGCATGATCGCCCAAGCAGCCCCTCAGTCCATCGTTTTCAGCCATAAAAACGCCAGCAACCTGCAGCAGATCTCAGAGTTTTCAGTTTCAGCAATCAGCGTTTTTTATCATCAGTTTCAGCAGGGATAAAAGCGCAGGTTTTCAGCAGCAGAACATTAGCAGATTCCCCCATTCGGTTGCAGATGATCCCCCAAGATTAGCCTCGAAAAACGCAGCCAAAACAGTCATTTTCAGCCACCGTAAAAGTCCCGAAATTCAGCGATTAGAAGATCTCAGATTTCAGCCGTCGTCGTCGTCGTCGTCGTCATCGGCATAGACCAAGTTGCAGAGTCCATTGCATACGCATTGTACACCTCTGTGCAATCAAAGAATAGACCACTCTCGCCGACGAGAGTGGAGCCTTCGGAGGAGGGTTTTACAAACCTCTCTTTTCTCTTTTCTCTCAGTCTCATTCACTTGCACGCACAATATCCACTCACTTTGTTCGTGATCATAGCACTCTCCATAAGACGGAAAGCTCTCTCTTTCCCTAAGAACTAAAAGGAACCTTGAGCAATAAAGATCACTAATCTTGAGAAAATACAACATTCATTCCGCTGCACCTAACATTGGTATCAGAGCTTTGGAAGTGTTCTGCATTACTCAAGGAAAGAACCACAAGAACCACAAGAATTTTTTTTGCTTGTTGAGATCGCACGAACCCAAGTTTACTTGGGCGTGGCGATTCCTAATCGTGTTTTGTTGAAGAGTGACAGGAATCCCAAGAAAGAAGGGCTTGTCCAGCCTCCCCTTGTGTCTCTTTTCACTCATTGAGAGCGGACCGTGCACTTAGCGGCCGGCCAATCAACGTGAGGTGGGAAAAAGCAACCTTGGTGTGAGCGCAAGGCCGCTAAGGGGTGCACCTGCAGAAAAGGGTAGAACTCGGGTAAAGAGAAGATCCTCCTCCAACGCGATTTGCAAGCGAAAGAACGCCTCAAGAACCTCAAGAACCCAAGTTCCTCGTGAACTTAAGAACCCAAGACCCGCAAGAACCCAAGTTCCTCGTGGACTTAAGAACCCAAGACCCCAAGAACCCACGACTTCAGAATGATCATCACTTGAAGCGGAATGGATACTTCGCTTGGAAGTGATGAGCATGAGAGAGGCGAAGAAGAATTTTCCCCACCAGGAGGTTTTTCCGACCCTTCCCCATCTACGACAACGATTGCACTAACTCCAATGGAGGAGTTGAAGCTGTTGTTTATGGAACAGACTTTACAACGCAAAGCAAGACATGCCGCAAGAATGACAACCATAGCGCGTGAGTACGAGCAAGCACGCTTGGAAGCCAAAGAACGACAAGCCAAATTTGATCGTGAATTCAAAGAAATGGAACGCAGACACGCAGAAGCCAAAGTAGAAAGACAAGTAGCGAACAAAGCAAGCCAAGCAGAATTTGATCGCGAGATCAAAGCAAGAAGGGAAGAGCGCTTGCGACTCTTTTCTCCAGCTCCGGCACAGATGCACCAAAATCGGGAAAAGGAGACTCTCTCAGTCTCTTCTTCTCCAAAGCATGATACATAGGATTTGCATGATTGTGTGAAGCATGCTGATGATTTGATTGACCATGATAAGCATGATGATTTGAATGACAAGCATGATGATTTGGATGACAAAGATAAGCATGATGCTTTGAATGATATTGCTAAGCATGACGATTTGGATGCCAATGACAAGCATGATGATTTGCATGATCAAGATGTGATTTCTCACAAGCATCATAAATTGCATGAAGATAATGTGATTGTTCACAACGATGATGTGTTAGTGGATGCTTTTTCTAGCGAAGCTAACCTCGTTGTAGAATCGATCAATCACCAAGAATCGATCTTGGCTTTCGACTCGAGGTCCACAGGTCCCCCATAAGAAGATTCGATAGATCCCAAAGAACCGATCTTGGCTCTCGAGCCTTGGTCCAAAGAACCATCACAGGAAGTATTATGTGTTCGCATGATTGATACGCATGCATTGTTCAAGTGTTTCATTCGTGAAGGTTTCCTGTATTTTAGTCACAATCGGTATGTGATCCCTTTTATTAGGCATGACATATTGTATGTTGAGCACGTTTCTCTCATGAATGAGTACGAATGTATGCGGATTGTTCATGAAAAGTTTGTATGTCAAGAAGTCACATTCCATGTTTCTTCCGTGGCATGACATAGTTTCCGGACGAGCACATGATAGTATGAGCACCAAGCATGGGCATTTCCATTGTGATTTGCCACAGATGATTGATTTCGATCAAACAGAAAAGATTCGACCGCATTGTTTGAATGTGTTTGATGAACGGGTTGTAACTCCGTTTCTATGTTCATCTACATTGCATACACAGTCTTTACTGAAGACAATATTTTTTTCCTTCACTTTACATGGAATGGGTATGTTCATGATTTGTGTTGGAGTTGGTTTCAAGAATTTTCAGCCATGGAGATTCTTGAAGACGAAAGAAGCAGAACTCTAAACGAAGTTGAAGCAAGAAAGGAGATTCAGAAGACTTTGTGTCGCTTTCGGTGCGGCCCAAAGAAGCAAGCGTTGCAGACCTTTATGAAGTTCAAGTACCGCACGACCCACACAGCAGAGTGGGCCGACGAAGAGTCCCTTCCAGGATTCCAGATGCTGTTGGCGATCTCCCTCGACGCCATATAGTTCGGTACCAGTACCTCACTTTGAAAAGGAGGGGATGTCACGTGACACATCCCAACCCTATGTGTCCGTGGACAAGCTACACCACAGCAGGGTTCAGTCAGTCCGATCAAGTTAGATTAGCAGTGATTTGGCACTTTTGTGAGTCTATTCGTAGACCGTGCATGCCCAGTCACTTAGCATAGATGCATATCCTCCGGTTGCACACAGCATGATCATCGGAATTCCCATCAGAATCCATTAGCATCAGTTCGGGGAATTTTCCAGTGCATTTAGCCTATTTTCCTATTTATTGGGATTTTCACTTATTATTTTTAAGTGACTTTCCTACAAAAGTAGGTAGGGCAATTTTGCTAAGTTAATATATAAGCAAACCAAAGTTCACACTTTCTAGCAGAAGAGGCAGCAGGAGCTTCCCGCTCAACAGGCAACTTCTTAGCAGAACCCCCCTCGCGCAGTAGATCCTCGCCATCTCCATCCCTTGCCTTGGCGATTCCTACCACAACAGTTTCCCCTGCTTCCATTCCCTTGCATGATCGCCCAAGCAGCCCCTCAGTCCAGCGTTTTCAGCCATAAAAAACGCCAGCACTTCAGCCAGCGTTTTTCATTCAAAAACGCCAGCAACCTGCAGCAGATCTCAGCGTTTTCAGTTTCAGCAGGGATAAAAGCGCAGGTTTTCAGCAGCAGAACATTAGCAGATTCCCCCATTCGGTTGCAGATGATCCCCCAAGATTAGCCTCGAAAAACGCAGCCAAAACAGTCATTTTCAGCCACCGTAACAGTCCCGAAATTCAGCGATTAGAAGATCTCAGATTTCAGTCGTCGTGGTCGTCATCGTCATCGTCGTGGTCGTCGTCATCGGCATAGACCAAGTTGCATAGTCCATTGCATACGCATTGTACACCTTTGTGCAATCAAAGAATAGACCACTCTCGCCGACGAGAGTGGGGCCTTCGGAGGAGGGTTTTACAAACCTCTCTGGTGTCGTATCTCTTTTCTCTCCTTCTCTTAGTCTCATTCACTTGCACGCACAATATCCACTCACTTTGTTCGTGATCATAGCACTCTCCATAAGACGGAAAGCTCTCTCTTTCCCTAAGAACTAAAAGGAACCTTGAGCAATAAAGATCACTAATCTTGAGAAAATACAACATTCATTCCGCTGCACCTAACATAAAAATATTCACGTTTACAATGCTCCCATCATTTCTCTGAATGACACACTAGAAATATCTATACTTGGATGTCTCCAATGAGAAAAACCCTCTCATTTAAAATTCCAATAATTCATTTAGAATTATTTTTCTTGGTGTCCCAAGCGAGAAAATCCTCACACTTATAAATCCAATAATTCATTTAAAATTACTTTTCTGTCAAATAAAGCTAATTTAGCAACACCAAGACTCTATAAAACAATGACCTTGAGGAAGTCATTCTCAAACTTGAGTAATTGCAAAATTCGGACGAGAGCTCCACCCGGCAACTGTACCAAAGAAGATCAACAATAAAGAAATACCCCAAGGGACGCTGTAACAGACTTGGACACTCCAAGTCAAGAATCTACCGCGACAGCACAAATAACCACTTCAAAACAGTTCACAATTGATTCGACACTGGCCCGGCGGAGTTCCGTGCCTAGAGCTATTGGCCCCAAAGACTGGCGCCCCTTTTAGTATTTCTTTTTGTATTAATCTGAGTTCAAAGTACAAGAGTGCGGACAGGCGCTCACACTCAGACTCTGTGTCCAGATGCTCTGAGTTGTGAGTGGCCTGCTCACATATTTAAAGATTACAAGGGTTGCCAAAAGCAGAGCCCCAAAAGCTGAAAATCAAAAGGCTAAAATTCCAAAAGCTTTTGAAGAATAAAACCCTCATAAAATAAAGCAGAGGCTCCTTCTTTCTCTCTCTTATGCTTTTTATAAAATAAAGCAAAAGAGTTCTCAATCTCTCTCTTTCTATTTGCGTAGAATGAAGCATCGCCGAAAAGCTGCCAAAATCTGTTGTACATGTTGCCAGGTCAGCAGTACGGAAATCCGCAATTTGCGCTGGCGTCCGTACAGCCTGCCACGTGTCACTTGCTCCGCACTTTCCGGGATTGCTGCCTCGTGTGTGTGTGTGAGTACTAGGCAACCACGTCATCCCTTTGTCTGCGGGCAGTGTAGGTGTGTTCCGGGTAGCCACGTCACATATTTGTGACATACCCCCCTCTTGAAAGCATTGTAATCGCCCTTGATTACACCTGCAAAACAGACAGAAGCCGTAAACTGTCTTCGCAGACACTGACTGTTAGTACCGATGCACTAGGAACACACATCTGGCACATGTACAATCGACAGTCACATCACAGGACATCACATGACACATCACATTCAACATTCATTCGGATCTTAGATCATGATTTATCGGCAATGTAGTTAGCAATCGCATCCAGATCCACTAAGGACCTCATAGATGCCCGATTGACTAACCCCTTTTGCAACCATGTCTATTCGAGATCATTTAGACCAAAATGCTGCAGTCATTTCGTATGTCAGTTCCTGCACTCAAAAACAAGTCAAGAACAAATCAGTTTCATATTCCGGAATTCCATTTTATAAAGTCATACAACAGAATATTGTCAGCTCTCAGTATCCCTGAAGCTCAAAGAGACATCAGTGACTCTAGTATTCTAAAAATCAAGGCATCTGTTAAACAAAGTATCCCTGAAGCTCAAAGAGACATCAGTGACTAGTATTCTAAAAATCAAGGCATCTGTTGACAAAGGAGCGGAGTAACTGCTCTCTTGTGCATCCCACTGCACCAGATCTGCGGCCAAGCTGAATTATGGGTTCCATTTGGAATAGACTATGCTAAACCAAAAGCTTCAAGGTAAAGATTCACAATCTCAGGAGTATCTGCTAGGTCCTCCTCCTCCATCCACTTCGCATCCAATGCAGGATAGTTCTTGAATTTAACCAAGAACCGCCTTCGTACTTTACCCTTAGTCTTTGTGTCCTTATGTGCCAAAATCTGTTAAAGAACAAGGATCTCCTCGTTTTCCTCCACTTCTGGTTGCTCAACGGGCTCCCCATCATCAGGCACATCACCTTTGAAAGGTTTCAAGAGACTCACATGAAATGCATTGTGAATCCTCCAAGTGTCACACAATTTTAGTCGGAAGGGGACATCATTGATCTTTTCGGAGATCTAGAAACGTCCATAGTATCTCATACTAAGCTTTGGAAAAAGCCTCTCCTTTCCCTTTTTCTTTCTCAGGCGTGCCTTCTCAAAATGTAAGAGCACCCAATCATCCTCCTTGAATTTCAAATCACAACGATGGCGATCCGCTGCCTGTTTCTGTCGTTCTTGAGATTTTTGCAAAGCCTCGCGGACCTTGGCAAAAGCCGCGTCTAAGTCGCCCGTGTACTCATCAGCTTCAAAAATCTTATTTTTTGTCCTTAAGAAGGGTGGAACCTTCATAGAACCTTCAATAATCTCAAATGGCGCCTTCCCCGTCGAAGAGTGTATCGTGTTATTGTAGGCAAATTCCACCAAAGGTAGATACTTTTCCCATTGAGTCTTCTGATCCGAGATGTAAGACTTCAATAAATCTAAAACACTCAATTGGCAATCTCAGATTGCCCGTCAATCTACGGGTGAAAAGATGATGAGAACTGCTGTCACGTGACACATCCAACCCTATGTGTCCGTGGACAAGCTACAGCATGACCGGGGTTCAGTTCAGTCAGTCTAGAATAAGAAGTGATCTGGCACTTTTGTGAGTCTGTTCGTAGACCGTGCATGTCCAAACAGTTAGATTAGATACATATCCTCTGGTTGCACACAACATGACTATCAGATTCCAGTCAGATCCCATCAATAGCATTTTTACAGTGCATACGCTTATTTTCCCTATTTTTGACATTTTTCACTTTTTATTTTTAAGTGACTTTTGTTGGAAAGTAGGTAGGGAAAATTGAGTAAGTTTGTATATAAGCAAACCTAGCGCTAGCACTTTCTGGCAGAAGAGGTAGCAAGAGCACTCGCTCAACAGGCAACTTCTCAGTAGAACCCCAAGCCCTAGCGTTTTTGCTCTTGCAGATCCCTGGCGACAGAAGACTCAACAAGAGACCTAGCGTTTTGCAGTTGCAGGCCATCCGGCGACAGCAGAGCCATTTTCAGCCCTAGCGTTTTGCAGATTTACCGCGACGGATCATCAAGAAACCTCAGCGTTTTCAGTTTTCAGCCCTTAGACACCGCAGAAGAAGTCCCGAACCTCGCAGATCTCACCTTCCTGTAGCAGATCCTCGCCGCACGGTCAGTTTCCGCAAGGTATACATTTTCAGCCCGGAAAACGCAGATTTCAGCATCTACGTTTTCAGCGAGTCGTCATCGCATCGTCGCCATCGACATCGTCCCCGACATAGAGTCAGATTTCAGCAGATAAAGATTTGCAGATTTCAGCCATTAGAGTTTTCAGATTTCAGCCCGTCTCGTCGTCGTCCTCATTGTCGTCGACATCGTTGGCAAGTCCAAGCATTGTAGAGATTTGTGCAATCAATAGTAGACCGCTCTCGCCATAGAGAGTGGGGCCTTCGGAGGAGGGCTTTACGACGTCTCTGGTGTCGTATTCTCTTCTCTCTCTATCTCTCAGTCTCATACACTTTCTCGCACTGTGTCCATTCACTTTGTGTGTCCATTGCACTCTCTCATTAAGAACGGAAGGCTCTCCCTTCCATAAGAACAAAAGGAACCTTGAGCACAGTTCGGAGCACTCATCTTGAGCAAAGTTCAAACATTCATTACGCTACACCTTACATTGGTATTAGAGCTTTGGCAGTGTTCTGTATCACTCGAGGAAAGAACCACAAGAACCACAGTTTTTTTTTTGCTTCTTGCGGTCGCACGAACCCAAGTTCGCTTGGGCGTGTCGATTACTACTCGTGTTTTTGAAGAGTGACAAGAATCCCAGGAAAGAAGGGCTTGTCCAGCCTCCCCTTGTGCCTCTTTTCACTCATTGAGAGCGGACAGTGCACTTAGCGGCCGGCCAATCAACGTGAGGTGGGAAAAAGCAACCTTGGTGAGAGCGCAAGGCCGCCAAGGGGTGCCCCCGCGGAAAAGAGCAGAACTCAGGTGAAGAGAAGATCCTTCTCGAACACAAATTGCAAGCGAAAGAAGAACCTCAAGAACTCAAGAACCCAAGAACCCAAGAACCTCAAGACCCTTAAGAACCCAAGACCACAAGAACCCACGACTTCAATGTATGGTCATCACTCGAAGCAGAATGGATACTTCGCTTGGAGGTGATGAGCATGAGAGAGGCGAAGAAGAATTTTCCCCACTAGGAGGTTTTTCCGACCCTCCCCCTTACCCATCTACGTCAAGGATTGCACTAACTCCTATGGAGGAGTTGGAGCAGATGTTTATGAAAAGCAAGTTAGAACGCGAAGCAAGAAATGCAGAAATGGATCGCAAACACGCAGAAAGAAAAGCAGAAATGGAGCGCAAACACCAAGAAAGAATGGGAGCCGCCGTCAAAGAAAAGAGCGACCAACACATGAAAGAGTTCTTGCGACTCTTTTCTCGAGTTCAGGCACAGATGCAAGAGATTCGGGAAAAGGAGACTCTCTCAGTCTCTTCTTCTCCAAAGCAAGACACACATGATTTGCATGATGATGATTTGAATGACAATGATTTGCATGATGACACGCATGATGATTTGAATGACAATGATACGCATGATGATTTAAATGACAATGATAAGCATGATGATTTGAATGACAATGACAAGCATGATGATTTGCGTGATCAAGATGTGATTTCTCACAAGCATGATGAGTTGCATGAAGAAGATGTGATTGTTCACAAGAAGGATGATGTGTTAGTTGATACTTTCTCTAGTGAAGCTAACATCATTGCAGAGACGATCAATCACGAAGGATCCATCTTGGCTCTCGAGCCTAGGTCCAAAGAACCCCTCCGCAAGAACCGATCTTGACTCTCGAGCCTAGGTCCAAAGAACCATCACAACAAGTATTATGTGTTCGCATGATTAGTACGCACGCATTGTACGAGTGTTTTATTCGTGATAGTTTTCTGTATTTTAGTCACTGTTTTTATGTGATCCCTTTTCCTAGGCATGACGTATTGTACGTTGAGCACGTTTCACTCATGAATGAGCACGGATGTATGCGGATTATTCATGAAAAGCTGAAAAGTATGCATTCAAGGAAGTCACATTCCATGTCTCTTCCTTGGCACGACACATTTGTAGAAAGAGCACATGAAAGTATGAGCACCAAGCATGGGCATTTTCGTTGTGAATTGCCACAGTTGATTGCTTTAGATCATAAGAGAAAGATTCGATCTCATTGTTTGCGTGTATGTGGTGAACGGGTAAGCACTCCGGCTCCTTGTTCATCTACATTGCATGCATAGTCTTTGAGGAAGACAAGATTTTTTCCACTCACTTTACATGGAATAGGTATGTTCATGATTTTGTGTTGGAAGTGGTTTCAGGAATTTTCAGCCTCTGAGATTCTTGAAGAAGAAAGAAGCATGACACTCGAGGAAGTTGAAGCATCGAAGGAGCCACGGGAGACTTTGTGTTGCTATCGGCGCGGCCCAAAGAAGCAAGCATTGCAGACCTTTATGCAGTTCAAGTACCGCACGACCCACACATCAGCGTGGGCCGGCGAAGAGTCCCTTCCAGGATTCCGGATACTATTGGTGATCTCCCTCGACACGATACAGTTCGGTATCAGTACCTCACTTTGAAAAGGAGGGAATGTCACGTGACACATCCAACCCTATGTGTCCGTGGGCAAGCTACATCATGGCCAAGGTTCAGTTCAGTCAAGTTAGTCTAGAATAGGAAGTGATCTGGCACTTTTGTGAGTCTGTTCGCAAAATCTTGCATGTCCAGACAGTTAGATTAGATGCATATCCCCCATCAGTAGCATTTTTACAGTGCATAGGCTTATTTTCCCTATTTTTGACATTTTTTCACTTATTATTTTTAAGTGACTTTTGTTGGAAAGTAGGTAGGGCAAATTGAGTAAGTTTGTATATAAGCAAACCTAGCGCTAGCACTTTCTGACAGAAGAGGTAGAAGGAGCACTCGCTCAACAAGCAACTTCTCAGCAAAACCCCAAGCCTTAGCATTTTTGCTCCACAGCAACCAACTAGCGTTTTTGGACCTATTCAGCCAGCGTTTTTGCTCTTGCAGATCCCTGGCGACAGAAGACTCAACAAGAGACCTAGCGTTTTGCAATTGCAGGCCATCCAGCGACAGCAAAGCCATTTTCAGCCCTAGCGTTTTTGATTTGCAGATCAACCCCAGCGTTTTGCAGATTTACCGCGACGGATCGTCAAGAAACCTCAGCGTTTTCAGTTTTCAGCCCTTAGACACCGCAGAAGAAGTCCCGAACCTCGCAAATCTCACCTTCCCGTAGCAAATCCTCGCCGCACGGTCAGTTTCCGCAAGGTTTACATTTTCAGCCCGGAAAACGCAGATTTCAGCATCTACGTTTTCAGCGAGTCGTCGTCGCATCGTCGCCATCGACGTCATCCCCGACATAGAGTCAGAATTCAGCAGATAAAGATTTGCAGATTTCAGCCATTAGAGTTTTCAGATTTCAGCCCGTCTCGTCATCGTCCTCATCGTCGTCGACATCATCGGCAAGTCCAAGCATTGTAGAAATTTGTGCAATCAATAGAAGACCGCTCTCGCCATAGAGAGAGGGGCCTTTGGAGGAGGGTTTTACAACGTCTTTGGTGTCGTATTCTCTTCTCTCTCTATCTCTCAGTCTCATACACTTTCTTGCAATGTGTCCATTCACTTTGTGTGTCCATTGCACTCTCTCATTAAGAACGGAAGGCTCTCCCTTCCATAAGAACAAAAGGAACCTTGAGCATAGTTCGGAGCACTCATCTTGAGCAAAGTTCAAACATTCATTCCGCTGCACCTTACAACTGCAACCGCGTGCCAATGTTCTCCCAAATTGCCTTCCAAAACAAACTCGTAATTCGGGGGTCCCTGTCGGAGACAATCGTCTCGGGCATGCCATGTAATCTGAAAATCTGGGCCATAAATAGCCTCGCTAAGTGATCCGGCTTGATTGTTTTCTTTACTGGAATGAAATGAGCCTGTTCGCTAAATCTGTCAATAACAGTCCAGATACCATCGTGACCACTCTGTGTTCTCGAGAGATAAAAAATGAAATCAATTGCAATACTTTCCCAAGGGCGGGTGGGTATGGGCAAAGGCTGTAACAATCCCTGTGCTTTATGCCTGTCAAACTTGACCTTCTGGCATACCGAGCAACCGCGCACAAACTCGTCCACATCCTTCTTGAGTCTCGCCCAAAAGAAATATCTCTCTACCCCTTTCATGGTGGTAGCAACGCCGCGGTGACCCGTAAAAGGTGGCAAGTGGCATTCAGTCATACCCTTTTCCCTCAATGGCAGTGTAACGCACAACATGGTTTTTCTCATCAAGTGGCCATCCTGAATGGAATATCCCGCTACTGTCTCCCCATCCCGTATCCGTGTGAAAACGTTTGCAAAATCCGGATCTGTGGCATACTAGTCGACCATATCCTCGAAGCTCCTATGATGTATCACGGAAATAGCCAGAACCAATGGCTTCCGAGACAAAGCATCTGCCACCAAATTCTTCTGTCGCTACACATGGACAATTTGGAAGTGAAACTCTGACAAGATGTTTGCCCACCACATCTGCTTTTCTGATAGCTGCTTCTGTGACAAGAAGTAGCATAAACTCTGATGGTCTGTAAAGACAGTAGAATCCGCTCCGAGTAGGTAATGCCGCCATTGAGTAAGAGCATGGATAACCGCCAAAAGCTCTTTCTCATAAATCTGTGCTGTCAATTTCGGCCTTGAGACCAATCGGCTCTCGTAAGCAGTGACATGGCCTTCTTGCATTAAGACCGCACCAAGACTACGACCACAAGCATCACAATATACTTCAAATGACTTATGCAAGTCCGACAAAGTCAAAACTGGTCCCGTAGTCAATTTCTCTTTCAAAATTGGTCCCACGAGAAAGGGACTCCTTTGTGATTCAAGATATGCAAAGGGGAAGCAACCTCTGCAAACTTTCGAATGAACCGCCTGTAGTACGAACACAGTCCCAAGAGGCTTCTAACTTCATGGACATTCTTTAAATCAAGCCAATCACGGATAGTCTCTATCTTGGCCGGATCCATTTGCACTCCTGTTGCTGACACAATGTGTCCCAAAAAGTGTATCTCTGGTAGGAAAAATTCACTTTTCTTTGCATTAATCACTAACTTGTGATCTCGTAATGCCTGAAGACCTGAAGCAGGTGATCTCTATGTTCTGCCTCATTCTTGGAGAAAACAATGATATCGTCAAAGAAAGTGCCAACAAATAGCATGTACTCTCAAAAAATCTTGTCCATCATCCGGTTAAATGTCGCAAGAGCATTGGTTAAGCTAAAAGGCATCACCAAAAACTCAAATAATCCAAAAATCGTCCAAAAACCTGTCTTGGAGACGTCTCCCGGCACGATTCGGATTTGATGATATCCACTCTTCAAATCAATCCTGCTAAAGCACGAGGATCCCTGTAATCTGTCGGTATATCATCGATCCTAGGAATCGAAAATCTGTTCTTGATGATCGATGCACATTCTCCAAGATCCGTCTTTCTTCAAAACCAACAACACTGGAGAGCAATACGGTGAAGTACTAGGCTGGACAAGACCCTTTTCCAAGAGTCATTCACTTGGTTCATAATCTCTTCGTTCTGTGCTCGGCTCACACGGTAAGGTGGCCGGTTCGGTGGTGTGCTTCCAAATATCAAATCAATAGTATGATCTTCAGGACGAGCAGGTGGTAACTGGCCTGGCAGGCCCTCGGAAAAGCAATTGGCATGAGAGTGGAGCGTTCTTTATCAAGTTTAGACATATTTGTCCTATCCTCATCACTAAAGATCGAGTAACAAACAGACTGGATTTCATTAACTTTGAAATGGCCAAAGCTGATACAATAAAGACAGACTCGCTCTTAAGTTTAATATCAAGTACAATTGTTCTGCCCTTCTTTGTAGTCAATGTCGCTTTCCTCGCCCGATAGTCGGCCACAACGTTGTTTTTGTGGTACCAGGGAATTCCCAAGAGGACATCACAACCTTCCAAAGGCATTATGTAAAAGTCCTCATGTCCCAAATACCCCTAACAATGCAACCGAAGTTTGCCAGTGACAGGTGTAATGGCTATGTCCCTGCCGGGTGCCGCTAAAACTGCCTCCGCAAGTGTCCCATCCAATCCGGAGTGATCTCAAGCCGCGCCGCCAATTCCGGTGAAATGAAGTTGGCATTGGCTCCTCCATCAAAGAAGATCAGGGCTTCTTGGTCTTTCACTTTGCCCCAACCTCGACAAAGTTCTGTACTCTCGTCCATCGTGTTGGGATCGGTATCCACGCAATCTGGAACCAGTCCTGTCTTCATCTTGCCTTTTCTTCCACGGTCCTCAGCTGCTCTCGAACTCCCACGCTTTTCGTCGTCCTTGTCGTTCTGTTCTTTATGTGCCTTTTAGGGCACTTCGCGGAGATATGTCCAGTTTCCCTGCATCCAAAGCACTTTACTTTCCTGATGAAGCGAGCTCGCTCCTAAGGAGTAAGCTTGGGTCATGCATCTTTCTTTTCTGGGTTGCTCTTCCTCTTTCTACTTTCATTTGTCGAAGTTTGTTCGGCTCTTTGTGTCATGATCTCATCGGTGGGGTAGGTCAAACTGCCAGAGTGAATGGCGAAACCCCGTTTCACATGACTCATCGACTCCTGAATAGAAGCTAACTGCGGTTCCAAGCAGTGATCTCCGATCTCTATAGGAAGACCCAAGGTAAACCGCTCAATCTGTTACTTGAACGAGATCTTCTTAAATGAAGAGGCGGGTAGAAAAGAGCTCCAGAATTGCTCGTAATAAGCGTCCACTGTATCCTTCTTGGTCATCCGAAGATGGTTCCAAGCAGTTCGTATGTCGTGTTCATACTCTGGAGTCAACCAAGAAGAAATAAAAAGCCTCTTGAATTTCAGCCATTTAACTGGCGCAGTCTTGCTTAATAGAAGCGTGGACCACCAAGTTCGAGCATTCTCGTTAGAGTAAGAGGCAGCTCTCCGAATCTTAGAGTGCTCTGAGTAACGCCCTCCCGTGAAAGCGATTTTAAACTGCTATACAAAAGACAAAGCCTTCGAAGCATCTCTATAACCAGAAAACGTGTCAAATTTAATTGACTATCCACCTTCCTTAAACTCTTGGACTTTCTTGCTTTTGTCTTCCAGAAAGTCATATTGGTTGGCTTTATAAAAATTCTTCTTCTTTGCATAAAAGTTGTTGTCATTAGAGCCTGAACTGTCTGTAGACGAGTCCTCCGTAGAACTCTAAATCACGAGGCGAGATTTAGGCTGCTTTGCCTTTTTCTTGCCCTTTCCGAAGCGTTGCTTTTTGCTTTTTCGGTCTTCTTCGCTTGAATCAGATGAGCTAGAAGGACTGTCAGAAGAAGAACTGGGTACTCCTTCAAATCGAATATGCTTCTTTTGCTTTCTTGCCTTTTCAAAAGTAGACTGATGACCCAAATAACCTGGGAAGTCAATGCCCTTCTTCTGCTTTTTGCCGTGCTTTTCAGCTTTGTTCTGCGCGTCAAAAACCTGAGCAATTCTTGCATCAACCACCTCTTCTAATTCTTCCACTGTATACTTCCTGGGGGTAGGAGATTCCTTGAGAGCGGATTTGGGGGGTGGTTTTGTGGTCTTCTGCAACTGCGTATGCACCTCATCGAAAGAGGTCTCGCTCATATATTTTGCAAATTTTGGATCCTTAGCAAAATTGAGCATCATCTTTGTTGAGTCGCCAATTGGTTATTGACGAACAATAACCTTTGCTACCAAACTCGGATGGTGTGAACCAAACTGCAAACTCGATGGATGCTGATAGAGCGAATGGCTGGATATGTAAACGCCAATGTCCACGAAGGTTACTAGCTAACCTATGTTGCCCCTTCGCGGGAAGATTGAAGAGAGTGTAACAAACTTGGACACCACAAATAATCACTTCAAAACAGTTAACAGTTCACAATTGATTCGACACTGGCCCGACGGAGTTCCGTGCCTAGAGATATTGGCCCCAAAGACTGGCGCCCCTTTCGGTATTTCTTTTTGTATTAATCTGTGTTCAAAGTACAAGAGTGCGGTCAGGCGCTCACACTCAGACTCTGCGTCCAGGTGCTCTGAGTTGTGAGTGGCCTACCCACATATTTTAAGGGTTTACAAGGGATGCTAAAAGCAGAGCCAAAAGCTGAAAAATCAAAAGCTCTTCATAAATAAAGCAGAAGAGGTTTTCTCTCACAAGCCATCTTGGCAAAATAAGCAAGCCTTAAAAATGTAAATCTCTCTCTCTCTTTCTATTTCCTTGCGTAACCAATAAAGCAGCCAAAAGCTATGTTTTTTCCGGACATCCTGCCACGTCAACAGCCCAGCACAAACAAAGCCGCAATTCACATAAATCCGTACAATGCCACGTCACCATATCCAGCGCGAATTTCGGAAATTTTCCATGTGTCATTTGCTGCATTTCCTCAGGCCTGCCAGTCGGGGTGTGTGTGTATGCTCTTGTAAGGTGGAGCGGAAGTGAATGTTGAACTTTGATCAAGATGAGTGCTCCAAACTGTGCTCGAATTCCTTTTACTTACGAAAGGGAGAGCCTTCCGTTCCTTTAGTGAGAGAGTGCAATGGACACAAACAAAGTGGTGAACACTGTGAATGAAGGTGTTGAGACTGAGAGATAGAGAGGGAAGAATACGACACCCTCCTCCGAAGGCCCCACTCTCTATGGCGAGAGTGGTCTACTTATGATTGCACAAATCTCTACAATGCTTGGACTTGCCGACGATGTCGACGACGATGAGGACGACGACGAGATGGGCTGAAATCTGAAAATGCTAATGGCTGAAATCTGCAAATCTTTCTCTGCTGAATTCTGACTCTATGTCGGTGACAACAGTGATGCGACGACGACGCGCTGAAAACGCAGATGCTGAAATCTGCGTTTCCCGGGCTGAATCTACAAACTGCACTGGATCTGACCGTGCGGTGAGGAGAGATCTACGAGGTTCGGGGGTTCTGCCGCGGGAAGGTGAGATCTGCGAGGTTCGGGGGTTCTGCTGCAGAAACTGACTGCTGAAAACTGAAAACTGAAAACGCTAAGTCTAGGGCTGATTCCGTCACAAAGATCTGCAAAAACGCTGAGGTTGATCGGCAAACCAAAAACGCTAGGGACTGAATTCTTGTCCTTGTTGCAAAAACGCTAGGGGTCTGTTGTCCTGTTGTTGCCGGGCTGCTCTGCAATGCAAAAACGCCAGGGCTGATCTAGGTATTGCTCTCGCCAGGAAACTGCAAGTGCAAAACGCTGGCTGATAAAACGCTAGGCCTTGCCTGCTGCAAAACCTAGGGTTCCTCTGTTGGGGATCGTGCTGAGAAGGTGCTTGTTGAGCAAGTGCTCCTGCTGCCTCTTCTACCAGAAAGTGCTAGCGATAGGTTTCTATATATATAAACTTAGCAAAATTGCCCTACCTAGTTTCCAACAAAAGTCACTTAAAAATAATAAGTGAAAAAATAGGGAAAATAGCTCTATGCACTGTAAAAATGCTCCTGATGGATTCTGATGGAAATCTGATGATCATGCTATGTGCAACCAGAGGATATGCATCTAATCTAAGTGTCTGGTCATGCACGGTCAGCGAATAGACTCACAAAAGTGCCAGATCACTTCCTATTCTAGACCAACTAAACTAAACTGAACCCTTGTCATGAAGTAGCTTGTCCACGTACACATAGGGTTAGATGTGCACGTGACATCCCCTCCTTTTCAAAGTGAGGTACTGGTACCGAGCTGTATGGCGTCGAGGGAGATCGCAAACAGGGTCTGGAATCCTGGAAAGGACTCTTCGCTGGCCCACTCTGATGCGTGGGTCATGTGATACTTGAACTTCATAAAGGTCTGCAATGTCTTCTTGTTTGGGCCACGTCGAAAGCGACACAAAGTCTTCTGTGGCTCTTTCAATGCTTCAACTTTTTCTATAGTCATGCGTCTACCTTCTTCAAGAATCTCCGAGGCTAACATACCCATTCCATGTAAAGTGACTAGAAAAATTCTGATCTTTTGAAAAAATTGTGCATGCAATGCAGATGAACATAGAGACGGAGTGCCAAACCATTCATCAAACACACGCAAACAATGGGCTCGAAACTTGACTTTCTGATCTAAATCAATCAACTGTGGCAAATCACAATGGAAATGCCCATGCTTGATGCTCAATCCTTCTTGTGCTCTTTCGGATACTGTGTCATGCCAAGGAAGAGACATGGAATGTGAATTCCTTGGGTGCAAGCATTTCATCTTTTCATGCATCATCCGTATACATCCGTGCTCATTCATGAGCGCATTGTGCTCATCGTACAATATGTCGTGTCTATGAAAAGGGATCACATAAGGACGGTGACTAAAATATAGGAAAGCATCACGAATGAAACACTCGAACAATGCGTGCTGACTAATCATTTGAACGCATAATACTTCCTGAGAGGGTTCTTTGGACCTCGACTTGAGAGCCAAGATCGGTTCTTCTTGATGGATCGAATTTTCCTGTGGGGTTCTGTGGACCTCGACTCGAGAGTCGAGATCGGTTCTTCGTGATTGATTGAATCTGCAACGAGGTTAGCTTCACTAGAAAAATCATCAACTAAACCATCATGCGTGTGAACAATCACATCATTATCCTACAAATCATCATGCTTATGAGAAATCACATCTTGATCATGCAAATCATCAGGCTTGTCATCATGCTTATCATTGTCATCCAAATCATCATGCTTATCATTATCCTTCAAATCATCATGCTTATCATCATGCAAATCCTGTGTCATGCTTTGGAGAAGAAGAGATTGAGAGAGTCTTGCATCTGTGCCTGCACTTGAAAAGAATCGGAACAAGGCGTCCTTCCTTTCGTTGTGCTCATGCTCTATAGCTGCCAATATTTCTTCGGCTGCCAAGCGCGCTTGCTCACGCTCACGCTCAATAGCTGCCTTTCTTTCTTCACGTTCTAACTTCCTTTCTATGAACAACTGCTTCAACTCCTCCATATGAGTTAGTACAATCCTTGGCGTAGATGGGGAAGAAGGAGGGTCGGAAAAGCCTCCTGGTGGGGAAAATTCTTCTTCACCACCCTCATGCTCATCACCTCCATGCGAAGTATCCATGCCGCTTCGGGTGATGACCATCCACTGAAGCCTTGGGTTTGCAAGTTCACGAAGAACTTGGGTTCTTGTGGGTCTTGGGTTCTTGGGGGTCTTGAGGCTCTTGAGTTCTTGAGGTTCTTGAGGTGCTTGAGGTTCTTCTTTCGCTTGCAATCTGTGTTAAAGAAGGATCTTCTCTTCACCCGAGCTCTTCTCTTTCCTGCGGGCGCACCCCTTGGCGGCCTTGCGCTCACACCAAGGTTGCTTTTTCCCACCTCACGTCGATTGGCCGGCCGCTAAGTGCACGGTCTGCTCTCAATGAGTGAAAAGAGACACAAGGGGAGGCTGGACAAGCCCTTCTTTCTTGGGATTCCCATCACTCTTCAAAAACACGATTAGGAATCGACACGCCCCAAAGGACTTGGGTTATGTGCGACCACAACAAGCAAAAAAAAAATTATGTGGCTCTTGAGGTTCTTTCCTTGAGTGATACAGAAAAAGGAATATTGTCTCTCTAAGCAAGTATCTACCATGCAAGACCTTATGGACCATGCCGCGGTCGGCTACAAACTGATGAAGGAAAAGCTAGAATTTACCACAGAAGAACCTCCGGCCACTAACCATAACTCTCGCCAACAAAGAACAAATTCTCAAGTCTCGTTAAAGTCAACCACAAAGGCCTCATTTGACACCTCCACAACGAGACACCTTACTACAAGAAGGCCGATGTTTTGGACGCTTTCAAATAGGACTTAACTATTTTGATTGTTCCCAACGTACTGATAGACCTATAAGCGGACTCCCGCGTCGACAGTCGACAGAAACCCAGCACCATCTCCAACCAAACAAGCTAAACCAGCCATTGGATTAGTACATGACATCTATGGCATACTCCTTGAAAGTACAAATGAATCGTGTCGAGCATATGACAAAGTCAACGGGTTGAAAGCCCTAATTTTCTTTGACCCAGGAGCTACAAAGAACTTCATCCATCCACAATTCTTGAAGCAGATGGACTTTGATTATGATGCAGAGGGTGGAGAAATTGAAGCTGAGCTAGCCACAGGGCAAACTCAGAAAGTGGTACCACTCATTGGTGCTCTTCTAGTGACTATCCAAGATTATCAAGGAAAAGCCGATTTCCACATTATGAAGTTGGGCAATTGTGACGTTCTATTAGGCATGCCTTGGCATGACAAGAACGATGTGACTCTTTAAGTTCGGAACCGAACCATCACCGTGATACAGAAGGGCAAGCCAGTCGTCCTCAAAGTTCGGTTGTCCAAACAAAACCCTGTAGGAACTCTCTAGTTGTTTTATAGTTAGATACTTTTGAACTTTGTTCGAGAAAGTATTGTTTGAAACTTTGTTTGAAATTTGTTTGAAATGGATGGTATCTGTTTTGAACCCGTCTTGGTGCCGATTTGAAATGTTTGACTGTGGTTTTAATACTGATTTCAATGATTGGTGATTTTACTCCGGGTGAGAAATGATGTTTGAGAATGCTTGTTCATACTCATGGCCCGGACCCTTGTGGTTATTTGCGGGGGGAGTATTGAATGATTGAAAAGTGTTGTTTTTTCTCATGGCCCGGACCCTTGTGGTTATTTACGGGGAGAGTATTGTTGTTGTTACTTATGGCTCGGACCTGCATGGTTATTTACGAGGGGAGTATTAAGAAGTCTGAGCAGGGGTTACTCTCAGCACCTCCAAATGACGCAGGTTGCGGTCTGGGGGGGACGTTTGGTTGTAAAAGGCCTCTATATCTCATGGCCCAGACCTTTTTAGGTTATTTGCGGGAGGAGTGATGAGGGAGTCGTTGAACAACTCATGGCCCGGACCTGGATGGTTATTTGCGGGGGGAGGTGTTCATCGGCAGCTTTATGTTTCTATGTCTTGTAGCATACATATGCGAGCATTTGTGTTGCATTGTTGTAAGGTGCAGCGGAATGAATGTTGAACTTTGCTCAAGATGAGTGCTCCGAACTGTGCTCAAGGTTCCTTTTACTTATGGGAGGGAGAGCCTTCCGTTCTTAATGAGAGAGTGCAATGGACACAAACAAAGTGAATGGACACTGTGAATGGAAATGCATGAGACTGAGAGATAGAGAAGAGAATACGACACCAGAGACGTAAAACCCTCCTCCAAGGGCCCCACTTTCGATGGCAAGAGTGGTCTACTATTGATTGCACAATCTGGTACAATGGCAGAATGCAAATCTAAGGGGTTATATCGATGTCGACGGAGTAGATGACGAGGACGATGCGAAGGCTGAAAACAACGTACTTCAACTTTGACTATGCTGAATTCTGCTGTGTCAAACCGCCGTTGTACTGCTGTCCAAAAACGCTAGGTATGCTGAAATCTGCTGATGCAAAAACGCCACCTGCAAGTCCTTTAAACGCTGCTGAAAACTGATGTGGTGCTGCTGTCCAAGGACGCTATGGTCAGCTGAAATCTGGTGCTTCAAAACGCTGTAGAGGGTAGCCCCAAAACGCTGGTTGATGTTGCCAAAAGCGCTGATTAGATGCTGTTGAAAAACGCTGGCTGTGGCTGGGAATTCGCTGATGCAATGATGCGATTGGACACTCCAATGCAAGGCTGGAAAACGCTCTATGCAGAGGCTGAAAACGCTGTATGCAGGGGCTGAAAACACCAGCCAAGGATGGGGGAAAACGCCAGCCAAGGGTGGGGGTCTTACTGAGAAGTGTCTCCAGAGGCCTGTTGTACCCGAGTGCCTAATGCTCTCCTTCTTCTTCTGCCCTAAAGTGCTAGCCTTAGGTTTGCTTATATATTATCTTAGCAAAATTGCCCTACCTAGTTCCCAACAAAAGTCACTTAATAAATAAGTGAAAAATGTCAAAAATAGGGAAAATGGGTTTAATGCACTGGAAAATTCCCGTGATGGATTCTGATGGGAATGCTTATGATCATGCTGTGTGTAACCGGAGGATATGCATCTACTCTAAGTGACTGGTCATGCACGGTCTGCGAACAGACTCACAAAAGTGCCAGATCACTTCCTATTCTAGACTGACTTGACTGAACTGAACCCTGGTCATGTTGTAGCTTGTCCATGGACACATAGGGTTGGATGTGTCACGTGACAATTGTGATGTGCCAACCGCTGAATATTCCTAATTGGATGAGATTGCTTGGGTATGTAATTTTAGTGCATCAAGACACCCGTGGAAGATCAATGCAGTCAGGGTGTGATTGCTAATTTTACTACCCCAGAATTTCAAGAGTTCCGATCTGGACGAAAGGAGAAGCCAACTTCTTGATCAAAAGAGCCGAAAGGAGAAGCTAACTCCTTAACAAAAAGAGCAAACTGATTGTCCCTCGGGATGACCCTCGGAAATTTTTGAGCTAACTTGAGTTGTTTTGTAGATATGTTGTAATTGCGCACAAACTGGTGACGTGGCTGCCCATGGTACACACACACAACTGCTAGGGCTGGCTGAAACGCTGGATGTGGCTGCAGATTTTCGGAAAATGCTAACGTGGCATGACTGTACGGCAGCCCCAACGTTTTGCGGGCAACTGTGCGGCAGTTTTTTTCTACGCAAAAAGCTGGCAGCTTTTGGCTACGCAAGGCTTGAGAGAGAGAGAGAGAGAGAGAGAGAGAGAGAGAGAGAGAGAGAGAGAGAGAGAGAGAGAGAGAGAGAGAGAGCTTTTGGTAAAATTGCTTTATTATTGCAAGGCTTTTGATTTCCAGCTTTTGGGGCTCTGCTTTTGGCATCCCTTGTAAAACCTTTATAAGTGTGGGCAGGGCTCCCACTTCTCAGAGCATCTGGACGCAGAGTCTGAGAGTGAGACCCTCCCACTCCCTTGTACTTTGAGTAGCATATTAATACAAAAATAAATACCGAAAGGGGCGCCATTATTTGGGCCAAATATCTCTACGCACGGAACTCCACCGGACTGTGTTGAATCAATTGTGAACTGTGAACTGTTTTGAAGTGAAGTCCTGTAGTGTCGCAATAGAATCTTGACTTGGAGTGTCCAAGTCTGTTACAGTGGTATCAGAGCGCGGCCGATTTCTCTTCTACTGGGAAATCCGATCCTTTTTCTAGAGACGCTTATGGATTTAGACAAAGATCAGTCGACTTCCTCTGCATTTGGAGATACGGGAAGAGATCATGAGGAAGATTCTCACGAGTATGGGCCGCCTCGGCCTATTCAGTATTGATTGAAGAGATGGAGCGTCGACGATTGATTGACGGTGCAACAAAGATGATGATAAATTTTGCGAAGGACCCGAAATTTGCAAAATTTATGACCTAGACCTCCTTCGACGAGGTGCACTCACAGTGGCCGAAAACTACAGAGCCACCCCTCAAACCGGCACTCAAGAAACCTCCTACTCCAAGGATGTTACAGAGCGAGAATTAGAAGAGGTGGTTGATACACGGATTTCTCAGCTTTTTGACGCGCAGAACAAAGTTGAAAAGCACGACAAAAAGTAGAAGAAAGGAATTGACTTCCCGGGTTATTTGGGTCATCAAGCTGCTTTTGCCTTGGAAAGAAAGCAGAAAAAGCATGTCAGATTTGAAGGAGTACCAAGTTCTTCTTCTTCTTCTTTTTCTTCTTCTGACAGTTCTTCTAGCTCCTCTAACTCGATCGAAGAAGACAGAAAAGTGAAAAAGCGAAGCAAAAAGCAAAGCTTCGGAAAGGGCAAGAAAAAGGCAAAGAAGTCTAAATCTCGCCCAGTTTTGGATAGTTCTACAGAGGACTCGTCTTCGGATAGTTCAGACTACGATGACAGTAGATTTTATGCAAGGAAGAAGAATTTATGACTTTCTCGAAGATAAATGTCACAAACTGCTTACGTGTCAAGCCCTGAAGAATGGAGCCAACTTGCAAATCCCGGCCAAGGGGCCTAAACCCTAAGAAGAACAAGTAACAAAAGAAGAAGTCCTAACAACTTATGGGGACCCCGTTCGATGCGGCCCCAGTGACATAAAGGAATTAAAATAAAACAGGACTTGCACAAAAACTGATAACATGGCAGCTGAACACACGCTCCAGATTTTCCGCTGGCTGATGACGTGGCAGACTGTACAGATTTCCGCAGCTGACTGCTGACGTGGCAGTTGTACGGATTTTCGTAATTTACGCTGGCTGGCATTGGTTTTGGACCAGAAGCTTTTGAGTTTGAAGGCGTTTCTTGTAAACTGCTTTTGGGGCCTAGGACCTTTAAATATGAGGTTAGGGCTCATTCTCTGGCATCCTTCCTGGAGAAGTTGTAGAGTGTGGAGTACCAGCTTGTACTATGTTGATGCAATATAAAGAGACACCGAAAGGGATGCCAAGGTTTGGGTCCAATACTCTCTTGGGTGGAGTCCAGTCACTCCGTGTCGCGTGTCGTCTCTCTCTCTCTGTTCAGTTGTTATTGAAGTCCTGAAAGTTTGTTCAGTCCGTTCTTTTCTATTGGCACGTGGTGCCCATCTTGTGACAATAAAAGCAAGAACGATCGAGAGTTTAAAAAAGGTGGACAGTCAATTAAATTTGACACCTTTTCTGGATTTTGAGATGCTTCGAAGGCTTTGGCTTTCATACAGCAATTTGACATAGCTTTCTCTAAAGGACATTACTCAGAGCACTCCAAGATTCGGAGGGCTACCTCTTACTTCAAGGGAAATGCTCGAACTTGGTGGTCCACGCTTCTAGTGAACAAGAAAGCGCCAGTTAAATGGCTGAAATTTAAAAGGCTTTTTATTTCTTCTTGGTTGACTCGGGAGTACTAACGCGACATACGAACTGCTTGGAACCATCTTCGGATGACCAAGAAGGATACATTGGACGCATATTGCGAGAGATTCTGGAGCTCTTTTCTACCAGCTTCTTCATTTAAGAAGATCTCGTTCAAAGAACAGATTGAGCGGTTTACCTTGGGACTTCCTACGGAGATCCGAGATCACTGCTTAGAGCAAAAGTCAGATTCCATTCAGGAACTGATGAGTCATGCGAAACGGGGTTTTGCCATTCATTCAGGCACTTTGACCTACCCCACAGATGAAATCATGACGCAAAGGACCGAACAGACTTCAAACAATGAAAGTTAAAAGAAGAAGAGCAACCCAGAAAAGAGAGAAAAGGATGCACGACCCAAGCTCACTCTTCAAGAGAGAGCTCTCTACATCAAAGAGGGGAAGTGCTTTGGATGTGGGGAGACGGGGCACATCTCCGCGAAGTGCCCTAAAAAGGCATTGAAAGAACAGAACATCAAAGATGAAGACAGGCCTGAGGGTTCGAAAGCAGCTGAGGAACGTGGACAAAAAGGCAAGATAAAACCAAGACTGGTTCCAAATTGCATGGGTACTGACCCAAGCACGTTTGACAAGAGTACAAAACTTTGCCGAGCTTGGGACAAAGTGAAAGACCAAGAAGCCCTGATTTTCTTTGATGGAGGAGCCAAGGCCAACTTCATTTCACCTAAATTGGTGGCGCAGCTCGAGATCACACCTGATCTAATGGGACCACTAGCAGAGGCAGTTCTAGCGGCACCCGACAAGGACGTAGCCATTACACCTATCATTGGCAAACTTCGGTTGCATTACCACGGGTATTTGGGGCACGAGGACATCTACAAAATGCCCTTGGAAGGTTGTGATGTCCTCCTGGGAATTCCCTGGTACCACAAGAACAACGCCGTGGTCGACTATCAGGCAAGAAAAGCGACTTTGACTACAAAGAGAAGGGCCGAATTATTGTACTTGATGTGAAACTTAAGGGCGAGTCCGTCCCTATTGTATCGGCTTCGGCCGTTTCCAAATTAATGAAATCCAGTCTGTTTGTTTACTCGATCTTTTTGAAAGAGTTGAATGATGAGAATAGGACAAATGTGTATGAACTTGATAAAGAACGCCAAGATTTTCTCCACACTCATGCCGATTGCTTTTCAAAGGGCCTACCAGGCGAGTTATTACCCGCTCGTCCTGAGGATCATACCATTGATCTGATACATGGAAACACACCACCGAACCGGCCACCTTACCAGGTGAGCCGAGCCCGGAACGAAGACATTATGAACCAAGTGAAAGACCCCTTGGAAAAGGGTCTTGTCAAGCCTAGTACTTCACCGTACTACTCTCCAGTGTTGTTGGTTTTGAAAAAAGACAGATCTTGGAGAATGTGCATCAATTATAGAGCTCTCAACAAAATCACCATCAAGAACAGATTTCTGATTCCTAGGATCGATGATATTCTTGACCGACTACAGGGATCCTCGTATTTTAGCAGGATCGATTTGAAAAGCGGATATCATCAGATCCGAATCACGTCGGGAGATGTCTAAAAGATAGCTTTTCGGACGACTTTTGGGTTATTTGAGTTTTTGGTGATGCCTTTTGGCCTAACCAATGCTCCAGTAACATTTAACCGGATGATGCACAGGAATTTTCGATAGTACAGATTATTTGTTGGCACTTTCCTTGACGATATCATTGTTTTCTCCAAGGATGAGGTAGAACATAGAGAACATCTGCTGTTACAAACTGCTGACGTGTCGACCTACTGAAGAACGTAGCTAGCGGCCGAGGGGCCTAAACCCTAAGAAGAACAGATTAACAAAAGAAGTGTCACAAAGTGATGACGTGATTGCCTGAGAGCAGAAACCCTAACCCTAATTTCTGCCAGAAACCCTAATTCTGGAAACCCTAACCCTAAAACCTGCAAACCCTAATTCTGTGCCAAAAACCCTAAAACTGCAGAAACCCTAACCCTAACCGTAAGGGCAGCAGGGAGATTTCCGAAAATTGCGCTGACTGATGACTTGGCAGGATTGTACGAGTTTCCGTGATTTACGCTTGCAGCTTTTTGGCTTTGCTTTTGGACCAGACGCTTTTGAGTTTTAAAGGCTTTTTACTGTAACTGCTTTTCAGGCCAAGGGCCTTTAAATATGAGGTTAGGGCTCATTCTCTGGCATGCTTCCTGGAGAAGGAGTCTGGAGTACCGGCTTGTACTGTGTTGATGCAATATAAAGAAATATCGAAAGGGGCGCCAAGGTTTGGGGCCAATACTCTCTGGGGTGGAATTCCACCACTCCGTGTCGCGTGTCGTCTCTCTCTCTCTTTCAGTTCAGTTGTTAATGAAGTGCTAAAAGTCTGTTCAATCTGTACTTTTCTATTGGCATGTGGTGCCCGTCTTGTGACATCTGCTCTACAGGTCTTTCAGGCATTACGACATCACAAGTTGGTGATTAATGCGAAGAAAAGTGAATTTTTCCTACCAGAGATACACTTTTTGGGACACATTGTCTCCGCAGCAAGAGTGCAGATGGACCCGGCCAAGATAGAGACTATCCGTGATTGGCCCGATTTGAAGAATGTCCATGAAGTTAGAAGCTTCTTGGGCTTGTGTTCGTACTACAGGGGGTTCATCAAAAAGTTTGCAAAGGTTGCTTCCCCTTTGCATATTTTGACACAGAAAGGAGTCCCTTTCTCGTGGGGATCCACAAAAGTGACTGCCTTTCAGACTTTCAAAGAGAAATTGACTACAGGACCAATTTTGACTTTGCCAGATTTGCAGAAGTCATTCGAAGTATATTGTGATGCTTGTGGTCGTAGTCTGGGTGCGTTCTTAATGCAACAAGGCCATGTCATTGCCTACGAAAGCCGATTGTTTTCAAGGCCGGAATTGACAGCACAGATTTATGAGAAAGAGCTTTTGGCCGTCATCCATGATCTTACTCAATGGCGACATTACCTAATCGGAGCGGATTTTACGGTCTTCACAGATCATCAGAGTTTACGCTACTTCTCGTCACAGAAGCAGCTATCGGAAACGCAGATGCGATGGGCGAACATCTTGTCACACTTTCACTTCCAGATTGTCCATGTGTTGGTGGCAGATGCTTTGTCCCGGAAGCCGTTGATTCTGGCTATTTCCGCAATACATCATAGGAACTTCGAGGCTATAGTCGATCAGTATGCCACAGATACAGATTTTGCAGATATTTTCACTTGGATACGAAATTGGAAGATAGTAGTGGGATATTCCATTCGGGATGGCTCCTTGATGAAGAAAACGATGTTGTACGTTACACAACCATTGAGGGAAAAGGTTTTAACCGACTACCACTATCCACCTTTTACGGGTCACCGCGGCATAGCTACCACCTTGAAAGGTGTAGAGAGATACTTCTTTTGGCCGAGACTCAAGAAGGATGTGGATGATTTTGTACTCAGTTGCTTGGTATGCCAAAAGGTCAAGTTTGACAGGCATAAAGCACAGGGATTGCTACAGCCTTTGCCCATACCCACCCGCCCCTGGGAAAGTATTGCAATGGATTTCATTTTTGATCTCCCAAGAACACAGAGTGGTCACAATGGTATCTGGATTGTTATGGACAGATTTAGCAAGCAAGCTCATTTCATTCCGATGAAGAAAACAATCAAGCCGGATCACTTAGTGAGACTGTTTGTGGCCCAGATCTTCAGATTACATGGCATGCCTGAGACGATTGTCTCCGACAGGGACCCCAGATTCACGAGTTTGTTTTGGAAGGCTATTTGGGAGAACATTGGCACGCTGTTGCAGTTCTCGTCATTGTTCCACCCGCAGACTAACGGGCAATCAAAGATTGTCAATTCAGTAGTACTAGATTTATTGAAGTCTTACATCCCGGATCAAAAGACTATGGAAAAAGTATTTACCTTTGGTGGAATTTGCCTACAATAACACGATACACTCTTCGACGGGGAAGGCGCCATTTGAGATTATTGAAGGTGCTACGAAGGTTCCACCCTTCCTAAGCACGAAAGATAAGATTTTTGAAACCGACGAGTACATGCAGAACTTGGACACAACTTTTGCCAAGGTCTGGGAGGCTTTGCAAAAATCTCAAGAAAGACACAAAAAGGCAGTAGATCGCCATCGTCGCGATTTGAAATTGAAGGAGAACGATTGGGTGGTCTTACGTTTTGAGAAGGCATGCCTGAGAAAGAAAAAGGGAAAGGAGAGGCTTTTTCCAAATCCTAGTATGCGATACTACGGACCTTTCCAGATTTCTAAAAAGATAAATGATGTCGCCTTTGGAGAATTCACAATGCTTTTCATGTGAGTCTCTTGAAGCCTTTTAAAGGCGATTTTGCCGAAGATGGGGAGCCTGATGAGCAACTCGAAGTGGAAGAAAATGAAGAGATCCTACAGATAAAGACAGAAAGATAAAAGGTAAAGTGATAAGGCGGTTCTTGGTTAAATTCAAGAACTATCCTGCATTGGTGGATGTAGGAGGAGGACCTAGCAGATACTCCTCAGATTGTGAATCTTTACCTTAAAGCATTTGGATTAGCATAGTCTATTCTAAATGGAGCCCTGTCACAAGACGGGCACCTCGTGCCAATAGAAAAGAACTGACTGAACAAACTTTTAGCACTTCAATAACAACTGAACAGAGAGAGAGAGAGACGACACACGACACGGACTGGCGGAATTTCAACCCAAAGAGTATTGGCCCCCAAACCTTGGCACCCCTTTCGGTATCTCTTTATATTGCATCAACACAGTACAAGCCGGTACTCGAGACTCTGCACCTTCTCCAGGAAGCATGCCAGAGAATGAGCCCTAACCTCATATTTAAAGGCCCTAGGCCCCAAATGCAGTAAAAAGCCTTCAAACTCAAAAGCATCTGGTCCAAAAGCAAAGCCAAAAAGCTGCAAGCGTAAATCACGGAAATTCATACAGCACTTGGCGCAAAACGCGGAAATTCATACAACATGCCATGTCATCATGTCAGCACAATTTTCGAAAATCTGCCACGTCATCAGTTTGTGTGTGTGTGCGGGTCCTGTTTATTTTAATCCTTTATGTCATTTGGGGCCCCATCAAACGGGGTCCCCATAAGTTGGTAGGACTTCTTCTTCTGTTACTTGTTCTTCTTAGGGTTTAGGCCCCTCGGCCGGCATCTGTAAGTTGGCTCCCTTCTTCAGGGCTTTGACACGTCAGCAGTTTGTGACAAGCCCCGAACTCAGCTTGGGTGGAATTTGGTGCAGCGGGTATGCACAAGAGGGGAGTCGCTCCACTTCTTTGATAGCAGATTGCCTCGATTTTTGATACTAAAGTCACTGATGTCTCTTTGAGTTTCAAGGATACTGTGAGCTGACAGTATTCTGCTGTATGACTTTATGAACTGGAATTCCCGATAATATGATATTGATTTGTTCTTGACTTGTTGAAGTGCAGGAACTGATAGACGAAATGACTGCAGCATTTTGGTCTAAACGATCTCGATAGACATGGTTGCAATAAGGATTAGTCAATCGGGCATCTGTGAGGTCCCGAGTGGATCTAGATGCGATTGCTAATACGTTGCCGATAAATCATGGTCTGAGATCCAAAGAATTTTAAATGTGACTTGTCATGTGATGTCCTGTGATGTGACTCTCGATTGGTACATGTACTAGATGTGTGTTCCTAGTGCGTCGATACTAACAATCAGTGTCTGCTAAGACGATTTATGGCCTCTGTCTGTTTTGCAGGCGTAATCGAGGGCGATTACAATGCTTTCAAGAGGGGGTATGTCACAAACTGGTGACGTGGCTGCCCATGGAACACACACACAACTGCTAGGGCTGGCTGAAATGCTGGCTGTGGCTGCAGATTTCCAGAAGCTGACGTGGCATGACTGTACGGCAGCCCCCGCGTTTTGTGGGCAACTGTACGACAGTTTTTTTTCTACACAAAAAGCTGGCAGCTTTTGGCTACGCAAGGCTATTGAGAGAGAGAGAGAGAGAGAGAGAGAGAGAGAGAGAGAGAGAGAGAGAGAGAGAGAGAGAGCTTTTGATAAAATTGCTTTATTATTGCAAGGCTTTTGATTTTCAGCTTTTGGGGCTCTGCTTTTGGCATCCCTTGTAAAACCTTTATAAGTGTGGGCAGGGCTCCCACTTCTCAGAGCATCTGGACGCAGAGTCTGAGAGTGAGACCCTCCCACTCCCTTGTACTTTGAGTTGCAGATTAATACAAACAGAAATACCGAAAGGGGCGCCAATCTTTGGGGCCAATATCTCTAGGCACGGAACTCCGTCGGGCCGTGTCGAATCAATTGTAAATTGTGAACTGTTTTGAAGTGAAGTCCTATCGTGTCGCTATAAAATCTTGACTTGGAGTGTCCAAGCCTCTTGCAGCGAATGATTACTCTCTTTCAAGAAGGGGAGATGTCACATACTGCTGACGTGTCAAAGCCCTGAAGAATGGAGCCAACTTGCAGATGCCGGCCGAGGGGGCCTAAGCCCTAAGAAGAACAAGTAACAGAAGAAGAAGTCCTACCAACTTATGGGGACATCGTCCGATGGAGCCCCAAGAGACATCAAGGAATTAAAATAAAGGACCCACACACACACACACACACAGGCTTGCGCCAAAAATTGATGACGTGGCAGCTATACGGAGACTCCGGAAATTCCGCTAACTGCTGACGTCGCATAACTGCACGGATTTCCACTTTTTGCCTTGGGAGCGTTGACGTGGCAGGACTGTATGGATTTCCGTGATTACGTTGGTAGCTTTTTGGCATTGCTTTTGGACTAGAAGCTTTTGAGTTTTGAAGGCGTTTCACTGTAAGTGCTTTCTAGGCTAAGGGCCTTTAGATATGAGGCTAGGGCTCATTCTTTGGCATGCTTCCTGGAGACAGTGCAGAGTCTCGAGTACCGGCTTGTACTATGTTGATCCAATATAAAGAAATACCGAAAGGGGGGCCAATTCTCTCTGGTGTGGAATTCTGCCACTCCGTGTTCCATGTCGTCTCTCTCTTTTAGTTCAGTTGTTATTGAAGTGCTAAAAGTCTGTTCAGTTTGTTCTTTTCTATTGGCAAGTAGTGCCTGTCTTGTGACAATGTCCCAAAAGCTGCTTTATTTTTCTTTCTCAAGCGTGCCTTCTCAAAACATAAGAGCACCGAATCGTTCTCCTTCAATTTCAAACCACGACGATCGCTATCTGCTGCCTTTTTCTGTCTTTCTTGAGATTTCTGCAAAGCCTCCCGGACCTTGGCAAAAGCCGTGTCCAAGTCCCACGTGTACTCATCGGCTTCAAAAATCTTATCTTTCGTGCTTAGGAAGGGTGGAACCTTCGTAGCACCTTCAATAATCTCAAATGGTGCCTTCCCCGTCGAAGAGTGTATCGTGTTATTGCACGCAAATTCCACCAAAGGTAAATAGTTTTCCCATCGAGTCTTTTGATCCGAGATATAAGACTTCAATAAATCTAGTACCACTGAATTGGCAATCTCTGATTGCCTGTCAGTCTGCGGGTGGAACGATGACGAGAACTGCAACAACGTGCCAATGTTCTCCCAAATAGCCTTCCAAAACAAACTCGTGAATCTGGTGTCTCTGTCGAAGACAATCGTCTCAGGCATGCCATGTAATCTGAAGATCTGGGCCACAAACAGTCTCGCTAAGTGATCCAGCTTGACTGCTTTCTTCACTGGGATGAAATGAGCTTGCTTGCTAAATCTGTCAATAACAATCCAGATACCATTGTGACCACTCTGTGTTCTCGGGATATCAAAAATGAAATCCATTACGTATCCGAGTGAAAATATCTGCAAAATCTCTATATGTGGTATACTGATCGACCATATCCTCGAAGCTCCTATGGTGTATCGCGGAAATATCCAGAACCAACGGCTTCCGGGACAAAGCATCCGCCACCAAGTTCTTCTGTGGCACATGGACAATCTAGAAGTGAAACTGTGACAAGATGTTCGCCCACCGCATCTGCTTTTCCAATAGTTGCTTCTGTGACAAGAAGTAGCGCAAACTTTGATGGTCTGTGAAGACAGTAAAATCCGCTCCGAGTAGGTAATGTCGCCACTGAGTAAGAGTATGGATAACCGCCAAAAGCTCTTTCTCATAAATTAGTGCTCTTAATTCCGGCCTTGAAAACAATCGGCTTTCGTAGGCAATGACATGGCCTTCTTGCATTAAGACCGCACCCAGACTACGACCTCAAGCATCACAATATACTTCAAATGACTTCTGCAAGTCCGGCAAAGTCAAAACTGGTCCAGTAGTCAATTTCTCTTTCAGTGTCTGAAACACAATCACCTCTGTGGATCCCCACGAGAAAGGGACTCCTTTCTGTGTCAACATATGCAAAGGGGAAGCAACCACTGTAAACTTTCTAATAAACCGCCTGTAGTACGAACACAAGCCCAAAAAGCTTCTAACTTCATGGACATTCTTCAAATCAGGCCAATCACGGATAGTCTCTATCTTGGCAGATCCATCTGCACTCCTGTTGCTGAGACAATGTGTCCCAAAAAGTGTATCTCGGGTAGGAAAAAATCACTTTTCTTTGCATTAATCACCAACTTGTGATCTCGTAATGCCTGAAAGACCTGTAGCAGATGTTCTCTATGTTCTGCCTCATCTTTGGAGAAAACAATGATGTCAAAGAAAGTGCCAACAAATAATCTCTACTCTCGAAAAATCATGTCCATCATCCGGTTAAATATCGTTGGAGCATTGGTTAGGCCAAAAGGCATCACCAAAAACTCAAATAACCCAAAAGTCGTCCGAAAAACTGTCTTGTAGACATCTCCCGGCGCGATTCGGATATGATGGTATCCGCTCTTCAAATCGATCCTGCTAAAACACGAGGATCCTTGTAGTCGGTCAAGAATATCATCGATCCTAGGAATCGAAAATCTGTTCTTGATGGTGATTTTGTTGAGAGCTCTATATTCGATGAACATTCTCCAAGATCCGTCTTTTTTCAAAACCAACAACATTGAAGAGCAGTACGGTGAAGTACTCGACTGGACAAGACCCTTTTCCAAGAGGTCTTTCACTTGGTTCATAATGTCTTCGTTCTGGGCTCGGCTCACATGATAAGGTGGCCGATTCGGTGGTGTGCTTCCAGGTATCAGATCAATGGTATGATCGTCGGGACAAGCTGGTGGTAACTCGCCTGGTAGGCCCTTTGAAAAGCAATCGGCGTGTGTGTGGAGAAAATCTTGGCGTTCTTTATCAAGTTCAGACATATTTGCCTATTCTCATCATTCAACTCTTTCAAAAAAATCGACTAATCAAACAGATTAGATTTCATTAATTTTGAAACGGCCGAAGCCGATACAACAGGGATAGACTCGCCCTTAAGTTTTACATCAAGTACAATAGTTCGGCCCTTATCTGTAATCAAAGTCGCTTTCCTCGCCCAATAGTCGATCATGGTATTGTTCTTGTGTTACCAGGGAACTCCCAAGAGGACATTACAACCTTTCAAGGGCATGATGTAAAAGTCCTCGTGCCCCAAATACCCCTGACAATGCAACCGAAGTTTGCCAATGACAGGTGTAATGGCTACGTCCCTACCGGGTGCCGCTAGAACTGCCTCTGGTAGTGGTCCCATCCGATCGGGTGTGATCTCAAGCCGCGCCGCCAATTGAGGTGAAATGAAGTTGGCCTTGGCTCCTCCATCAAAGAAAATCAAGGCTTCTTGGTCTTTCACTTTGCCCCAATCTCGGCAAAGTTCTATACTCTCGTCAATCGTGCTTGAGTCAGTACCCATGCAATCTAGAACTAGTCCTGCTTTCATCTTGCCTTTTCGTCCACGTTCCTCAGCTGCTTTCGAACCCTCAGGCCTTTCTTCATCTTTGTCGTTATGTTCTTTCGGTGCCTTTTTAGGGCACTTCGCGGAGATATGCCCAGTTTCCCCGCATCCAAAGCACTTTCCCTCTTTGATGTAGTTAGCCCTCTCTCGAAGAGTGAGCTTGGGTCATGCATCCTTTTCTTTCTTTTCTCGGTTGCTTTTCTTCTTTCTACTTTCATTGTTCAAAGTCTGTTCGGTCCTTTGCATCATGATTTCATATGTGGGGTAGGTCAAATTGCCTGAATGAATGGCAAAACCCCGTTTCGCATGACTCATCAGTTCCTGAATGGAATCTGACTTTTGCTCTAAGCAGTAATCTCGGATCTCTGTAGGAAGTCCCAAGGTAAACCGCTCAATCTGTTCTTTGAATGAGATCTTCTTAAATGAAGAAGCTGATAGAAAAGAGCTCCAGAATCTCTCGCAATATGCGTCCATGTATCCTTCTTGGTCATCCGAAGATGGTTCCAAGCAGTTCGTATGTCGCGCTCGTACTCTTGAGTCAACCATGAAGAAATAAAAAGCCTTTTTAAGTGGCGCTTTCTTGTTCAATAGAAGAGTGGACCACCAAGTTCGAGCATTTCCCTTGAAGTAAGAGGTAGCCCTCCGAATCTTGGAGTGCTCTAAGTAATGTCCTCCAAAGAAAGCTATGTCAAACTGCTGTATGAAAGCCAAAGCCTTCGAAGCATCCCGAAATCCAAAAAACATGTCAAATTTAATTGATTGTCCACCTTCTTTAAATTCTCGGACTTTCTTGCTTTTATCTTCCAAAAAGTTATACTGGTTGGCTTTATGAAGATTCTTCTTCCTTGCATAGAATCTGCTGTCATCAAAGTCCGAACTATCAGAAGATGAGTCCTCTGTAGAACTGTCCGAAACTGGGCGAGATTTAGACTTCTTTGCCTTTTTCTTGCCCTTGCCGCAGCGTTGCTTTTTGCTTCGCTTTTTCTCTTTTTTGTCTTCTTCACTCGAGTCGGAAGAGCTTGAAGAACTGTCAGAAGAAGAAGAAGAAGAAGAAGAACTGGGTACTCCTTCAAATCGCACACGCTTCTTCTACTTTCTTGCCAAGGCAAAAGTAGATTGACCCCCAAATAACCCAGAAAGTCAGTGCCTTTCTTCTACTTTTTGTCGTGCTTTTTGGCTTTGTTTTGCGCGTCAAAAAGCTGACTAATCCATGCATCAACCACCTCTTCTAGTTCTTGCTCTGTAAACATCCTAGGCGTAGGAGGTTGTTTAAGCGCCGCTTTGAGGGGTGGCTCCGTGGTTTGCTGCCACTGTGAGTGCACCTCGTCGAAGGAGGTCTGGGTGAAAATTTTGCAAATTTAGGGTCCTTCGCAAAATACCTCATTACCTTTGTCGCATCATTGACCAATCTCCGATGTTCCGTCTCTTCAAGCTCCGCCTGAGGAGGCCGAGGCGGTTCGTACTCCTCGCATGAATCTTCTTCGTGATCACTTCCCGCAGCTTCGGATGCAGGGGAAGTCGATTGTCCTTTGCTTGAATCCATAAGTGCCGCGTAGAAAGAATCAGATTTCCCGGTAGAAGAGAAATCAGCCGCGCTCTGATACCACTATAACAAACTTGGACACTCCAAGTCAAGAATCTACCGCGACACGACAGGAATTCCTTCAAAACAGTTCACAATTAGATTCGACAACGGCCTGGAGGAGTTCCGTGCCAAGAGGTATTGGCCCCAAAGACTGGCGCCCCTTTCGGTATTTCTTTTTATATTAAATCTGTTGCACAAAGTACAAGGGAGTGGGTGGGTCTCACTCTAAGACTCTGCATCTAGATGCTCTGAGAAGTGGGAGCCCAAACCACACTTATAAAGGTTTACAAGGGATGCCAAAAGCAGAGCCCCAAAAGCTGCCATAAAAAACCTTCTCAAATAAAGCAATCATCTCTCAAGCCATTGCTTGGTGAATAAAGCAACTTATAAATAATGACCCAAAAGCTGCTTTATTTTGCATAGAATTCAGCCTTGCATTGCGTAGCAAAAAGCAATCGTACAGCTCCGTAAAATGCGGAATTCCGTACAGCCCATGCCACATCAACATTCCGGATTTTGCGCAGTGAAATGCGGGGGATCCGCACGACAGTGCCACGTCACTTGCAGCACGTTTTTCGGGTGTACTGCTAGGGTTTGTGTGTGGGTACTACTGGGCATGCCTCGTCATTGGACTGTGACACCCACCTCCACCACCACCGCCACCAGGCTACACTGGTTGGAGCCCATATGGATACCCTTATTATCCATACTCGGGATATGCGCCTAACCAACCCAAAGATTTCAAAGATGGTGGCACGACAATCAAATTTTTCACTTTTTCCGGGGTGAAAGATCGCAAGAAAGCATTGCAGTTCCTACAGTAATTCAACAACATCTATGCTTTAGGAAACTATATAGAAGAATCCAAGATTTCTCGAGCAGCGGGATTTCTTAAAGATAATGCTATGCAATGGTGGAGTTCAATCGCGACACAACCGCATGCTCAAGGACCTGGCAAGCTTTCAAGACAATTTTTGCACGTAGTTAAATAACTTCTATGTTTGAAGTCCGGATTCTGGCAGAGTGGGGCAACTTGAAAATGCTTGCCATCGAAACCATGGACGAATATAATCAAAGGTTTCTCGACGTGTACCTTCCGATGTCCTTTAGATATGTTCATTTGGAGGCCCAATGCAAGCAATACACCATTGGACTACCATCACCATTGCAAAAATATTGTCTCTCTAAGCAAGTCTCCACCATGTAAGAACTTATGGACCATGCCACGATCGGCTACAAACTGATGAAGGGAAAGCTAGAGTTTACCAAAAAGAATCTCCGGCCACTAACCACAACTCTCGGCAACAACGAACAAATTCTCGAGTCTCGTGAAAATCAACCGCAAAGGCCTCGTTTAACGCCTCAACAACGAGACACCTTACTACAAGAACGCCGATGCTTTGGATGCTTTCAAACAGGGCATAATCATTCTAGTTGTCCGGCGTTCCTGTACTCTGTGTCTTTACCCAAAATAACGGAGCCTCACTTCTTGAGGAAAAAGTGATTGATATCCCGGCAATGGAACCATGAAACTGGCCCGTGGGGCGGTAGGCTTTGGCTTTCACCCGATATTCTTTACTTTAGACACACACCCAGAGCACTTTGCAAAAAGAACCCGCAGACTGCAATTAACACTTGATCACACACACGGCTCGGAAGCTAGAATGCTCCGAGCACACGCCGACAACCTGTAGGCCCCAAAATTGGCGCCCCTTTCGGTATTTCTTTATACTTTGAGAGGGTAAATTTACAAAGTAGAGTCCTCGGAATCCTTTGTCGATATCCAACTAGATACCACTTGATTTGGCCAAATTTCGGTAACATAACAACCCCAAAACTTGCGCGAAACCAATTCCCCTGCTGGAACTCACTTCCACTAGCATAAACCCTCTCATTCCTGCCCAAAAACAATAAATTCAGCACGCTGTATTTACTGGTTTTTGCCCTGTTTTCAGCCCCAAACAGTCCCCTAACTGTCCTCTGCCAGTGGGGCACTATTCCCAATGGTTCTGGCGTCCATATGGCTGAAAAACAGTCGATTTACAGCGCATACACAGTGCTGAAAACACACCTGTACGGTGAGGTTATGACCCTCACCGGTGCCTGCTTTGGAGTAGCAGCTAGCTACCCCTGTTCTTGCTCAAGGAGGCTCTTGCCTCAGCACAAAAGCATGAAACCACACAGCTGTACATCAGTCAAATGAAGAGCCCTCTTGTGGGGCATCACATAACTGCACGTAGAGGAGAGAGAGAGAGCAGTGTGTAGTGTGCAGGTCATCACTCCTAGCACCACACTGTACATAGGGAAGAAAGCAAGCACTCCATAGCTCTTGACAGGTTCTCAATGAAGCATCCTCCCAGCATAAATCGAGTGCCCCCTCTTCTCCCCTTGACCTGTAATGCATCTGTGAACAAAAAGGGGAAGATTTCCATGGCTGCCAAAACCTGTGTATCGCTGAAAACGCAGCAAAACAGCCCTGTAAACACGCATCTGATGCCTTCCAATGCTGAAAATGAGCTCCTTGAACCTAGGCAAAGTCATGGGAAGCTCAAAAATGGAGAGAAATGGCTGAAAATCAGAGTTAACAGCCCCCAAAACTGCTCCAAAAAATCAGTTACGGATTCTCTTCTCCCAAACTTAGTAAATTGACCAAAAAGTGCCACTTGGCACTCATATATGCAATTTCCCCGCATTGGGCTTCCTGCTTAAAAATCTCTCAACCGGTGCATCAATTGACTTTGCAGCAGAGTAATAAAATATTCCCTTGGTCATACCGAAGGTAATGACGCGAACACATTTCACGGCCCAAAATAACAGTTCCCTAATTTTTAGGAGATGCTTCCGTTGGGCTTCAACTGGTCATCTGACCATCTATCCTCATTCGGACCGCATCCAAAAGTGCAATGTGGCCCAACTGTCGGATACTTTTTGTTGGTGATCCCACCTTGACTTTATGCCTTTATTGAGTTCACTTCCTAGTATCCACCAACTTGCTAAGTGCGACGGGGGACCTACATGATCTTGTACTGAGCCTAGACATCCTCTTACTATACGAATTCTAGTGCCGACCACTTCCCGTCTGCGGGTGAAACTACCATTCACATTGGCCATACAATGTCCAACAATTGCAACTTCAAAAAGAGGGTCTCAAAAATAAAACAAAAATCATTGGAAAGAAACCAACAACTAAGGTTAGCAGTTGCCACGTCCTCGTGACATACCCCCCTCTTGAAATCGCAAACGTCCTCGATTGCATACTATAAATACATGCCATAGATGATCTTGTGTGGTAAGCACCCTTTTATCATCGCATGTATCCGCAAGAAAGACTGTCAAAACATATGTACAAATGACTTAATGAGACCTTCATACTTTTGTCAAACTGTACATTGGGTGAAATGAAGTTTGCCTTGGCTCTCCCATCAAAGAAGATGAGGGCTTCCTGATCTCGTGCTTTGTCCCATGCGCAACAAAGTTCGGTGCTTTTGTCCATCTGATTCGGGTCGGTCCCCATACAATCTGGTACCAGTCCTGCTTTCATCTTTCGTTTTCTGCCACGTTTTTCAGCTACTCTGAAGCTCTCTGGCCTATCTTCAGATTGTCCTCGTTGTGCCTTTTTGGGACACCTTGCAGAGATGTGTCCTTGTTCTCCGCAGTCAAAACGCTTCCCCCCCTTGAAGCAGTCTGTTCTCTGTTCCTTGGTCAATCGAGGTCGTACATCCTTCTTTTTCTGAAACTTCCTCCTCCTTCTATTATCCTTTGTTGAATTCTGTCCGGTCCTTGGTGTCAAAACTTGATCAGTGGAGTAAGTCAAGTTACCCGAATGCATAGCAAATCCCCGCTTAGCATGTCCTGTCAATTGTTGTATGGACTTGGACTTCTGCTCAAGGCAGTAATCTCGGATCTCTTTGGGAAGTACACATCAAAACCGCTCGATTTGCTCCTTAAAAGTGCCCTTCTTAAAAGAAGAGACCGGTAGAAAAACATCCCAAAATCTCTCACTATAAGCATCCAAAGTGTCAGCCTTGGTCATCCAAAGATGGTTCCAAGCGGGCATCACATCTCGTTCGTACTCTTGAGTCAACCAAGAGGAAATAAAGAGCCGTTTGAACTTTAACCACTTAGTCGGGGCTTCTTTCCTTAAAAGAAGAGTGTACCACCACGTTCGTGCATTTCCTTTCAAAAATGATGCTGTCCTCCTGATTTTCGTGTGCTCTGAATAGCGCCCTCCAGAGAATGCTATGTCAAACTGTTGAATAAAGGCTAAAGCCTTGGGAGCCCTGAAAAGGATTCAAACTTTACTGACTGTCCGCCCTCCTTAAATTCCTTGATCTTTTTGCCCTTGTCCTCGAGAAAATCATATTGGTTGGCTTTGTAAAAGTGTTTATTCTTTGAATAGAACATGTCGTCATCAGAGTCCGAACTCTCAAAGGAGGACGAATCCTCATCAAAACTATCAGAAACATGTCGAGATCTGTGGTACGATCTGCTCTTCTTTGCCTTCTTCTTGTTCTTCCATCTTTGATTCTTTCTTCGTTTCTTGCGGACAGTCCTTCGAAGCATACATGCTTCTTCTATTTTCTTGCACTTGCAAAAGAAGATTGACGGCCCAAATAACTGGAGTAGTCAATCCCCTTGTTGTGTTTCTTCAATTGTTTCTTCGCCCCCAAAAGTTGGTTGACTCGTCTCTTAGCGACGTCATCAAGTTCTTCTTCAGTAAACATCCTTGGGGTAGGAGGTTTCTTGAGGGCCGATTTTATTGGTGTGTCATTGGCACTTCCTCAATCGGGTGCCGGGGTCAAAAATTTGGTATACTGTGGATCTTTCGCAAACTCGGGCATCTGCTTTGCGCACTCATCAACCTACTGTTGACGTTGCATCTCCATTAGCTGATACTGCGTAGGACGAGGTGGCCCCGTATTCGTGATCTACTAATCCATTTGAATTTCCCGTGCTGCCTCCTGTTCCCGAGATGGCAAGAAGAGTCGTCTGATTCTTGTCAGAATCCATGTGTGTCGCGAGAAAAGGGATCGGATTTTCCGGTAGAAGAGAAATCGATTGAGCTCTGATACCACTGTAATAAACTTGGATACCCCAAGTCTGGAATCTGGCACGACACACGAGAGAAAATCACTTTAAAATACTTCACACTTAATTCACAGTTCAATTGGGTCAACACGCTTGGCATAATTCCGTGCCCAGAGAGATTGGCCCCAAAGATTAGCGCCCCTTTCGGTATTTCTTTTTGTTTTAATGCTTGGCAAAGTACAATTGCTCATGGGTCTCCTTTGCTCACTGGCTCATCAACACAATTGAGCCAGAGTGAGCCCAGGGGACTTATTTTAAGGCCCGAAAAACAATACATGAAAGCTTCCAAACTCAAACGCACTTGGCTCCTAAAAGCAGCCAGCACAAAAGGCGGAATCCTGTACAGCCTCCCACGTCAGCATAGCAACGCGTTTTACGAAAATCTGTACGGCCAGCCGCGTCAACATTGCAACGCGATTTGCGGGGTTCTGTACAGCCAATCGCTAGTCCTTTTTAATTATTTCTAGTGTCCCCAGGGCCCTGTCGGCAAGTGCCCATAAGATTGGACACTTATTAGGCATGCCACATCATCAGTTTGTGACATATTTCATCATTGTGGTTGACACCAAAGTATGAAGCCTAAGTTTTGGTTGCTTGGAATCATCTCAGGATGAGAGAGGAAGACACACTTTCAACACACAATCAAAGATTTTATGATGCTTTTCTACCTCTAGCTCAGGAAGATCTCTCAGAAGAGACAGATGGAGTGCTGATGCTATGATACCAGACCAGCTACATATTGCCTGAAGCTTAAGTTCTATGGCATCTCGCAGCTAATAGACCACGCTTTAGACAGGTATTCTTTGCTCACATGCTCATTGAATTTACGGACGGGTGCTCCAGTATCTAAGTCAGCAGCGAAGGAGACTTTCCAAATAAGAAAATGGTACAATGGAAGGAATCAACTGTTCCTCAGATGCCTGCTGTGTTGAAACCTCTCTCTCTCTCTCTCTCTCTCTCTCTCTCTCTCTCTCTCTCTCCCAACCAACCAACCAACAATTTTATCGGACACAAAAGCATCATAATGCTTGATACATAGACTGGACATGTGTATATTTTTTTCGTGCATCCATGTGTGTGTGTGTGTTCTTTTTTTGTTCGCGGTGGGTGCGGGGGGGTGGGTGGCAAACAAAATTGCAGCAGACTGACCATTGAAGCGGGAGATAGTCCGGAACATCCATAGCAAGGGCGAAAATGGCGGGGACTATCGGTGTAGGAGAGCGAGGCGGGGAGGACACCATTTTAATAAACGAGAGCTGCATATTGGAAGCCTTGCTGAGGAGGGTAGGACTTGAGATGGAGAGCGGAAGGTGACGCTGATGAGCAACAAGAAGGGAGATGGATTGGCAGGCCATCCCTCTCTTCCTCCCTTCCGAGATCGTCAATTCTCTACTCGCCACAAATTTTTTCTCTCGCCCAGCCTCGTCACTATATGGCACGGCTCTCGCCAGGGGGATCTAGGGCCCAAATTTGGGGGCGCGAGACGGCATTGATCTCGGCCGTCGGATCACGCAGTGAACTAGGGGTGAACTTGTAGCAAAAATGGCGCCCCGAATTCCTTCCTAGTTCACCCGCCTCGCGGGATGTGGGTCGAACTTAGGACGTCTCGGTTGCCACACGAATGCCCTACCACCACGATAACGAGCGTCATTGTCCATGTTGGCATGGCACATGATCATACCCTAGTTTAGGCACCCTTAGTTCACCCCCAGTTCACCTACCCCTAGCTTACTCGCCCCTAGTTCACCCTTAGTTCACCTCCAGTTCATCCATCGCTAGTTTACTACGTGATCCAACACTGAGATTAAAGCCGCCTCGTGCTCCCAAATTTGGGCCCTAGATCCCTCTTACCCAGAGTCGTGCCATATAGTGACGAGGCTCGCCCAGGGCGACTGACCAACCAAAAGGCATCTTGCAATCTTGGAGGACAGCTTACGTGAGCATGTGTGGTTGGCTGCGGAGTGAAGCTACTCAAAAGAACTAGTCTTGCTTGGTGGGCATTGCTATAGAACATCTAGCCTATAGAATATAAAGGACATATGCAAATTGACATTTAGCAATTAGCACCAAAGGAAATCAGCGGCACTGTGTGAAAGGGATACACATTTAAAAAATGTTATTACGTTTATGGGAGGTGACAAAGATAAGTGCATCAAGTAATAGAGATTATTGGGATGATTTTTGAGAGAGTTAGTTGAGTTTTGAAGAAAAGCTTTTTAAAACTGTGGGAGGATACAAAGTTAAGTGCATCAATTAATAGAGATTGATATTAGAAATCAACATGTTGTTGGTTAAAATAAAATTGCAAGTATTTTAACAATGAACCAATCTACTTGATGTAAATTTTACAAATGGATTATGGTCACAATAATTGAGAAAAGAAAGAGGATGTTGTGTTAACAGTTGTGTGGTCTTTCTTCCATGCACTTATATCTCTGCAATATGGGACTGTTCTTGATGTTGAAAGCTAGGACATCTGAAATGGTTGAGGCTTACATTTCATAAGTTGTAGAGTGTAGACTAGCATCACTTGACCAAGATATGAGGGTTATCTAGCAACGATTCCGCTCTAGTAATCCTCGCGCTATTGCATGTGTAGTTTTTGTCACACTGTTTGATATGTCTATAATGCTACGCAACTATGTATGTAGTTGTCATGCAGAGAGAATTCATTGTATGTAGTCAGATGCATTGGATATGTATTAGTTGTTTTATAAGAAGTACAAGTCATCCATGACTTTTGCATGTTCCAAATTACCCAACAATAATACTAAAGTGAGGGCAATAGGAGTGTCTATCTCATTTGTCTGACGACCTTGTTTATCACTATATGTGAGGTCTGCCACCGCACAAGAGGGACATATTTCTAGATTATGAGCAAGAATGTCACATTGCATGGTCCAATCTTTATATAGTGTAGTAATTTCAAACCATGACCTAACATATGGACGGTGAGCTAGTTTCAACTTGGTTGCAGTGCGTTCCTTGGCTTCTTGATTCTTGAACTTTAATCTTGTAGGTCTTGAGAACTTCATACTCATACTGACACCTAGTATGGGAGGAACAAGGACATATTTGGAATGGAATCAATTGTTTAGGTCTAAAGTAATACAATACACGTATACACTATATGTATTACTACTTGTGCATTTACTACTGCAAAACACCACATGCATTGGCTAGCAACTGTTTGCAAAGAATTGTGTGTGTTGATCGACATCAAGTGTATAGTTTTGAAAAAAACGTCCAAGTAAACTGAACCAAAGGAAGTAATGTGCAAAATTCTAAAACAAGCAAATGGATAAAGCATCAGTACGTTGCAACAAGAAATGAAGTGCCTTACTGACTTGCAATGTTGTACTGGTGCTCTTCAATTGTCCAATCTACATGCCAATATTTGAATCGAGCTACAAAAAAAAAACGTGAATAGTTAAACATTACGACTTGCAATGAATTGGAAAGTATATAGTGCATGTCATGCAAAGTGCCATACAAAAGTATGGTGGAGAGCTGGCACTGTGGTCTCTCCAAAAATTATAAGAAACGGAAGACGTGCCCTGCCCCGTAGCGTTTATATGTTGCACCAAGCAAATGCATAGGCATTGGAAATTGGATGCAGATAACGAACCTTGTAGTGTTTCCGGGTTGGAGTATTGCTTGTGCAATTGAAACGTCTAGTGTTGTGAATATATATCCTCCCTGCCAGACACAAAACACGCATTAAGAAAAATACAGGAGATGTAGCATATTGATTAAGCTTAAAGAGAAGCATATCTAATTTTATTTTCTATGTCAAAGGTCCATTACATAAAGAGTTATGGGTGTTTTTTGGTAGATTTTCCCTTGTTAAAATTGTACTATCTCCCTCTTGTCGGCCGTCAACTCCTTCTCCTACCTTATGTTGTAGCCAACTTCCTATTTGCAGTGCGCTCTCTCCTTGTAGACCAAGAAGGGCTTCTCCTCAATTATGCAACTTGTCGGCCATGCAATAGCATCTTATCACACGTAGGGTCTGTCCTTAGGAACTCTAGGAGTCTTTCCAATCGCAAGACTCGACGTTGCCATAGCGGAAGGCGCCGTATTCACTTTGCTCATCACTAACCCAAATGCGGATCTGGCAAACCTTCCCTTTGTGTTTATTTTTTTACTTATCTTGAAAGATAAAGTTTCAAATCTTCTACTTTGATGTCTCATCTATGTGTACGAATGGTGTAGAAACTCTTTTTTTGGTGAATAAGCAAAACTCTTTTTTTGGTGAGCATGCTTATTCTCAAGCTCGACGAGTTCAAAACTAACGCAATACAATATCGAATCCAGGTTGCAGATGCTTTCGTCTTGTGAGCATGTGGCGAGGTTGAGTGCGCAAAGTTCGAGCTCGCAGACTTGCCCTCATCTCAACACCCCATACGCTAGCTCTAGGCTTCAACCCTCTCATCAGCCGACTGTCAAAATAGGTGTCATCAATGATAGCTATGGGGGTCTTGGCAGGTCTGCAAGAAGCTTACTGCTAACTGTTTGCTCCATACAACCAGACCACCATTGTGGACACCCGGAGGAAGAAACGTTAAATGCTTGCCTGCCCGGAGGAAGAAACGTTAGGGTGGGTTCAAGTGGTATTAGGGTGGGTTCAGACCTACCCGGAGGAAGAAACGTTAGATGCTTGCCTGCCCCGCCACCGCTTAGTCTGAACGACCTTGGAGGAGGCAGAGTGAAAAAGAGAGAGATGTTGAGAGAGGCGTGCAGTCTTCTGAGGGTGCTCGGAAGAGCTATGGCGGGCCCAACATAAGAGAACGCTTGCGTGCAGCAAATCAGGTGTAGCCATAGCATTTGGATGCCCCTATGTAGAAGATTTTCACTGTGCTGTCTGAACCCAACCTTAGAGAGGTAAAAGGCAACAGCTTCCCGACCACGTGCCCCTCCCCTCGTGTGTGCAAGGAAAGTTTGGAAAATGAAGGACTTCGTAGACCTGCAGAGCTTTTGAAGCTGCCATAAAAGCTTTGGAGGGAGGTTACGGGCATGAAAGGCATTGCAAACCTTTGGAAAAGCTAGCACTGAAAATTGGCATTAGCAAAACAAGGCAATAAGCACTGGAGCTCACAGATCTGCAAATCGGCCACCACCAATAACAAGGCAGCGTCAGAGTTCCAAACATTTGGAATGATGAAAATTTGAAAATTGGGCCATCAAATATATACAACATTGGACTTCATGCGTGAGCTTGGGCAGCATTCTCAGGCTGCAAGGGGAAATTGTGTATGTAGAGCACACACACACAATTTCAAGGAGCTTGCATCGGGAAAATCGGGTGTGGACAGAGAGAGAGAGAGAGAGAGAGAGAGAGAGAGAGAGAGAGAGATTTGTTGTCCTTTGGTGTTTTTAAAGAGCATGACCCTAATTGATATTGTTGCTCTATGTCCTTTGGTGTTTTTTAAGAGCATGACTCTAATTGATATTGTTGCCCTGTGTACACCGAAGTGAGTCTCTCTCTCTCTCTCTCTCCCTCTCTCGTGTCCCGGTGTAGGAAACAAGCGCCTTTTTCTCTCCTTTTTTCACCATTCAATTGCTCTCCTCCCCCTCTCTAGCCACTTACATGCACCCCACTTTCGCCCCTCGCAGCAGCAGCCGCATCGCACACTCCATTTGCAGCTTGCCCCCTATTGCCCCTCTTGTTCTTTGCACACCTTGCTTTTCCTCAGTCCCCTTACCTCATTGCCCGCTTTGTCCACCATAGCTCCCCCATACCTCTTCATCGCATCAATTCTATTTCCTCCCCAGCACTCTTCAACATCAGGACAAGGGCAATCTCTGCTCTCTTATACGCCCAATCCCCGTACGCTTGTCTTCAAATACCACATCCACATCGAGGCTTGAATCGTATCCGTATTCTTTTGCAGTGAGACAACGCCTCCTAACAATGCGACGGAGAAGCTTCAAGAGGAGAAGGGCCCTTTTGCTAGCGAACAATACTTTGAAGTTTGGATTCCCAGCCTTCGAGATCGATGTGATCATCGACACCGGCAGCCAGATTACATGGTCCAATGCGAGTCTTGTTTGGAATGCAGCTCTCAAATATCGGACCCCATCTTCAGCCCACATCAGGTTTGTGCACCTCCATCGCTATAATGATGCACAAAGTGTTTACAAGCCCTCGACTCATGCCTCCTGATCAACTCCTCGTAGCTGTATATGCGCTCTCTCTCTCTCTCTCTCTCTCTCTCTCTCTCGCGTAGCAGGACTCTTGAGATTGTTCCTACGACCTTAAAAAAATGTTTGGCCAAAGACAAACATGCATAATTTTGACCAAAACAACCCGTTGCTTCTACTCTTGTCTTTTGCTTTCGATTGGTTTATAGAAATCTATTCTAATACAAATGCAGAAGTTTTTTATGGCGTTACTTTTCTTGCACGCTGTTATTACTGACAACGTTGAAATTTTTTTAAAATTTTTTTTAATTTAATTGAACAGCCACATGGTGGCTTGTGTGTTCAGATAGCACAAAAAGAGCCTTGGGCTCAACAAGTAAAACTAGAGTGCTTCATTAGCTATGTTCCATCGAAGTGAGATCGAACAAAATATTGGAAACTGAGAGAGTGAGAGAGAGAGAAGAGAGAGAGATTTCATGAAAGAGTGTTAGATTTTTTTACCCGAGAGTGTTTGGGATACCGATCGTCGTGGTTTAGTGGTGTACCTCCGCATAAATTGGTTACCGATTGTAGTGCTTCAGAGGGATACCTCGCCAAAAACCACAAGGAGGTTAAGAGTTTTGTCAAGCTCAATGTTCATGATCATACAAGATGTCAATGTTATTAATTGTTTGTAGTTCCATTTTTATGTTTTAAAAAAAAAAAACATGCAAGTCTCCTTGCATGGGAGAGTTTGCACAGTCCTCTCCAATTTTTATAATACGAGAGAACGTGCCATTCCCACGACAGTGTGCAATTTTCAGTGTGTTCATTAAGTGCATTTTCAGTATCAAAAATCAAAAAATGATAATGCTTACTCACCGCGATTGAATGTCTGTCGGCAATGGACTTCCTTGCATCAACGATGTTGGGCATCTCCTGCACTTAATCCGCTGTAAGAGACGACATCCCAGGGAGGATACCCTTAATGAAGATTTTGTGCTATTGTAAGAACACCACAATTTGTATATATATCGATCAAACCACCACCAAGCATGAAATCGTACTCCCAACAAACGTTGACTAGCGATCATATCGCAAATTCTAATATCTATGGCTGTGTACGTGATTGCATCTGTTGACCCGCATGCCTTCCAGATTCCTATGTAGACGTAGTTGATTGCGTCTGGATAGAGACCCTTCCTGCGATCTTGTGGCGGCGTTCTGCACAACAAGCTTGCCTAAGGTCAATAGCCTTCAAGGTGCAAGCATAGGTGAATGGATTTGTAGAAACGCCTCTCGTTTGCATCTGCTTCATGTTGTGTGTATTATGGGGAAAGTGCATTCCAATGCTTTGTATCCACTGAAAATATCGTAGAGCTTTCTCGCCCTGCTCTTGTTGCACACATCCCACAATCAGTGCATTCAAAGAGGCGACATTCCTGGCAAGAAGCTCCTCAAGGAGTTTTTGTGCTTTGTCAAGCGCACCACATCTGGCATACATATCGCCCAAGGCATTGCCAAGCACCACGTGACTAACAATATCAATGTTGTGTCCATAAGAGCATCTTGCATAGAGCTACATGCCTTCGAGATGCACGCATAGGTGATTGCATCTGAAGAGAGGTGCAACTGGAAAGAGGCCCTCGCGTCGCATCAGCTGAAAACAGCCTAGAGCTTTCTGGCCTGTTCTCGTTTGTGCACATACCTGTTTCTGAATAGCTTGTGATTGACGAGCACTCTCATCATAAATTCTCTCACCCATGTCAACATATTACGAAGTCTTTCAAGATGCTAGCATAGGTGCTTGCTTCCATAGATGATTGCATTGGAGAAAGGCTTTCTGCTTGCATATGCTTAGAATAGCCTTGACGAGCTTCCTTGCCGACATCTTGCATCGATTCGAAGTGGTTACCCATCTTGTGGTTTTTTTGTGAAGATACCAAGAAAGAAGAAAGGAAGCCGATCCCCTTTTTTGCACTGAAAGGCTGTAATTCTAACGATTTCTCAGTTTGTGATGAGAAAGATGCCAGAGGGCTGAAATTGTAGTTTACAGCATGAATAGCTCAATAGGTGCACGTCTTGACAAGGCGACTGATGAAGGTCATAAAAAAAGCAAGCAAGCACTTGCCGTTGGATGGTCAATGCCATTCCAGATAGGAAGCTCCTTAGCCACATTTTGTGCTTTCTCAAGCGTACCAAATTTGACATACATATCGACCTAGACAATACTGCCAAGCACGACATCTTTCTTTAATAGCCTCCGACTCACAATATACTTCTGAGTTTTTGTGTCCATATGAGCATCTTGTGTAGAGCCACATGCCTTCAAGGTACGTGCAAAGGTAATTGCATATGGAGAGAGACCCTTGCTTTGCATACTTATCGACCAAGACAGTGCCAAGCACGACATCGTTTCTCAACAGCCTTTGACTAACAATACAATTGTGAATTTTTGTGCCCATATCAACATCTTGCTTAGAGCTATATGCCTTCAAGATGCATGCATAGGTGATTACATCTGTAGAGAGGCACTCACTTTGCATCTGCTGAAAACAAACTAGAGCTTTCTGCCCCTGCCCACGTGGGACAAATCTTGCAGTTAGTGCATTCCAAGAGTGCACACTCCAGACAGGAATCTCCTCGAGCACTTGCGTAGAGCCACATGCCTTTAAGATGTAAGCGTAGCATTCAAGACGAAAGTATAGATGACTGAATTTTGAGGGATACACTTGCTTTTGTGTCCGCTGAAAACAGCCTAGAGATTTCTGGCACTGCTCTTGTTGCGCGCATCCCGCAATTAGTGCATTCCAAGAGGTGGCATTCCGGATAGGAAGCTCTTCAAGCACGTTTTGTGCTTTCTCAAGCACACCACATTAAGCATACGTAATGACCAAGACACTGCCAAGGACGACAGCTTCATGTGTCCTTATCGGGCACATCCTACAATCAGTGTGTTCTGAAAGACGACATCCCGCACCACATGTGGCATACATATCGACCAAGGCATTGCCAAGCATGGCAATTGTTGGCAACAACCCCTACCTAACAATATCATAGTGATTTTTTAGGCCGATATCAGCATCTTGATGCACGCTTATGTGATTGCATTTGGAGAGACGCCCTCACTTTGCATCCCTATTGAAAGCAGCCAAGAGCTTTCTAGCCCTGCTCCTGTTGCGTGTATCCTGCACTGAATGCATTCCAAGAGACAACATTCCGGATAGAAAGCTTCTCAGACACATTTTTGTGCTTTCTCAAACACGCCACATTTAGCATACATATCAACCAAGGTATTGCCAAGCACGAAATCTTTCTAGCCCTGCTCTTGTTGTGCGTGGAGCCACATGCCTTCAAGATGCATGCGCAGGTGATTGCATCTGCTGAGAACAATCTAGAGCATCCTGAAATCACTACATTCCAAGAGTCCACACTCCGAAATCTAACGCTACTATTGTTGTGCACATCCCCAATCAATGCATTCCGAGAAGCGACATTCCAGACAAGAAGCTCCTCAAGCACTTTTTGTGCTTTTTGAAGTGCACCACATTTGGCATACATATCGACCAAGACAATGCCAAGCACGACATCTTTCTCAATCGCACGAAATTTGACATACATATCAACCAAGATAGTGCCAAGCATGACAACTTTTTCCAGCAGACTCTAACAAACAACATAATTGATTTTTGTGTCCATATCAGCATAACATCTTTTTGTGTCCATATCAACATCTTGTGCCACATGCCTTCAAGATGCATGCATAGGTGATTTCATAGGCTCTCCCATGAATACACCCCATTTGCCACATGTCATGCAACAATAAGTGCATACCAAGAGACCGCATCCCATCCCGATCCTGGAGGCAGTTGGAGTACGTAGGTGATTGCATCTAGAGAGAGGCTCTCGCTTGGAATCTGTTGAAAACAGACTACGACCTTGCTACACGATGCATGCTAGTTGATTGCAGTTGTTGGAGTACGTAGGTGATTGCATATGGAGAGAAGCCCTCGCTTGGCATCTGTTGAAAATAGACTACGACCTTGCTACACGATGCACGCTAGTTGACTTCCTTCTGGGTAGAAATTCTGCTAATGTGTCAACAATTAGAACCCCCAGAACACTGCTAAGCTCCAGACCAGCTAGAGGTTCATTCTCCAAAGGCTTCTCACGATGTCCCAGGTCAAAATGCCAACAATCACTTACTGCACAACCAGGCAATTTCTTCGACAACCTGGAGGCACCGTCAAACCTCCGACCATTGCCACAACTCTGTACACAAAGCTGCTAAATCCATGATCAAGATTTCACCGTAATAGTCACAATTGAAAACAGACTACGACCTTGCTACACGATGCACGCCAGTTGACTTCCTTCCGGGAAGAAAGTCTGCTAATGTGTCAACAATTAGAACCCCCAGAACACTGCTCAGCTCTAGACCAGCTAGAGGTTCATTCTCCAAAGGCTTCTCACGATGTCCCATGTCAAAATGCTAGCAATCACTTACTGCACAAGCAGACAATTTCTTCGACAACATGGAGGCACCGTCAAACCTCCAACCATTGCCACAACTCTGTACGCAAAGTTGCTAAATCCATGATCAAGATTTCAATGTAATAGTCACAGTTTGACGCGTCTACAGAAGCTTCTAACTGTCCACCACATAAGTGCATCCATAGGAAAGGCCAGCTCCGGAAGGAAAGCACCACAGTGTGTATCTGCAACCTCTCAAAAGTCTGTAATAGTCACAGTTTGACGTGTCTACAGAAGCTTCTACCTGTCTAACCACATAAGTGCATCCATAGGAAAGACCAGCTCCGGAAGGAAAGCACCACAGTGTGTATCTACAACCTCCCAAAAGTTTGCAATAGTTGCCTCTCTCATTGCAATTTGGAGAGGACGCTCCGTATCATATGGCACAGTATTGCTGATGACAGCTGCAGGTGGACCATGCGAGATCAGCTCGACCAAGTTGCTGGTCGTGGTGAAGCCTCCATGGCTCCTACTAAACCCTGTTCAAATCACTGACGCAGGTGGGCGGGCATCGGTGTGTGTGTGTGTGTGTGTGTGTGTGTGTGTGTGTGTGTGTGAGAGAGAGAGAGAGAGAGAGAGAGAGAGAGAGTACTCGAATAGAAGCGCACAGAAGGGCTACTCAAGGGGAGATGAAAATCGGCGTTCTCCATCGCCATCACTACCAGCATATACATAATTGAATATATACCTGTGATCATCATGCTATCCTTTGATCAACATCCTTGTGGCTATGATTGCTTCTATATCATCCTCTTTGTCTCTTTTATACCTTCTCTTATGTCAATTATGTCTACCGCGATCTTCATCATCATGTCGATCATGTCGACTGCAATCTCCATCATCATCTCTTCTGCTGCTATGACTTCTGCCATCATGTCGACTGTCAATGTATACTTCTGCTATCATGTCCATCACCACTGCTTCAGTTGTTGTTCCTCTTCTTTTTTCGCTTAGCCTCATGCTCAAGCACCTTTTGCCTATCCAGTGTAAGACGAGCCCTGTTACCTATGGGCAGTCTCGGAGCAAAACAATTGCCTCGTGTGAGGTTTGTTGTGCTGTGCGCGCTGTGCTGTTTGTTTCGCACGACAATCAAATCTAAAAGCTTTGCTTGAGCGTAGCCATTAAGAGTGGGAAATTGTTGGTTATAATTGAGTTAAAAGCATCGCTACAGCAGCCATAGCTGTAAAGCACTGTTTTTTTTAGCGCTGTAAAGCGCTGTTTTTACAGTAGCTTTGATGCGCTGCAGCCACGTGGGCTGCTGAGGGGCCAAGGAGGGGAAAATTGACACTTCGCTAACGAAGTAAAGATTGGTCGAGGATTGGCCAGAGCAATTGTGCTCAAGATTGTTGGCCGAGAGATGAAGATTCCTCATAATCATCTCGTGGCTAAACGTTGTGCTAGATCAATCTCTCACCACATAACGTGCTCTCTCTCCCTAACCGAGGGCTGGCGGCCATGAGTGAGGTGGCTTGCTTTGCCAGAGCACTATTGTCTATAAGTGACGAATGAACCCTGCAATGGGATCTACTCCCCCCGAACTAGGAAACCATTTTAGAAGCACTCATGATCCGTTCGCTGGGTCTGGGTTTACTTTTTACGTTTAATATTTCTTCTATTTTGCAGGGCAATTTATTTTATAACCAAATGAAGTGGCTAGGGAGCAATGAAACACGCTCGCTCAGGTTGGTAGAACGCCATGCTGCCATTTGGGAGGTAATGGGTTTGGGCTTAGGGGGGGGAGGGGGTTGTTTAATGCTTTCAACTTTTTGTTGACCATCGGATCGCCTCAGGATTCTCACCCATTGTCGATCCTACCTCTTGAGGTTTATTAAAGACCTTGTGGCATATGGCTTTATTTGGGTAGCACCAAATATCCATCTCTAACATAGTTGGTTACACCCATGGACGTTGAATAGCCCCTTCAAAAGCAAAAAGTGCATGAGCAACCAATTAGTCATGCTTGGTGCCTTGTCTTGGCAATTTGTGTTTTGAAGATAGAGTAGGATACCTTAAATATATTTCTTGACAACATTTTTCTAAAACATGGATACCTCGAGATGGTTGGTTTAACCAATGCTCTTGCGACATTTAACCGGATGATGGATAGGATTTTTCGAAAGCACAGGCTATTTGTTGGCACTTTCTTTGATGATATCATTGTTTTCTCCAAGAATGAGGCAGAACACAGAGGTCATCTGCTTCAGAGATACACTTTTTGGGACACTTTGTCTCAGCAGCAGGAGTGCAAGTGGATTCGGCCAAGATAGAGACTATACGTGATTGGCCCAATTGGAAGAATGTCCATGAAGTTGGAAGCTTCTTGGGACTGTGTTCGTAGACGGAAGAGATGTTATAAAACACTTTACGAGCTAAATGCGAGTGTTGTTGTTATAGTAGTATAATAAAATGTTTGCTTATTTTTATGTAAATCACGAGTGCAATCCACTCATCCAAATAGAGTACTAACCTTGTGAGTAATGTATTTGCTTGAATTAGTTTCCCAATCATGAAATCTCCTTTGAGGAGCTGCAAACAACACAAGCACTAGTTAAACTTTTCACTCATAAAGTTATTTTAAAAGAAATATAAAAGGATAGTGCACGGTCTAACTCAGTGCCATATGGAAGTACGGTGGAGAGTTGGCACACTATTTCTTCAAAATTTATAAGAAACGAAAGTCGTGACCTACCCTGTCGTAAAATAGGTATGGCATTCAAGAACGAGGTAACAAACTTGAAATTTTCATTGGTAATTTGATGTTGGCACTAGATTTTAGTGGCTTTGTTAGTGCTCAAGATTTCACCGCAATTCAATATGAAAAAAGGAGTAAATTCAAAATATTAATTCACAAAAAGGATACAAAACGATTCAATAATTAAAGTTCAAGCATAGATGATATTAGTCCACTTTCAATAATTATACTTGTTGTAAAGGGCATTACTAATTGATTATGTCAACCTGGCCCTTACTCCCCTCCTAAATGATTAGAAAACTTGAATTTGATTCGATCCTCAACTCACAGTCAACTTTCATGTTGCAATTTATGATTTCGCATTGCCATTACACTCATAATCACATGGACTTGCTTGTCCTCTAGTCCAAAACTTCACTCTTTTGTGCCTTTGTTTTCATCTTCCTTTGTCCTTGCAGTGCTCCTTGTTTGCATAAGGCCACATGTATTTGCTTGTACTTCCATTAAGTATGCACTTCCAATAGAGAAGTTGGCCATTTTGCTTAATTCTCAACCTCACCTAGTTGGTCATATCTATAGTCAATGAACTTTAGATTGACAATACTTTCACTACAAACATCTCTTTTCAACATGACGTAGAAAATGCAGGTTTGTATCTCATTATGAAAATCACATGCTTGGTGGACGAAATTTCCATAGAAACAATATACAAAATAACGACTGAGGATGTTGGGACATAGTCAAGAAAACTTTGAGCATGATTATTCACAAAGAAGGTAGCAAACAACTATGCATGTACTAGCATGGGTGTAGATGAGCCAAAAAGATTTTTTTTCATGCAAAATATGATGAGCACTATGTCTACAAATGTATCAAAATGAAATGATAGCCTATGGTATGTGGATTTGAGTCACATGACCATCCATGGGAGTGGTTTTGGGACATGCAAACTTTGGAAACTCTTGTTTATGTTGAGATCAATGATGATACAATGCATCCTATTGCACATATAGGGAATGTGCCATTGTTTTTTAAAGATTGCAAAGTGAAATATTTGACTATGTACGGCATATGCCCAATATTTCAAAGAACTTGGTGTCTATTATATGTAAATGGTTAAGTAGGGTTCGCACATGAAGTTCAATGATGATGGTATGTATGTAGAAGAATACAAGAAGAATGGAAGGTTCATTACAGAAGGTAAAATGTGGGTGAAATGTTCACTCTTGACATTTGTCATAGACATAGACATTTGGCATAGCATATTGGACATGTGATTGTGCAAAGGCTGAAAACTATGCAAAGTGACAAGCTTATGACAAGTTTTCTAGTGTTTAAGATCGCAAAAATACATAAGGATTGTGAGGCTTATCAGTTTGGAAAGGAGGAAAAATCATCCCCATGACAAAAATGTAACCAAATACGTGTTAGGCATGGTGCATTTCGATGTATTGAGAGCGCTATATGGGTTGAAGAAAGCATCTAAATCTTGGCATGAGAGGATTGCACTTTACTTGATTACTATTGATTTTTGTTTGATTAATGCATGTTACCCTTTTTATGTGCAAGAAAATGAGGCAAATTTTGTGGTTATATGCATCTTCGTGGATGATTTAATTGTTGGTGAAAATCATGAGGCTAAAATTGAGCACAAAAAGAGTCTCTTGAATTAAGAGTTTGACATGACGGATTTCGGAGAGCTTCGTTACTTTAAGGGGATTGAAATTATACGCACAAAAGAGAACATGTGAGTGCAATGGTCCTAGGCAGGGAAAGTCCCTGGGGCATGGCCCTACCACATACCATGCATGTAGTTCAAGGGTCTCTAAGCCAAGGGCTATATAGAGAGAGGTTGGGAGTTGAAAACCATGCATACAAAAGCCAACTTTGAATATCTACATGGAAATCTTACCGGAATCATCATGGCTCTAGAGATACAAAAAATTTTCTCAAATTTCACCCTGATTTTGAGTTATTCTACGTATGTTTTCTCTTACTTAGTATTACGCATAGTAAACTTTGTGCCATACGATGCTTATATCTTAGCCCTATGGGCACCATTTTACCATATGGTAACCTTTTTTACATAGGAAAAAATATTCCCTTAAGCACTTACACATAATTTCCTTCGGAACTTTATGCTCTGCATTTTTCAAACTTGGTTGGGGGTAGGGTTCCACATGGTGGGCCCTACCTCCCACCATGTGGACCTTCTATTAGGGCTGGGGGAGGGCCACACACACACACACACACACACACACACACACACACACACACACACACACACACACACACACACACACACACACACACACACACACACACACACACACACACAAGTACATGTCGTACTAGTATCTCACACTCTCCGACTATTTCTATCTGTAGATAATAAACAATCACTGTGGATCAGACCTACAAAAGTTGTTTCTTTGCTTGATCTCTTTGGTTGAAAGAGTGGCTTTTTTCACAGTAGAGGCATATTAAATTGATAAATATTTTCCATTTTATCCACACACACACACACACACACATCTTCAAAAAAGTCATCTCTCTCTCTCTCATGCAATCTCTCTAACTTTATCAAACACGCTCGTATTGGTATGTCAGAGTTTTAGATGAGAAGATCGATGTTTCCATAGCTCATGCAAAGCCAAGCAAGAGCTCTCAAGCTCAAGGAACGAGGTCATGCAAAGCCTATGCGGCACCATGCACAGAGGAGAAGCTTGGATTCAAGGAGCTATGGCTGTGCAAAGCCCATATCAAGGCACGGTGATCAAGGTGAATAAAGACATGAAAAGCATCATGCAAAGCATTGTTCGAGTTTGAAAGAACAAGGCTCCATACATGGATGGTGCAAAGCAAGGCAAACACCACAGGCATAATTGTAATCAAGTAAGGCTGTGAGCCGATAAGAATACAAGGAAAATGATTCTTGGTAAATCTACAGAAGCTGCATGCCTTGGTGTGACTCCACATTAGCAAATTTTTTATGCTTCCGCTACGACACGCAAACTACAGTACATTTTTGTAAAATTTGCACAAGAGTGTTTGGATAGGTCCAAGTTCTCTCGTTTTATGCTTGGCAAGGTTGTTTGTTTGTTTGACAATCAACAAAGTCAATCCTTATGAAGCAAATATGCAAGGCAAGCACAAGGGTGCTTAATTACACATGTTTCAAGATATGACTTTCTGCATGAGGGTGCACATAAGATTTATGATTTGAATTTATTTTTCCCTATACACATTTACTATTATGCTTTGGACATGGATTTGTTTTTTTCCAGGCATATATTCAGCCTCTATCGATGAATGACGACTCATTTATGATTGAGTTCTTCATTCCTATATGCACGCAATAGATGTCTTTTCTATCAGTAAGCGTTGTTATAAATCATCGCCAATCAATTCATGTGGCAAAAGTTTCTAAGCTGTTAAGATGCCGACATGCGGACAAGGGTTCTACAAGAACTCCTTTTATTGGCGAGTAGTTCTTGGTGAGGGAATTTTTGAAAGCTAGACACGGAGTTGTAGTCAATCTGAAGTTAGCCCAATGTCTATAAGCTAGGTCATGTTTTGAAGTAGTTGCATTGCATATAGATTTGGCAACACAATGTGATGTTCTTCCCCATAATATAGAAATATGTCCATCTTGCGGCTTGGTAGATTTTACATACCATGATCAATGGCAATACCCAACATTTGAACCACATACTTCTACCATCCTGACTTCAGTGCTATTGCTTGATGCCTTGGACTACACTCAAGTGAGATATACATGGATGTCTTGCACTTCTTGCAAGGAAGATAACTCCCATGTGAGCTATGTTGTCGTCCACACCCCTGACTACATACAATGGCTTCTATCTGCATGACAAATAAACATGTACAACTGCTCAATGTTGTTGATATTTCCATCAGCGTGATGAAAACTATGCATGCTATTACTAGAGAAGAGGTCACTACTCGATAATCCATTGATATCGTGGACAACTAGTAACGACGTGCATTCAACAAACCATTAACTTTCTACTTCATGCATCATAGATATGCTTGATTTTAATATCATGAACAATTCTATAATGCAAATGAACAAGTGCAGGACCAAAAGAAAGCACAAAAGATTAGGGCTATGCATATTTTTGGGGATGTTTTAGGCGAAATGATTCGATGTTACGTTGAACTCTAGCCCTTTGATATTATGGCTCAAGTGAGGAACAAGAACGACTTCTCAATTCTTTTGACGATGGCTAACCATCACAAAGCCGTGCATATAGCACATTCATATGCATGAGCTCAGCTCCATACAGCTTCACAATGATAATTTTCTTGTCGACGATGTGGCTTCATTCATGTAGCCATGGTTGATCTCATAGCATGCAGGGATTGCTTACAGTTGCCATGTGCAAGACAAAAGAGGAGGACATAAATACACAATTTCTCTTTTGGTAGTCTTTGAATGAAGCAATAATCAAGCATAATTGTGAGCTAACGGATTTCCATGGCTTCATGGAAAATGAGGCTCAAGTGAATGGTAATACAATTTGGGAGGTGCTCAATGGAGGAAATAAAATTTCATGAATGAATGGCACTCAAAACACAGCTTGTAGTTTCACTTTGATTATGTTGTAGGACATGCCCAACAAGAGCAAAATGCAATGTATGAGAAGTGGAGAACAATGCCATTGAAAGCAGTAGCAATTGATGAGGCACAATTGATACAACGATGCGGGTGCAATGAACTGTCCAAGATCACAAATTCCAATGATGGATATATAGATAATATGGTGGGAGATACAAATAAAACACTAGGGAAATGTAATGACCAAGATGGAGGGAGGCAAAGAATGAACGGGCACCCCATGTAAGAAAAATCAAAACATGAAAGTCGGCTTGTAGGTGAAGGGTGCTAAAGGAAAATATCTCTTTATGACATATGAAAAAAGGACATGAAAAATGCAACTATACAAAGCACAAAGGTCATATCTACTGGTTGGGAAGGCACATTGGTTCCACGCCTAGTTTGGAGACCCTCAAGGCTTGAACAAGTAATACTCTAGCAAAGGTCGTAAGGATGGTGAACGCATTCACTACAAGGACTCCCATGTATTAAGCTCAAATTCCTTTGACAAGGGATCAAGAGCCTGCATGCCATAAGAGGAAGCAATGCACAATAATCAATGTTGAGGACAACTCTAGCCATCGTGTGAAATGCCATAGCCAAAAATCTATAAGAGGCCCTAGAAAAACTCAATGTTTAGAATTTACACCCAATAAGAGGATAGAGGACAAGAATGGTATGTGTTGGAGCAAAGAGAACGTGGCTTTTTGGGTGACACAATGCACTCCAATTGGTAGCAAGCTAACGTGTAGTGGCACAAAAAATGGAAAAAGAAGATCCAAGAAAATCGTAGCTTAGTGCTCGAGAGGAGTTTTGACACCAATATTTTTGGGCTAGTGTAAGTAAGTGAAGGAGTACGAGCGGAAGTGCGACGCGAGAGAGAGAGTGCGAGAAGAAGAGCACGACGATATGGTGAACTCGCTCTACTGTAATGTGTAGAGCATAGTGAGTTCTTATTAGGTTTTCACAAAAGAATATGTGTACATACCTCGTGGCGCGCCCACTTACCTGGGCGACCACATTGGGCTTTATATCCCAACAACCTCCCACTTAAAGTCCAATGTGGTACTTTAAGTGTGAGAGAAGCTACTATACAAGCTAATATACAAGAGATGTAGAGAAGTGATGTACTACCCTACACCTAACTGCTTGCGAAAATGCGCAAAGCTCTCTGAGGGAAGTCCTTTTGTAAGTAGATCAGCAGGATTTTCTGTGGTGTGAACTTTGACAAGCTGAAGTTGCTTATCCTCGAGCATTTCCCTGATGAAATGATACTTCACATCCACATGCTTTGTCTTTGAGTGATAAACTGGATTGCGGGCCAATTGTATAGCACTTTGACTATCACAATATAACACAGGCATCTCTTCTTTGATTCCCAAATCTGTTACTAGTCGCTTAAGCCAAATTGATTCTTTGCATGCCTCTGATGCTGCAACATATTCAGCCTCTGTAGTAGACTGAGTAACACAATCTTGTAATCTAGAATGCCATGATACTGCTCCACCAGCCAATGTAAAGACATACCCTGACGTAGACCTTCGGTTGTCTAAGTCACCTGCATAATCTGAGTCTGTAAAACCCTTTACACTTAGCTCCTGACTCCCATAGCGTATACGCATACTCTTTGTAGCTTTCAGGTATCTCAATATTCCTTTCACTGCCTCCCAATGTTTCTTGCCTGGGTTTGACATGTATCGACTTACTACTCCCACTCCAAATGCAATGTCTGGGCGAGTAGCAATCATTGCATACATCAAACTACCCACTGCAGACGCATATGGAATCTTATCCATTTCAGCCTGTTCTTCCTCAGACACAGGACAATCTTGTTTGCTAAGTTTCACATATGGTGGCAATGGAACACTCAGTGCCTTTCCCTTCTCCATATTGAAACGTTGCAAAACCTTGTCAATATACTCTGTTTGAGATAAACAAATCAACTTCTTTGATCTGTCTCTCTCAATGCGCATACCAAGTATATGACTTGCCTCACCCATGTCTTTCACCAACTACCATCCTTAGCCTTCTTTGTATATAGACAGTGATCGAACTCACTACGTTTGTAGCCTTGAGAAAGCATAAACTTGTGGAATTTATGGTACCATGCCCTCGGTGATTGTTTTAAGCCATAAAGACTCTTTAACAACTGGCATACCCAATCTTCCTTGCCTTTCTCAACAAACCCTTCTGGCTGCTGCATGTAAATTTCCACATCTAAATCACCATGCAAGAATGCTGTCTTGACATCCATTTGGTGCAACACCAAATCTAATATGGCAACCAATGCAAGAAAGCATCTCAATGTAGTCATCTTGACCACCGGAGAGAAGACTTCATCAAAGTCAATGCCTTGTTCTTGATTAAAGCCCTTGGCAACAAGCCTTGCTTTGTACTTTGGCTGACTATCATGAGCGGTGATCTTATACCTGTAAACCCATTTACATGGTAGAGCCTTTTTGCCCCGTGGTAATTTAACTAGCTTCCATGTCTCGTTTTTATGCAGAGTTGTCATCTCTGACTGCATGGCCAATTGCCAATTCGTGGAGTCCTTCATTTGCACTGCTTCCTTGTAACATGAAGGCTCATTGCAATCAGTCAACATGACATAGTTCATAGATGGAACAAACCTATCAGGAGGTCGCGTGACACGTCCAGATCTACGCACAATAGGTGGCTCAGGCTCAGCCACAACATGTGGTTCCAATCTATCCTGTCCTTGCTCCTCTTGAGCCCTGACATTTTGTCTTGCACGTGCAGGTCCATCTTCTTGGAAGACAACTCTTCTAATCTCCTCAACTTTCTCTGGTTTAGAATGATATTTGGCTTCATTAAAGTGAACATCATTGCTGCGGATAACCTTTCTGGATTCGGGATCCCAAAGTCTGTACCCCATCTCACCAGAATTACCATAGCCTAGAAAGATGCACTTTCTACTCTTTGGCTCAAGTTTGTTCCTAAATTCCTTTGCAACGTGATTATATGCCTCATAGCCAAAGACTCTGAGATGCTTGTATGAGGGCACCTTGCCTGACCATACCATCTCTGGCACTGAATCCTTCTGCAAAACCTTGCTAGGAGATCTATTTACAAGATGAACAGCTGTTGATACAGCTTCAGCCCAAAACCCATTTGGCAGCTGTGCATTAGACAACATACTTCTGACCTTCTCTTGTATGGTCCTATTCATCCTCTCAGCAACACCATTTTGAGGAGGATTGTAAGGAGCAGTAAGTTCACGTTTTATACCTTTTGACTCACAAAAGTCCTGAAAGGCCTTTGAAACATACTCTCCACCATTGTCAGTGCGTAAGCATTTAAGCTTCTTGCCACTCTGATTCTCCACAAGTGTCACAAAAGTTTTGAAAACACTAAACGCTTCATCCTTGTGCTTGAGAAAGTAAACCCATACTTTCCTCGAGTAATCATCTATAAATGTCATAAAGTAAGAAGCTCCCCCTAGAGATAGGTTATGCATAGGTCCACACAAATCACTATGAACAAGTGCCAACTGTGTATCTCTTCTACTGCTTCTATGCTTATGTGGCTGCTGTGTTTGCTTACCATACAGACAATGTTCACAGAATTCAAAATCATTAAATGAAAAGCCAGGCAAATAACCAGAACGAGACAAGATTTCCATTCCCTTCTTGGACATATGTCCTAACTGGCTATGCCACAAAGAAACGTTCGGCTGCTCGGTTACATTGATTACATTTTTAGAGACATTTGATACATAAATCATGTAAAGTCCTCCAGACTTTACTCCATGTGCTACTGTCATAGAACCCTTGGATATCTTCCACATGTTTTGTCCAAAAGTGGTGACGTAGCCAGCATCATCAAGTAAACCTGTGCTGATCAAGCTCTTTGTAATTGCGGGAACATGTCTCACATTCTTCAGCGTGAAAGAAGAGCCATTCTGAAACTTCAATTGAACATCTCCAACACCTAAGATCTCACATGTCTGCCCATTGCCTAGCCGAACATGTTCTTTAGTGGTCACATAAGAGGTAAACCACTCCTTTTTTGGAGACACATGAAGTGATGCCCCTGAGTCTATAATCCAGTCAGATGCTGTAAGAAGAGCTGAGTCCATTGTATTCTTCAAGAAGTAGATATCTCCTGACACTAGACTGTCATCCTCTCCAACAATGTTTGTCACATTTATTTCTTAAATCTTCACTGAGGACTTGTTCTTCTCACCATGGTCTTCAGCTTTCTCTTTGCCTTTTTCTACTTTCCATTCTCTGCAGTCTCTTTTCATGTGACCCTTCTTGCCACAATGGTAGCATTCTATGTCACTCTTGCCTTTAGCACTGCGGGACTTGCTACGAGACTGATTCCTCTTTCCACCTTTGTACTTTTCTTTGGTCCTTCCCCTGACAACTAAGGCTGTTCCTTTGCCTTTGTCCATTGTCTTTCTATTGGTTTCTTCAGTAAGCAGACTTCCTTCTACACCTGCTATGTTCAAACCATCTGGAGGTGCAGAATTACTCAAAGCTGTGCGAAAAGTGTCCCAACTTTCCGGCAATGTGATCAACAGGAACATAGCTCTAACAGGTTCATCAAACTTGACACCTTGAGCTGACAACTGACTGTAGATTGTGTTGAATTCATTCAGATGATTGGACATAGGTGTCCCTTCTTTCATCTTCAAGTCAACAAGCTTCTTAAGCCAGTATACCTGTGAAGCTGCACTCTGCTTCTCATAAAGATCACTCAGCTTTAACCATGCTTGATAAGCCGACATCTCGTCTGCTACATTGAAGTAAATGCTTTCTGCCAAAGTCAGCATAATGGTAGAAAGTGCCAATTCATCCATTTCTCTCCATTCATCTTCGTCCATATCTTCTGGTTTTATCCCCTTGAGCTTTATAGGTTTTATCTGCTTCTTTTGTACCAACACGTGCCAAATCTGCTTCTTCCACAATGGGAAATTGGTTCCATCCAGCTTCTTGATATTGTAAAGAGCAGTGTCCTGTGATCCAGCCATAGCTACGCTTCATAGTGGTTTACTTTTATGGGAAAAATTCGGCAGAGTTTCCCCTGTAAACTGACCTCTGAACCAATATCAACCTGTCAAATGAACCAAGAAAGCTTCAGATTCTGCATAAATTTCGGCAGAGTCTCCTTTGTAAAATGGCTCTGGTGTACTCCAAAAACAGACCAAAAAAACAGCTCAAAAAACACTGTCTCTCTGACACTGTAAGCTGCGGGTAAACCTGTCCTGCACCTGTAGTGTCTCTCACTGTCCTGTCACTGTCCTGTAAGCATAGACTGTGACAATGCCTCAACGGCAGTAAAGCAAAGATGCAATCCCAACTGTCTAACTCACAGTCAATACGTCCTAGCTGCCTATCTAAGGGTGCTCGAGGGATCGCTCCAAGACCTGTATCACTGAAAGGATCTCAACATTCGAGAATCCCATAGCTTAATAAAACCTCACTCGACCCTCAACAAAGGCTGCAGTAAATCTGACAGTACATAGACTTCCCACAAAGTCATACATCCACAAATTTCCCACTATATGCTGTAACCGCTGCGGCGGTTGTTTGCTGCGTGACTCACAGCCAGCAAACCCTCAACAAACATACATCATCTTTGACAATACATCCCATGTGGAAGTACCTACAATGTCAGGATGAAATCTGGAATATCAAGCAGCAAACACAAGCTACCTGATGAACTAGTGGATGTCGCCTACAGTCTATGTGTAGATGCGCCCGTGTCGTATGTGACACGCCTCCAAGAACTGTGAGCCGTCCTTCGATGTGTAGACAGCCACAAATCAACACTCTGGGAGTGTCGATATCCTCAGCACCTGCAGTCGTAGGCCAAAAACCCCAAATTTGGAGAGTCGGATCTGCACCCGTCGAGACCACGTAGTAGAAAATGGCCTGCGCAGACCTTTGTCGAAGCCGAACGGTGGCCGAGATGACCTCAGAATGAAATTCTGACAACACCGAGCTCTTCGGGATTCCCCACGAGATTTGGGGCCGTGTCTTTGCCTGTTAAATTTCACTCCAATCTGAGTTGGTGACTCTAGCGTCCTGTAGTGCTGCCCCGAGCCTCAATCTGAGCTCTGATACCAGTTGAAGGAGTACGAGCGGAAGTGCAACGCGAGAGAGAGTGCGAGAAGAAGAGCACGACGATATGGTGAACTCGCTCTACTGTAATGTGTAGAGCATAGTGAGTTCTTATTAGGTTTTAACAAAAGAATATGTGTACATACCTGGCGGCCCGCCCACTTACCTGGGCGACCACATTGGGCTTTATACCCCAACAATAATGGTCTCTAGCAACAAATGATGTGGTGTTGTCCAAATCATGTTATTCAATGCTACATAGTGGAACACAACATTGATCTCCACATTCTCCGTCCAGCATGCGACCAATAGCTCTTGGGACTAACTTGACAAAGGAAGAAGTCTTGACATGAGTGTAGATACATGGTAGAATCTAGTAATGCTCTAGGGGCTTTAGGAAATGCACCCACAATACCAATGACCAATGCAAGTCCTCTAGGGAGGGACTTGGAAGAAACACATACATGAGTAGGAAATGGCATTAGAGTGAGATATCAGTCATCCATATTAGAAAAGGCATGCAAGAGGATTGTAAAGCACTAAAGATGAAAGTCAGAGTGACCGAGGAGGTGGTCTAAGTGTTGAAAGTCCATGAAATTTTCAAGTTGCATTCAAATAGTAATACCATGGACGTCCATATCTAGAGTGTGGAGATTTAAACAAAACCGTATTGTAGATTCTCTGACTTTGTAGGCTAGGAAGATCAAGGAAAGCCCTAAGTTGCTTGCGAGTGACTGTGCTTTGTGTTTCTTTGTATACTAGGCCTAAGGCAAAAAAATGAACACATGTTCATTCACCAACCATCCTCCATGATGATGAAGAGGTTCACAATGATCTTGGATGCTTTCAAACCTACCCTTGCATGGAGTAGCGTAGGGCATACGACCCACGCCTCTATTCCGTATTTTTAGAGTTAGTTTTGTGTAGTTTTGGAAACATAAATCTATAAACCATGCTATTTCTCTATGGATTGCTAAGAATCTAACACATGCCATAGGGCAATTTATAGGCTCCCTTATCAAGGTGTGACTTTTTTTATGAAATCAACCCTCATTTTTATTTCATGGAGTTCACTCTCCACCAATCAATGATTTGACATTGATAGCCAATAAATTTACCCTTCAAATGAATGATTGGAGTTAGCCTTAAAAAATGATCCTTGGTCCCACATCCTCTCTATTTAACATGCTATGTAGGCAGGGGATCTAGGGTCGGTGTGCTTTTTGGGGAGACAATTTTTTTTAATCAAAATTATTAAATTTACAAAATTTATCGAACTTATATCGGTCGCATTTACAACAGCAAGCTCATTCCAATTTATTTCAACAAGCATGCATGAACAAAGTGGTTTAAGGCATTAGTTTCATAGGTGATGTGGTGAAAGGTCCCAAGGGTGAAGTCATGCTCCAAGTTTGGGGCGATAAAGAGAGTGAGAATACGTGAAGTCTTGGATATACACGAGAGAGAGAGAGAGAGAGAGAGAGAGAGAGAGAGAGAGAGAGAGAGAGAGAGAGAGAGAGAGAGAGAGAGAGAGAGAGAGAGAGACATACAACTTGCACCAACTTGTAGTCTTGATTATAAAGAATAGGGTTTTCCACTACTTGTGCTCAAGGCATTCCATCATAGACCACACACATGAGTCCCCAAAGGTTAACGTAGGCTACGAGGAGTCGACATGGCAATCAAAAAGTAGAACCACAAGGTTTAACCATAATGAAGCCGAAATGCATGGGGGAATTTTGTGTTCCCCAATCCAATGGGGGATTTTTGCATTCCCCAATCCAAACTGTGGGTACTCCATACATGTCATGCCTCTGCATATTCCCCACCAACTACTTCCACCACATAGTAATTGCATTGAATAGCCCACATGCTCCCAAACGTAGGTCCCATTCGAAACATGCCCATGTAAGAGCTGACTCCCTTAGTGCATCAAGAAAATTAGTTGCACTAAATTAATTTCCCAAAAGTGTAGTCACCCATATACATTTGCATTTTCATAATGTCAATGGGACAACGTTTGTAAAGCTAGTAGTCCTATAAATACAATACTTTTTTGTTGTATTAAGAAAATAAAGGGGAAGTTAATGAATGAAAAACAAGGTGAAAAGTGAAGCAAAGCTTCAAGTAGGCCTGTCATGCTCAATTGGGCCTTACTACTAGATGAACATGGAGATGCTAGAAGTAGATAAAGATACAATAGAGGGAATAAATAGAAACCACCTTCAAATGAATTTTTTTGAATACACAATCCATCAGCATCCTTGTGGGTCCAAACCCTAGAAGCACATTGAGAACTCCATGAGGAATATCAACCTGGAATGTAAGCCTTTCCTCTTCATGCACTCCATGTCCAATGATGATATGATAGCTCTAAATGTAGTTTAGAATCAAATTAATCAATATTCTTCGAAACATCAGCTAGATAAAAGTAGCAAATGAAGTCTGTTCAACTAGCTTCAAAACCATACTACATCTAGCAACAAGAGCTAGTCTAGCTTTCATTACAAACATGTAGATGGAGAAGTTCCATGGAATGATAGCTCCAACAACACCAATGGGATCATGAAAAGAGAATGCATGTAAGGCATGTCCCACCTTGTAGGTATTGTCAGTTCTTCTCCTACCATGTTGCTCATGAAAATTGGGCTCATTAGTCTAGCCACCAGCAATTTTGTACCACAACACTAATCGAATCCTTCAACAATGGACCATGACATTTGTACTTGCCTCCGATGATGTGAACTACCTTTAGTGAAGCCAATAAGTCTATACCCTTGGCCAAGGAAAGTGGTTTCCAATTGTCAAGAGACTCTAGAGTGGCTATCTTCTCCATTAGATCCAAAACCTATGTAAAACTCTGCATGTTCCCTGTAAGTGTATCTAGGTTGCAAACTCAACACAAAAACCCAAAGCTCAAAACTTTATTATACTCCCACAAAAATTATTCAAATGGCTTTGGTTGCAAACTCAACACAATTTCAGTCAAAATGCACAAACCCCAAACTCAAAACATTATTTTACTCCCACACAAATCCTTCTCTTACTTTTCCTAAAATATGGCTACATTCATATACATTGCACGTGCATGGCTAAGTACATGCATACTCCTAGTGCATAGCTACATACACATGATCTCAGAAACGTTTTAAATTAGGAAGTAGCAAAAATTAAGTCAATGAAGGTGTATTGTGAGGAACATCTTGAAATTATCACAACACTCGCATTACTCATCAAAACATTCTTTTTGGTGCTCTTCTCTAGTCATGTACCATGCACTCCACATCTCCATCGATAGGAACATTTTTGTTTCATTTTATGAGCTACTTCCACCTTTCATAATGGTTCTCTTTGTAAGAATGAGCTATATGGAGCAAGGCTATGAATATATTAGAAGAGTATGCGAAAAGTTACATATCTATTCCTGCAAGGCTATGAATATATTAGAAGAGTATGCGAAAAGTTACATATCTATTCCTGCAAGGCTATGAGTGTTCTTCAAAGGCTTTTGTTGCATCCTCCTTTTCAAGCTCAAACACACTTGCTTTCACCTCTATAGTCCTCAAATCTAATCTTGGGAAAATATTCTCTATTTGATTCACATTGTAAAGAAATACAAATTCGACACATTCTTGCTTTAAAGGGAAAATACAGTAATGGAAATGGTTTTGAACACATGTCTAGGATAACTGAACTTTGAAGACACAGAAAAAAGAAATGGGCTATTTGTTTTGTTTTGCAGAAGTTTTGTTTTACATAGTCTCTAGATTTCCTCACGATTTCCTGGACATGCACAATTCAACTACTCACTATATAAGTTGCTTCCAAGAGAAGAATTACCTAAGATGGAAGTGAAAAACTCTTGATCAAGAAAAAGCTCGATGAACTTGAATTTGAACTACTTTGTTGTGGTATTGGAGCCATGGTTGTTGCCCTGGAAAGGGCTATTACTAGTGCTTACCTTATTGTCATAGGTAAGCATAGGTGAGGGGGTGATGTTGGCAGAGTGCATGACGAAATTTTTTCATTCCTTATGAAACAACCCCGATAGAGATGCCGACATGCATGCTACAAACATCACCACCAAACATCTCTAAAGAAATGGGAAGGTGATTTTAAGGCACAACATGAAGATTTTAGGAGGAAAGTTAAGAAAAGTGGAAGGAAAACTGAAAAGTGCAACAAATTTAATGGAGACAAGTGGATGACCCAAGTTCTAGCTCACATGATAGGCCCTTGCCACACACATCCACATGGACATGTGCAACATTAAATTGGTGCAAAAGTATTGGTGAGGGTTGAAAGGTAGACAACAAATTTTGATCTCACACCAACAACTCATGCACAAGCTCTTTGTTAAACCTATATATATATATATATATATATATATATATATATATATATATATATATATATATATATATATATATAACACTCTTAATCTCTAGTTAATGCTTATAATAGTAGTCAAGCTAAAAACAAGTACTTGTAATGTGAAAGGGACATGCCTCTTCATAGGAAAAAGGATGACATTTTTTACGGGTATTGTAAGTCGCATAGGGCATGAATAAAGAAGGAGAAGAAAGTTACATGTTTTCCATTGTCTATTTGTGAATTTTCATCTTTTAGTTTTAGTTCAATTCCCTGCATAGATGTGTAGTTACATGTGGAGAAGAAAGTTACATGTTTTCCATTGTCTATTTGTGAATTTTCATCTTTTAGTTTTAGTTCAATTCCCTGCATAGATGTGTAGTTAAGTGAGTCTTCCCTGAAATTGTTTCTTTCTTAAATCTTTAATGATGAAGAATTCAATGCTTTGTTTTATTGTTAATTGCTCAGCTTAGTATCTTGTTATGGTAACCCATAACACATGGCAATCCTTCCAATTGCGGTATGTATTGAATACTACTTATTAGGCAATGGAAATAAGGGGAATTGATGGAGCTTGAATTGGATAAATTTGGGGGAATTTGCCAATTGGGTGACTAAAGAAGAGGAAAGGGAAGAATACAATAAGGTCTTTTTGGATACATACTTTGATTTTCTCCCAAATGATTTGAGATTGAATATTTCTTTGAAGATACATCAGGGTTAATCCTATAGCATTTGGGGTATGTAATTCTTGAGAGTGCCTTTCCTTTTACTATAGAAGATAGGTTATCCAATTCCTAAGGTTCCAACATAAGAAGAAGGAGTGCATGAGTGATTCAAAAGAGGAACCACCGATAACCACTTATGGAACCATATTTCAATAAAGAAGGTGGGATTCTTGGCTTGATGCACAATTGCAGAGATGAGGTAGAGAATCAGAGCATACATTTCTTGAAATAACAAATGTCACAGGCTTGCCACCAATTATTGAGGGAATACAGTTTGGAGAAACCATCCATATAGCGAAAAACCCATAACAAGAGAGAGAGAGAGAGAGAGAGAGAGAGAGAGAGAGAGAGAGAGAGAGAGAGAGAGAGAGAGAGAGGAGAGTTCTTCAACTAAGCCAAAAGAGCAGGGAGGGACCCCACAAGCTCCTAAAAGGGTGATCCACTAATTGGTTGGGGTCCAAGCAGTCCACCAAATTTTGAGGGAAACAAGACAATTGTATCTCACCACTTCCATTATCATTACCACCATTGTTAACAATAACATTTAATCCATTAGGAGGTCCATTACCCTCTCAACCACCACCAATGGTTCAAGTACCACCGCCAAACCCTAAAGTAGGGACATCAAAATTCACTGGGAAGGAATCCCACAATGATGACTGTTGGGGGCAATCGTAGCATAACCTAATCAGCCCAATACCAACAAAGTTATCAATCCTAGGATCGGCAACCCGGCTAGGGCATGGAAGCACGAGCATCATCGGATGTATCAAATGAGAAGATTCAAGAGAATGCTCTTCCAATGTAATAGAGATTAGCCACAAATCATTAACTCTAATCACATCATCAATCAAGCATCACCTACACACATTAAGACCACCAAAGTCCGACTTGCCATCGACTAGAATTCCAAAGCATGCTCATGACAAGCACACACTAATTGCATTGGTGTTGGCCTCTCCAATTACCACATGCCAATCAAGGTACTTCATGAAAAGCTACACACACAAGGTGAATGGTGCTAGAGTTTCATTAAACCCATCCACACACAAGCAAACAATAGGGCACATACACTAATCACAAGATTAAGAACCAGCTTAATCAACCTAATTAGAGATATTAAATATCAAAAAACGAGTGCTCGTAGAAGGATAGGAGTGGTTAATAAGCAAGAAGTCATCACACAAATTCAAATCTAGAATAATGAGAAAGGTGAAACTACTTCATGGCATAATGGAATAGAAGAATTAAGACTAATGAAAAAAGTGGAGATTACATTAAGAACTGCTTCTCTAATTACAATGGATTAGCACTAGCCTCTTAAGCATGGGCATTAAGCTCAAGGCTAGGCCATCCATAGAGTGAACACTCAAGAGAGAGAGAACTCTCAAGAATGGATCCTCAAGAATGACTACTTAAGAATGAAGCCTCCTTGCATAAAGGCTTCCTTATAAAGGCTTACACCACAATCCTTTCTACTATGGGTTTAATTTTGAGCCTCCTAGCTAGCATATAAAACTTGTAACTCACAATGAGCCCAAAACCTTATACAAATGTGGGTAGGAAATATTGTGCACATCCATAGCATATCTCTCGCTTGATGCATAATCGATGTATCTTGTGTTAGCTACTGCTAACATTCCCCCCTTCCTAATTTGGCGTACGTCCTCGTGTGCCAGTGAAGCAAAAACACGGAGACATGATAGGAAGCAAGTCCATGGAAGAAATGTTGAGCTACAAAACATAAACAAGTAATGAGCATCAAAGGACAACAATGATAAATAAAACATGAAGTACAAGGAACAATCATGCAAAGTGAATTCTTTGCTTCTAAAAGATGAGTGAATTATAGTAAAAAACTAAACAACATAAATTACAAAAACACCTAAACTATCATGAAGATTAAACCACTTGAAACAGTTTTATGCATGAAACACAAGCAATCAATTAAGAACCTAGGGTAATGCAAGGTCATAATGGACTAAGAGACTAAAGCCTAATCATAGCCCTAGCTCATGTTAAAAATGAATGGAGTATTAAAACTATCACTAAGAGTCTAGAACTAGCAAGAAATGATCCTATATTAGGTTAAGGTCAAGGCCAATTACCTATGATTAGCACATATAAAACCAAATTTTTGATGAGTTAATATTCACAAAGCAAAGTGTTGAAAGTTTAGTATGCATAGCTTTTGAACATGAAAGAACCATAGCTTAGAAGCAAAAATTACTTAAGCCAAGCATAGAGAATGGTGAGATGAACAAAAGAGAAAAATCATGGAAGGATTTCACCTATTCATGCTCTTTGTGCATCCTTGAGCAAGCATCCACTTGGTAGAGAAGTCTCTTGATCTTTTTATTACAATCCCAGCTAACTGAAGCCAAGTGTAAACACAAGCTCCAAAAAACCTTTATTTGAAAGGCACACAAAAAACATTAATGAAATCCTAATGCTAGGTCTTGAATACCCAGATTTGCCAAAGGGAAAAAACCCTAAGGGAAAAAAGTGCCTTTGGTTATGCACACGATGATCTTTGAAAGCAAATTTATGCATACACAACAATAATGAGAGATAAAATGCTTCTACATAAGCAAATTTGCAATTTTTACAATCTCTCATGCATGATTCAAAGTTGATTAATTTCTAGCTCAATTGAGATATGGAATTTAAAACAAGCAAAGAGCTAGAAATAATGCAACTTGAAGAAAAGAAGTGGCTCTTGAAAGCCAAATTTTACATTTTTTAAGCTCTCCAAAAAAGTTGGCTAACAACTAGCTCAAATGAAAATTTCAATTTTAGAGCAATCTATGAGCTAGAGATGACTGCAACTTTTGATATAATGAAAGTGAATGGCTCCCAATAGCTAAATTCTGTACTTGAAAGCTCTCAAAAAAGTTTTCTACACTAGCTCGAATGGAAAAAATTGTATTTAGACAAAACTTAGACCTAGAAGTTATACAACTTGGATCAAATGAAATCAAATGGCTCTAATTAGCCACATATTGCAAAACATTGCAATGTCGACATCCCCTATCTGCAATGGAATCCCAACCTTGCCACATCCTTCAAAAACAATTCAATCATTAATGCTTTTAAGCATACTCAACACAAGCATAAATGATCAACTATAACCCCGAAAGTTCAATGCTCCCTCTTTGGCCACAAGCTCAATTTTAGTGCTTTGCAATGATTTTCATTCAATTTAAGCATTAAGATGTAACAAGCAAGTTGAGTCCAAGCACAACATATGTCAACCAAGCATGAATGTATCATCAATGTAACTCTCAAATGAAGCTTGCATGCATGCCCAAAAAGATTTTTTCATTTAGCGTAATGCAAATGCCACACAAAATTAGCAAAAGTCAAATTATTAGTGTAAGTAAGGTCATTTGTGCCTAGAAGCCATCTCACAATCAAACCATATGCAACCAATGTCAACAGCATCTCGTGCATAGCACATATGTCATTCATAGAAAATGGGAGACAAAGCATGTGTTGAGTGAATTTTCAACTCTTATGAGATAATCAAAACCATATTCTTGTGCCATTGGTCGATATATCTATGATATAGCTCAATAATTAGTACATCAAATCATTTTCATTAAAATATGCACTCCACACCAGCCCGTGCGCTCTCTGCAATACACAGCCCTCACAACCCCCCTATCCCCTCTCCCCTCCCTCACCACCTCGCCCCACCCTCACTCTCCCTCTCGCGCTTTGTACCAGTCCGCAGGTGGCCGATTACCCTCTCTCTCTCTCTCTCTCTCTCTCTCTCTCTCTCTCTCTCTCTCTACAGCCCGCAGGCGTTGCATTTTCACCGCCAATACACACACACACACACACACACACACACACACACACACACACACACACACACACCACACCTCACCCACACACACATGTGCACCCACTCCCTCTCTCACTCCATTCACCTCACCCCTTCTGCCTCTGCATCGCCACAACGTCGCCGAAAGAAAAAAAAACAAAAAAATTACTATATATATATATATATATATATATATATATATATATATATATATATATATATATATACTAATACACCCCCCCCCGTTCCTACGTACACACACACACATACACATATGCACATACAAATACACACACACACACACACACACACACACACACACACACACACACACACTCACGTTCGTGCACACACATACATAACATGCTCACGCACTCACCCATACATACACACGACACACATATACGCACCACACATAAAATACAAAAAAAACCGAAGGAAAAATGACATCGACATCAACAAAGAAGAAAACGGCCCAAAGCACGCATCACCGACAACAAAAGAAGAAATGCACTGAAGGCATGTCCCGATCGACCCTGAAAAGACGTACGCGCTACATCGATGCACCGGCAACACACCATTCGCGGACATCACACAACCACGACACCATTTTCAGTAATTCGTAGGTTATCATCATCATTTTTTTCAGTTTTCACCCAAGCCTTGTAAGTTCCCTCTCTCTAGGTGATGGTCACAAAGGCCACCTAGAGGTTTTCATTTTAAATAACTCCCAAGACAAAGCAAGAGTCAACCACACTGGGCCCACCGCCTTGCTTTGTCTCCCCAATTAGCTTACCCTAATCAAACCAGGATTACCCTAATCCAAGCAGCTAACACCTATAAAAGGGCACTGAGAGGTCACTATCGGGGGGAGGGGGTAGTTCATGAGAGGTCAGCACTTGGTAGAGTTTTAGTGGGAAGAATTGACACTATTGGCATTACGGGGAGGGGACTTGTGTGATGGTTTGCTTTGGGAATTTCACCATGTGAAGGGAGCCACGTCCACCTCTCGACTCCAATGGTCGATGCACACACACATACACGTTCTTGGTAGCAAGTTTCACAATCATTGAGTTGTCTTTAGAGAACGCACCAAGTAGTTTCACGATCTTTTCTCCCTACCTCTCTATCACCACGGTGTGCCGCCTCGCTGGAAGGAAGGTCATTGTAAATACTGCATAAATCATTCTCCCTCACACCCTCGAGGGTTTTCTTCATTTGTCAATCTGTATGTGTGTGTGTGTGTGTGTGTGTGTGTGTGTGTGTAAGTTTGTGGTGTTCACATCATCGTGGTCTGCGTCCTAGCCGCTCAAAGCTAGGTGGTGCCCCCTGTTCGCTTTATCGTGTGACAGGCTTGAGGCATGCCATCGGTCCGCCGCGTTTTAGAGGCTGTCGGGGTTTGGATGTCGCTTTGCTCCCGTCAATGCCTGAAAAGTTATTTCGCAACTTCCCAAACCTTCTCCACACTTTCCATCACTCACGGTCCAGTTGATTCTCTACTGAGAAGTATCCTGGTGGGAGAGATGTTACGAAACTGGACACCCTCCTATTGTATGTAATTAATTATGCAATTGGGATAGCTAGCTTAATGGTTAATTATGTGATGTCTATTTGATATTACTAATAGTGAGTGGATGATGATTTGTAGATTGGAATTCTGGGAGTTGAGAAGGAGATGCCGAAAAATAATAATCCTCTTGGTTATTTTACCTTTTCATAGTATTTTAGACTTTTATTCAATAATACATTATGACTATTGCAAATAGCTCAAGTGAAAACTCACCCTTAGGGGACATGCAATAAGTGATGTGCTCCACTCAAGTACTAAAGTGGACTAGTTGTAAAAGAGGGGCCTCCAATTTTGGCACCCATAACACAAATAATAAATTAAATACCAAACTCCACGAGAAGGGTGCCATGGAGTTTTTGGCTATGATTTTAGGCCTTTCTTGTGTAGATGCTCTCAATTTTCCCTTCTCTCTCTCTTATGCTATGATGTGTTATTTTGTGTACTCCCTAATTTTGTCTATATCTTTTACACTCTATTCTTGTCAATCTATTCTCTTGTGTGTGTGTGTGTGTGTGTGTGTGTGTGTGTGTGTGTGTTGTCATAGTTTAGGTGTGTGGGTATACTTGGATTTGGGAGAGAAGGTGACATGTTGATGGTGAAGTCTGTGAAGAATTGTTAAATTGTCCAAGTAGTCCGTTCCCCATCTCTCAATTGTGGTATCAGAGCCTCAGGTTCGAGAAATTCAACAACTAATTTCAAATTTGAAGAATCGATTTCCAAAACTTCAAATTTGAATTTGCAAAATAAGGCTTAATTGGTGATTAATTGGCCAATCAACCAATTGATTGCACTTTTGGATCATCAAAATGTGGTATGTCAAGCTTTTAATTGAAATTCAAGGGCTAAACGGGTGGATTGCGAAGGCAAAAAGTGCAAGATTTAAAGAAACAAGAGCTTTTGAGGATCTTGATGAAATACTAAACAGGCGGTCAATCTAACATGGCATCAGAGAGATCTGAAGGAGATTTACAAGGGTTGGGCTTGACATCCTAAAGAAAAGAAGGAGTAACAAATTTGGCTACCAACTCCTCATTGGGAACATAAAGCGGGAAGGAGGTTAAGAACGGCTTTGATAGCCTTTTGAGAGCTTCTAAAGCTTACAAGGTCAAAAACACGAGGTCAAGCTCCTTCAAGTTGAAGAGGAGCAGGAGAGAATTGAGGCCTACCCCAAGGATTTGGACCCTCGCCGAGTTCAAGCAGTTCATCTTCACGAGATGCCACCATGGGAACAAATCTTTGCATGCAAAAAGCTTCTCCAATAGATCTCCATCAAACCCTGCAAGGTCGGTGACGACGACGGCACCCTAGCATACTACTAAGCAAATTTTTCTCCTTGTGGGTAGGCTACAACGGCATGCAAAGCTCGACATCTCCCATCTCTCTTTTGGCGCAATTGCCTTCATTGTCTGCTCATTGCATGCCTCCAAGTTCACACCTTCTTTTTATTACAAGGTGATATTTATCTAGCTCCTCAAATGGCCGCCCACCCAGTTAACCCCAAAAACCATCCAATTTTAAGAAACAATTCACCTCATTCAATCCCTTTGGTCGGCCACCACGAACACAAGTAGTAAAAAAAAGTAAAAAAATTGATTGCCATTATCAACAGTCTTCGCAGGCCGCCTTCACAGGTCCTTTCAAAGTTCCTTGGCTACCCACTCTTCAATTACCCTTTGGCCACTCTTCGCAGGCCGCCTTCACAGGTCCTTTCAAAGTTCCTTGGCTACCCACTCTTCAATTACCCTTTGGCCACAGTTACAATTTCAAAGGCAATCCATTCAATTAACACACACACACACACACACACACACACACACACACACACACACACACACACACACACACACACACACACACACACACACACACATATATCCCTTCAGTTGGAGTTCATTCAACCTCGAATTGGTCAAGATCCCTCAAGCTACAACATTTTCAACCACCATGAGCCTAGTTACCCAACATTATGCCCGAGTGTTATTGCCATCGTTTTTGGGACACGGGAGATTGGACGCCGGTGAAAGTTCAATTGATTTGCACACTAACCGCTCAATTGTTCATCGTTCTCAACCATGCCTGAGTACCCCACATTTTGGACTGGACACCGTCATCAATCTACGAACTAAGTAATCATTATTTTTTTATTCACTTATTTTCTCATTAATTCCGCATATCGAGCATATATCTACTATTACATAGTCATTTTCTTTTATTGGCAAAAAAAGGAGAAAAAAAGAAAGAAGAAGAAGAAGAAAAAAGCAAAGCACGCAATGATGGCACACCTTCCACAGGCACCCACAATTAATTACTGCATTCTATACGCTTGGATTCTGCACCGACACCAAAGCAAAATAAAATTAGCAGAAAAGCCTTCACTTTCAAGGATTTTGATGTCACTAAAGATGCTAGCACGGTTCTAGCATGGGTAAGCCAGTTATGACTATTTGTATGATGAAGATTTTTCCGAACGTGAAATGGTAAAGTGTGCATGAAATCATCTCACCAATAGTGTTGCATTGTGGTGAAATGCCTCCAAATAGCATGGTAGAAGACCACATACCTGGCATGCATTCAAAAAGTTATTTTTACATCACTTTTTACCCACACAATATAAAGCTAAAGCATGATGCCAGTGGGATTTAATTCAACAAGGTCAAAATGAAGATGTACATGGCTACACTTATCATTTTTGGAATTGTTTAATTCAATTGCAAGCTATTGAACATGTCAATCATAGGAAATTAAAGCGTAAGTATATATCAAGCTTAGCACTACAAATTGGTGTTGAGGTAGATATGTTTGAACCGAATTCACTATCAAAGGCTATTAATTTGTCCCTTTATGCGGAGAAGAAGAAAGGTGGACAACCTTCTCACATTGAACAAACGAATAACACTAACCATAACAAGCAAGCTTCTTTCTCTCCTAACTTTGGCAGGAACAAACATCAAAGACATACCTTTTTCAAGAGATGCATGTTTGACAATTTTGCTACAACTTCTCAATCTTATGGAAAGAATAATAGCAACACACAGTAGCGAGGCAACCAAAATCCTTTCAACCAACATCCTGCTCAAAACTCAAAACTCTAATGGTAACAAAAAGGTGAAGTGTTTTAAATGTATGCAGATAAGTTTCCAAAGGTCCTGCTAAGAGCAATGGCAAACCCAATGGCCAATCCAACCAAAATCCAAACCAAAGACCTTTCAACAATAACTGTCCCAACGGTGCTACAATTAACCTCGTAGATGATGCTAATCCGAACGACAATGAAGTGGAAGCCAACTACGATGAGGAGTATGATCCTGAGTATGATCACAATGACAACCCATCTTCAGGTACTCCTATATCTCCTCACACTTTGTTGAAAGTGCAAGGCACAGTCAAGGGTAAAAGTATCACCATTCTTTTAGATGATGGCAGTAGCCATGATTTTATTTCTACATGAGTGGCACAACAACACTCTCTCTAAAATTTATTCACCTCACAAAGAAAAGCTGTTTTTAATAATCAACATTTTAATTGCAAAACCCAAGTCACTATTGAGGTTTGCATTGGTGAGTTTACTCAAACACATCCATTTTTGGTAGCACCATTGCATGGTCTTAATATGATTTTGGGAATACCATTCCATCATGAATTTGATCCATTGATTCATTATAAAACACATACCATGTCTCTGTCTCAAAATAATCAAAATTTCTCCATCCAAGCAGCACTAGCACATTAAAAATTTCCACTTCTCTCTCACACTCAAGCCAAAAGAGCAATTCAAAAACAAGGGAAAACATATCTGGTACCGGTAAATCAAATCTCCGCTAAAACTAAAACTTCACATATTATATGATGATTTTCTCTCACAATTCAAGAATTGTTTCATGCATGACTTGCCACCTAGAATTTCACCTTCACGCTTAGAAGGCCACAAAATAGATATTATATCGAGTAGTGAACCTCCTTGTAGAGCACTTTATTGTGTAAATTTGATTGCAGACAGGGAAATACAAACTCAAATCTCCGACTTGCTTGATCGAGGACTTATAAGACCTAGTAGTTCACCATACGAAGCTCCAATACTTCTTGCTACTAAGAAGAAAAATTAAACTTTTTGTATGTGTCTTGACTACAAGTCTTTAAACAAGATCAAAATCAAGAATAGGTTCCTTATTCCTAGAGTGGATGATCTATTAGACAAACTAAAAGGGGCAAAAATCTTTAGCAAAATTGACCTCAAATCAGGGTATCATCAAGTCAAAATGTTTGACCAAGATGTCTACAAAACTGCTTTTAGAACAACGGGACATTATGAATTTCCTATCATGCCATTTGGCCTAACAAATGCACCAACCATATTCACATGCATGATGAGCAGAATTTTCATTGACCATCAAGGTTTTGTGATTGTATTCTTTGACGACATTCTTGTATTTTGTTAATTGGAACAAGAGCATAAACAACACTTAACACGTGTATTTGATCTACTACAATCATTTGTATTTAAATCCTGAAAAGAGTTCATTTTTTCAATATAGGACACAAAGTATCGGGCAAGGGAATACATGTAGACCTCTAAGAAAATTGAAGCCATTTAGTCATGGCCTAGACCCAAAAATTTGCATGAACTTCATTCTTTTATTTGTCTATGCAGTCATTACAGGAAGTTTGTTCCTTTAATTGAGGTGGCTTGTCTTGTGATGTGTTGTGGTGTATTTTACTCAAGCTATGTTGGACAAAATGCTAATCTCACTTTGTTTGGCCATGGATGCTTTGTGAGTAGGTATTAGTGCAATAAGCACTCCCTTCCTCTCTCCCATGATACAATGGGATCCAGCAACAATTACTTCTCTCACACACGAGTATCGCACCAACCATGCAATCCTCACTTTCAAGACCAAGGCAGACCGAATCAAACTCCTCGAGCAATCGAGGCTTCTCAAGGACACTAAAATTTGGTTTGCAGAAGACCGTACCTCCACTCAACTCAAACATAAGAAGAAAGAATTACAAAAGATGTGAGAAACACGCGCGCAGGAAAATGGGCAATTTATCGAGGAGGTAGAGCCATTATCCTGGAGTTTCACACTCCCAAACCGGCTCCACCCTCAGCGAACCCTCCTTAGTTTCCCATATTCTCTTCTTTTTTCCACCCCTCTTTGGATCCTCAGTCCTTAACTGAGATGTATCTGACCTTCACTCCTCTTTGTAATGTTTTGTTTCTAGTCCCATAAGTCATATCTGACTTCCATGGACGATAATTCAACCTATCTCTCTCTCTCTCTCTCTCTCTCTCTCTCTCTCTCTCTTTCTCTCTCTCTCTCTCTCTCTCTCTCTCTCTCTCTCTCTCTCTCTCTCTCTCTTCTTTGTGTATGTATATCGGGTTTGCTTGATCATAGTCGTTACGTTTCAAAGTAGCCTCTCTCTCTCTCTCTCTCTCTCTCTCTCTCTCTCTCTCTCTCTCTCTCTCTCTCTCTCTCTCTCTCTCTCTCAACCCTACATTTGTCTCTGCTTTGTGCCTCCCTCAGCCTCCCTATGGGCGAGGGGCTACCCTATGGGGGGCGTTAGCCTCTATGATGGCCTACACGAACTCAAGCCAGGCCAAAAAACCGTTAGCCTTTGCTCTTCCCTACACAAACTCAAGCCAACCCTAGCCTCTGTAGAATCGCGCCCCTCGCTCCAACTTCTTCAGCAAGCCAACTGGACCTGAGCTCAAGTTCTCTCAGCAAACCACCTTGCGATACAACAATTGCAATCCCTCACTCTGTAAATCTGAGGCAAAGGACTCCAAACCCACTTGGAAAACAACACGAGCCCATCATAACAAAGCTTTGGAAAACCCTTTGAAGTGTTAATTAAGGCCTGGTCTATAGCTAGGTCATATTGAAGCTAAATCTCATCATGGATACCCCAAAGGTCACTATGAGGGGTCGGTCTAGTTTTGCGTCCCTTGTACCTGCACTGAGAAAACACGACCGGATCGAAGAGCTTCAAAGAGATGATCAACTTATGGAAGAGAATCGCGACCTCAAAGCGTGCCTTAGAAAGCTCAAGGCTAGCTTTGACTCTATGGTCAATCTCGCTGCAGACAAAGTCAAATAAGTTGAAGCCAAAGTCACCCAAGCTCACTCTACAGCCATTGATAAAGTCTAGACCTGTGTGACAATGGAGCATCAAGAACAAAAACTTCAAGAAGAGAACTCTCTCAAGGTTTGGATTGGTGGGCTCCCCTCACCATGGTGCACCACCGACGATACCCTTGAAGAAGCAATTATCAAGCTCAACAATATTCTGCAAACAATCAACATCAAGCTGGAAACCATTTCTTGGATCAATGACATACATAGGCAAGTTCCACCAGAGCATTGCCTTCTGACTTTCAAGGACAAAGAGGAGCGGGTGCGGCTGTTGTGCCAAACCCACCTACTCATGGGAACAAGGGTTTGGATTGCTGAAGAGTTGACCACCAATCAACTCAAGATGAAAAAGCTGGAGTTGAAAAGGGTCCACGAAGCACGAAAACAAGGTAAATGGGCAGTATACCGAGGGGATAAGGCCATCATCCAGGAGTTTCGAACTCCCAAAGGGGCTCTCCCCTTACTCAACCCCACCTAGGTTTTATTTCTTTTTTTTCACCTTGTTGATAAACCTTCAGTCCTTGATTGATATGTATCTAATGCACCTACTTAGAAGGTCACATCGTAATGCTTTTGTCTCTGGTCCCATGGGTCATATCTGACCTCCGTGGACGATAATTCTATCTCTCTCTCTCTCTCTCTCTCTCTCTCTCTCTCTCTCTCTCTCTCTCTCTCTCTCTCTCTCTCTCTCTCTCTCTCTCTCTCTCTCTCTCTCTCTCCCCCCTATGCGTCCTAGTTCGCATCCAAAACTAGGTGGTGACCCAAATTTGTGTAGGGTAAGGTTGTGGGTTTGTGTGTGTTTGTTTGCTATTTTTTTCCAACCCCCAACCCAATTGAGCAGCAGGGGACCCTAGAAGGGTGCTTAGGCACCACTCTCCTTGTTGCCCACCCCGGACCACGTCACTAGTAAGAGAAGTTCGTAATATGTTTTGTCTAGGGTATTATTTAGTTCAAAATTTGCCCTGATGCTGCAGTTTCCCATCTGAGGTGTGTATAAGAGCTTGTTTTTGTGCTTTTCTCCCTTTCTATATAAGCTATTCTAGTATTGAAAATGGAATTTTTGAAGCTATTTAAAAGATTATACAAGCTCAAAAACATACAAATAGTTACAAAATCATAAAAATAAAATCTCATTAAAAAAATGCACTCCAACAATTGCAGGTTTAAATAGAAGTGGTGTTATCGTGTAGAAGAGGTAGTATTCAATGTGGATGAGTAGTGTAGTATGTCAAATCATATGGAAAATGGTGTTATGGCATAGAAGGGACAATCTCCAATGTGGATGAGTAGTGTACTATGATAGATCATATGGAAATCTCATTGAATGATGATCAACGAGATGCATACCACCAAGTGCTACAAGAAATTGATGTGCAATCAAGAAAAGAATTCTTCTTGGATGGTCTTAGTGGCTTAGGAAAGACATATCTTTATAATGCACTACTTTATGAGTACAAGGTTAATGTAAGATTGCTATTGCATGTACATCATTAGGTATTGCATGCTTACTTTTATCTAATGAAAGAATGGATCATTTTAGATTTAAGATACCTTTGGAGCTCAATTTTGAAGCTACGTGCAACATAAAGGCAAATAGTCAAGTTGCAGAAGTCCTAAGAAAAGTATATTTATTAAATGGGATGAAGCTCCCATAGTACATGGTTATGCATTTGAGGAATTGGATAGAACTTTCAGGGATATCATGCGAAAGACACTTTATTTAGTGACAAACTTCTTCTTTTCGGTGGAGACTTTAGACGAATACTACATTTTTTGAGTAAAGGTTTTCATGCAGATAATGAAAATGCATTGTTTTGTCATTTTTACATACAGAAAAGCATAGAGGTATTGAGACTTACTAGGAGTATGCATATACTTGGCTACTAACAAGCTTTAAAAAAGTTTTGCCTGTTGGGTGATTGACATTAGCAATGGTCATGTGCATCATGGAGAAGTTTTAGATGGAGTCAAAATACCTTCGCACATGATGCTTTCAAAAAATAGTCTGGTAGAACTCTTTAAGTTCATATAAGAAGATTTGTGTTGTATGAAAGAACATGCTAGCTTTTTTAGAGATTGAGCAATACTCATTTTTTAAAATAAGGAGGTATCTATAGTGAATGAAGTTACATTGTAGAGAATATGTGGAGACTACAAATTGTTACCATATACATGTGGTAGTGATGTATGTGAACACACTAGGACTGCCGAGGCATTTTTTCCCTCTTTAGGAGGTTTTTCCCCCCGAGCATTGTATATACACCCATTACTGTACTCTATCTTTCCATGAACACTACGTAACACACTCTCTATTGTGTGCCTTGAGCTTCCTTCATCTTCTCCAAGCTGTGTGCGTTTCTCTGCAACCCTAATTCCAACAATTGGTATCAGAGCAGGTTGCGTCCTGCCAGCTTAGTCGCCAGCAGCTCCAGTACACGCCTGCTCACTTTCTACGATTTCAGTGAGCTTTGGCGAGCGTTCGCAAGTCGACAAATATTTCGGGTAAGCTCATAGAGCTTAGTCTGCTCAGATTTCTGATTCCGGCTCATTTCGGTCTCCGTTTCCACTACAGGCAGGTCTGCATAGGCAATTTCATCATTTTGTGTAGAATTTCTGTAAGTGTCGTTTTTTGCATAACAGGTGCCTTATAGTCTTCTACGGTTTGTGCTATATAGCATGTGTTGTTCCCGCTCCGTTTCTCCAATTTTTGGGCAGTTTTCACATCAGGTGCAGTATTTACCATGGCTGACAACAACAACACAGATGTGTTCAAGATGTTTGCTGCTGAGGACAGGTTGGATGGGGACAATTACCCTATGTGGGCTTATATGATGCAACACATTCTTGTGTCAAAGGGCATCTGGAACATTGTGCAGGGCATTGATGTATGTCCTGGTTCTGAGGATGTAGGTGATGTTGAGGATGTTGCAGGTCTTGCTGCAAGGATTGTAGCTATTAGAATTGTTTTGCCTACGGCAGAACAAGCTCGTTGGGATGTAAAGGATGCGTAGGCTCAAGAAATGATTGCATTGTCTGTGAAGCGCACCATTGTTCCTCACATCCATTCAGCCAAAACTGCAAAATAGGCTTGGGATATTTTGGTTGGTCTTTATGCAAGTCGCAATGAGGCTAAAATTGCTTTGCTACGTAAAGAGCTGGAGTCGAAGATTATGCATGAGGAAGATGATATGGAAACTTTCCTTGCTAGTGTCAAGGATACCAATGAGCAACTTATTTCTGCAGGTGAAGTCATTTCAGACAGTTCCCTTGTGCAGACTGTTCTTGATGCCTTATCAGATTCTTACTAGACTTTTGTTAGTACTTGGAGACTTATGACCCAAGGAAATCAAGAAGTTGTCAAGTTTGATGCATTATGCACATTGTTGTTGCAAGAGTCCCTTTCCAGAAAAAACAGGACTAGACAGCGTGCAGTTGAATAGGCTTTTATTGCTTCTCAAAGAAAGGGTGGTAACAACAATGCAGCCACTTCTTATGGTTCTGCTGCGAGTGGCAAAACTTATGTTCCCAATGCTTCTGCTCGCAACACTTCGTCTGGAAATTTTGGTGATAAGGGCAAAAAAAAAGTGCGTTTCCATTATTATAAAGCTAATGATCACTTGATCAAGTCGTGTCCTAAGTTGAAGGCCAAAGAGGCTAAGAAGAAAGAGGGTGGTTTAACTGCAAATGCTGGTTCCACTACAAATGTAGCCATTCTTGAGTCTTCTGTAAAAGGAGACTGTAATGCTGATATTGATGTAGAATGGGCTTTTAGCACAGAGTGCACTTACAATCCTGCTGTCCATGATGCATGCTTGCCAGTTGCTGCAGATTCACATGTGTGGTATTTCGACAGTGGTGCTACAAAGCACATTACCTCACATCGTGAGTTTTTCACCTCTCTTGAGTCTGTCCCTCATGGGAATTCAGTCACTTGTGCCAACAATGCCTCTTATCCAATTCAGGGAGTTGGAAAGATTGTGCTTACTGCTGCAAATGGCAGTTCCTTCACACTTGTTGATGCACTTTATGTACCTAGGATCAAGAAGAATCTTTTGTCTGTATCCGCACTTGCTAGACTTGGACTTGTAGTTAAATTTGTGGATGACAGATGTACAATTCATGATCTCATTTTTGGTGATGAAATTGTTGCATTTGGCCTTTTTTGCCGTGGGCTCTATAAGCCCACTTTGTACGACAAGTGTGGACAAAATTTTGCAAATGCTGTTGCAAATTCAAGGGCTATTTCAGATGCAAAACTTTGGCATGCACGTTTTGGTCATTTGAATTGTGCCAGTTAGCTGCGTTTGAAGAAATTTGATATGGTTGCTTCTTTGCCGCCTCTTGAAGCACTTGTCAAACATGTTTGTGAAGGCTGTATTTTGGGTAAGATGCAGCGTTCTAAGTTTCCAAAGGATGGTTCAGTTTGGGCCACATGCAGGTTGCAGCTTGTGCATAGTGATGTTTGTGGGCCCATGCAAACTCCATCCTTGGGAAATTACCTGTACTTCTTGACTTTCATTGATGATTACTCCAGGCATGCATGGGTATTTTTGCTTAAAGCGAAGTCCGAAGTTTTTATGTGCTTTAGGCTATGGCTGAAAATGTCTCAAAATGTACTATGGGCACCCTCCGTTCCGATCGAGGGGGGGAGTATATGTGTCATGAATTCAATGCATTTCTGGCTAGTCGTGGGATAAAACACCCATGTATAGTGCCTTATAGACCTCAGCAAAATGGTGTTGCTGAGAGGAAAAACAGGTCACTGATGGAAATCGCACGATGTTGGTCAAAAGTCAAGCTTTGCCGCATTCTTTTTGGCTTGAGGCCATCATGTGTCCCACTTATGTACTTAACAGGTGTCCTACGAAAGCTTTGAAGTCTATTACTCCATATGAAGCATGGCATGATACAAAGCCTTCTATTGAGCACATGCGTGTTTTTGGCTGTTTGGCATATGCTTTGGTGCCACAAGTGTAGCGCAGAAAATTGGATGATAAGGTTGTGAAATGTATTTTTGTTGGTTATAGTGCTAAAAGCAAAGGTTACAGATTGTATCATCCACAAACAAAACATATTCTGGTTTCTCGGGATGTAGTGTTTGTGGAAGATTCTGTTCAGCCCTTGTTGTCATGTACTAGAGACAGTAATGTAAGCTCACAGGACATTTATGACACTTTGTTGCCCCTTTTTAGTGGTGGAAATAGGAATATAGTTTCCAATGAGGCAAATGTATAGCCTATGGGGGTTTCTCAAAATGTTACAGATCAGCCTATTACTGATGCACATGTACATGATGTACTTGATGAGGAAAGGGCTGAAAATGAGCAGGATAGAGGTATGCCAAAATGGCTGGTGCACACTTTGCGTGACAGTAAATTGGATGCACCTTTGTCTAGTCATACTCGTTCAGGCTCTCGCCATGCATCTTATGCATCAGATTGTTATGCTTTGGCTGTGTCTAGCTTACATGATGTTGAGAAGCCTCTGTCTTTTGATGAAGCATAGAATTCAGAAAATTGGATGGCTGCCATGCAATCAGAATATGATGCACTTATAGAAAATGACACATGGTGATTTGCCTCTTGGCAAAAAGGCCATTGGTACGAAGTGGGTTTACAAGTTGAAACGCAAGCCGGATGGTGAGATCGATCGCCATAAGGCTCGACTTGTTGCAAAGGGTTACGCACAACAAAAAGGGATAGATTATGAAGAGATTTTTGCTCCCACTTGTCGTATGACTAGTGTGCATTTTCTATGTGCATTGGCAGCTCATTTTGGTTGGGATGTACATCAATAAGATATTGTTACGGCTTTCTTGAATGGTGACATATTTGAGGAATTTTATGTAACACAGCCTCGCGGTTTTTTCATAAAAGGACAAGAGGACAAAGTGTGCACATGTAAGAAGGCTTTGTATGGGTTGAAGCAATCTCCTCGTGCTTGGTATGAGAAAGCTGACACTCATTTGGTCAAACGAGGCTTTCATAACAGACCAACAAAAAGCACATTGTATGTAAAGCGTGAGGGGGATGTACTTCTAATTGTGGTTCTTTATGTTGATGATTTGCTGATCACTGGACCAAATGAGAGACATATGTATAAATTTAAGGCTGATTTGAATGCTACTTTCAAGATGAAAGATTTGGGGCTATTGGATCATTACTTGGGTATACAGTTTAAGCAGTGTGATGGTGGTATCGCCTTGTGTCAGGAAAGTTACATAGAAACATTGCTATGTAAGTTTGGACTTGAGGATTTCAAACCTATTGCCACTCCCATGGAAACAGGTTTGAAGTTAAGTCTACATGATTCTGGCGATCCTCCTGATGTCACTCTTTATCAAACTGTTGTTGGCTGCCTCATTTATGTATGCAACACGAGGTCGGATATTCAGTTTACAGTCAGTCTCACAGGTCAGCAGGTTTATGCATAGCCCAGGGTCTAAGCATTGGCAGGTTGTCAAGAGAATTTTCCGGTACCTTAGTGGCACTTTACATCTTGGCTTGTTTTATCCCAAGGGGGGATCATTGCTTCCAGACTTACATGCTTTTTCGGACTCAGATTGCGTTGGTTGTTTTGACACGCAACAAGTGGTTTTTGTTTTATGCTTGGTAGTTCATGTATATCATGGTTGAGCAAGAAGCAACCTACTGTGGCCACTTCGAGTTGTCAGGCTGAGTACATGGCAGTCTTCACAGCTACGGTTGAGTGTGTATGGCTCAGACGCCTTATGGCTGATTTGGGTGTTGGACAAGACACTGTCAACACTATCTACACTGACAATTAGAGCGCATTGGCACTTGCGAGGAACCTAGTTTTTCATGCTCGCACAAAGCACATTGAGGTGCATTATCACTATGTAAGGGAGAGGCTCTCAGCAGGAGAGGTCAGCTTGGCTTATGTGCCAACACAGGACAACCTTGCAGATCTTTTCACAAAGGCATTGTCTCGTGAGAAGCTTGAAGCTTTCTGCAAAGCTTTGGGCTTACTCCCCTTTGTGGATTGATCATGTCCTCAGGGCATGGCACCTCCCTTTACTCATGTGCCAGCTCTTGTTCACCGCATCACTCCAGGGGGGATTTGTTACCATATACATGTGGTAGTGATGTGTGCGAACACACTAGGACCGCCGGGGCATTTTTTCTCTCTTTAGGAGGTTTTTTTCCCCGAGCATTGTATATATGCCCATCACTCTAGGGATATCTATCTTTCCATTGCACACTAAGTAACACACTCTCTATTGTGTGCCTTTAGCTTCCTTCGTCTTCTCCAAGCCGTGTGCATTTCTTTGCAACCCTAATTTCAACAAAAATTAGATTAACCTTACTATCACCGAGTATGTTATCTTGATTCTCCCTCTCGTCGCACGTCTCTCTCTCTCTCTCTCTCTCTCTCTCTCTCTCTCTCTCTCTCTCTCTCTCTCTCTCTCTCTCTCTCTCTCTCTCTCTCTCTCTCTCTTTGTGTTGGGCAGGACACTACGAACAATATCTACACTGATAGTCAGAGCGCATTGTCAGTTTTGCGAGGAACCCAGTTTTTCATGCTCGCACAAAGCACATTGAGGTGCATTACCACTAGGTAAGGGAGAGGCTCTCAGCAGGAGAGATTAGCTTGGCCTATGTGCCAACACAGGACAACCTTGCAGATCTTTTCACAAAGGCATTGTCTCGTGAGAAGCTTGAAGCTTTCCACAAATCTTTGGGCTTACTCCCCTTTGTGGAATGATCATGTCCTCAGGGCATGGCACTTCCCTTTACTCATGTGCGAGCTCTCGTTCACCACATCACTCCAGGGGGGATTTGTTAGCATATACATGTGGTAGTGACGTGTGTGAACACACTAGGACCGCCGGGGCATTTTTACCCTCTTTAGGAGGTTTTTTCCCCCGAGCATTGTATATACGCCCATGACTCTAGGGCTATCTATCTTTCCATTGCACACTAAGTAACACACTCTCTATTGTGTGCCTTGAACTTCCTTCATCTTCTCCAAGCTGTGTCCGTTTCTCTGCAACCCTAATTCCAACACAAATAGTATCTTAATACAGATTCAATTTATGTATTTGAGAAAAATATACATTTGTACACATTTAGATATTTGAATAATCTTGATCTTGGTGGGGTATTTTCACCTCATCCTTTGGTTTTGAAAGAAAATGCTCCCAAAATGTTGTTGTAAAGTTTGGATCCAAGATGTGGACTATGTAAAGGAACCAAGCTGATATGCAAGTAGTTTCATGAGAAGGTAATTGAGACAAAGATAATTGCAGGATCAAATATTGGAGAGAGGGTCTTTATTCCAAGGATAGACTTTGTGGTTGAAACCTTTGAGGGTCTTCCATTTCAAATGAAGCGACGTAAGTTTCCAATATCAAACTAGCTTTAGGGATGTCAATTAACAGATCATAAGGGTAGACATTGGGAATTCTTGATCTATATCTTGCATCATAAATCTTCTCTCATGAAAAATTCGATGTTGGAATGTCACGTATGAGAAGTGCAGTTGCAGTGAGGACTGTTGTCAATAATGGGGACCGTTAGGTGAAGTCGTTTTATACTCCAAATATTGTGTTCAAAGAAGTATTTCAGGTAGCTGACTCATAACTTTAAATACGTGTAGGTGTAGATAGTTTCTTTCACGTATAATGTGATACACGATATAAGTTTGATACACGATATCAAACTTAGTTGATGCCTTTTAGGTCAAAGTATTAGCCACAAATGGATCCTCAACACAATGTATCTTATGTCATTTGTCACATCACTTAATTTATTCAAGCTATTCATCATCCTTGTTTAAATTAGAATATTAACTTGAACTTTTGCTTCCTTGAGAAGATTGGCTTACACATCAAAATGATTTTTTGAAGATCCACCACAATCGATAGAAAGAGTTCCAACTATCTTTTTGATGATTTTACTTGATATGACTCGTGTTGATAGTTTGGGAAAAATTGATAGTTTGGAGTTTTCGTTGTGCCCTACATAATTCATAGATACTTTTGCAGAGATTACAATCATTGAGGGCGTGTCATCAGAGGTGTTCATAAAAGGCCATATTTAGTAAGAAATATACCTATGAAAGTTCTTGGATATTATCATGCTTTCATTTCTTTAGATTTAAAGCTTCTTAAACTCTAGTAAATAAGCTGGTTTGTGAGTAATGAAAGGCCACTCAATGTACAACAATAGGTGGGAGTTGCTAATGATTGCACTACGCCATATCGATTGAGGATATTCTCTCCAGTTGAAACACCCCTCATATCTTGCAAAATGTATATAACATGAATCCCTGGACTTATAGAATCCCTAACGTGGTCTTTAGGAGGTTATGGTTGAATGATAACTCTTTTGTATTGTCTCTTCTACATAATTTTGTTTATACATCTCTATTTGTGAAATCATGGAATTTCAGAGTCTCTATGTAATACTACTATTTTACGCGCACTCATAGCCCTTTTCTAAAACCCCTAAGCTATGAATTTTTTGAGGAATTTTGAGGATCCTTTTCACTGAAAATCTATAATTTTTTTAAAAATTGAAAAAGAAAACCTTATGTAAACGTTTCTTCTATAAATTTCAAGAGAATTAAATACCCCTCTGCTAAACTCATGTGATAGGTTACATTTTTGTAAAGTGGCCTCTTCAAGAGAAGTGATTGTTACCATATATATGTGGTAGTGATGTGTTGAATACACTTAGGACCACTGGGGCATTTTTTCCTCACTAGGAGGTTTTTTCCCCCGTGCATTGTATATACGCCCATCACTCTAGAGCTAACTTATCTTTTCATTGCACACCAAGTAATACTACTCTCTATTCTGTGCCTTGATCTTCTTCGTCTTATCCAAGATGTGACCATTTCCCTGCCCCCTATTTCCAACAATTGGTATCAGAGGAGGTTGCATCCTCTCGGGCATATTCGCCAATGTCGCCAGCACACACCTGCTCACTTTCTTCGATTTGGGTGAGCTTTGGTGAATGTCACCAGGTCGAGAAATACTTTGGGTTAGCTCAGAGAGCTTGGTCTGCTCAAAATTTTTATTCGGCCTCACTTCGGCCTCCGTTTCCACTACAAGTAGTACCGCATAGGCAATTTCGTCCATTTGTGTAGAATTTTTGTCAGTGAAATTTTCTGGGGAACAAGTCCCTTGCAGTTCTCTTTTGGTTTTGCTATATAGCACATGCTGGTCCTACTTTGTTTTTTCTCTTTTCAGGTAGTTTCACATCAGGTGCAGTCACTCGCCATGCCTGAAAAGAACACATATGTTTTCAAGATGTTCGTTGCTGATGATAAACTGGATGGGGATAATTACCCAATGTGGGCTTACATGATGCAACATGTTCCTGTGTGAAAGGGAATTTAAAATGTTGTGCATGACATTGATGTACGTTCGCCTTTTGTGGATATAGGCTCTGTTGAGGATGTTGCGGGTTTTGGTGGCACAACTATTTTTACTAGAGCTATTTTGCCTATGGCTGAGAAGTATCGTTGGGATGCGTTGATTGCATTATCTGTGAATTTCAATGAGGCAAATGTTCAACCTATGGGGGTTTCAAAAAATGCTACGGACCAGTCTATTAGTGATGCAGATGTACATGACGTACTTGATGTTGAAAGGGTTGAAAATGAGGAGGCTAGAGCTATGCCAAAATTGCTGGTGCATATTTTGCGTGATAGTAAATTGGATGCACCTATGTCTAGTTTTACTCCTTCAGGTTCTCGCCATGCATCTCATGCATCATATTGTTATGCTTTGGCTGTTTCTAGTTTAGGTGATCTGGAGGAACCTTTGTCTTTTGATAAAGCATAGAATTCTAAAAATCGAATGGCTGCCATGCCATAAGAATATGATGCACTTATAGAAAATGACACATGTAATTTATATGATTTGCCTCCTGCCAAAAAGGCCATTGGTACGAAGTGGGTTTACAAGTTAAAATGTAAATTGGATGGTGAGATTGATCACTATAAGGCTTGACTTGTTGCAAAATGTTATGCACAAGAAAGGCATAGATTAGGAAGAGACTTTTGCTGCCACTTGTCATATGACTATTGTGCATTTTCTATGTGCATTGGCAGCTCACTTTGGATGGGATGTACAACAATCAGACAATCTTATTGCTTTCTTGAATGGTGATATATTTGAGGAAGTTTACGTAAGACCTCCTCGTGGTTTTGTCTTGAAAGGAGAAGAAGATAAAGTGTGCAAATGTAAGAAATCTTTGTATGGGTTGAAGCAGTCTCCTCGTGCTTGGTATGAGAAAGTTAAAATTCATTTTGTTAAATAAGGCTTTCATAACAATCCAATAGAAATCACTTTGTATGTAAAGCACGAGGGTGATATATTTCTCCTCGTTGTTCTTTATGTTGATGATTTGTTGATCACTTTGCATCATTACTTGGGCATACAATTTAAGAATGTGACGGTGGTATTACCTTGAGTCAGACATGCTACATAGAGAATTGATATGTAAGTTTGGAATTGAGGATTGCAAACCTATTGCTACTCCCATGGAACCATGTTTGAATTTGAGTCTTCATGATGTTGGTGATCCTGTCGATGTCACTCTTTATCAAATTGCTATTGGATGCCTTATTTATGTATGCAATATGAGGCTGAATATTCAAAAGAACATTGAGGTGCATTATTACTATGTTAGAGAGAGACTCTCAGTGGGAGAGATCAACTTGGATTATGTGCCGATACAAGACACCCTTGCAGGTCTCTTCACAAAGGCACTGCCTTGTGTTGAGAAGCTCAAAGCTTTTTGCAAAGTTTTGAGCTTACTTCCATTTGTGGATTGATCATGTCCTTAGGGCATGTCACTCTTTTTACACTAGGTACCATCTCTTGTTCAGCACATCACTCCCACAAGGGATTTGCTACCATATATATGTGGTAGTGATGTGTGTGAACACACTTAGGACTGCCATGGCATTTTCTCTCACTAGGAGGGTTTCTCCCCCGTGCATTGTATATACGCCAATGTAGGGCTAACTTATCTTTCCATTGTGCACTAAGCAAAATACTCTCTATTTTGTGCCTTGAGCTTCATTATCTTGTCCAACATGTGTGTGTGTTTCCCTGCAACCCTATTTCCAACAATTTCTAAAGTTTCTTTTAGAAAGTAAAAAATTCTAGCATAAAAACCTTCCAATGTAGTCAATTTAACTCTTGAAATTTCTACATGTAGGCTCGTAAGATTTTAGAGGTGCTACATCCACCTAACTCAATACTAACTCTTGTGCATATGAGCCTCCCAATGATGTGGAGAGAGAGAGAGAGAGAGAGAGAGAGAGAGAGAGAGAGAGAGAGAGAGAGAGAGAGAGAGAGAGAGGGATAAGGAAGCTATGGTGGGCGTTTGGCTAAGATCAAGATGATTAAGACTTGGAAATTTTATAGGATTTTTTGTTAGAGCTCATAAGGGTTCTCTCATTGTGTGTGTGTGTGTGTGGGTGTGGCAATGAGGTGTATGATATGGTGGTTGCCCATGCATGAGCTCAATAATCACCAAGAAAGGATAGCGTAAGTTGGCCAAAACTCTTGTGCAATTGACGGTAAGCTCAACGTACATGATGACCAATGTAGGATGGCTAGTAAGGTGCAAGGTGGATTTTTACTTTGTTTAGTAAGGGCACATGGCCAAGTCCAAGGACATGAATGTGTAGCTTGTCGCCATACCTCTTTTGTTATTATAAGCAGGCAACACAATTATTGGATTGTTAATATAAATTGTCATAAGTACAATCAAAAAGACATTATGGATAGGAAGCTCATCAACACTTAATGTGCCTTGATATGTTCTAATTGTGCTACTTATAGAGTGCTTGTGCATGTGATGCTTGCTTGAAACCACCACAACCAATTCAAATTCATCTCACTACCAACATTGCCCTTGTTGATAGCACTTCATCGATTCTTGGTTTTTAATGGGGGGATACACAGAGCCATTGCATATAAGTACAAAAGTGACATCCTCAAATGATCTCTATCACTATTGATGTAGCAGTTGGCCTACAAGGCTTGGCCTACAAGGCATTCCAATGCAAGAGATGTAGCAACTTCTCACTAAGGTGTCCTAGTCCTTGAATGCATGCGATATATAGGTTCTACATATAGTGACCCCCCTGAGCTATGGAGTAGTAGGTCTCGAGTTCAAGCCTTGTCGACATTGAGTTCTTTTGGGATTGTTCCTACGATGTAAAAATTCTGTTTTGTAGGCGTATGTGGGAGGGCGCATGCACGCACAAAAATGAAGAGAAAATTTTTACCATATACATGTGGTAGTGATGTGTGTGAACACACTAGGACCGCCGGGGCATTTTTCCCTCTTTAGGAGGTTTTTCCCCCTGAGCATTGTATATACGCCCATCACTCTAGGGCTATCTATCTTTCCATTGCACACTAAGTAACACACTCTCTATTGTGTGCCTTGAGCTTCCTTCGTCTTCTCCAAGCTGTGTGCGTTTCTTTGGAACCCTAATTCCAACAATTGGTATCAGAGCAGGTTGCGCCCTCCCGAGCTTAGTCGCCAGCTGCTCCAGCACACGCCTGCTCACTTTCTCTGATTTCAGTGAGCTTTGGTAAGTGTTTGCAGGTCGACAAATACTTAGGGTAAGCTCGTAGAGCTTGGTCTGCTCAAATTTTCGATTCGGGCTCATTTCGGCCTCCGTTTCCACTACAGGCAGTACTGCACATGCTATTTCATCATTTTGTGCAGAATTTTTGTCAGTGCTGTTTTCTGCATAACAGGTGCTTTATAGTCTTCTACGGTATGTGCTATATAGCACGTGTTGTTTCCGCTCCATTTCTCCTATTTTCGGGCACTTTTCATATCAGGTGCAGCATTTACCATGGCTGACAACAACAACACAGATGTGTTCAAGATGTTTGCTGGTAAGGACAGGTTGGATGGGGACAACTACCCTATGTGGGATTATATGGTGCAACATGTTCTTGTGTCAAAGGGTGTCTGGAACATTGTGCAGGGCATTGATGTACGTCCTGGTTCTGAGGATGTAGGCGATGTTGAGGATGTTGTAGGTCTTGCTGCAAGGATTGCTCTGCTGTTAGATTTGTTTTGCCTACGGCAGAACAAGCTCGTTGGGATGTTAAGGATGCGCAGGCTCATGCATTGATTGCGTTGTCTATGAAGCGCACCATTGTTCCTCACATCCGTTCAGCGAAATCTGCAAAATAGGCTTGGGATATTTTGGCTGGTCTTTATGCAAGTCGCAATGAGGCTAAAATTTCTTTGCTGCGTAAAGAGCTGGAGTCGAAGATTATGCATGAGGAAGATGATATGGACACTTTCCTTGCTACTGTCAAGGATATCAATGAGCAACTTATTTCTACAGGTGAAGTCATTTCAGACAGTTCACTTGTGCAGACTGTTCTTGATGCCTTACTGTTAAAGAATATGATGTTAAAGAATATGTCCATTGTGCTATGGGTGGCCGGACACTGACTATACTATGTTGTAAATATGCTTTGGATAATAGTTCAGAGAGAGAAGAAGAGAAGAGCAGCTCGTTGAATGACTGCTGCAAGGTAACGATTGTGTGTGTGTGTCTCGATGTGTGTTGGTGTGTGTGTGTAGTCTTCTTTACTACCTTGTCCATCACCTGCGTACTCTACAAAGTGGTATTAGAGCTTAGTTTGAGGAGCTACAGTCAATACACAGGTTTCCGCTGCTCTGGAAAACAGCAAAAAAGAGAGGTTTTTTGGTCATAACTCCCTCACCCGAACTCCGAATATAGTGATCCAGGAGTCTATCTTTATGTTTTTGGGCATTCCGGATGCATTGGCATACTGAGATTTGCCAAAATCTGCAATTTTTTGCAGCAAACAGCCAGCTCACACAAGCATACGAGATGTCCAGTTTTGCACTCGGCAGTAGATTTACAGGTTACAGGTGAAGAATTCAGCATTTACACAGGTTTTGGAGAGCGAGATAAAGCTTTTGCATCATGATATTGTGTTATCGAAGATTATGTTTGGTTGTTGTGGGTTCGTGATGGACAGCCGCCTATGTAAGAAAGGTTGTGGGAAGAAGTTGAGGCGGTTATATTGTCAGATTGAGTACTTTGTGGTTATGTATGGATATGCGGTCAATGTATTTTGGAAAACTGCAGCTTTTGTGAGGGTCGAGTGAGGTTTTTTGAAGCCTTGCCTTGGGAGCTTTGGTACCTTGGCAAGGTGGATTAGGTACTGGAGCGAACCCCCGACTAGACCCACGAAAGACCTCATATGTCGTTTACGACTATGGGAAGAAGGTGGATGTATGGATATGTGGTACAGGACAGCGTATGGATTGCATTTGCATACAGGTCCATGTGGACATTGTTTTAGAGTATTTATGCATAATACTGAGTTAGCCTGTGGCAAAGTGAGTCAGTGGATTTTTCCTTGGCAGTGAGAGATTTTCTGTCAGTGTTTATGAGAACTTTGGTTGAGATTGTCACTTGAGATATTGTCCAAATACAAACGAAACTCTGCCGAAATTTTGTCAAAATCCTTTGGAAGAAATTGAGAGGGTGAAGATGGCAGAAAGTTCAACTCAAGTCACACAGATTGTTGGAGAGAAGCTGACCAGAGAGAACTACAGCATATGGTCTTACAGAATGGAGAACTTTATCATGGGCAAAGGTTTATGGGATTATATTACAGGTGAACAAGAGTGTCCTAAGGTTGGTTTGGAACCAAATAGAGAGAATGTTGAAGCACATAAAACATGGCAAGCATGAGTAGAAGCTTACAAGAAGTGGATCGAGAATTCAAGGAAAGTGATGCATTGGATTTCACTATGCATTAGTGACTTCTTTATACCACATGTGAAGAAGGCTCAATCTCCAAAGGAAGCATGGGAGATACTAGCAAGAATGAACAGCTCCAATACAGAACCACGAAAAGTTCACTTGAAGCAAAGGTTACATTATGTATGGCGAGGAAATAGATCCATATCAGATTATGTGACAGAGATAAAGCAAATACAGGAAGATCTTGCGAGCATTAATGTTGAAGTTCCAGATGATGACTTAATTTCAGTGACATTGAATGGTTTGGGACCGGAATACAAGTCATTGGATACATCTATATCTGTTCGAGGACACATGCCTGATTTTGAAGAGTTAGTAAACCTTTGTTTGCAAGAAGAGGTGAAGTTAGGCAAGTCAGGTCCTTCTACATCAAATAACAATTCCAGAGATCAGGTTTTTTACTCTAGAGGTCGTGGAAACAATAGAGGTGGAAGAGGAAACTATGGTCGTGGAAACAATGTTGGAAGAGGTCAATGGCAAAACCAACAAAGTCAAAGTTACAATGATTATAGCCAAAGAGGCAGGGGGAGAGCCCGAACTCGTGGACGTGGAGGTGGACGATTTGTACATCCTCAAAGAGATGGATATTGTAACAGATGTGGCATTTATGGTCACTTTGAAAGAGAATGTTACACAAGGCTAAATCAAAATCGTGATCGTGGTGGAAGAGGCCGAGGTTATGGCAGACATGGAGGAAACTTTGTTGGATACAATCCTCATGATCAAAATATATATGACAATAGATCGAGTGGACATTTATTTCCTAGGGAGCATGTTGTTGGAAGCATGGTGGAGCCTCATCATACAGATGATTGGTATTTAGATAGTGGTGCCACAAATCATATGACATATCATGGTGAATGGTTTGACAGAAAAGAGAAGTTAGAAGAGGATGAGTTTGTCGCTACAGGTGATGATACTATGCATCGGATTACACATGTTGGTTCAGTTCCATTGCTAGAAAAAGACGGGACATACAACACATTGGGAGATGTTTTATATGTGCCTTCAATCACAAAGAATTTAGCATCAGTTGGACAGATGACAGATCAAGGGTTGCAAGTCCGTTTTAATCGTTATGGCTTTTTCATAGAGGAGTTTCACAATGGCAGACCAGGCAAGATATTGACACGTGGAAGAAAGAAAGGTCGCTTGTTCTCATTGGAAGCTGGAGATCCATGTTTACGTAGTGGTATGTATGCAAACAAATCAGCCACTCAAGATGATTGGGCAGAGTTATGTCATAAGAGGATTGGTCATGTCAATTTTAGAAGACTAAAGCATATGCAATCAAATCAAATTGTACGTGGATTACCAAAGTTTGGCAGATTGAATTTTGATCATGTTTGTGAAGCTTGTCAATTTGGAAAGCAATTTCGTTTACCATTTCCAAAGAGGGGGAGAATTAGCCAAAGTCCTTTGGAAATTGTTCATTCAGATATTTGGGGACCTTGTGATCATGCTACACCAAATGGTTGTCGATATTTTATCACATTCACAGATGATTACAACAGAATGACATGGGTTTACTTTCTAAAGGCAAAGTCAGAGGCATTTGAGGTATTCTTGGAGTTCAAAGTTATGGTTGAAAAAGAGAACGGTTGTCAAATTAAATGCCTACGTACAGATGGAGGGGGAGAGTACATGTCACACAGTTTTGATGATTACTTACGTGAACAAGGCATAAGAAGACAGATTACTTGCAGATACACACCACAACAAAATGGAGTTGCTGAGAGAAAGAATATAGTCATAGCAGAGATTGCAAGAGCCATGATGAATGAGATGAATATGCCATTAACATATTGGGATGAAGCAATTCATACAGCAGTACACATTATGAATCGAACACCAACAGCTGCCATTCATGAAATTTCACCTTATGAGAGACTTTATGGGATCAAGCCAACAATTTCCTACATGAAAGTTTTTGGATGTGTTTGCTATGTTCATGTGCCAAATGAAGCAAAAAAGAAGATGGAACCAAAGGCAGTGAAGTGTATATTCTTGGGCTACCCAGTTGAAAAGAAAGGTTACAAGTGCTATGATCCTACGACAAAACAAGTTTATGTCAGTAGAGATGTCAGATTTTGTGAGCATGAACCATGGTATAAACCAAAGCCAGTGATGATAGAAGATGAGTATGAAGAGCAAGATAATGTATGTCATGTTGTTGATAAGCCAGGACCATCAACAAGAACTATTTCAGGACCACATATGGCAGAGGAGAGTACAGGAGTGTCAACCCATGGAGCGGTCGTTTGCGAGATAAGAAGCAAGACGAGAAAGGAAAGAAGAAAATGGTTGAAGAGAGTTCTGGAGATGAAAGCCTCAATGAAGATCATGATTTACCACATTTGAGGACACCTGGCAGTAAGCATATTGAGAAATATGTACCCCCATATGCAAGAGTTGAAGAGAAGCGTGCACCACAGTTGAGAAGATCAGAGAGGGTGCATTATCCAGTTGATAGATTGACATACAACGGTTACATGCGTACACATTATGCATACATGGTTTCACGTGTGCAACATAAAGAACCTACATGTTTTCAAGAGGCAATTGGAAAATCAAAATGGGAGTCAGCTATGGATGATGAGATGGATGCTCTTGTGAAGAATGACACTTAGGATTTGGTTCGCTTGCCAAGTGGAAAGAAAGCAATTGGTTCAAAATGGGTATACAAAGTCAAGTGCAAGTCAGATGGTAGTGTGGAAAGATACAAAGCGAGGCTTATTGCTAAAGGTTATGCACAAACAAAAGGTCTTGATTATGATGAGACATTTAGTCCAGTTGCAAAGATGACAACAGTCAGATTGGTGATAGCAATGGCAAGTATGTTCGGTTGGAAGTTACGGCAAATGGATGTGGATAATGCATTCTTTAATGGTGACTTGGAAGAAGAAGTTTATATGATACAGCCAGAGGGTTATCAACATCCAGAGTTTCCATATTATGTGTGTAAGTTGAAGAAAGCATTGTATGGTTTGAAGCAAGCATCTAGAGCTTGGTGTGAAAGATAACCAGATTCTTGAAGAAGATTGGATTTAAACAATCTACTGCTGATCACTCATTATTTTTGAAGCATGTTGATGGAGAGATCGTCGTTATTGTTATCTATGTTGATGACTTGATTCTCACTGGAAGTCATGCTGAGCAAATTTTGCATGTCAAGAAGAGTTTGTTGAGAGAATTCAACATGAAGGACCTTGGTGAGTTGAGATATTTCTTGGGAATTGAAATTGTCAATACTTTATCAGGAATTTGGATGATACAAAGACAATACGCGTTGGATATGCTTGAGAAGTATGGAATGACAGCGTGCAAACCGGTTGATACACCTCTTGATCAAAATGTGAAGTTGTTTGATGATGGACATTACATTGAGGATGTCACTATGTATCACAAGATGGTTGGAAGCCTTATTTACTTGACAATAACAAGGCCAGATTTGAGTTATGCAGTGGGTGTTGTGAGTCAATTAATGCAAAATCCATGTAAAAGTCATCTTGATGCAGTGAGAAGGATTATGAGATATGTGAAATCCACTGTCAGTTATGGAATGTTTTATGAAAAGAATGGGAAGCTTTGTCTTTATGGTTACACAAATGCAAATTGGGCAGGAGATTTTATGGATAGAAGATCTACAAGTGGTTATGCATTTTCCATTGGCAATGGCATGATAAGTTGGAGTAGCAAGAAGCAATCAACTGTAGCATTATCAAGTACAGAAGCTGAATATCGTTGAGCAGCTTTGGCAGCATGTGAAGAGTCATGGTTGAGAGTGCTTATGGTAGAATTTGGTTTTGACTATCTTGATAGTGTCATTATATAGTGTGACAATATTAGCAGCATCATGTTGGCAAAGAATCCAGTCTACCATGCTCGCACTAAACACATTGAGGTACATTATCACTTCATTAGAGAAAAAGTTTTGGCAAATGAGATTGATTTGGTGTATGTGAAGACAAATGATCAAGTTGCGGATATATTCACAAAAGCTCTTGGAAAGGAGAAGTTTTCCTACTTTCGTGAAGCATTGGGAATCCATCATATGCAAGCTCACTCTGAGCTTGAGGGGGAGTGTTAAAGAATATGATGTTAAAGAATATGTCCATTGTGCTATGGGCGGCCGGACACTGACTATACTATGTTGTAAATATACTTTGGATAATAGTTCAGAGAGAGAAGAAAAGAAGAGCAGCTCGTTGAATGGCTGCTGCAAGGTAACGATTGTGTGTGTGTGTGTGTCGATGTGTGTTGGTGTGTGTGTGTAGTCTTCTTTCCTACCTTCTCCATCACCTGCGCACTCTACACTTACCATATTCTTACCAGACTTTTGCTAGTACTTGGAGACTTATGACCCAAGGAAATCCATAAGTTGTCAAGTTTGATGCATTATGCACATTGCTGTTGCAAGAGTCACTTTCCAAAAAAAACAGGACTAGACAGCGTGCAGTTGAACAGGCTTTTATTGCTTCTCAAAGAAAGGGTGGTAACAACAATGCATCCACTTCTTATGGTTCTGCTGCGAGTGGCAAAACTTCTGTTCCCAATGCTTCTATTGGCAGCACTTCGTCTGGCAATTCTGGTGAAAAGGGCAAAAAGAAGATGCGTTGCCATTATTGTAAAGCTAATGATCACTTGATCAAGTCATGTCCTAAGTTGAAGGCTAAAGAGGCTAAGAAGAAAGAGGGTGGTTCCACTGCAAATGTTGGTTCCACTACAAATGCAGCCATTGTTGAGTCTTCTGTAAAAGGAGACTGTATTGCTGATGTTGATGCAGAATGGGCTTTTAGCGTATAGTGCACTTACAATCCTGTTGTCCATGATGCATGCTTGTTAGTTGTTGCAGATTCACATGTGTGGTATTTCGACAGTGGTGCTACAAAGCACATTACCTCACATCATGAATTCTTTAACTCGCTCGAGTCTGTCTCTCATGGGAATTCAGTCACTTGTGCCAACAATGCCTCTTATCCAATTCAGGGAGTTGGAAAGATTGTGCTTACTGCTGCTAATGGTAGTTTTTTCACACTTGTTGATGCACTTTATGTACCTGGGATCAAGAAGAATCTCTTGTCTGTATTCGCACTTGCTAGACTTGGACTTGTAGTCAAATTTGTGGATGACAGATGTACACTTCATGATCTCAGTTTTGGTGATGAAATTGTTGCATCTGGCCTTTTGTCCGTGGGCTGTATAAGCTCACTTTGTATGACAAGTGTGGACAAAATTTTGCAAATGCTACTGTTGCAGATTCAAGGGCCATTTCAGATGAAAAACTTTGGCATGCACGTTTTGGTCATATGAATTTTGCCAGTTTGCTGCGTTTGCAGAAATTTGACATGGTTGCTTCTTTGCCGCCTCTTGAAGCACCTGTCAAACATGTTTGTGAAGGATGTATTTTGGGTAAGATGCAGCGTTCTAAGTTTCCAAAGGATGGTTCAGTTTGGGCCACATGCAGGTTGCAGCTTGCGCATAGTGATGTTTGTGGGCCCATGCAAACTCCGTCCTTGGGTAATTACCTGTACTTCGTGACTTTCATTGATGATTACTCCAGGCATGCATGGGTATTTCCACTTAAAGGGAAGTCCGAAGTTTTTATGGGCTTCAAACAATTTCTGGCTATGGCTGAAAATGTCTCGAAATGTACTATGGGCACCCTCCGTTCCGATCGAGGGGGGGAGTATATGTCTCATGAATTTAATGCAGTTCTGGCTAGTTGTGGGATAAAACACCAATGTATAGTGCCTTATACACCTCAGCAAAATGGTGTTGCTGAGAGGAAAAACAGGTCACTGACGGAAATCACACGATGTTGGTCAAAAGTCAAGCTTTGCCGCATTCTTTTTGTCTTGAGGCCATCATGTGTGCCACTTATGTACTTAACAGGTGTCCTACGAAAGCTTTGCAGTCTATTACTCCATATGAAGCATGACATGATACAAAGCCTTCTATTGAGCACATGCGTGTTTTTGGTTGTTTGGCATATGCTTTGGTGCCACAAGTGTAGCGCAGAAAATTGGATGACAAGGTTGTGAAATGTATTTTTGTTGGTTATAGTGCTAAAAGCAAAGGTTACAGATTGTATCATCCACAAACAAAACATATTCTGGTTTCTCGGGATGTAGTGTTTGTGGAAGATTCTATTCAGCCCTTGTTGTCATGTACTAGAGACAGTAATGTAAGCTCACAGGACATTTATGACACTTTGTTGCCCCTTTTTAGTGGTGGAAATAGGAATGTAAGTTCCATGAGGCAAATGTACAGCCTATGGGGGTTTTTGAAAATGTTCTAGATCAGCCTATTACTGATGCAGATGTACATGATGTACTTGATGAGGAAAGGGCTGAAAATGAGCAAGCTAGAAGTATGCCAAAATGGATGGTGCACACTTTGCGTGACAGTAAATTGGATGCACCTTTGTCTAGTCGTACTCGTTCAGGCTCTCACCATGCATCTTATGCATCAGATTGTTATGCTTTGGCTGTGTCTAGCTTACATGATGTTGAGGAGCCTGTGTCTTTTGATGAAGCATAGAATTCAGAAAATTGGATGGCTGCCATGCAATCAGAATATGATGCACTCATAGAAAATGACGCATGGAATTTATGTGATTTGCCTCCTGGAAAAAAAGCCATTGGTACGAAGTGGGTTTACAAGTTGAAACGCAAGCCGGATGGTGAGATTGATCGCCATAAGGCTCGACTTGTTGCAAAGGGTTACGCACAACAAAAAGGCATAGATTATGAATAGACTTTTGCTCCCACTTGTTGTATGACTACTGTGCATTTTCTATGTGCATTGGCAGCTCATTTTGGTTGGGATGTACATCAATCAGACATTGTTACTGCTTTCTTGAATGGTGACATATTTGAAGAAGTTTATGTAACGCAGCCTCGCGGTTTTGTCATAAAAGGACAAGAGGACAAAGTGTGCAGATGTAAGGAGGCTTTGTATGGGTTGAAGCAATCTCCTCGTGCTTGGTATGAGAAAGCTGACACTCATTTGGTTAAACGAGGCTTTTGTAACAGTCCAACAGAAAGCACATTGTATGTAAAGCGTGAGGATGATGTACTTCTCATTGTGGTTCTTTATGTTGATGATTTGCTGATCATTGGACCAAATGAGAGACATATTTCTGAATTTAAGGCTGATTTGAATGCTACTTTCAAGATGAAAGATTTGGGGCTGTTGCATCATTACTTGGGTATACATTTTAAGCAATGTGATGGTGGTATCGCCTTATGTCAGAAAAGTTACATAGAGACATTGCTATGTAAGTTTGGACTTGAGGATTGTAAACCTATTGCCACTCCCATGGAAACAGGTTTGAAGTTGAGTCTACATGATGCTGACGATCCTGCTGATGTCACTCTTTACCAAACTTCTATTGGCTGCCTCATTTATGTATGCAACACGAGGCCAAATATTCAGTTTGAAGTCTCACAGGTCAGCAGATTCATGCATAGCCGAGGGTCTAAGCATTGGCAGGCTGTCAAGATGATTTTCCGCTACCTTAGTGGCACTTTACATCTTGGCTTGTTTTATCCCAAGGGGGGATCCTTGCCGCCAGAGTTACATGCTTTTTTGGACTCAAATTGGGCTGGTTGTTTTGACACGCGAGTGTCCACAAGTGGTTTTTGTTTCATACTTGGTAGTTCATGATATCATGGTTGAGCAAGAAGCAATGTACTGTGGCTACTTCGAGTTGTGAGACTGAGTACAGGGAAGTCTTCACAGCTACGGTTGAGTGTGTATGGCTCAGATGCCTTATGGCTGATTTGGGTGTTGGGCAGGACACTGCCAACAATATCTACACTGACAGTCAGAGCGCATTGAGGTGCATTACCACTATGTAAGGGAGAGGCTCTCAGCAGGGCAGATCAGCTTGGCTTATGTGCCAACACAGGACAACCTTGCAGATCTTTACACAAAGGCATTGTCTCGTGAGAAGCTTGAAGCTTTTTCCAAAGCTTTGGGCTTACTCCCCTTTATGGGCTGATCATGTCCTCAGGGCATGGCACTTCCCTTTACTCATGTGCCAACTTCGTTCACCGCATCACTCCAGGGGGGGTTTGTTACCATATACATGTGGTAGTGATGTGTGTGAACACACCAGGACTGCCGGGGCATTTTTTCCCTCTTTAGGAGGTTTTTTCCCCCGAGCATTGCATATACGCCTATCACTCTAGGGATATCTATCTTTCCATTACACACTCTCTATTGTGTGCCTTGAGCTTCCTTCGTCTTCTCCAGGCTGTGTGCATTTCTGTGCAACCCTAATTCCAACAAAAATTAGATTAACCTTACTATCACCGAGTATGTTATCTTGATTCCCCCTCTCGTCGCACGTCTCTCTCTCTCTCTCTCTCTCTCTCTATCTCTCTATCTTTGTGTGTGTATGTGTGTGTGTGTGTGTGTGTGTGTGAGAGAGAGAGAGAGAGAGAGAGAGAGAGAGAGAGAGAGAGAGAGAGAGAGAGAGAGGACATGTAATGGAAATGGACTATGAACATTGAGAATAGCGGAATTAAGAGAATTATAATGAGCATTCTTATGAGACTACTTTGAGAACATAGAGGGTGAACTTAATTAGTGGTAGCAACATAACCATTATACTTAATTAACTTGACATGAACAATACTTTTGCAAAAGAGAGATTAAGAGAACTCGACAACAATTGAGGACCGGATTTATGTGGAGCCGGTCCTCCCTCCAATAGGCTTTTGTATTATAGATTCTCCCATAAAGAGAGACTTGGTACAATACAATCTTTGTGTTCCTTGTGACTTAGGTGATTCAATGAAGATGGAAAGCTTCATGCATCACGAGCATGACATAAACTTTGTAAAAGAGTTAACCATCCCCAGCCTCAGTCCCAAGGCCTCAAACATTCAAACGTGGAGAGAGCTAGCGGGGAATGAGGGTAGGGAAGAGGAAGAAGAAGTAACATACGAGAAAGAGATAGTCCCTCACTTATCATCACTCTTCTTGCATAGCATAAGATGTCAAGATTAAGCATTGAAGCATGGATCGTGGTTGGATTTGCTTTCCATAGCCAAGAGTGTTGGTGTAGGCTTTCAACTTCTCAACAAGCTTGGAGAAGGAGATGGAGCTCTTGCACTTTTCCAAGTGAGAATGAGCAATGAGCATGTGAGTATGTGTGAAAGAGAGTATACCCCCCAAGCACACCCCTAGCTTGCTTTGGTCGACCCGCCCTTGTAGCTTATGCTAGAAATTGATTGGACCCCTACAAGCCTAGCCAATCATATGCATAGTGTATATCAAGCAACCATGCTAGCCTTGGCACAATTGTCCCCCTTTTCCCTTTGAGACAGAGGACTTGATAAATGCATAAACAATTAATTAAATTAGCTAAACTATCATTGGACCCCTTGAGAGGCCAACCAATAGGCTTTAGGCACACCATGAGGGCAACATGGAGAGGAACTTGAGTGTCCTTGTTGCTTCTTTAGACTAAGTTTGCCTTGTGTGAGGGTGTGTGTGTTCTCTCTCATGCCTCTACAATGAGGGCTTGCCCCCCCCCCTGGGTAGGGATCTAGTTTGACTTTTGGAACTCCTCAAGCACCCTAGTCATGGATCACCGTAGCACTTAGTCATTAAGCACCTCAAGCACCTTAGTTAGCAAGCATGACAAACATACCATCTCCTTCTCCAAGCTGGTAGAGAAGTTGAGAGCCTACACCAACACTCTTTGCTATGGGATGTAAATCCAACCAAGAGCCATGCTTCAATGCTTAAGCTTGCCATCTTCTCCATCTTCATTACTATGCTATTATGTATGCTAGCAAGAAGAGTGATAATAATTCTTTCTCTTATGACATGTTTCTTCTTCCTCTTCCCTACCCTCATTCTCTGCTAGCTCTCTCCACCTTCGAAAGTGTTTGAGGCCTTGGGATATTTAATGCTTAGTACAAAGTTTATGTTATGCTCGTGATGCATGAAGCTTTCCACCTTCATGGCATCACCTAGGTCACAAGGAACACAAAAACTGTATTGTACCAAGTCTCTCTTGATGAGAGAAACTATATAATACAAATGCTTATTGGAGGGGGGACCAGCTCCACATAAATCCGGTCCTCAACTGTTGTCATGTTCTCTAAACTCTCTCTCTCTCTCTCTTGCAAAAGTATTGTTCATGCCAAGTTAACTAAATGCTCTGTTTATGTTGCTACCATCAATTAAGTTCACCCTCTATGCTCACAAAGTAATTCCACAAAAGTGCTATCTCTAATTTCCGCTTCTCTCAAAGTTCATAGTCCATTTCCATTACATTATAAGTTCAAATTCAAAATGGATCATACTAGCAAGTAGAACTTTTGTAGATGTGTTGGTGCATAAGACTAGGGGTGGTACGTGAAGAATTGATTTAAGAACAAGATGTTGAAGATGCTTTTGTTTTATGGTTCGACAAAGCTTATAAGAGGGTTGTAAAGAAAGCAAAGGATGGAATTATGATAGAAGAACCACAAGGTAAGGTTATCTTATCAAAGGCTTATGATTTAGAAGATTTACACACAAACAATGAAGTAAAGTAGTTGGCTTTGCACTTGGGGTTGAAGTAGTGTGTGAAATGTCACACAGCTTGTAGTCAAAGGTGATGGTTCACTAGTCATCAAACAATTGATGGGTCAATGGTATGTAAAAAAAGACTCACTTAAGTATCGATTTTATTCGATTAAAAGGTTAATGATGCATTTTGAAGTCCTCTAGTTCAAGCATGTAAAGAGGGAACACAATTATATGGCTGATGCTATTGCTAGTAACAGATTGTAAGTACAAGTTGTTGGTTTATATGTGCCACAAGATTTATATGTAGGTAGGAAGACTTTAAAAGATTTTGGCCTTTTTTGAGTGTAGATCAATGCCTTGAGAGTATGTCCAAGTTGAAGAGGAGAAAACTTGTATAGAAAGCTCATAGGTTTACCATGGTTGAGAAGATCTTATGATGTATGGATGAGATGTATTATTGAAAGGAGTGGTTTACAAAGAAGAGATTAGTATGATTTTGCAATAGTGTCATGAACAATGTAAAGATCAGGTATTGTTTTGTATGTTGAGAGAGGGTTTTTGGTGGCCTTGAATTGTGTGGATTGTTTTGTATGTTGAGAGTGGGGTTTTTGGTGGCCTTGAATTGTGTGGGATACTTATTATTGGTGCACTTGCCATGAGTGCCAAACTACAAGGGAAAGAAGGTTGAAGGCAGAGGTCCAAGGTACTATTGTAGCACATAATGCTTCTGAGAAGTGAGGTTTGGATGCAATAGGTCCTCTTCAGAGGTCATCAAATGGTAAGGAATATATGAATGTTACTATTGACTATCTTACTAGGTGGGTTGAAGCAACAGTAGTGAAAGAGGTGAATGTTGTCTCGGTGGCTAGTTTTGTGTATGATCATATTTACTGTCATTTTGGAGTGCCTTGGGTACTTATTTCAGATAGAGAAAAGGGTTTTTTGAAGCAAGATGATGATTTAAAGTTGGAAATCCAACATAGGTTTTCGGCTCTATATCACTGCACAATGAAATGGATTGGTCGAAAGTGTGAATGTTCATGTCCTATCATCAAGATGTTGACAAAGTACATATATCAAAATGTGGAAGATTGAAAGAACAACTTGAACAATTGTTTATGGGCTTACAAGACATCCTACAAACTGGCTATCAACTTCACACTGTACAATTTGATCTTTGGTAAGGAAGTGGTTTTTGCCTATACATGCAGAGTTAGAGGCCTTAACCGGTATGCAATGTCTTAGCAGGTCTCGGGATAGGTATTGCAAGATAGAGTTGCTATGCTTGAAGTTTTGGAGACGAATATGGAAGAAGCGGAAGATTTTTATGCAAAGTAGAGCGAGAAAAGAATGGCAAAATTCAATTTGCAGCATTGTGGCTTACCAAAGAAGCATATTGAAGGAGGGGATTTGGTTATGAGGTGTAAACGAAAAAAATAGTAGACATGTCCGTTCAAGGTTTGTAAAGCTTTTCCAAGAGGCACTACTTCGACATAGTGTCAATTGAATGTGGCTAAAATTGTACTTTGAAGGGCATTTGGTGTGTGAAGTTGCTCAAATTGTGTTGGTAGGAAATGGGTAGAAACCCTACCTAATTCTAGAAAGAATGAAGCATGTTTTTTGTAAATGTTCAATAGAGGGTGGGCTATGATGATACACCTAAAGTATGCTGACCTCCGGAAAGGCAAAATCAAGTTTTCTCAGCCATGATGAACGAAGAGGTATGGACAACAAATGCCAAGGAGCTAAAGACGAAGTGAAAAGAGTGCTATTTTTGAAGCTAGTTATGGAAAGTTTGTCCTACTAAAGATGATGATGATTGCAAAGTTCCAAAGGCTAGCTATGAGCTTCGATTTTGTGGCATTGAGTACGCTTTTGAGGTGTGCTTTGCAGAGAGAGAGTTATGATTCATGAAGCTTGGAAGTCGGAAGACCAAAGTGGAGTTCTTCTAAAGAATATTGTGTTTTTTGTCCTCGACGGAATGGAGCATGCCGAAGCTTTAGTTGCAAACGGAGCTTTGGAACTTGCGTCCACGATGATGGTCTACAAGCAGAGCATTGTATAGCTCTGAGAAATGCTTTGCAAACACAAAGTTGTGGATAATTGAAGTTGGGGACAAACTTTATATGCAAACAAGAATAACACACAAAAATCCTCATTAATGACTTCTAACATGTCATTGATAAGGGATGTTTGTGTCTTGTTCTTGTTGAAGAAGGGAACCTAAAGCTTCTTAGAATTTTGAAAAGTCCCTTTTGTTTTCTGAATGCGAGAAGAAGATATTTATATAGTATTAACAAGGTTACACCACCACCATGGAGAGGACAAATATAGGGATAGAGTGCCTCTTACTCATTACAAAAGCTAGTAGGCCGTAGGCCCAGCATTTTGTTACAAAAATCTGACAAACCAGAGCCAACCACAATAAATGTACACTAGAATGTATCTACACAATTGTGGTACTTAGTGTACATGGTAATAAAACATTTGCAAGGAGTTCATAAATTGGTCTTGAAACAAGGGATGTGAGAATAATACATAGACGACGAATCAATAAGTATAATACAACGGTCTGTAGGTACCACCTCCGGTTCGGACTGAGTGTACATAGTTTCCTAAAGCTCAGCCTTATAATCTGTATGGGCTAAAAATCAATAAGGGGTTTTTGGGTGTTTTTCAACTTGAAGAAGATCTCCTAAAGCTCAGACTAAGTGTACATAAGTGTTACATAAGAGTACTTTGGCAGTAACATTTTACAATGCAAGGAAATTGGGACTTACCATATTGATTATACAAGGGGCAGAGGTCGTTGTTGTATGTAGTGTGTCTTACACAACCAAGCCACTTTGAATGTGTCTTGGTACAAAGCTCGCCTAAGCATGAACTTGCTGGCTATGTTGCTCTCTGTCATGCCCCCATTCTGCTCCAGCACACTCACCAGCCACTGCTGCCATCCCATGAATGCCGTAGGTGGCAGAGTCTTCAACAAGGCTTGGCTTGGAAGATTGTCCAGCAATGTAGCTTCCATTGCAAGAGCGTGAGTTATCAATTGAGTGAAATCTGGTACAACAGAGCCTGCTGCACCTAGTCCAACGGCATGAGCACCCCCCTTAGCTGCCAGAACTAGCAAGCTCAGAAACCCGTTGACATATGGAAGTGCTTGTTTGAGCAGTCCTTCATCCAAGGCTGTGACGCAAAGGCCTTTCTGTCCCTCCACGCGATGTGGAGACCTTCTATGCTCACAGAAGAGCTCAATGCGCACAGCTTTTATGTCCTTGAAGACTGTTGTTAACAGCCTCTGCTTCACACCCAAACCTTTGGTGGTGAGAAAGACCATACGGGGAACCCTCCCAGCCTCCTTCTCCACACCAAAATGCAGTATCTGCTCTACCCTCGTCTCTATTGCGCTATGCAAACTGCATCGAAGATCTCCAATACTTCGATGTATGACTTCAAGTCTGCTTCTGAGGGTTTCTTGTAATGAATCAACACTGGACTTGAGACCATCTAACTTGGCATGCATTGCTTCCATCTTCCTGGAGATCGACCTCGCCATCGCTTTACCCATGGTTGCCACAATAGAAAGCTCTTTGCCTTCATCTTCACCTTTGTCAACATCTTCATTGAAGTTAGGATCACCATCGACAATGGGGAAAGTAGCTGATGTGGATGCCCCACTCTCCTCGATACATTCTTCACCAGCAATATATTGAGCTGTATCACCAGTATCTTTAAGGAAGGCACACTCGACAGTCCTTCTTAAGGATAGGCTGTAAGACCCAAGAATCTCCATGTAGTCTTGAACTCCTAGTAGATCAACGAATGAGTCTGTAACACGCTTCATGTGATCATTTCCTTTCCATACATATGTTAGCTCATCATGGCTCCGTCCTTGCTCTAAGTCCCATCTTAGCCTTTGTTTGAGATGTTCCAAGGGAACACATTGATCCTCAGTGATCTCATCTGCAGGGCTTGGATCATGCAAGCAATCGGGACGGATGACATTCTCTACAAGCTTCACTCCTTGGTTTCCGACAGGCTGTGCACAAATTCTGATCAGAGTTCCAACAATCTCTTCCCTAACATGGGTCAAAGTGCTTCCAAATTGGGTCAAGAGAGGGGCGCGCATAAGCACATCGATCACATGTCCTCCTCTAGCTAGTCCAAAGTTGATCAGGACCTCTATGTCTCTTATGTATATTGACAAAAAATCCCTATGCAATTTGACGTCCGTTTGAGCCTCTGCAAAGGCTCTGCTAAAAACCACCTGTGAAATCAAACATGAGACTTACAAGAATGGGTTCTTTCAAGTTAAGATAAGTGTTTGGTTGATGTGGAGAGAGACTCTTACCTGTATCATGGGGAAAAGGCCAGGGGTGAGAAAGGTTAAATCTTCTTTAGCACATTTGAGCCTTCTGCCAACATAAGTAAACACCTCATGTACTTGTCCTTGAACTGCACCTCGCCAATGAAGCCGGATAGAGGTGAGAGGAAGTGTGGTAGGAATAAGAACTGTGCCATGCGGGTCATTTGGGACTCGATAGCATATATGCATTCCCGCCATCAATTCGACCAAGACAGCCCCACTAACATTTGAGTGAGAACTCATTGCAAGTAGTTTCTCTAAGTACTCCTGCTCTGCATAGCCGCGTATAGGGATTATCCTAGACATGTGGGCATCATCGAAATGAATTAGGCTACCCATGATCTCATGACAAAACCAATCTGGTTTGAGAATAACGTGGTGGAGATTGTTGACGTAAATGATGTCCCCAGACTCATGCAAATATGATGCAATGGCCTTCTGAACTTCATCGTTAAAAATCTTGAACTTTGTAGCACAGATATTGCTAAAAAGATCCCAAGCAATGATCGGTGATACTTCATCTGCAAGCTGAGTCAAATACTGGCTAATTTTGCTGCATATGCTATAGACTTCAATACCGGCTAGAAGATCTTTGGCTACATTGAACATACACGAGACAACGGGTCCTACCGATTTTGGACTCCGCGCATCAACATCAAACACCTCAACCATGTCAACAAGTCCACTGAAGCTGGTGCTAAGTGCACGGATGCAACCTCCAAGGGCATTTTGCACAAAATCCATCTGGTCTTTACGGGTGAGCACCACAATAAGCTTGCGCCTGACGCTGGATTGACGCGTTTTAGAGGCAATGAATTTTAGCCAATAGCTGAAGCTAGCTTCAAATGCAGATCCCTCCTTGCGTTCCCCATTCTTATGACTTTCGCTATCGACAGGACTCCAAACAAACATAAACATTGCAGGAATTCCGAAGCTTGCATTGAAATCTGGGAACATATGGTCATGAAAGGCATGGAACTCTTTCTGACCTGCCATGTCCCAAATAGATACTAGTATGTCCTTTCGTACAAGTGATCGCACTTCTATCCCCCTCGTGCGCTTTGATCCTTTCAATGTATTAAGTGTGTAAACCTTGAGCTTGCGTGCCACATTATGGACAAAGTTCCGCTCTGAGCACAAAGTCGACATGGTTGTCAATAGGGTTGTCTTCCCTGATTTAAAGGGCAAAAAATGTAAGTACTCTAGTGTTGCATCAAATAAAGAGAAGATTAAAATTCTAGCACTGCAATGTAGGTTAAAGTAAAGGCAATGCCTGCATATGCATCACCGCAAATGAAGAGGCGTATTGCTGCAGCAGGAACTTTCAAGTGCAGCTGCTCGCTGCTAGGAGTTCTTGAGTGCAGCACCTTTTGAGTATATGCTGCAGCGGGAACTTTCGAGTGCAGCTGCTCGCTGCCAGGAGTTTTTGAGTGCAGTGCCTTTGGAGTATTCGCTGCAGCGGGAACTTTCGAGTGCAGCTGCTCGCTGCCAGGAGTTCTTGAGTGCAGCACCTTACGGAGAGGCCACTTTTTCTGGTTTTGGAGGAGTTGTGCCTCTATGGCATGGTCTGCTTCAGAGCCAATGAGATAGAGATGTGGGAGACCAGAACAGTGAAGTGCATCAACAACAAGGCCGACAAAATTAGTTGGACAGCCATTGAAATTTGAAAGCTGTGGAGAATTTCCCAAAAAGAAGGTGTGGAGAGGTGTCTCTGTACATCTTTGGAGCGCTTTCATGGAGATAAGGACATCTCCTGGCCTGACTTTAAACTTGGTCAGAGCTAGATATTCAAGCGGCCACTCCAAGAACTTGTTAAAGCATGGAGATAAGGACATCTCCTGGCCTGACTTTAAACTTGGTCAGAGCTAGATATTCAAGCGGCCACTCCAAGAACTTGTTAAAGCATGGGGGGAATAATGAAGACAAACGACATTGATCATACATTCTCTCGCTATCTTCTTCTGAACATGGCTTAAACATTTTTGATGCCAATGGAGACTGTTGAAGAGTAAGGCTGTGCAGGGTGACTAAACTTTCATCTAAGTTAGCAAGGGACTCCATAAACTCCAGGTCCATCAAAACATCCACCAAGTGAAGGCTACGGAGTGATACTTTGGTTACCGGGGATAAGAGACACAAAAAGGATGGCCGGAACAGCACCAGATCTTCCATGCTGGTCCTTCTGTTGAGTAATTCTATGATTCCGGTCCATTCTTCCAGCTTTTCTGTCTGCCAGCTTGATGTATAGCTATGAAAATCATGCAAGACGAAGAGGCGCTTCGGTTGGGTACCTGAAACGTGAAATGATTTCCAAAATGCATCATCCATGTCCTTATCATATACAAGCCCCAGACAGATGAGATAGAGGGAGCCACTAAAAGTAGCAGCAGCTTGCAGCCACTGCTGCCTGTTTGAGCCTGCGTCTGCGAGATCGAACATCATGTCCCCTTTTCCCCAATCCCTTCCGGCCCTATTGCACTGTTCAAGATAGACACAAATTGACAGCTCTTCTTTGTTCTGGAACTGTCTGCTTTTGCTGTTGATAACAAAAAGCCTGCTGACACAATTATGGCCCGATTGAGCAAGAAAGAAGGGAGGGATACCTTTTGGGTTGTTCCCTGCATCCAAAACTCGTCCCCTGCCTTAGCTGACATTGTGAGTGCTCTTGAGAAGGAATTCCAGCGCCATTCTGAATTTGATAAGGTACGATTGGCATGTGGGCATCATTATGGGTGCCCATTTCTCAGACACGCAATTCGATAATGCTACGAAGAAATGTGAAGACTCTGCTCAGGAAACAAGTTACTGAGCTCCAATAGGGACTGCAAGCTCTCTCGCTCTCTCCCTCTCTCTCTCTCAAGCTCTCCCACTTCAAGCAGCAATGTTAATTTGCAAGCCGCGTTCGCCCTGGGAGGGCCCATGCCTTGGCCACTTCTCTATGACCTGCAGAGTTCGGGAAAAGTGTGTTTCAAGTCAACTCAGGGAAAATTACCAAAATACCTCTGTCATTTGTGAAGATTCGCCTCAAATTTGAAGAATTCCCACTATACCCTCATGTTTGGCCTAAAATTCCCAAAATACCCCAATTAACCTCGCAAACATCTCTAAAAACAATTTCTTTTGCAACTCTTCATAGGAAGATGGGTTCTCCTCAATAGAAGATGATAGAACTAGGATATAAGATGGTATTGAGGGCTCTTCAGATGAAATTGTTTATCATTTTTGAACACAAACGCCTCTATTTGTGAGCTCATTGGTGAATGTTTTTGTCCAAGACACTAAAAGATAGATCTCCGTTGTCATAAACGTTAGACTATGCAAAAATTGGGGCAAATCCATCCCAAAATGATACAAGGGTATATTGGGAATTTTTGAAATTTGAGGGCTATTTTGGGAATTTCCACAAAATGTAGGGGTAATTTGGTAATTTTCACATCAACCCTACAAGGCTTGCAGGCGGTGAGTTTGTAAACTCACCAAAACTTTTTGAGATTGAATTCCCACATATGCTAGTATGTCATACACGTTTTGGAAAATAGTCAATTACGAGGAATCGAAAAAGATGCACTCTTGATCAATTAGCAAAGGCAAGCAAGACTTAATGTGCTGGCGATGAGCAGAGAGAAGCAAGTACCAGATCGCAGGTGGTGAGTGACTAGATAACTAGAAACAACAACATGTGCCAAGCGGAACCCTACCATGTAGGCCTATAACCGTTTCAATAGGGAGTGAACCCTCAATTTTATCAGAATGAATAGTTAATAGGAAAAGTAACAAGTTGCAGAGATGGTACCTTGTACACTACCTCCCAACATCCTTGGCTCATACATGACCTCGTCACGTGTCTGAAGAGTTAAGTGGATGAAAGCATTGCAACATATGCATCCCACTTGTAAAGCTCAATTAAAGCGTTTTCAAAAAGGAAACAAATAATATACGTACTATGAGGTCAAGGGAAATTTTCAAGCCTTAAAGATATATTATCAAAATCTAGGCCTCAAAAGGCCCACTATTTCTTTGACCTAGCAAACAATGACTACATATGAAGCACCTCTTATTCGTAGTTCATCAACTTATTAACAAGTGACATATTAGCATCATTTTATAAAGTCGTGGAGGCTCAATCTGACACTGCTTGACCCAAGATTTTGGACCTATATGGGAGACCCTAGTGGTCACCTCTCCAAATCTCACAAGCATCTTTAGCGTTTTTCAACCATCAGCCCATCGCCGGCATTAGCAACATAATCAGCCCTGCGTTTCCAGATTTCAGCCCTAGCCTCATTGTCAGATTTCAGTTCCAAGCCCGATCAGCCCTAGCCTTTTCAGTTTCCAACCCTTAGCCTCGCAGATCCAAGCACCTACCGCAAGATCCCATCAGCATCTCAGCATATAGGACCATTGCATTAGCATTTGAGCAATTTAAAGCAAATACCTCTCTAGCGATAGAGAGGGGGGTTTGGAACCCCATCTGGTGTTAGTCTCCTTTCTGTCTCTCTCTCTCTCTCTTTCACTCACAAAACCTTCACTCACAATATCATTCTCTCTCTTCTCTCTCTAGTCTTTGCACATCTCTTATGAAGTAAAAGGAACTCTCTCATTCAGTAAAAAGGAACCTTGAGCACACATTAAGCACTCTTCTAGAGCATTCACCATCAATCACTTCCGTTGCACATTACACTTGAGCAGACGAACTTGGTGCATGGTATGCATCTGGAGGTAAGGCGACCCTCTATCTAGCAAAGCATGCAGGAAAGGTGTACATTTAGAGACATGCAAGGCGACCTAAGTTCATGCATGGCAGGTGGTGGTCCATGCAAGTCAACTGGAGTTCATGCATGGCAGGTGGTGACTCATGCAAGTTAATTGAAGTTCTAGCATGGTAGGTGGTCCCATGCAAGGCAAGTGGAGGTCATGCATGGCAAGTGGCGGCTCATGCAAGCCAAGCGAACGGGTGATTGCTGAAATTTTGGAGGACACCTGGGAGAGAAGCCTGAGGAGATGAACTTGGTGCCATGGTAGGCATCTGGAAGTAGGGCAACCCTCTATCTGGAAAAGCATGCACGAATGGTGGACACTTGGAGACACATGCAAGGCAACTAGAGTTCATGTATGGCAAGTGATGGTCCATGCAAAGCAACAAAAATTCATGCATGTGACAGGTCATGGTCCATGCAAGTCAACTACAGTTCATGCATGGTATGTGGCAACTCATCAATGTATGGGAAAGGTGTGCCTTAGCTTAGCCTTGAGCCAATTGAAAATTAAGATTAGCCAATTGCAAATGATGGTAAAGGGAGAAAAAAATAGTAGCAGATACTAGAAAATAGCTCAAAAATCTTGCAAATTTGGAAATTTCTACTAGTATTTTTGGTTTGCATCTATACAAGGAGGAAACACGGCCGCTTAGGCAAAATAAATAAATAAATAAATTATATATATATATATATATATATATATATATATATATATATATATATATCGCCCTTGGCCAATATGTCCACTAAATGACATTTCCTAGAAATATGGAAATGATGTAACATCAAGTTAATTTGCTTAAAAACATTCACATTCTCAGATAAAGTATAGTGTACATAGGCAATCTCAAATACCCTAAAGGGGTCATTTTGCACCCCGTCGCTCCCCACAAGGAAATGCACTTTCGAAGAAAGATTGTTCCATTCTTTGGATTCATGATGACAACCATTTCCAACCCCTTTTGAACAAAGAATCTCTTGATAACATTTACAGCCATGGCATAGCTTGCTTTGTATTGTTCTTCTCTTAAAAAGTACTCTCTTGTCTCTCTCTCAGCCAAGTTTTGTTTTTTTTAGCGATACATTGCATCGAACTCGTCTTACATTGTGCAACATATAGGTGGGTTAAATTCTAAACACAATATATTCAAGTCATCCCATGCATGTATACTATAAACTACTTTCACCTTTCACAAGAGTTGGACTAGCAGATACATTGAAAGTTTAAGCCACCTAGTCCTATGAAGAGTCGTTTCATCTTTTGTTTTGTCTTCCTCATTGAATTTTTTCAATAAGAATTGTGGGTCCATAAGGGCCAACTGGCACGAATGAAGGAGGTGAGGGAACAAGAGGAGGAAAGAGAGAGAGAGGATGCAAATGAGAGAGAGAGAGAGAGAGAGAGAGAGAGAGAGAGAGAGAGAGAGAGAGAGAGAGAGAGAGAGAGAGAGAGAGAGAGAGGGTGACGGAGAGGAGGACGTGAGTAAGAGAGGCTTCATGGGTAGATGAAGCACAATAAAATTGGAGTGCAGTGTGCCATGTGTTCATTGGCGGTAAGGGCGATGTGATGGAGGGCCAAGATCATTCCTACCTTTTTCATTGGAAGCAAAGTATGAATCAACCCACGGTCAAGTATATAGTCACACCCTTTCAAGAAACACACAAAGAAATGTGTGAGAAGTGGAGAGATGCACAAGCCAAGGAGGCAGCTCCTCGGTTGCTACAACAATGGTGTAGACTAGGTAATTGCATGGAAAAAAACCTTGCATACATGGAATCATGGCTAAGCTAGTGAGAGGTCCGCATTTCCCCCATTGGGGTAGCATCATGAAGTCCATTGAAAATAGTGCGGACGGTCCCAATACCCCACACACAAACCTTGCAAAAAGCAAACATGGGAGCTAGCTAGTAGGAGAGGGATTCAAAAGGCAGATTTTGTTGAATGATCAGCATACACCACTAACTTAGAAAATGCACTTCTACAAAGCACTAAGAATATTTTGTACTTTCAAGAAAAATTTTAGGGAAGGGTCCCTCTTTGCAAAGGCTTGCCAAGCGGCTTAGTAATCGACCAGCTCCTGTCACACGAATCATTAATAAAGCCACTGAGGGAATGCCATGCTGCTCCAAGGTGCTCCCAACTATAACGCGTGACAAGAAAACTTATTAAAAAAAGAGATTGCCAAAAAAGGTGATTAATTTTGAGGATGAGTCAACTCATCAACCAGAGTACAATTCAATCACCAAGGATATGCGACTAGGTGGGCGGCCAAGAAGATTAATTTTAGGTGATGGGTCTACAGACACGCCTGTTAGGATGAATGAAGGGGCGAAAGGGGGGGGGGGGGGGACTATGGTAAAGGAGAGCAGGATCAACAAAGCAATGTGGGCTATTCAAAGAATCCACATAGGCAGCAAAGCGACTTGTAATGGAACTCCTAGCAAAAATGTGGCTAGTTCATTGTAAGGTCCGGTGTAGGAGTCCCAGCTCTCTCTTTTGAAGGATATCGCAAACATCTTAAGAGAATGGTCTGCTAATGGTTTTGGTCTACCTTGAGCATGTATTACATTGCCATATTTTGGATAGTAATTTTAACACACAACTAGAACAGTATCAACCATTTGGGGAGTGAAAATTGACACAAACCTTTCTCCGAAGGAAGCAAAAAAATTATATGAAGGTGGATATCGAGTGGAACAAGTTGCAAGGGAGTGCACTCCACGTATTGTGGTGATTCCAACTGCCAATGAGAATGTGAGGGGGTCATCACATACTCTAATGCGGAGTGATCATTCCAACACTCAAGATGGGCTATGAACAAACTACCGCACAACAATTTCAGTGGAGGCAACTCGCAAAATTTCTTCAATTCTAGCTTTGCAGCAAGCATGTAATGGAATTTGCCTATTCAATTTGAGAATAGCGGAATTTAAGGAGAGTACTTTCAAGAAATGATTTTGTGAGCATAGCGGGTAGACATAATTGAAGATAGCAACATAATCATAGCAATTAGTTAACTTGGCATAGACAATACTTTTGCAAGAGAGAGAGTTTAGAGAACATGACAACAGTTGAGGACCGGATTTATGTGGAGCCGGTCCCCCCTCCAATAGGCATTTGTATTATGATTTCTCCCATAAAGAGAGACTTGTTACAATACAGTCTTTGTGTTCCTTGTGACCTAGGTGATGCCGTGAAGATGGAAGGCTTCATGCATCACAAACATAACATAAACTTGAAGAAAGCTTTAACTATCCCAAGCCTCAGTCCCAAGACCTCAAACACCTTCGAAGGTGGAGAGAGCTAGCAGGGAATGAGGGTAGGGAAGAGGAAGAAGAAACATTTCGTAGGAGAAAGAATTAGTTCCTCACTTATCATACTCTTGTTGCTAGCATACATAATAGCATAGTAATGAAGAAGAAGAAGATGGCAAGCTTAAGCATTGAAGCATGGCTCTTGGTTGGATTTGCACTCCATAGCCAAGAGTGTTGGTGTAGGCTCTCAACCTCTACTTGCTTGGAGAAGGAGAGGGAGCTCTTGCACTTTGCATAGTACACAATGAGAGTGCTTGTGAGTGTGTGTGGGTGAGTATGCCCCCTAAGCACCCCCCTAGCTTGCTTGGGTCGACCCCCCCTTGTAGCTCATGCTTGAAGCTCATTGGACCCCTCCAGGCCTAACCAATCACAAGCAGGAGCCATTACAAGCAACATGGGTAGCCTTGGGACAAGTGTCCCCCTTTCCCCTTTGAGAGAGAGGACTTGATAAATGAAAAATCAATTAATTAAATATCCTAAATTATCATTGGACCCCTTGGGTGGCCAACCAATAGGCTTCAAGCACACCATGAGGGCAACATGGGGAGGAACTTGACAAGTGTCCTTGCTGCCTCTTTAAGCTGGGGCTTCCCTTGTGTGTGTGTGTGTGTGTGTGTGTGTGTGTGTGTGTGTGTGTGTGTGTGTGTGTGTGTGTGTGTGTGTGTGTGTGTTCTCTCTCATCGCCCCCCCTTGTAGGCTCGCCCCCCTCCTTGTAGGGATCTTTTTGACTTTGGATGAGCAAGCCCCTTAGTCATCAAGCATGACTAAGCACTTGAAGTAGGGGGTGTTCCCGCAAGCATCTCAGGCAAGCTTCTCAAGGCACCTCAAGCACCTTAATAACGCACCAAGTCAAGCACCTCAAGCATGGATCCAGTCAAGCACCTCAAGCATCTTAATCAAGCACCTCAAGCATGACAAGCACCTCAAGCAGGACAAGCACCTCAAGCACGACAAGCACCTTGAGCTTGGGCCGGGTTCCCACCTCAAGCTCAGCCCTAGATTACCTAAGGTCAAAGGACTTTTACACACATTATTGGAGGTCTTCAATGAAGCTAACCCTAAGATATTATGCTCCATTGGTTAGCCTTGCTCTTGATAGACCATCTCCCATTTGGGCCCCTTTACTATTGGCCCCGTGTTGAGATAGATCTAAAAGCATATATCTATATCTTAACACTTGTTCCCGTTTATTCTCCCACATTAAGTGATCAATTTAATATGAGAAAATCATTTGGGTTGGTTAGATATTAGATTTTATGACAAAGCAAGGGTGATAGAGGAGATTTGTTGGGACAAAGGGGTGAATGAATCTTTCAAGGTCAAAACACATGGAGAAGAAAATTATGTGAACATGCATGAGGCTCAGATTTGCAAAGACTAACTTGCACGTGCTCAGATTTTCAAGATTGTTTTGCACAGGATACTGTGTCTTGCATGTAAGCATACTTACTTTGAATTCTTGCATGTTTTAAGCGTAAGCCAGAACAAGAATATATTTATCCGCCGGCCAACTATTGGTGAGGTTCAAGTTTTCAATCCACTCAGAAGAGAGCACACCTATCTTATCATAGTTATGTAATTGGTTTCTAATTTGCTTTCCCCCACAACAAAACATGTTCTCTCTTCTCCAAGTATTTGTAGTTTTGGAATCTCAATGATAAAAGATTATGCATAGTACAAGTTTTTAACATAATTTTTGAATGATTTACTTACTCACATTAGAGTGCATTATTTTGTAAAAATTTTCTCCTTGTGTTGCCATAGGTATGAGGTTATTGAGGTGTCAAATCAGTCATCTATTCAACTTAATATTGAAATAGTAGCCTCTCAAATGTTTTAAAACAACATTTTATCCACATTTTCTTTTGTTTACCACTCAATAGCTAACGCAGAGCATTACTCTCTTCCCATAATGTTTGATCATCTTGAGACACTCACCAAGTATGCTTGGGATGCCTTGGTTGCTATCCCCAACCAATAGCCAAGAAACATGTGTAGCGGAATTGTTCAAGCAGACTGCCAAGGCAACAATAGATATACATGGCCTCTATCAAATGTGCATGGAGCTCAAGATGCACGCTCATTGCAATGTTTGAATAAAAAGGAGCAATTCGCCATCACTTGCTAGATGACAAATGGGATCATCATAGAGAAGGATGAAGGAAAACTAAAGGAGCAGTTGTGACACGTGGTGAATGTTATCTTGCCCACAGAGGACATCATTACTAAAAACCTAAGGCCTTTGAGAAATTGAAGAGGACATGACTTATAAGCGATGCCTTATGTATTACAAGTAATATAAAATTTAATGCTTTCTATAACTAATGGATGTTCACCTTTTTGAAGTTTTGAAGAGGACATGACTTATAAAGTGATGCCTTATGTACTACAAGTAATATAAACGTAATGCTTTCTATAACTAATGGATGTTCACCTTTTGAAGTTTTGATCAAATTTTTCAAGATCTAAGCAATGAAACTTTTTGATGGAAATAATATGTATGCCTATGTCTCACACAATCTCTCTCTCTCTCTCTCTCTCTCTCTTTACACACACACACACACACACACACACACACACACACACACACATGAATTTATATGAATTCATGTCTAGCAACAACACTTTTCCGTAGCTTCCTCAATCCCCTACAATAGTAGTCACCCAATTGCTCCCAAGATGGTCTTTAGTTTGCTTGAAACTTATTCATCACGTTCCTGAATTGTTGAGCTTAATCTTCTACCAACCATTCCCTTTGTTTAATATTCCTAATCTTCTTTCGTACATCTTCAGGTGTCTTTTCTGCTATGAATCTTTCCAAAAGTATGATTTTCACGTTATTATATGTTGAAAAAGTTATTGATGCAAAGTGATTCATTGTACAATTCATTATACCCACGTATAGACCACTTGGTTTCAAATTGCCCCACATGACTGTCAGTGCTAGGAGCGGCTAACACAGGATACACCAATTATACATCAAGCGGGAGATATGCTATGGATGTGCACAATATTTACTATCCACATTTCTATAAGGTTTTGGGCTCATTGTGAGTTCCAGTTGTATATGCTAGCTAGGAGGCTCAAACTTAAACCCATAGTAAAAAGGATTGTGGTGCAATCCTTTATGCAAGGAGGCTTCATTCTTGAGTAGTCACTCTTGAGGATTCATTCTTAAGATTTCTCTCTCTCTCTTGAGTGTCACTCTATGGATGGCCTAGCCTTAAGTTTAATGCCCATGCTTAAGAGGCTAGTACTAATCCATTGTAATTAGAGAAGCATTTCTTAATATAATCTCTACTTTTTTCATTAGTCTTAATTCTTCTATTCCATTATGTCATGAAGTAGTTTCACATTTCTCATTATTCTAGATTTGAATGTATGTGATGACTTCTTGCTTATTGACCACTCCTGAGCATTCGATTTTCGATAATTAATATCTCTAATTAGGTTGATTAAGTTGGTTCTTAATCTTGTGATTAGTGTATGTGCCCTATTGTTTGCTTGTGTGTGGATGGGTTTAATGAAACTCTAGCACCATTCACCTTGTGTGTGTAGCTTTTGATAAAGTACATTGATTGGCATGTGGTGATTGGAGAGGCCAACACCAATGCAATTAGTGTGTGTTTGTCACAGAAGTGTGCTTTGGGATTCTAGTCGGTAAGTCGGACTTTGGTGGTCTTAATGTATGTAGGTGATGCTTGATTGATGATGTGATTGAGTTAGTGATTCATGGCTAATCTCTATTGCATTGGAAGAACATTCTCTTGAATCTTCTCATTCGATACATTCGATGATGCTCGTGCTTCCATGCCCTAACCAGGTTGTCGATTCTAGGATTGATAATTTTGTTGGTCTTGGGTTGATTAGGTTATGTTACGATTTTCCCCCAACATTTGGTGCCTTTGTCGAGGATCGATAACCTAAGCTAGTGAGTATAGGATGTTTAGAATAGAGTAATTTCACTACTAATTTCATTGGTTTTGAGTGTGTGTAACTCAATTTTGGTTTGATTTTACGATGTGTGCAAGTAGTTGAAGCTAATACCCCAAACCCCCAATTTCACTAATTTCATACTAACCCTTACTAATTTTGCTTCATTTACATGCTAATTGTACTAATTCCATGCTAATTTTTTATAATTTTTTACTGGCTTCACTAACCTAACCACTAACATTGATGTGTAATGTATGTTAAATCCTCTTATAAGAGGTGGAATCAACACTTTTATCAAGTTTCATTGTGCTAATCCATGCCTAATTTGATGATTTGAATGTTTGATTTTTGGCCTACAATGGTCAATTTTTGGGCTAATTTGGAAGAGCCACACATGTGTATGCATGGTGGAATCATCGCGGGGAGCAAGGATTAGCTTGAATGCAATTAATTGTAAGTGCATTGGCCTACTCCATTCAATTTTTGGATGATTAATTTGATTCCAATGTGTTGCTAATTTATTGATAAAATTAGGTATGTAAATCAATTGACATACTTTGAGAGCCTAGGTAGATTGTTTTGGAATGAAATTGATGGTCAATTTTGACTAATGAATGATGTGTATGTCAAGATTAAGCTTGATTTGCAACAAGAATTAATGTGTGTGTATAAAAATCATTGTGTGTGTAATGCACCAAAGAGAGAAAAAATGCCATAAAATTCAAGTGTGTGTGAACCTAATCTTGAGTGTGTGCATGCATAGAAATTGATGAAATTAATGATTAATGAATGTGTAATCATGTAAGTGATGTGTATGTTAGGATAATTCAATCATTGGATAGGCCTAAATGCCAAAACATTGGGCAAAATTTGAGTGTGTGTGCCCATCCAAGACCACTTGATTTTCAATGATTGATGGTCAATTGGAGCACCCAAATACTTTTTGATTGTAAAATGTGCATCAAATATGTGTGAAATCATTAGGTGTAAGCCTAAATGCATTGCCAATTGAGCCAAATTTGAACTTTTGTGTTTAATTTTTGAGTGTGTGCATTGTTTGATTATGTCAAAATAGTGTTAATTTTTTAGAAATTGAGCATGCATACCTTTATTTATGGTTGATCAAAGGTGCAATTTGAGCATTGCAATGTGGAATTAATTGGATTTTTTGCATAATATTTTCAATTTAAATTTGGGTATGTGTGCCTACTCAATGGCATTTGATATCCAAATTGGGATGAATAATTGGAAGCAACTACAAATTATGATGATTATTAGACCTAAAAAGATTGGTGTGTATGATTGATTGAATCGGATGATTCATTTAGTAGTCAATTGAAAATGATTTATGTGCATTACCATTGTGATGCATGTACCACTTTGATTGAAAATGGTGAAGATTTCAATGATTTGTGCATGTGCATATGCCATAATCAAATGTGTGTAGCCTCACAAACCAAAATGACAAATCCAATTGGGTTTGAGTGGTTAGCGATATTATGAGCAATCCAATATTGCAATGATGATAATTGGGAATGGTTATACCAACTTCAAGTTGCTCAACCATTTTAATCAACTTCAAGTTGCTCAACCATTTTAATCAATAACAGACCAAATTGTTACACCAAATAACTTAAAATGGGATTCTAAAAGCTCAATGTGGAGGTTTATACATAATTGATTGAGTTTGAATATCAATTTTGTCAATTTTTTGTGCATTGGATCTCAATTCGTTGAAAGTTGAGTGCGGCATGGTGAATGAATGTTGGGAGAAGAGAGGGAGACCGGTCGCTTAGGTCAAACCGAAGTCACCAATCGCTCTATCATTGATTTGTTAAAGGCTTATGTTTCTTCTCAACCTAAGAAATGGGATGATTACCTGCATATTCTACAATTTGCATATAACAACACCACTCACACTTCCACGGATAAATCTCCATTTGATGTTGTATATGGTCACTCTCTTCCTACTCCTAATTCACGTCTTTCCAATATTGTGCCTTCCGTTGAGATTTCACTGCTGACTTTCATGATGTTTATGCCAGTGTGCATTCTGCCATTAAACACTCACAAGAACTTTACACTAAGCATGCTAACAAGCACCGCAAGGCACACCGATTCAAAGAAGGTGATTATGTTTTACTTGCATTGAAAAACGAAGGATCAAAAGTGTTGATACAAATGTCTTTATTAAACTTGCTCTTATGGACCTTTAAAAATTTCAACTGTCATTAATGTTGTTTCTTTCCGTTTAGACCTACTAGCACATTGGCACATTCACAACGCATTTCACATTAGTCTTTTACAACCATTCAGAGGACCTCTACATAGACCCCACATATATGAAGACCCACCTTCACTTGTAGACCAAGAAGAGCAACTCATCCCTGACAAAATCGTTGATCACGAGACCACCACTACACACACTGGTATGGTTTATAACCGTTACCTTTTGACTTTCAAGGGTCACCCTAGAGAGGATTCCAAATGGATGCTGAAAAGTTCTCGCAACTTCCCAACCCTTCTCCATAATTTCCATCACTCATGGTCTAATTGATTTCTCTATTGAGCAATTGAGGACAGTTGCTATCCCTAGTGGGAGGGATGTTACGAGTCTGGAAACCCTCCTGTTGTAGTGGTTAGTTACAATTGGGATAGCTGGCGTAATGGTTAATTATGTGATGTCTATTTATTTTTCTAATTGAGTTGATGATGATGATTTTGTAGAGTGGAATGTGGGGGGTTAACGAAGAGACGCAGGCAATAACTCTCGACCGTTTTATACTCGCACATTATTTTAGATTTTCATTTCAATAAGCCACTTTGTCTCTGTAAATAATTGTAGTGGGAACTTCACCTTATAAGTCATGCAAGAACTAATGAGCTTCACTCATTTACAAAGTGAAGTGGTTGTAAAAGAGGCCCCTCAAATTTTGGCACCTTAAACTCACAAATAATCTATCAAATACCAACTCCACAAGAGAGGTGTCGTGAAGTTTGGGCTAGATTTTAGCCCTTTCTCTTGCAGATTCTCTTCTCTACACTCTTATGCTATGCTTAATTTGTTGTGTACTCTCTAATCAAGTTTCTATCTCTTACACACTCTTACAATCTTGTCTATGTCAATTCCATGCTCTGTGTGTGTGTGTGTGTGTGTGTGTGTGTGTGTGTGTGTGTGTGTGTGTGTTTGGAAATTGGGGAAAGAGGTTGACAGGTTGACGGTGATGTTTGTGAGCAAGGTTGAACGGTTAGATTCAGGATGGAATGCAGTAGTGAAGTCAAGTGTAGTGCCAAGATTTTCAAACACACTAATCCAAAAAGCACTAGAGAATTTTGAATCTCGATCAGAATTAATGACTTTAGGTAAACCATGATGTGGGAAAATAGCCTTAAGAAACAAAAGTGCAGCTTGGTGTGCTGTGAGTGTTTTCTTACAAGGAATGAAATACGCTTGTTTAGAAAAACACTCAATAACAGTCCAAATCATATCGTGCTTATGAACAATAAGAGGAAATCCAGTGACAAAATCCACTGAAATATACTCCCGAGGTTTTTCAGGAATAGGGAGAGGATGTAAAAGTCCCAATTCTTACCTGTTGCTGCTTCGATCTTTTGACAAATTAAACAAGTTGAAATATATTGTTTAACATCAATTCTCATAGTAGGCCATTAGAAATCACGACATAAATTTTGAAAAGTTGCAGCAAATCCTCTATGTCTAGCATAGGGTGGTATGGTGGCAGGGAGCTCGGAAGTAACATTCAATTCAATTTGACGGTGACCAGTAACATAAACTTGCTGATTGTATTGCCTTTATTTTTGGGATATGGGACCAAATCGCAAATGAGCTGTCTGATAGCTCACTCTTTCGGCAATTTCCTAGCGCATCGCTATTCCGGACTTGATGCCAACGCGATTTTTCAGCTAAGCACATTTTATTTCTGTTATTTATTTTACTTTGTTTTACTTATTCTGCATATTGCATCTCTAAATATCGCCATATAGCCCTTTTAAGCATAATTATTTTTAAAAAAAAAGAAAAAAAAAGAAACCAAGCAATCATGGCACACCTTCCATAAGCACTTACAATTGCTGAACAACTTGCCAATCTGCAACAATCCCTCACATATGAACTCATGCAAAGGCAAGACCTTGAAGATAAATAATTGCATTCTGCATGCATAGAATCTGCATCGACACCCAAGCAAAACAAAATTAGCAGAAAAGCCTTCACTTTCAAGGATTTTGATGGCACTAAAGATGCTAGCATGGATCTAGCATGGGTTAGTCAGCTAGATGACTATTTTCGTGATGAAGACTTCCCTGAACATGAAATGGTAAAATGTGCATCAAATCATCTCACTAGCAGCGCTGCATTGTGGTGGAACGCCACCAAACAACATGAGAAAAGACCACGTACTTGGCATGCTTTTAAAAAAGTGTTTTTACCTCAATTTTTGTCCACACAGTACAAATCTAAAGCACGACGTCAATGGGATTTAATTTGACAGGGTTGAAATGAAGATGTACAGGGTTACATTGATCATTTTTGGAACTGTTTAATTCAATTGCAAGCTATTGAACATGTTAGTCACAAGTAATTGAAGCGTAAGTACATATCATGCTTGGCACTACAAATTGGTGCTGAGGTAGATATGTTTGAACCAGATTCTTTGTCAAAAGCTATTAATTTGGCTCTCAACACAGAGAAGAAGAAAGGTGTACAACCCTCTCACAAAGATCAAACGGCTAACACTAATCATAACAAGAGACCTCCTTTCTCTACTAACTTTGACAAAAACAAACATCAAAGGCGTACCTTTTCAAGAGATGCAGACTTGACAGTTCTCCTACAACTACTCGATCTCAAAGCAGCAACAACAACAATACGTATCAACAAGGCAACCAAAATTCCAAACCAACATCCTGCTCCAAACTCTAATGGTAACAAAAAGGTGAAATGTTTTAAATGCTTTCAATATGGTCACTATGCAGATAAGTGCCCAAATGGTCCTGCTAAGGACAATGGTCAATCCAATGGCCAATCCAATGGAGTCAACCGAAATCCAAGACAAAAACCCTTCAACAAAAATGGCCCCACTGGTGCTACTGTTAACATCATCGAAGATGCTAATTTCGACGAGAATGAAGTGGAACCTAAGTACGGTGAGGAATATGACCCTGAATATGATCACGATGACAATCCATCCTCAGGTAATCTTATATCTCCTCACACTTTGTTTAAAGTGCAAGGCACTGTTAAGGGTGAAATCGTCACCATTTTGTTAGATGATGGTAGTAGCCACAATTTTATTTCTACACGCTTGGCACAACAACTATCTCTCTCTGAAATCTCATCACCTCACAAAGTCAAAACTGTTTTTAATAATAAATGTTTTAACTATAAAACCCAAGTCACTGTTGAAGTTTGCATTGGTGAATTTACACAAGTACGTACATTTCTAGTAGCACCATTGCATGGTCTTGATATGATTTTGGGAATGCCATTTCGTCATGAATTTGATCCGTTGATTAATTATAAAACACGTGCTATGTCTCTCACTCATAATAATAAAATTTCTCCATGCAAGCAACACTAGCACATCAAAAATTTCCACTCCTCTCTCACATTCAAGCCAAAAGAGCAATTCAAAAACAAGGAAAAACATATCTAGTGTTGGTAATCAAATTTCTGTTGAAACTGAAACTTCATACAATTCTACACACGATGAATTTCTCTCACAATTTAAAGATTGATTCATGCATAATCTGCCACCTGGAATTCCACCTTCATGCTGAGAAGATCACAAAATAGATATTATACCGGGTAGTGAACCTCCCGGCACACAAGGAGATACAAACTCAAATCATTGATTTACTTGACCGAGGCCTAATCAGACCGAGTAGTTCACCATACGGCGCTCTAGTACTTCTTGTCAAGAAGAAAAATGAGACCTTTTGTATGTGTATCGACTACCGGGGGTTTAAACAAGGTCACCATTAAGAATAGGTTTCCTATTTCTAAAGTCGATGATCTGTTAGACAAATTGAAAGGGACACACATCTTTAGCATAATTGAGCTTAAATCAAGGTATCGAAAAGTCAAAATGTTTAAACATGATGTCTACAAAACTACTTTCAGAACACAAACTGGACACTATGAATTTCTTGTCATGCCATTTGGTTTGACTAATTCACCAGCCACATTCATACGCATGATGAACAGAATTTTCATTGACCATCAAGATTTTTTTTTTTTTTTTTGATGACATTTTGGTATTCAGTAAATCTGAAAAAGAGCATAAAGAGCACTTAACACGTGTATTTGATTTGCTTGCACAAAATCACTTGTAATTGAATCCTGAAAAGAGTTCATTTTTTCAATCTAAAATTGAATGTTTGGGACACATCGTATCGGGTAAGGGAATACACCCAAGAAAATTGAAGCCATTCAGTCATGGCCTAGACCCAAAAACTTGCATGAACTACGTCTTTTCATTTGTCTTTGTAGCTATTACAGGAAATTTGTTCGTAACTTTGCTTACAAGTCACATTATTTGACTCTCTTGTTGAAGAAAAACACACCTTATGAATGGACTCATTTACAAGAAAGCTCATTTAATGCACTTAAACATGCTTTGATCAATGCACCTGTATTGCAACTGCCTGATTTTGAAAGCCATTCTTTCTCGTAGTCACTGATGCCAGTGAAAAAAGGTATCGCTGCAATCCTTATGCAAGATAACTATCCACTTACTTTTGAAAGTCGTATATTCAAACCTTCTGAAACAAAGTTCAATACTTATGATAAAGAATTGATTGTTGTGGTACATGCATCAAAAATATGGAAACACTATGTAATGGGTACTGACTTGATCATTAAAACTGATCAACAAAGTACCAAATACTTACTTTCTCAACCCTTAATAGATGATAGACATATTAAGTGGGCCGCTTTTATTCAAAATTTTGAGCCCAACATCCAATACCAGCTTGGTAAAGAAAACATTGTAGCTGATGCTTTGAGTACAAGACCCTCACTTAATAATCTATCAACCATTACGGGAACTTCATTTGACACTATACATGACACTTATGCACATGATGATGACTTCAAAACGACATGGTTACATATGCTTGACAATTCTGTGCACACATTTTCCGAATACACTATTCAAGAAAACTTCCTTTATTTCAAACAGAAATTGTGTGTGGCTAAACCTTTTCGTACATTAATTATTGGATAGTCGTTAATGGTGCGCAGTCTTTTATGGTTTCCGATTAATCACCACAGTTTTCTTGGTTAAAGGGGATCTATAAAAAATTGTGGCGACTCGTTGGGACAAATTACTGCCGATAGGCCAATGGAGCAAGTATTAATCGTTTGTTTTTTATGCTCGATTGCTGGCCTAGGGGCGGAATGTCCACCCTCTTATTTGTACTTCAACTTTTGGGACTTGGCTTTAAGGGCACACCTTTATTAAAAAGGTGTGAATTGCATGGTGAAAAGCAGGAGGCAGCGAGCTCGCTCTCAGACAGCTATTGCGCAAGGGGAAGGCATGGAGATGGCGACTTCGGCAGGCTGTTTCGGCCCGAGTGCAAGAAGGGAAAAATGTTCCCAACGCCAAGGCGATCTTGTCTAGGATGATTGGGCTCTGTTCTGTAGTGGTCGATGGCGTAGCTTTTTTTGTGTGTAAACCAGGGTTCCCATGGCCTCCAAGAATTCAAGCCGAGTGCAAGAATTGAACTCTTATGTGCGACGGTGAAGTCCTGAGTTCAAAACGCGTACCGTGTCGATCATATCACCTCATTGTCAATTGATTCAGACAATTAACTCCTTCTTTAACTTCGTAAGCCAGATCTAGCTTTGCGAAGTTTCCCTGAAAGCCTGTCTTCTTTCGCTCATCCAGAAATTCTTTATATCCTTATTATTATCACTAACAAGGTACTACACATCTCCGTTCTTGACGATCATGAAGTTGAAACTGTAAACCAGTTGCCGATTAGTTGTCGACTAACGACCAAGCAAAATTTTGTTTTGCAGATTCGACCGATTAAGCTTTGAATTTCCACGAATCCTTAAATCTTTGTATTGCAAAATCCGATGAATTGCAATTTGGACTTTGTCGATTCAAGGAATTTCCTTCTTGAGATTGAAATCTAGCCGATTAAATCAAACCTATTAGCTCTGATACCACTTTTGGGAGAAGATGGGGAGATCGATTGCTTAAAACTATTCAACCTTGCTCGCAGACATCACCATCAACCTGTCAACCTCTTTCCCCAATATCCAAGCGCGCGCGTACACACACACAGCGCATGGAATTGACATAGACAAGATTTTAAGAGTGTGTAAGAGAATTGTAAGAGACAGAGACTTGATTAGAGAGTACACAGAAAATTAAGCATAGCATAAGAGTGTAGAGAAGAGAATATATCTTCAAGAGAAAGGCCTAAAATCTAGCCCCAAACTCCACGGCAACTCTCTTGTGGAGTTGGTATTTAATATATTATTTGTGATTTTAAGGTGCCAAAATTTGAGGCCCCTCTTTTACAACCACTTCACTTCTTGCATGACCCATAAGGGGAAGTTCCCATTACAATTATTTACAGAGACATAGTGGCTTATTGAAATGAAAATCTAAAATACTGTGCGAGTATAAAACGGTCGAGAGTTATTGCCTGCACCTCTTTGTCAACTCCCCGCATTCCACTCTACAAAATCATCATCATCAACTCAATTATAAAAATAAATAGATAGTACATAATTAACCATTACGCTAGCTATCCCAATTGCAGCTAACCACTACAACAGGAGGGTACCCAGACTCGTAATAATGAAAATCAATCTTATGGAAAGAGTCACAATTTTTGGCATAAAAGTGTATTGAAACTGAATGCATAACCATGATCTATAGAGTTTTCCATCATTTTTCAACCAAAAATATGGAAAGCTTGATCTTAGTCTGTTTCTTGCCAATCGTGTTTGTGTATGGAGAACAAAATTACAAAGGCCCATGTTGGTTTTGTGGTAGGTATGTGGTGCCTCTCGAGCAGAAGCTCATGATGTTATGCATTGTATGAAAAAAACTGAAAAAGACTTCGTTTTCCTACATGAGAAAAATCTAAATCGCAATTTGACCATGGTCATATAACTTGGCCGAGTGTATCATTTTGAGCAACTTTTTTTTGAGAAAATTTCTAAATCTCAATTTGACCATGGTCATATAAGTTGGCCGAGTATATCATTTTGAGCAGCTTTTGTTTGTGTCCCTCCATGTACTACCCCCTACCTTTTGTTTGAGAAAATTTCTAAATCTCAATTTGACCATGATCATATAACTTTGCCGAGTGTATCATTTTGAGCAGCTTCTGTTTGTGTCTCTCCATGTACTACCGCCTACTGGCTCACCCTTTATTATATTCATTTAGAGAGGATATTCCTCCTTCCCATTTCTTGAATTTCAAGGCCAACGTTAGACAATGGAATTCATTCTCTAAAAGTATGAAGGATTCGAACGCACGCAGTAGCACAAATCATCTCCTTGAGGCTATTAGCGTAACCAGCGCAGCTTCTGGCTACAGCTCATCCGGAACATGAACCACACATACAAAAAACTTTGCACTTGCGCCAACAGTATCCAACTCCCCTGTGCTTGTTGCTCACCTATCCTCTGAAGCATCCGTCCCTCCTCGCCTATCATCTGAAGCCTTCTGCCCCACGGAGCGTGCGTCGCCTTGCCTACCCCTTGCGAGCGGATCTTGCCTGATTCCTATTAATAAAACATTACCAAGAATGGGTACCACCACCTACTACTACTACTACCTACTAGCTGCATAAATCACGTTGGGTTTAGGAGGAATGCCTTGCGTTGCTGATCCCGGTCCCCCAAAACTCCAAGAGCCGCTAATTGGAAGTCTGTAGCTCCCATGCTCTGGATCACCAGGACCCTTCCAAAATGGTGACACATGTAAAAAATAAAATCTACCCCTTCCTACGGTGGGCCTTCGCCCTGACGTACGCCGCCTCTCTCTCTCTCTCTCTCTCTCTCTCTCTCTCTCTCTCTCTCTCTCTCTCTCTCTCTCTCTCCTTCTCTTTCTATTGAACCAAAATGTGTTCCTTCAGATTGAGTAACACCCATATTAAATGCGGGGTGGAAAAAAAGGGATCGACGGTCCGGGTTGAGGGGTGGGATCTCGAAGCGCACTAAACATGGCCGCACAAAAAGCGAGGTGCAGTAAACTCGATCAGTGAAAAAAACGAGGTGCAGTAAACTCGATCAGTGAAAAAAACGAGGTGCGCTGCTAGGTTGCGAACCAGTATCCTTGCAATCCAGGTTGAGGGTCGCATAGGCTAACCACCTCACCCACGCGCACATCATGTATGACTAGTCGTTTTTGTGGCCTTATATTGTGAGGTGATATGCATTTTTCAGGCTGTCCAAGTTTAGTTTTTGATTTGACTGTTGCGGATGCGATCTCCTCTGCTTTCGTGCATGAGCTTATCCGCCTTTGATCCCATTTCCCCCCCTCTCTTAAATATGGGTGTTAGTCCTGAGGAAATGTGTTCCACCGTACTCGCTAAAACTAGTTCTCGTTGGTTTGGTTTGATCAATTATTTTGTAATTGTTTCGAATTTGTCAGGTTGTGGAATGTAATTTGTAGAGTACATTATTAATTGTAATTTATTACCTTGATTATCTAAGAGCGTTTTTGGAAATGCTACAAGGAGGGGCACTCCACTTGGCATCACTTCATTTGACAAAGAAAGTAAGAGTGAGAGTGGCGAGTTGCATGGCTAAGAAAAGTAGAGGTTGCGATCGAGCAAGAGAGGATGGGCCAGCGGATGCGCTGTTCACTGTAGGGAGAGACGAGAGAGAGAGATGCTGAGTGCGATACTGGACGCAGGATTGGAGAACTTCGAGAACTACTACTTTTAGTCAGCATGAAGGTGGGCTATTAAAAGAGAGGAGCAAAAGATGCAAGACTAGCAGCAACAATCAAGAGCAGAAGTGAGAAGCGTAACCTCATGGAGCGGGTTTTAGCAAACATGAAGTGAGATGCTACAATGGTGGAGGTTGTGGAGCTCAGGCTTGCCATGGACTGGGTGGCCGAAAAGCTTGTAGATGTAGAGCGCAATACTGAAAGCCTAAAGACTTAGCTTGTAATGTTCAATCGGTCCATGGCCATAGCCATCTCCAGCTCCTTCTTGGTTTTTGAAGTTTCCCAGCGAGAGAAGATGTCGGACGAGGTTAATGGAGTTGTAGTCGATGTCAAACTATGATGCTCTTTAGACGTAGAGAATGTGGTGGCTATTTCAAAAAGATGCGAAGTGAGGGTTTCTTGCCAAATGAGATCCTTGAAGCACTCTCATGGGAGGATATGGCCATGCCCTTCAAGACTAACCAGGGAATTTCTTTGCTATTTTAACTAGATGAGAACTGAGGGTTTCTTGCTAGATGAGAGAGAGAGAGAGAGAGAGAGAGAGAGAGAGAGAGAGAGAGAGAGAGAGAGAGAGAGAGAGAGAGAGAGAGAGAGAGAGAGAGAGAGAGAGAGAGAGAGAGAGAGAGAGAGAGAGAGAGAGAGAGAGAGAGAGAGAGAGAGAGAGAGGCTACTAGAATGGATGGCGGCTATTATCCATGAAAACGTGTTGGAGACATCCTATTTTTGCAAGAAGATCTTGTTAGTCAGGGGATATTGACAAAAAACGTCGTGGTTGGCACTTCCTTGCTCGACATGTATGCCAAATGCGATGTAATTCTTGAAAAGCACAAAAAGTGCTCGACAAGCCTGTCTCTTGGAATGCTATGATCGTGGGATATGCCCAACAGAGGCAGGCCCAAGAAGAGCGCTGGGCTATTTTCAGCAGATGCAGAGAGAGGGTAGCTCTCCAAATGCAATCACCTATGCTTGTATCTTGAAGGCATGTGGAATTATGCAAGATGTTGATATGGGCAAAAGAATTCACGATGATATTATTAGCCAGGGGCTGTTGGAAAAAAGTGAGGTACTTGACACTGCCTTGGCATGTATGCCAAATATAGTGCACTTGAGAAAGCACAAAAAGTGCTTGAGGAGCTTACTGTTTAGAGCCGCGTCTCTTGGAATGCACTAATTGCAAGATCTGCACAAGAGGAGTAAGGTGAGAAAGCTCAAGGCCGTTTTCAACAGATGCAAAGTGAGGACCTCTGTCCAGATGCAATCACCTATGTATGCACGTTGAAGGCATGTAGCTCTACCCAACATGCTGATATGGGCTTAAATATTCGATCTTATATTGTCAACAAAGGGCTCTTGCAAAAAATATTGTGCTTGGTAATGTCTTGGTCCACACACATCCGTTTTGTCTCGCAAGACCGCCAAGCAATCAGCAATAAAGGCTACAAAAGCAAAAATGGAGAGCAAGAGAATGAGTCTTTTTTTTGTGATCTCACTTAAAGACTGTGTTAAGTAGAAGGTTTTGTACAAAGCAGTAGGATCCATGCTCGTATTGTTAGCCAAGTGTTGTTGACAAAAAAACGCAGTGCTTGGCACTGCCTTGCTCGACATGCATACCAAATGCGGTGTACCTCATAAAGCACAAAAAGTACTCGATGAGCTTCTTGTCTGGAATAACGTCTCTTGGAACGCTCTGATAGCGGGATATGCCCACCAACAGAGGCAGGTCTAGGAAGCGTTGGGCTATTTTCAGCGGATGCAAAGAGAGGGCAGCTCCCCAAATGCAATACCTATGCTTGTATCTTAAAGGCATGTGGAATTATGCAAGATGCTGATATGGGCAAAAGAATTCACGATGATATTGTTAGCCAGGGGGTGTTGGAAAAAAGTGAGGTACTTGACACTGCCTTGGCATGTATGCCAAATATAGTGCACTTGAGAAAGCACAAAAAGTGCTTGAGGAGCTTACTGTTTAGAGCCGCGTCTCTTGGAATGCACTAATTGCAGGATATGCACAAGAGGAGTAAGGTGAGAAAGCTCAAGGCCGTTTTCAATAGATGCAAAGTGAGGACCTCTGTCCAGATGAAATCACCTAAGTATGCACGTTGAAGGCATGTAGCTCTACCCAACATGCTGATATGGGCTTAAATATTCGATCTTATATTGTCAACAAAGGGCTCTTGCAAAAAATATTGTGCTTGGTAATGTCTTGGTCCACACACATCCGTTTTCTCTCGCAAGACCGCCAAGCAATCAACAATAAAGGCTACAAAAGCAAAAATGGAGAGCAAGAGAATGAGTCTTTTTTTTGTGAGCCCACTTAAAGACTGTGTTAAGTAGAAGGTTTTGTACAAAGCAGTAGGATCCATGTTGGTATTGTTAGCCAAGTGTTGTTGACAAAAAAACACAGTGCTTGGCACTGCCTTGCTCGACATGTATGTCAAATGCGGTGTACTTCGTAAAGCACAAAAAGTACTCGATGACCTTCCTGTCTGGAATACCGTCTCTTGGAATGCTCTGATCGCGGGATATGCCCACCAACAGAGGGAGGGCCACAAAGCACTGGGCTATTTTCAGCACATGCAAAGAGAGGGCAGCTCCCCAAATGCAATCACCTATGCTTGTATCTTGAAGGAATGTGGCATTATGCAAGATGCTGGTATGAGCAAAGGAGTTCACGAGGATATTGTTATAGCCAGACGCTATTGAAAAAAGCCAAGCTACTTGGCACTGCCTTGGCATGTATACCAAACGTGGTGCACTTGAGAAAGCACATTAAGTCCTTCAGGAGCTTATTGTTCAGAGAGGCATCTCTTGGAATGCACTGATTGTAGGATATGCACAAGAGGAGCAGAGGGCGAGAATGCCCTAGGCTGTTTTTAGTGGATGCAAAGTGAGGGCCTTTGTCCACATGCAATCACCTATGCATGCACCTTGCAGTATTGTTGACAATGGATGTACGTTGAGTTGCGGAAACTACCATATGTACCTTTTGTGGAGCTGATTTGGCTTGTTTCTGGCAGTCCTGACCGTTTTTGAGACTCGGTTCGGAGGCCCTTTCTGAGACTAGGCTGGTTTCTTGTCTGCATAACCTTTTGTGAGGGTCAATAGCGTGAGGTTTTCTTGAGCTGAGGAATTCTTGAATGTTGAGATCCTTTCGGTGATACTGGTTGCTAGAGTACCCGTTTTTTGTGGCCTCGCAAAATCAAGGAACATGGAGGCTCACACAATAAGTCTCGGGGTTCTATGCGTAATGTCGAGTGCTATCATTGCCATAAAAAAGGGCATGTGAAGAAGGATTGCAGGAAATGGCAGCAAAGCAAGAAGGATAAACAATCCAGTGACACTTCTAAGTCTGATGATTCAAACAAGAGCAAAGCAAAGTTAGAGGAGATCAATGTGCTAGAGTCTTCAAATGCTCCTATTGTTGAGACTCTTCCAGCGGTTGTTATGCCACTTACCTCTGACGTATTGGTCTTCACAGCAGATCTACCTGTCGAGGCTCTTGTTACAAAAGATGCGCAGTATGCACAGAATTGGATAGTAGATTTTGGTGCGAGTTTCCATGTGACACCACATAGAGAGTGGTTCTCTACTTATTCTCACTCTTGTGGAAAAGTGAGACTTGGTGATGCTTATGAACTAGACATTGAGGGTGTCAAAAATGTCAAATTGCATCTAAGGAATGGCACGCACTTTACTTTATGTAATGTCAGACATGTGCCCAAGTTGACTAAAAGCTTGATTTTTGTTGGCTAGCTTGATGATTTGGGCTACAACACCACATTTGGCAATGGTTCATGGATAGTACGCAAAGGTAATCTTGTTGTACTTAGAGGTCAAAAGCATGGTACGACATGATTACATATTTATAGTTGAGCTTCCGTCTACTGAGTTGTGGCATTTCTGACTAGGTCATATTAGCCAAAAAGGATCGAGAACTCTGACTCGTTTTGGCTACTTACTTGTCTTGTCTTATGCTAACTTTCCTGTTTGTGAGCACTATATCTATGGAAAACAGACTAGGTCCATGCACTTACCATCGGGTCAAAAGCGTGATGAACCTCTAGATTTAGTACATAGTGATGTTTGTGGTCCTATGTCAACCAAATCTCTAGGGGGGGCAACTATTTTGTGACATTCATAGATGACTCTACTCGAAAAGTGTGGGCATATCCTTTGAAACATAAGAATCAAGTTCTTCCTGTGTTCCAAAAATTCTTAGCACTTGTTGAGAATCAGTCTGGCAAGAAACTCAAGAGGTTGTGAACTGACAACGGTGGAGAGTATATCTCCAAGGAGTTTGAAATTTTTTGTGCTAAAAGGGGGATTAAAAGGCAGTTTACTGCACCATACACACTAGCTCAGAATGGAGTGGTTGAGCGCATGAATTGTACGATTCAGGAAAGAGTCACAGCCATGCTTTCTAGGGAAAATCTCACACAAAGCTTTTGGGTAGAAGCTGTCTTGACGGTAGTGCACATTATAAATTGTACGCCTAGTATGCCATTGAATTATGAGATTCCAAAAGAGTTATGGTCTAAATGTAAGCTCCACTATGACCATCTACGTGTTTTTGGTTGTGAAGCTTATGCTATGTGCCTAAAAAACTTTGATAGAAGTTAGAGACAAAGTCACACAAATGTATTTTTATTGGATATGGTCCATATGGAGAGATGGGATATCGTCTCTGGCACCCGGAATCTCGTCGAGTCATCCGTAGTTTAGACGTGATCTTCAATGAGTCGAAGATGCATAAACAACCTATCAAGGAAATAGAGATTCGGGGAGTCACTTATGAGGATGTGAAATCGACTCAGCGGGCTAGTGATGTACCTTCCACTAGCAATGCTCCAGAGGGAGCCGATAGCAATGGTCAAGGACTGAGACGGTCTACTAGAGTCTCTCATCCACCTGCACGTTTCGAGCCAGGTCTTGATTACATCATGTTGACTGATTGCGATGAGCCAAGCTGCTACCGAGAAGCCATGATGACGGATGATGTGTTGAAGTGGGAGCAGGCTATGGAAGCTGAGTATAACTCGCTTCTGGTTTGGTAGAACTGCCAAATGATGTGAAAGCTTTACCTTGCAAATGGATTTACAAGAAGAAATTTACCTCAGGTGATCAAAATCCAAAGTACAAGGATAGACTTGTAGCCAAAGGGTTCAAATAGAAAAAGGGAGTTGATTTTGATGAAATCTTCTCGCCTGTGGTCAAGATGACAACGCTTAGAACCGTACTTGTCTTGTAGCGATTGAGGACATGAAACTTGTCCAAATGGATGTGAAGACATCATTTCTTCACGGGGATCTCGATGAGAATGTTTACATGCAGCAGCCTCAAAAGGCACTTTATGGCTTAAAGCAGGGTTCAAGGCAGTGGTATCATAAATTTGATGCATGTATGAGGTCTCAAGGGTATAAAAGGAGCGAAGAGGATCACTGCTTGTACACAAGAAAGCTAGATGATGGCTTGATGATCATTCTATTTTTGTATGTTGATGACATGCTTATAGCTGGGAAATCCATTGCGAAAATTGCCAACTTGAAGAAAACACTTAGCAACAATTTTGCAATGGAAGATCTGGGGGATGCTACACACTTTCTTGGCATGCGAATTGAAAGAGATCGCAAACATCGTATTATTGTGTTATCTCAGGAAACATACATTGAGAAAGTTTTGCAGCGTTTCAATATGCAGGCAATCTCTCTAGGTGCAAAACCTCGCCGTGCCCTCTCTCTCTCTCTCTCTCTCTCTCTCTCTCTGGTTCAAGTTTGTTTACTTGTTTTTGGTTTCTCTTATCTGTGTTGCATCAGATTCTTGCCTTGGGGTGCCCAAGTCTATTAAGAACACTTCCTAAGTTGTACTAAACCCTAGAAACAAGAGTTAGCTTGTCCACATGCACATAGGTTAAATATGCACGTGACACTTCTAGTTGGCTCTTGAATGTCCAATCGAGTAAACCATGTCACATCACCATATTGTTACAAAATCTTGTTGATACATGGTTCTTTCTGAGAAGGGCCAACATGGACACAATGTGAAACTTCTAGAGAAGCCTCTTATCTAAGAAGTGAATGGAACTAGCTTATTTTCGTTCCAAACTTTGCACCTTGAGGAAATGAGATTTAAGGCAGATATGGCAGAAGGTTATATTCTTTCCACTCCATTCATCACATCATCATATCTCTTCGAGTATCTGTCCACACATTCGCAAATTCTGTAGTTCAATGTCTATTTTCCCCACTACTAGCCGCAAGAGGTTGCGCCACACCGTCCTGGTGAACAAGTGAAGGAGTCCAAGTGTGGTGATAACGCAAAGAAGGCACAGAAGTTAGTCAAGGATCCTATAGACAGAACTTCATAACCTCCCTTCAACTAAGGATGGGTTCAAACTTCACACCTAGCGGCCAATGCTGCAAGCGTCCATCTTGATCTCAAGGGATGTAACAAACTAGTGTGAATAGGGCCGTTATAAATATTGCATGCTCTCATAAATCACTAATTTCTAAAGCAGGGTTGATCTCTTACCATACCCAATGGTGCACACCAAACAAACCGCAAAAGAGCATCCGCCTGCCAGCAGGAACATCCTCCAAGGATGTGAGAAGCCGGCATGGCTAAAAGGCACAAGAAAACGGCCACGAACACCTGGCTGTCCCAGGCACTCTTCTAGCAGTGGGCATGGTTTTTGGGTCCAGGAGACATCGAGGATAGAAGAGACTTCACCTGCTCAACAACAACAAATGCCTCGACATAGAGTGAAGCAATGCGCCCAGCGTTGGCGAGAAGAGCAGGCCCAACAAACACCAGAGTATGATAGGGAGGACTTGCCATGCCACACTTCGCAAGTAGGACCATCCAGAGCTCATGTGGTCCATACAGATAGCGAATACAAGATAGAGCTACCATGGTAGCAAGTTGATATACGGCGCACACACAGGGTGCCCGTTGGGGGGAAGACATTGCCTCGTGGCTAGGGAGCTCTCCCCACAACACAAGATCGGGAACAAGGAAAGAGGATGACTCTGAAGAGGCTACAGATCCAGCCCCAAAGCATGTAAATAGGTGCAAGTCAAAGTTTTTCAAGAAGCCTAAACGCCGCCAACCATCAAATGTGCATGTGCCCCCAAGGCAACCTCAACAGCGTCGAAAAATAGCAAGGGTATTTGCAAAAATCCGACACTACCAGAAGACTACGGAACTTTTAATTTGACGCTCCCCCTTTGCTCATACGATGAAGGAGGTGCTTCAAAGCTATGGAAATCAGTATAGGATGCAAACAATAGCGCTGGAGGCTATCCAAGAAGCTGCAGAGGCCCACATCACATCGATTTTGGAAGATACCAACCTATGTGCCATACATGCAAAGAGAGTGACAATACAGCCAAAGGATATGTAGCTTGCACGCCGATTGCGATGGGACTTCGAGCGTTAGCCAAACTTACACGTCCTTTTTTGTATTGAGCACCCTTCTCTTTGTAATCATTGAATTTGCAATGAAAAAATGATTATGAATTGTCTACTGTCATTTGTCTTTTTAGACTATCCATCTTTTTTTAATTAAGTGTTTCTGGCCATGAAGAGGTAAATTTAATTCAAATATCAACAGATTTGGTCACCTAAGGGGAAAACAATGCTAGAAAGTGCAAAAAAAAGGGTGGCCATAAGGGCGCGCAAATGAGCCATCCAACAGTTTTGGATGGATCATCTACGAGCCCTTGTGGCCACCCTTTTTTTGCATTTTCTAGCATTGTTGCCCCTTAGGTGACCAAATCTATTGATATATAGTGAAACCAGTTGTTTATGTAGTATGATACAATGTAATTTGGTATTTTGGTGCTGGGAACTAGAAAGTTGAGTTGAAAGAAGATAGTGTGCTTGGAAAGTTTAATCTCATGTTCATATCACCTTTTCCAGGTTCTTGGGGGGAAGACAAGGCTAGAAAGTGCAAAAAAAAGGGTGGCCACAAGGGGCACATGTGAGCCATCCAAAACTGTTGGATGGCTCACCTGCACGCCCTTGTGGCCACCCTTTTTTTTACACTTTCTAGCATTGTTTGCACCTTAGGGTACCCAAAAAAGGTTAGATTAAGTGAAAGAAAAACTTTAAGCAACATGACAATACAAATTACACTTCTTTTCACTCAGATGTTTTTTAAACTGTCCCCAAAATTAATGTAAGTTGAAAGCAGATATCAGGTGCATCCCACTTCTACTATGTTGTTACTGTAAGCAAATAAGACACAACTTATTGAAACACATCACGAATTTTAGCAACTTACAAGATTGAGGAGTCACATTGAAAATGATGTACAAGATAGAGAAACTATTCAAAGTATATTTTATTACTTCTAAAAAGTTGATTTTACATCATACATCTGAGGAGCTCATAATTTTTTTGATCATTTCTTGGCACTTGTCTTGCGCGTAAGGAAACTCCCCAATTAGGAGGGACTACGCTATCACCTTAGGGTGGGTTGAGCCAATGGAAGCATGTATCCCTATCTGGGCAAGCACTTTACCCTAGAAGACAATGCCAAATGGTGTGCATACAAGCGATCTACGCACTAGTAACACAAGATGGGCAGTCTGAGTAATGGTGCACAAACACAAAACCTTGCTTAGAGCTTTCAACGACCACGTCGTAAAATGTCCTTGGGGAGTGAATTCATTATGTAAAATGGCAACATTGCAAGGGGGGAGTTGTCCTAGGTAATGCGCAAGGGAAGACTGAGGTCCAAAGCCTGTCCTCCTACCACCCGTCCTTGATGCAAACTCATCAACCTCCAGGATGTCCTAGATCGCAAACCAGTCAAGGTTAAGAAAAAATACAATAAAGGCTAAAAAAAAACATAAAAATTAGGATAGAGTTTACCTCCTGCTCCTTGTCGTCATCCCCACTGTTGCCCTTTCCACCCAAGTCAATGCTCCCTTGCACCGCACCCACGAGCTTTGGATCATCAGAGGGGGGGTTACGCAAGAGTAGGAATCCTAGCGGCCACAACCTTGGCTTGCGTGGCCTGGAATTCTTCTTCATCCACATGCAACTGCTCTACTGCTAGGACCTCCACACAAATAAGTGCAATAGTGTCGGTAACAGAGTCCCCAAGTGGAAAGAGCTTGCTTTCAAGGGCATCTGGTGCACTGTCTAAGAGAAATTTGGCGTTGGTACATAGCACGCTCAAGCATTCATCCATGCGCAGACCAAATGATTTCTCTAAGTCATGCATAAACACATACTCCTCCCCATCCACTACCACTGAGGAGAAGTGGTTGATTTCTACCTCTGGGATAGCCTCATCTGTCAATGGTAGTGACACTCCACCTCATCTGTCAATGGTAGTGGCACTGGAGTGTCACTAGGGCCAGTCACAATGATGGATTTTTCAAGCACCTCCTCGAGCCCCCTGGGGTACTCGAGCCGAAGTGTCTACCCTTCCGCTGTTGCAAGGTTCATGGGGACCACCTCCTGCTCCTTGGTGTCCTTGATAAAGGACCCGACATGAAGGTGTGGTAGGCGAAGCTCCTCCAAATCAGGTTCCTCACTCACGAAGAAGATAAATGTTGCCAGTCGAGAAAGATACTCCACCCCCAACTTGCGCTTCTTGAGCGTTGACACCCCTAGGACTTGCTCCTCCAAGAAATGACCTACGTCGGCGTCAATTTCTTGGAACCGTCTCAACCGCTTGGAGAATGGGCAATCACCTTTGTGTATGTAGCACAAAAGATCGCAAGGCACCCAGATCCTTGCATGTGGGGCGATAGATATGGAATATTTTATGATGTGCTCCTCCATGAACGCTGAAATCTCGGCGAATGCATCCATGTATTTTCATCTCATGGCATCAAGGTCGAAGAGTCATAATTTGCCGAAGAAAATCATGTTGATTACATCGGGGATTGTTTACAAAACCGCAAGAGTTACAAAGCTATAAGAGCAATAGGATAGTTCCATCCATGCCCCAGTCCTCCTCGACCTTCAATTTGTCTTCCCTTGTCTTCCCAATATGTGGAAATTCATTACAATAAGTAGCCATTCATTACAATAAGTAGCCAATGATTGCCAAACTATGATGTATTAAAATGTTGTGCAAGGATTCTCACCTTGTGACCTTGCAAACAAAATTGTACTTGTTGAAGGGCCTCATAACCCATAATAGCCAAATGTTCTTGCACATTACTGAGAGTCCAATGTTTGTTCACTTGGATAGCCTCCAAAGCATCATTGGGAATCCTCACTGCAATGTCAAATCTTGCAATAGCGCCATCTACACTCTGTAAGGGAGTCCACACTCCAAGCTTGCACATCCAAGGATCATAGTGAAATTGTATGTACAAGGAGGTGCGGGATTTTAAATAGCGCATCCCAATACCTGAAGCTCCAACCTTACAACGGTATCTATCCCCATTGTACATGCCCTCCACAAAACCCCAGTCCTCTTCTAAAAACCTTCCTAATTCTTCATAATGCACATATTTACAAACAAGCATTGTGGTAGTCTCCACAAATCCAAACTCCTTAAAAATGTGCACGAAACAATGAATAGGCAAACACCAACTCAAGCTCACAGACCTAGAAGCTTTAGAGTATTTCAAAGAGGTTTGGACATCTATTATCATCTTTTGCTTGAAAGATGGTATCGACCACAAATCGGGCTGTGGCCACTCCATACTTAATAAAGAAGATACTTTGATGGGTTCAAGCTTTCCAAACTCTTGTGTAGAAGTAGGCACAATATAAGAGTGAGAATAGAAGAAAATCCTTCTTTGAACTAGTTTGGTTGGGCAATATCCGCATGTATAGCATTGAATATGCTAGAGAGACTATGTAGTGGCTGCTCTTCCACCAATGTGGATGGAAATATGACTATAAATGCCTGGCAAATCTTAAGTAAGAATCCACAAAAACATTACACGGTGATTTCACAACTAGCTTTGTATTCTCAAAACATGTACTTGCAATGTGTTGGAAATCGAGGTGGTTGATGCAATAGCATGCTTGACATTGAGAAAACATGTTGCACAATGGCTACGGTCCCCTTGTCTTTGCGGTTCTTGAATCCAAGGAGCGTTAGGCTTCCCAATGATTATCCAAGTTTGCACGATTTCGCACACGGTGAGGGCCAATAGCAGATGGCTACATGTATACCCAAGCACCTTTGGTGAACTCTTCTAGCACCCACTTATTATCTATACCTCTTGCATTATGGCATGGAAGTGCTATGACCTCATCCTTTGGCCGCCTTTGCGGAGTAGAGCTTGCCATGGTTGAACAAAGACAATTAGGAGGAGGAGCAAGACCTTGCTTGTTTCTACAATGTAGGTGGGAATAAGTGATAGGAGAAGGTGGATAACCTATGCTTGGTGTGGCAATGGGAGGTGGTAGGGGAGGAGAGAGGAGCTTTCTTGCTGCAGCAATGGAGATGGTGTAGAGAGAGAGAGTGTTGAAGTAGAGGGTGAGTGTGATGGTTGCAACCAAAGAGGGGTTGGAAAAGGGGTTCTAGAGAGAGAAAATCACTTTTTGCTCGAGAACTAGTTTTGGAGGGGCTTTGGATAGTAAAAAATGATGTTACAAAAGTTTTTGAAAAAATTTAAATTTTAGGGTTTTTTGGTGCACGTTTTGACTTTTTGAGGTCAAAAAATTATTTTTTGACCATAAAATAGGTTTAGGGAGGTTTTAAGAAGATAAGATTTGACTTTTGAAAATTTTGAAAATTTTCAAAATTTTGGGATTTATTCAAAACCGGATAAAAAAGGAGGGAAGTTGGAGGTTCCCCCCCCCCCCCCCCCCCCCCCCCCCCCCGCCACCTTCTCACTAGGTAAGAGGCCATTAAGAAGTGTAAGACTACTTTGTCCCCCTACTTTTTTGAGGGCATAGAGTGTGTCCACCACCCTCTTCTCACTGACTGGCCTCTAATTAACCTTAATCCCAAAGGGCCCCTAGAGGGTTCATATTTTCCTAAAGCATTGTCATTTTACCCAGCAAACTCTGCATAGTAGGGTACACGTTGAAGTATGAGGCAAGGGTAAATAGGCACAGTCATTAGTAGTGCTTTGTGTTCTAGCTAAGCACCTAAAGATATTCTAGAGAGGTGTACAAGGTGATAGCTACGTATCAAGAATCTTTTTTTTTGACAAAACTCACAACAGTGATTGTATTATATTAGCATAACACAAATTCAAGTCATGCTCGAGCCGAGCCATGACATCTCCTAGCAATCATAGGTACAATGGTTGATAGGGGAGCCACCCCAGGACAATTTGAACGAGGACCTCTACTTAATCAAGGACCCATAAATCTATCCAGCCATTGTTGCGTCAATAGTTATATTCCACTCAATAGAGTTCATATGTTTCCCTATGGCGACAATCACTTCCTACTATATCTCAGCTATTTCCAAGGCGGTTTCAAATACTCGACAGTTCCTGACCTTTCATGCATGAAAAAAGTAGAAGAATCTGACAATCTGTGTACCGATAAGCAGCACTTGGCCCCATAAGATCATCCCACCTAGGAAGAGGTCATTCTTGAAGAATCCAATCTTCCAAGTCTTTTGAACCCATTTGCAAATTTATCTTTTCTACCAATCCGGACACTCCTTGAATAAGTCAGTGAGGTTGGGGATGGGAATGGAGAGAGCTTTTAGAGGGAGCTTTTGCATAGCCTTTCCATGGAGCAATGTTTTCAACAAAAACACTCTCGACACCTCCAACGTAGAGAGATTTTTGGAGGAAGCTTTTTTTATTCTCACAAAATAATTGAACTTAATGGAGGCACTAGAAGACACAAGGGAATTTTCATGAAATTCTCCATAAAAAATCACAATATTAATTCAGCATATAACTTGTAGTAACCAAAACAATGTGCTTTGCACATAGCTAAAGGATAGAAAGACGCAATCCACTGTCTTAATTGAGAATTTCAACAAAATGAGTTACAATATAAAATCAATAGTTAGTTAGAATTCATGCCGCAATTGCATATTTGCACAAGGGATGTGATTGAGACAATCTAATTACAAGGAAGTATTATGCTGCCCGATGACAACTGAAGACACAAAATAGATCCTCACTCTTTAGCTTGCTCTGATGGATAAACATATTATAGTTTACATCCAAGCCAAAATAGCAGAGGAAGATATAGTTAATATGCTTGTAAGCCATAGCCACTCGCTCTGCAAAGTCTCCACATGTAGACATTGGACTGCTCGCAATATGTACTTCATACCTCTTGCCTCAGACTTGTGAATTATATGTATCCACCATGGATTTTTCATGTACTCCGGCCTTCACGACGACAGTGTGCTGCACAATATGAGCTTCCATGTTTATTGACAACTTAATTCTCGTGGAGGCTTGAATTGATACTCCGGGTCGATAACGCAACGTTGTTGGTTTCCTGAACTGCAATCTTCTCTATGGCAAGCCTCCTGTCTCCAATTCTTGCAACTTAGTAGCATTCATGTTGGTTCCCTTTTCCACTGGCCATATACTTGGGATCCTTGCAGGGCATTGAGTGATACTGTTACATATTTGCCACGTGTGATCTACACTATCATTGCAAAACCACATGAATTGTGCCTTTGAACTTGTTCGGTGACCATTGCCATCTCCTCTCTCCCATGCCTGAATACCTTAGAAGGATGGTGCAACAACACCTACTCCCATGTTCTTTATATATCTTTTACATTTACTGACTTTGGATCCTAAACACCCTTGACATTGAACCCTTCTTCCCTTTGGTATTTGTCTTTTCCATTAACCGACTTTGGATCCTAACCACCCTTGACATTGAACCCTTCTTCCCTTTGGTATTTGGCGGATTGCCCACATTTTCTTATGAATTTTAGTCTCCACCACCACCATTCCATCCTGGTGTTCCTTCACCACCTGAATGCCATCCCTAGCAGTTGTGTGGAGACCACTACAATTTTAAGGGATATTTTGCAAGAGATACTCAGGTCAATGCGAAGCATTTTCCTCCTCACAGCTTACTCTTGCAACTTGTTTTCACTTTCTGGCATTATCTCCCTCCACTGGCATGTTGCTAATAGAGTGGTGTACTGCCGATCCCATCCTCAATCTCTCTAACAACAATAGCTTGTTCTGGTCCTCAACCTTCAGTGTGCCCGATGAGCAAGTTTTTCTGCAGAGGCCCAGCTCCATGATATCTACCCTCGACAAAAGAAAGAATTTGGTCACTTTGTAGCAACCGTTTGATATATCAGACACGCATGCACTGTACAAGCTAAGCATTTCTTTGTTTCCCTCGTCGACAAGCTAGCTCGTGTGCTTTGTTTTACTAGGTTTTTAGTTGGAATAAACAACAAATTACCATGTAATTTTATTTTGTATTAAGGGATTGCACTTGCACCCTAAATTACAAGACTCCCTTTACAAATTGAGCGACAAATTTACCCAACGAAACGCTTTCTCCATTGAGGGTACTTCACATGCCACCAACTTAGCCAACAATCCATTTGCAATACGTCATAGACAGACACTTTTTCAAAAGCCTACCATGCTTGTATAGTCTTGTACAAGCTTTTTGCCTCTTCTTTGCTCCTTGCACAACGCCATAATTCACACATACGCTTGTGCTCATCCTGGAAAATTTTATGCACATGTTGCATGGTGTGAATGTGAAAGCTTTGCTCCCAATGGAACAAGCAGGAGTGTTCCCTTCCTTTCATAACATTGTTTGGTCCTCCATTGAATACAATTCGAACATCTTTCCAGTTAGCTCCAGCCTCATCTGCCATAAATCCTCTAAAATCACTTGGACGATGTCCACTTTCCAACAACACCGAATTCATCATTTCCCAAAACATGATCTGGACTTGAGTGTCCTCTTCCTTCATCTGGCAAATTGTAATTGTTTTCATTTCTTGAATCCTGTACAGACGAATGATCAATCAACGCTATATAAATATGTAGGAGTAGAATGATGTTTTCCTAGCCATGTGTGGCCATTGTTGTCCACCCCACTACTCTATGCACGTGATCGAACAAAACCCAGCTTCTTTGCAAGTATCCATTCCCATCTTGTCACATTCTATTTACCAGCTCGACCCCAGATCTGGGGCCATCAATCGACATCTTGAATACATGACAATGTTTATTGTGGTTTGTGGATTGCCCAAGGAATAGCATACCTTGGAAAGACTTGTAGTCGCTGCTGTTTTTCATCGAATCAATTGGGACTCTATACTGACCCCAATCAGTGTAGTAGTTGCCTCCCTCATCCAATGCTTAAACCTAAGATCAATATTACTGCGCTTGCAACAATACCCGGAGCAGGGGAGTCCCTCTTGCCATGAGAAGAGCTGGTGAGCGCCTTAGAGAGCCTCTTAGAAAGCAAGATAGCAAGCCCGCATTGAACACTCCTCAGGCTGAACGCTACCGTTGGTTCTGAGGCCCCAGTCCCAAGGGTACGAGGTACTAACTAAGGTATTAACCTGGAGGAGCCACTAGCCGTCCCCTCCCTACCCTAACGATGTTGGGACACCTGGCACGCAGACAACCCCGTCAACCTCACCTCGTCCACTATGGCTGGCCTCGTCACCCTGCCACATTGGCACTGTGCAACCCCCTGACATGCTCGGCTTTACGTCTTGCAGCGGGCAACCCCGCCCCCCGCACAGCCATGTGATTTGCCACGAGTCCCCGATCGAGATGCCCTCGCTCCCCACGCCCGACTCGCACACAATTGATGCCATCAAATGGGCTTGTTACCATCCCATGCAAATAGTTGTGAGGGGGTTCTTATGTGGCTGAGTGTGCTTTGGAGCAAGCAAGTCGTGGATCTTCTCATAAGAAGAGGTGTAGGGGGGGTGCCTCGTTCTTTGCTTATGCAAAATGCACAAGAAAAGTTATAGTTAAAAGCTCACAAAAAAAGACTTTCAATTGTGGTGATATACACAGCATGAAAATTAAAGGTATTGGTTTGTGCATTTTATTGATGCAAATCTTTTGAGATGCTCTCATTGGTCCTTCCCATGTTTTCTCTTGCACAGTGTTCCCACATACTCGTCGCACCCCAAGGCGCCTCTCCCTTCCTTTGCATCAAAACTCTCTAGTCTAGACCTCGTGCATGGTGTTTCTATTACGGGTCTCTCTCCTCAAGGTTCTTTCAAGACCCTTCACAAGTACTTGATGCCTTATATTTGTTTTTGAGTCAGGGGGCCCCGAGGGCTCTCAACCGATGACAGGCCCTTATAGAGGGAAAGCCCTCTAGTGGGAATAGTTCTTAAAGGAAACTCGAAGGGTGTGATGTGGTAATGACCCCTGGAACTGCTAAACATGGTAGGTGGAGATACTCAGTGTGAATGGATTTTGAGGAGGCTAGTGGGATTAAAGGCCTACAGACATGCAAAAGCAGGGTTAACGGACCTGCAGATTTGCATAGGAAAAGGACAGAGTGCAGACAAGCAACGAACAACCCTTGGTGTCATGGACACACGTGTCGGGATATCAGATCACCCCAGCATGGGTTGTTTGCATTCGCACCCTGCGGGGTTTCCATTGAGCCGTGTGCTATCCCAAGAAGGGGGGCCAGAGCTATCATTATTCAGTAGGAGTAGGTTTTGGATTCCAGTTCAGCAGGGTTGCATCCCTTGGTTCTCAGTTGCATTACTCATTACGCCTGTAGTGGGCTGTGGTTGGTTCGACGCCTGTTGGTAGTCAAACCAGACGCGCGCCCTTCGAGTTGACCCCTTCATTTTTTAACCCCAAATTTTGATATCCATTATTTTTCAGAAAGCTTTTGTAATTATATGAGAGTCTTTGATTTTATTCAGATCACCTTGAGTCTGTCTATGCTACATCGGAGTTGTATAATTTATAAATGGGTTTGAGCCTTGTACAGTTGGCCATTGGCCAATTGTACAAGGCTAGGGCTCTATTGGCCATTCGCCAATAGAGCCCCAGGTATAAAACTCATTTTGTAAAGTGGGAAAGACACACTTATCATTATAAAAGTTTTGAGTTTTGGAGTGTACGACTCAGAGCGGCTACTCTTGTACACCTTGTAATCATCATATCTTGAGCTCTAGTAATCACATTTTGATTCTAAAACTTGCAATGTGTTCCTTGTCTATTGCTCTTTCATTCAAGTATATTCTTCATCGTTTTGGTTTTGGTTTATGACTACGCATTAGTAGGCTAAATTTGGTGTTTTGAGTGCGTTAATGATTTTTTTTTTTTGACATTCCGACCTTATGAGAGTGTTCCTAGACCCTAGGGTGACCTTTTTGATATGTTCTGTTGTAGTTTTTAGGACCTTGATCATGATGGATCGTGATTTTGGTACCACATCATATTGCAACCAAACTTGATAGGTTAGTGCCCCTAAGTTTCATAGCAATTGGACTTTGTTCGAGTGCCAAAATGTGATGATGACCGAGTGCGGCTACTCATAAGAATTAAAATGCTTCACTTTTGTATGTAACATCAACAGTAACTACACTTATGAAAAGCACCTATGCAAAATAGCAATTGATGTTTCACTAAAACTTGTACTCTAGTCTAAGAAAAATGACCAAGGTGCATGCAATAATCCATGATAATTACTTATATATATCTTTGAAATTTTTGCAATTCTCATGTGGAGAAAAAAAACTTTGTGACTAGAATTAGATATAGAAATTTGTATGGGTCAAATATAATTCATTTATGAATTCAACTAACAATCACATAGAACGTTTAGTTCGTCTAAATTCAATTTTTTGTATGATGTATATAGACTATATCTATGGCTCCAATGATACTATATATTTGATGGTTATGCAAGCCAGACATAGGCAGGTTTCCTAACCCAAGAGTGATGGATTTGCTAGTGTTAGAGATAGCATCGTTCCATACGTTTTCTTCTTGAGGTTGAATCCCTCAAAGAGTCTCTGTGCCCCATCTGAGTTGCTTCCCTGAGTATTGACATTATGTTAGTGCCAAAAAGCTATGATATATACGTTCGTTGGCAGCACTTCACTGGCATTGGCACTGTTATCGAGGATAGCAATCCTTAGGTGGTGAGTGGCCTAGTTGTAGCTTTTACATATAGACTTTTGATTTCAATTTTCAATTCATTTACGCTTAAGCACTCATGGAGCTAGACACGGGGTTTAGTGCTTGGTAGAGGATAGAAGTCAGGGACTTGCTAGATCTACTCTTGAGAGGTATTAGGAGTTGTGAGTGAGATACAAAATCATTTCATTTTGCATATTCTCTGATGCTTTGAAAGTATTGTTCCATATTTCGTTTTTCTTCCAATTTTGCACCATTAGTTGTTGTTTAGTCGTAGGATTCAATTCTGCAATTAGGAGTATGTTAGGTAACATATGTAACCATCAAATTGAGCAAAAAGGGTCAAAGGGAAAAACTGCCAAACCTTATTTTGGTTGCCAAGACCATAAACTCTGATTTTTAAAAATCTAATGGTTGGAGCTCAAAAGAAAATACAAACCCAAAAATAAGTGGAAAAAGGGGTGAACCAAGCTAAAGAAAGCTGATCTGGAAAGTTTCAAGCCAAAATGTGCAGGACCATGGATCGCGATCCATGATGCCCTCAGACAATTTGGCAAAAATTGATACGAGAGGGTTCTGTGGAGTTCCAAATCTCCAGATACACACTTGGTGGAAAATTGACACATCGTACGCATCCAAATAAATAAATTGGATAGAAAGTACACAAACCTTGGAAATAGACAGAAATTGGGCCTTTTTGACTTTTTGGTGTCCAAACTCAAAAATAAGTGAAAATTTGACCTTTACAGAGGATAGGCATACAATTGACCAAATTTTATGACCAGATGAGGTGGAACATGGATCGCAATCCATGACCCCCTAAAGAATTTGAGAATGAGATTTAGGCAGTGAGTGGTTGACATCATTTACGACAACTTTTGTGAATATCATCATAGCAAGAGACAACAAGAAGTTGACCAAAACACCAAAATACAAGCTGCAACTCAAAAATCGCAAGCAGCCACAAAATTTCTCTTTTAGCAAAGAGAGGTTTTCAAATCCAAAAATAAGTGGATATGTAGACTCCATAAACTTCAAGTAACCACCAGACCAAGTTTGGGGTTTATACCTGATGGAACATGGATCACAATCCATGTCCCCTTGCTAGATTTTGGGATTATGACCTTATAGCCTTGTAACAAAGATTGAGCAGATACCAAGGGTGCCACCAACAGCCACATCAACAATTCAAGAGCAAGAGCAGGAGAAGACTAGAGAGGAGCCAAAAATTAAATATCAAGGAGCGGGCACCTCAAACAAAACACATACATCAAAACAATGACCAAGGTCTCCTCACACAAAGCCATAATCGAGGAGGGAAATAAGCTCATCCATTCCTTTGACATTGATGAACATCTACAGCATATCAAACTGCAATTTCAATGTCAAAGAGATCTCAATAACATCAGAGAATTGGACTTAGAAGAGACCAAAGTTGAAGCAGTGAAAGTAAAAGAAGCAAATCAAGGGCTATAACGCAAAATTGAAGAACTGCAAAGCATGCAATTAGAGCTACATGATGAACTACAAAGAGAAAAAGTAAATGTTGCCTACTATTACAAAGACACTCAAGATTTCAACAAGGCAAACACCCAGCTACAAGTTGATCAATAGCGGCTACAAGTTAGCCTCAAAATAAAGTCAACTTTTGGATTTCTCCATTCATTTTACTTATTTATATATAAATACTTATATGGACACGATTGGAAAATTTATATACACACTTTCATTAATTTTTCATAGCAATGTTTTTTTTGCAAGAAATTATGTACTATATTTTTTTTAAAATGAGCTTAAATTACAAGAAACGTGTGAGTTTGAAACCTTGAAAAATTCTTACTTGATGGGAATTAGCCTACAAATACATTATAGACCTTAAGTTTTGTCCCCTAACCTTATCACGTTGATGTAAGAGGCTGTAAAAGACCAAAATTTTTCTCTTTCTCAACGTTTTCAATGTTTCAAGTTTTTAACATACTAAAACTATAGTCTCATAACTAGGTTATGAAGCTCAACTTCTTGCTAAAATAAGTTTTTTCCTATCCATACACCTTTAAATCTATGCAAAAGTGTATTTTGATTAGAAGTTATATTCAATTTTTGAATTTTTTTGGTTAAAACTGCTCTAAATATTTACAAATTTTCCATCCTATAACTTGTCACCATAATCTTAATTTGGTATTACTTTTGGAAAAAATAAAATTTAGCTATGTTCTTTACCTCATAACTAACCTAAAGTATGAATGTGAGCTATAAATCATTTTTCTAGCTGCACTGAATAAATATGACAAGTTGCTAGAAAAACAAGACACTTGAATGTCTCAGGACACTTGAGTGTCCAATCACAGAATTAGTCATTAAGCAATGAAAGTACATATTTTGTTGCATTTGGGATTTCCCACAAGCCATTAAGATTAGCTTGCTAGTGTGGCTCATTCTTCATAAGGCTCTTTGGGTTGGTGCCATAGGTAAGAGATTCCTTTAACTGCCTGACTTATGCCCCCGATGTAAACAACAAGAGGAAACACTTGAACACTTATTCTTCTAATGTCCTTGTTCTATTTTGATGCATTTGGGCTTTCCCACAATCCATCAAGATAAGCTTGCTGATGTGGCTCATTCTACATAAGGCTCTTTGGGTTGGTGCCATAGGTAAGATTCCTTCAACTGCCTAGTTTACGCGCCCGATGTAAATAATAAGAGGAAACACTTGAATACTTATTCTTCTACTGCCCTTGTTATTAGGAGTCTGAGGCTCATTCAACAAAAAGTCTAGCCCCTACACCCAGCTCCCATCACCGCCAAAAATCTGCTCATTGGTCACATAAAATATATTGATATAGTTTTATGGAATCTATGGAGATCCTCCCTACTTTGGCATTTGTGGATTTCCAAAAATGAGGCTCTATTTCAAGGCAAAAGCTATGATCCCTAATTCCCTCTCGAGTCTGACATCCAAAGACTCAACAGTTATATTTTTCAGTGTATGCAAGAGACCCCTAGCTCTTCATTGTGTCATGTGTTTAAGGAGTGTAGATGGCAGAAATGGGCCTCCACCCTTCTCTCCTTGTATTCTCTCCAAAGACTTGTGATGGTTTCCCCTATTAGTCGATAGGCTGTGTTCTCTCTCCTTGGGCCTCCCAACCCCTATTGTTGGGACTTGTATCCTTTTTGAAGTTATTTCTCCCTTAATTTAATACACTTTTTCTCACACAAAGAAAAAGCTATCGCAAGGAGTCTTGAAGTCCGCAATCACAGGCAAAATGGCAAGGAGTTAGTGACAAAACATTGTACTTCAAAAAATTTGAAGCTCCTATAGGGACTCCTTCCCACGCTTATCTCATTCCCACAAACCAAGCTCTCCCAATCTCCCAATAGCCTTTTTTTTAACACATAGCACCAAGTACTTACTTGGATAAGAATCTTTTTCCACTACAGCAGCATAAGGACAGAGAAATACATCGAATTATAAATATCACTCTTCGTTGATTCATTCACTGTTTTTGGCAGAGTTTTTGACATGCAATTAGCACATATATATGCACCGTCTACCATGTATAAATCACATGTGCATGAAGCTCGCATTGAAATGTATGCCATTACGTATGTATCTTTGAGGTAACTCTATAAATATGCCAACCCATGTAAAGAGAATTAGACATTACCATGACACATAACAGTAAGACCTTCATCATGAGGCATTGCATTGTGCACATACACACACATAACACATGGTATGTTTGTGTGTTTTACACCATTAGACAAGAAGGCCGTACCATTGATATTTTGGACCAATGAAGCTCAAAAATAAGATCACAACAAGATGAAGAAAAATGATGAAAACTTAAAGATAAATTCTACAACAAATGATGACAATGACATGAAGATGAAGAATACGACGACAACAACAACAAACATAAAGATGAAAACATGAAGATAAAGTTTGCGACAAATGACAACAATGACATGAATATGAATAACACAACATCAAAAACAACAAATGACAATGCCAACAAGATGAAGAAGCTTTTGATACCACAGAGAGGGAAGCCTTACAAATGGTTTTTAGTGCAACCAACTTAGACATTATCTATTGAGAAACTTGTTTCATTCCTATATGGATCACTAGGCCTTGCTATATTTGATCAACAAAGTGGTCATCCAAGAAAGATTAATCAAATGGATAATGTTTTTATTAGAGTTTGAATTCAAAAAAAAAAAAACCTAGAACAACACATTGTGAAATTGATTTTGTTTCAAGAAGCAATAAATGAACCTCATTAGTATCAATAAGGGATGAAGCAATGAACGCTGAATTATTTCAGACAACAAATCATTGCAAATAAAAAACTTATTATCCTGGATATAATAGTCGGGTTGAAACTAATAATAAGACCATCAAAACAATTTTGACCAAAATTGTTCGGATGGAATCTCAAAATTGGAATCTTAAGCTTTAGACAACTCTCTAGGCATATAGCAGGTCATAAAATCACTACTGGAATGATACCATTTAGATTGGTTTATAGAACATATGCAATGGTGCCGTTAGAATCTACAATTTCTTATTTGAGGGTAGCTGTTGTTGAGCATCATCTGGATTATAAAACCAACTTGAAGCAAAGATTATATAATGTACTCAAGTTGGACAAAATCAAACAAAGAGCATTCTTAAAATAAGATGTGGTGCAACAAAGATAGAAGCACTTGCATGACAATAAGCTAAAGGCTTGAGAATTTCAAAAGAGATTTTTCAAAAGGCTATAATATTTTTTGTTTGAACCATAGGTAATTAGAAGCCTCGGCCATGTATTCAAAATTAATTTGGATTGATTAAACAAAATCATACTTCTAGCTGTCATTGACGATGAAATAAATGCAAAATTCAATGAGAGCAAAAATGCATCATCGACCAATGCATGGTCACCACATGAATAATAAATCTTCCTTTTTTAAAACGACAATACAGTTGTGTCTTAATGGCCAGAATTAGAACTGTTGGATTCCTAAAATCTCTCGAATATTTTTAACACAACTTTGATTGATTAAATAAACATAAATTTTGCAAAATATTGATTGAATAATCACAACACACAAAGAGAGCAACATAAACAAAAATCAAAACGTAAGACATCATACCACGTGCCAGTCATCCCCCTTAATCAATATGATTGAGTATTTGCCTTTCACCTCTCTATTCATCTCATGGAGAATGAATTACAATAAGATAAATATATGAAAGATAAGAGATCATGAGCTATGCAATCAAGAGAGTGTATGCCACACTTAAGAAAGAAAGTAGGCATAAAAGAGGGCAAAATTATATCTTTTGTAGGTTTACTCTAATGGAGATTTTGATGGATTCATTGGCTTTGAAAAGGGGATAAAACATTAGGTCATCTGATCAAGATGCTCTTGAAGTGCTTATCTTCCTTGTGAATAGTCAAGAAGATGATTCCTGTTCAAAAAAGTGTGGTGCACGTAAAGACACAATTTCAAGATTCTCTTTCTCTTTTCATGCATGCACCCAAAAATAGAAGTGGTTGATTTTCACTTAAACTTTAAGAATAGTAGGTAAAGGAAAGTTCTATTTTATTGCTTCTTTTGAATGGTTTTTGAGAATAAAATTTAAGCAAAAGTGATAAAAATCCTCAAGGGGGGGGGGTCCCTTCATAATTATGTAGCTATCATGTGAGTGCAACCGAAGGGGTTATTAAATTTTGTTTTTTCTCACATTTTTACATACAGAAGGGTATCGTAAAATGGAATTGGAAAAAAAAAATAGATTGAATAGTAAACGAGTGGATATTATTTGTAAAAAAATCATAGATAAGGAGTTTTAAAAATAGTCCTTGAATGTACGTGATATACACAATTTATACATTGTGACCCCCCCCGAATAACAATCCTCCCAAATAGGAAAGCAATTGTCCTAAGTTGCAAAAAATAGAAAAAATAGGAATCTTTAAAATTTGTATGGAGATGAGATAAGTGTCCACAAAATATATGTTGGATTAAGTAAAGTACTTAGAGGGAACTTCCCATTGCTCATAAATACCCTAAAAAGAGAAAATTGAAAAGATAAGTGCAATCCATATATCCAAATATCTACAAAATTGAAAGAGATCTTTGTTAGCAAGTCCTCTAAAAAAAAGACAAGAAGAGCATAAGAATAGTGAAAAGCACTCACCTTTTACATTGTTCAAAGGGTAAAACCTTAGTCAAGTATTTCTCTAAATGATGCACTAAATAGTTATCATAGGACAAACCTTAGGTATCAAATACCACAAACTAGAAGTCAAAGGACAAACCTAAACATCAAATTACCAATGAATGAACTATCAAAGGGCAAACCTTAGGTATAAAATACCACAATCATCAGCCAAAGAATGAATCTCAGATAAAGAGCAGAAAAACCTCTTTGGTATCCACTTCGCACTTTCAAGGCCATGATTCTTAAGCGAATACTTGTGATGCACTATACCACTACGTGTCAGAGTGTCTTGATGGTCTCAGATACAAGAATTCCAAAATCTTCTTTTAAAAAAGGTGGATCATCAATGATAGGGAGTGATGATAGCGAACCTTTGAAAGACTTATATGAGATGTGTTGTGAATTTTCCAAGCTGAGGCAAGGAGAGATAATTGAAAGGAATTAGCATTGATACAATTAGAGATTTTAGATGGACCATAATACAGTGGTGCTAGCTTGATACCAAGGCTGTCCTTTACGCTCTTAAGACATCTTATTTCAATGCAAGCATTGGTTTTGTGATGCGAAGCATCACAAGATCTCCCTCTTTGAATTCCATGGGTTGTATCTTTTCATTTGCTTGTTTGATGTATGCATGCCATGTGCTTAGTGAATTTCTTGTTTTGTTTTCTCTAAGATTTGGGTGTGTTGTTGAGCAATTTCATTAGTATGTGGTACTTTTGATAATTCGAGACAAAAAGTAGAAAATGAGTATCGATATAATTTGAAATGGTGATTTTTTTGTGGATGAATGAGGAGTGTTGTTGTATCTAAATCAAGGCAAGTGAATGTATGTGTCTCAAGTTCTTGGCCTCTCATGAGTGTATGCTAGTAAAAGATTTAGAATGGTGCTATTTGTCACTTCATTTTTTCCTGTAGATTTTGGATAAAACATAGGAGTGGTCTATTCCTGTGCCTAAATTTGTGAAGAGTGTCACTCAAAATCACTGCAAAAACATCTATCTCGCTCAAATATGATAGATTTAGGCATTTTATGAAAAATAAAAGTATTCTTAAGAAACAATTGGGACGCTTTCTTAGCTAAGAGAGTCTTCTTACAAGGTAGAAAGTAAGCTTGCTTGCTAAATCTATCTACAATGGTCCAAATCATATCATTTTTTGCACAAGTGAGTGGCAATCCAGTAATAAAATCCATAGCGATGTGTTACCAAGGAGAGACAAGAATAGGTAAAGGCATCAACAAACCATATTGCTTACCATTATGACACTTGATTTTTTGACAAACAAAACATTGTGCAGCATATTTAACAACATCTTTTTGAAGGGAGGGTCAATAAAATTGAGATTATACCATGTGTGTAGTTGTGGCACTTTGAGGGTGGCGTATGTAAGGTTTCTCATGACACTCTTTGAGGTCAAGTTGACAAAATGCAATAATTACACACAATCGCTTTTCAAAGAACAAATACCCATCAGGAAAAGAGTATTTTGCATGAACAAAAGATGTATGGTTACAAAAGTAGGCATAAATGTTAGTAAAGCTAGATTCATAAGCATAAGTATCAATCATTTTTAAAAAAGTTTTAGTAAACACAACAGAAAAGTTATTAATCGATGGCATGCAACTTAGTACATTTATAACCTTATTTTCATATCTTGATTGATATTAAATGATATGAGAACTTTGAATAAATGATGCCCACTTTATGTGACAATCAGAGATATTTTGTTGTGAAAGAAATGACGAATTCTTTGTCAATGAGTTTTAATCAAGAATTCAAACCCCATCACGTTATGTTTTCACAATTTCAAAGCATGCACAATAACTAGAAATTCTTTGTCATAAGTGCTATAATTGAGATCATTGGGTGTCAACTTTCTACTTTCATATACAATGAAATGATTATCTTGCAATAATACAACACCAATGCCACACCCAATAGGAAGGATCTTTTGAAATCAAAAATCTATAAAACGGGGGTAAGTGTCTCAAAATAATTTTGATACAGTTGTTCATTCCAAGTGAAAGCTGCATTTTTTTTCAAAAGGTTTGTAAGTGGTAAAGCCAAGTATGAAAAGATTTTTAATACATTGTGTACAATAACTACACAAATCAAGAAAATAATGAATCTCATGAAGAGATTGAGATCTAGGCCAATTCTCAATGCATCGAGTCTTCTTAGCAGCCACACAGAGTTCTTCACTAGAGATAATATGAAATGAATATTCAATCTTAGTTTTGAAGAATAAGCTTTTTTTAGGATTTAAATAAAGTTGCTTTTCAAGGAACAGTTTAAAAACCAAATCCAAATATGCATAATAGTATGTTGTATTCCACTTAACTAAAAATGTCATCGAAGAAAACCACAACATAATCTGGATGTTTCAAAAAGATAAGAATTATCAGCCACATAGAGTTCTTCACTAGAGATAATATGAAATGAATATTCAATCTTAGTTTTGAAGAATAAGCTTTTTTTAGGATTTAAATAAAGTTGCTTTTCAAGGAACAGTTTAAAAACCAAATCCAAATATGCATAATAGTATGTTGTATTCCACTTAACTAAAAATGTCATCGAAGAAAACCACAACATAATCTGGATGTTTCAAAAAGATAAGAATTATCATACATAAAAATATGGTAGATATATTTGCTGAATTAAAAGGCCTTACAAAGAATTCATAATGAGCAAATTGTGTTCAAAATGCTATTTCGTAAACATCATTTTTTATCATGCACACTTGATGATATCCAGAATTAAGATCTATCTTATTAAAAATTAGTGCACCACTTAATTTATCAAGTAAATCATCAACACGAGGAATATAAAAATACTTCTCTATCGAGATTTTCTTAATTGCTCTATAGTCGATGTATAAACAATAAGTATCATTTTTCTTTTTAACTAAGAGACCTGATGTACCAAAATGTGAAGTACTTGGTTTAATTAAACCATGATTTATTTCACAATTTGATACTGAATTTCTCTTCGTTCAATTTGAGTTTGATTATATGGTGCTCGATATGGTAGTGCACTCCCTGGAATCAACTTTATTGTGTTTCTTTGGGAGTGCACTACCTTATCAAGGAAAAAAAATCTTAAATCTTGAGCAAAAAATTTCTTTGTTTCACTAAATTTTCTTTATTAAAAAGGAGGTCTTTGTATATTTTAATTTCATTGACTAGAACCATAAATTATAAGTTATCTTTTCAAGCTAATCTTTTATCATGAGTGTGACTAAGAAGGGTTCTAGTTCTAGCTTTTGGCTAGCTTATAATGTGAAAGATTTTTCATTATGTGTAATAATGGGTGTATGCTTATCATATTGAATCTTTGTATTAAAATGATATCCTCAAGGCATATTCAAAATTAAATTTTGTGTTTGCAATGTTGTTACTAAGAAAATTTTTGACTCAATGAAGTCTCCTAATTGGTATTGTAAATCTTATATCAAATATAGACAATTTATTTTCGTTTTTTGAAAATGTGTTTTTACTCTATGATTCGTAGGAATCATATGCAATTTCAACTTTTATGCAACACGTGTAGAAGTGAAATGATGTGTGCTCTCATCATCATGTAATAACTTAGAATCATAACAAATCTTAACTTGCATACATAAAAGAAAATGTAGTTGAGAAGTAGGAGTACCTATGTGATCTTGGTAGTCTGAGTTACCTTGAGGTTTTTGATTGCTATCTTCAAAAGTGTTGGCAAAATTGACATCCATCTCCACGTTGTGCACTTGATATGTCATTATCTTATTCAACCCCCTCAATAAAGTGTAAGGAAGATGCTGACTTGTTTTCAGAACACTTGTTACTTGTATGTCCCATCTTGTGACAAGTCTAGCAAACAACAGTCTTCACGCTGACTTTTTCATTATTCTTGTTTCCATTATTGTTGTTATTGTTGTAATGTGGAGTCTTATTCTGTGACTTCAAGAAAGGAACTTAGATGAAGGATTTAAAGTATTACTTTAGCCATTGCTATTTACCTTCCTTTTCCCAAAACCATTATGATTGAAATTTTTGATTGTTGTTGATATTGATTGTAATATTGCATCCATCGTTGTCCATTGGTGACATTGGTCCTTGGTTTAGACGTAGTAGGATTTTTACGTTCTGATAGTGGAAGAGAAGAGTAACTCTTTTTGATTGGTTTCTCTTCCAGAGATGGTTAACCTTTTGTCAATTCACCATCATGAGCTAAAGAAATATCTCTTTTCAATGTATGAGGATGAAATTTATTGACCTTAGTACACAATGTATACTCCAGGCTGGAAATATATTTGCATTTGAAAGTAAAGCAAGATTTTTTAAATATATTTTGAAGAGAAAGTAGAATTGTGTATTGTGTAAGAGTTTCCCATGTCGAGGCTACGCAACATCCCTGGCACGTGTTCTTGGAAGGAACCAAAGTCTTATGATGGAACCTCGAGACAGAGATTCCAAGCCGCGATGTAATCATGGGGATTGTAAAGTGTGAGCTTTGTCCTAAGGTGTGAGTCAAGGAGAGGAGAGTGGATTTATCCCACATACTGGGGAGCAAGGCTGTAGAGCTACTTAAAGCTCATTTCTTGAATCAATAAACAACAACTCATTTTGCACTACATGCTTGTCTATGGTGAGCTTGTGCTAAGCTAAGTCAATACTCAAGATTGTGTTTATGAGTCCAAGCTAATCCTATCTTGGAACCTAATTCACTTAAGTGATAAGCTTGCTTACACACACTCACACACTTACACCATGTTTCTCTTTCATCCACCATAGCTAGCACGATCCAAATCCTAACATTTGGTATCAGAGCTATGGTGTGCTAACTAGGATTTTCATTATGCATTAGTGTGTGTTAATCATTAGCATCTCCGTCAGATCGATTTGCACTTCATTATCACGGCCCATTAACATTCTTCATGATTAGTTGCATCGCACTAATTAGGCCTTAATCTAGTTATGTGTGGGCATGCCCTTGGCACACCCAAGAGGCCACTACCCTCCATGGCTAGATAGGTTTGATTAGGGAGAAGATTAGCATCCAATTTTTTGCGTTCCTAAGCCACTTTTGTGTCAATTTTCTAGTGATTTGCACCTTCAATTAATCTTCATGATCTTGCACTTATCAAGCTTCAATCATCCCATCTTGAAGCCTTCCTTGCAAGCTTCGCATAGAGCTTTCAAGCTCTGCAAACCGAGTCCGAGAACTCCATTAAAGCTATCCTCAAACTTTGCCTATATTTAGGTGTGTGTGTGAGTTTGTGTGGGAAAGGCCTGCCGAATCGGCTTAACAACTTATTCTTCGGAGGCATTTCACAACGAAGCACCTTGGCTTGTTGGCTAGCTCAATGTAGGGAGCCTAATGTTGGCCTTAATGTCTCGGGGTCAACTCTTGTGGGCGAACTGAACGGACACAAAAATACTGTGAAAAGGAGCTTTTGACGATAGGCGGGTCCGCTAGGATATATTCAGACACATTTTTTTTTTTTGAAGCTCGCTGCACGGCGCTCTGCCCCCGCCAGCCCGGATAAGCTGCCCGCTGCCCAGGACTGCCCGCGCTTGACCGTGTGCCCCCGCTTGCCCGGAATTTCCTAGCCCTACCCGCGCTTGCCCTTTTTCTGCCCGGCTTGCCCGACCTCTTGGGCCCCCCTTCCGACGCCTACTAAGGCTTGACCAAGCCACTGCTTGGAACACAATCACATGGTGCTGGCCAAGGCTGCATAAGCTCCATTTCCCACAGCGGGACTACCGAGCACCTCCAAGAGGCCCAAAACTCCAAGACACATTTCGCAGGGCTTTTTAAGCCCATGCTCACACCAAACTGCAGCAAGATCCTTAAGTCTAAGGCATGCTACCGAGCAAAAGGAATTGAAGAAAAGGTTAAGGGCTCTTTCTTGCAGAAGCTGATGAGCATCGAATACATCCTTTCCAAAAGCTTCTCCAAGGCAAATAAACCAAAGTTTTCAAAGCCTTCCAAAATAATTCAAAGGCGGATCTCATCGAGCTTCAAGGATTTCTTTCGAGCATTAAAATAAAAAACAAAGAATCATTTCCCCTATCTGTGAAGAGGAGCTTCACATTTGAAGGGAAAAAATCCAAAGTACAAATTAAAATCTTGGAGCCAAGAACAAAAAATTTCAGAGGGGGGGGGGGGGGGGGGGACACGGAGACATAGAATTAGAGTGATGGAGAGGGAAAGAGAGAGATAGAGGTGGAAGAGGGACAAAGAGAATTAGAGTGATGGAGAGAAAAAGAGAGGGAGGGAGGAAATAGAGAGAGAGAGAGAGAGAGAGAGAGAGAGAGAGAGAGAGAGAGAGAGAGAGAGAGAGAGAGAGAGAGAGAGAGAGAGAGAGAGAGAGAGAGAGAGAGAGAGTAAAGAGGGGGAGAGAGAGGGGGGGGGTAACAGGGAGTCAGAGAATTAGAGTGATGGAGAGGGAAAGAGAGAGATAGAGACAGAGAGAATTAGAGTGATGGAGAGAAAAAGAGAGAGATAGAATTAGAGTGATGGAGAGGGAAAGAGAGAGATAGAGGGAGAAGAGGGGGAGAGAGAGAAATAGAGTGATGGAGAGAAAAAGTGAGAGATAGAGGGCGAGATAAAATTAGAATGATGGAGAGGGAAAGAGACAGGGAGAAGAGTATAGAGATAGAAGAGAGGTGGAAGAGAGAGCCATGGAGAGGAGATATGTATGCATGTATATAGGCACTAAGAAAGGGAGCATAGCACCCCATGGTCAAACGCCTCCTCTTGAGTATAGTCCCTTTTTAGTTGTGTTGTTGCAGTCTTTGGTCCACTCGTGTATGGATTACCGTAATGTACCCTAGTTGTACCATGATTGAGATTGTGATGATATTTAAAGAGGTGCCACTAGACTATTGGCACTACTAGTCCCTACTTAGGTCTCATAGTATATATGTATGCATAAACATATGTATCTATGTGAGTGAGTGTGTATGTATGTATCTATGTGAGTATGTATGTGTATATATACATGTATGTAATCACTAAGTATGCTTGTATATATGTGAGCGTGTGTGTGTATGTACGTATATATATGTGTGTGTATATATATGATCGAGCTTGTGTGCACATCTAATATACCTCTCTTTGTAGACTAGGTGTACGTTGAGGTGAAAAAGTAGAAAAGTGTAGATTATTTGACGTTAAGGTGTAGATAGAGACATATAGATTAGGGAAAGATTAGATGGTGAGAGAGCAAAAGAGAGGTATAGAGAGAAAGGATTAAGTGTAGAAACATATCTAGGTGTGTAGATTGGGTATAGGGAGATTAAAAATTGGTTAGGTCCTAACACTTTCCAACTAATATCTTGTCGATGTAGGATGAAAGAACATTTGGTAGGGAGTAGCCATCGCATGCTTCCTTTCGTTGGTTCACGTCCCAGCAGGTGGGCACCTTCAGTTCACCCGAGTCTTGAGGTGGTAAGTTCAAGCAATGTATTTAGGTTTATCTGTATTTAGTTTTTTGTGGGCATAAGTGTAGATTTCTTTTCGTTATTTACAGGCACGACACTCTTATAGCTATGAAAGGTGCATCTACCCAGGTTCCTCCATCGGTGGTAGATCCAAAATTGCAGTGCACATCATCTTTATGTGAGGAGTACCTGTAGTGTACGAATTGTTTGGCCACTAACCCCAATCAGGCTTGCGGGCCTATGGTTTCGTCGCTACCACCTTTGTGGGGTAGCCAAGGAGGGACTCCATACGTTCGGAGCGACATTAATTTTGATTTGAGCCATTCATTAAGTAACGGGACTCAATTGAGTTTCCAGCTTGTAATATCCCAAAGTAATTTCACTTGCTGATGTAATTAGTTAGAGATGTTCTTTCTCACCTCCAAGGCTGAGGAGTATAAAGCCAAAGTTTTTGTTTTGTAACCTAAGGGGATTCAATTATTAATCAAAGTGAGTTTTTGAGCGCCGTGACTACTGTGTCTGAGAGAGAGAGAGAGAGAGAAGAAGAGAGGAGATAGAGAGAGAGAGAAGGAGAGAGAGAGAGATAGAGAGAGAGAGAGAGAGAGAGAAGAGAGAGAGAGAGAGAGAGAGAGAGAGAGAGAGAGTCTTATCTACTTGCTACGCTACGCGAGCTACGGAGCCGCCATTGGAGAAGCGACACCCGCCATTGTGTTAGCAACGGCGAGAGCTACGCACAGATACCAAGAGTGCGCGCTATCGGCTTCTATGTGGGGTAAGTTCCTACGAGTTCGGTGTGAGTTTTCTTCCAACTCGTGTGTCGGAATTGAGCGTGCAGCATATTACTAGAACCACAACGAGTAGAGCTACACATTAGTACCATCGCGGTCAAGTTTCGATCACCTGTATTTTTGGGCCTGTCTTCATACGCGTTTACCGCACGGAGTGGTTATAGGTTGATTTTGCAGTTCAAGTCTTTAGGGTGTTGTTCTTACCTAGTGTATAGACTTCCCCTTGGTTTGAGATCGATTCAATGATTCTAGATCTGTTTCGTGTAGCATTCGTTCGTAGTACGAATTTCAGTCACTTGCGTATTTTAGAACTTAGATTTGATTTCCTTAGTAGTGATTGTCATTAGAAGGTCGAGTAGGTGATTTGACACCCACCTAGGAACCACAACGAGTAGAGCTACACATTAGTACCATCGGGTCAAGTTTCGGTCACCTGTATTTTTTGGCCTGTCTTCATACGCGTTTACCGCACGGAGTGGTTATAGGTTGATTTTGCAGTTCAAGTCTTTAGGGTGTTGTTCTTACCTAGTGTATAGACTTCCCCTTGAGTTTGAGATCGATTCAATGATTCTAGATCCTGTTTCGTATAGCATTCGTTCGTAGTACGGATTTCAGTCACTTGCGTATTTTAGAACTTAGATTTGATTTCCTTAGTAGTGATTGTCATTAGAAGGTCGAGTAGGTGATTTGACACCCACCTAGTTGTTTCCATGCGCCTGCGGGTCAAGCTCCGTCCTCGTCTTTCTTGCTATTTAGCTTCCGCTAGCGGCGTAACTGCCTAAACATTTGGCGTCGCTGCGGGGGGGACGAGAGCCCTAAGTAGGTGACCTTAGACTAATCCTACGAGGTGAGTCGTATAAACTACTTTGTATACTTTAGTTAGAAAAGATCTAGGAGTGGTGGACCGAAGATCTCGAGAGATATAGGAAGTGGGGTATTCCTGGGTCTTCCGTGTTGACAGTATTTTTAGTTTAGCTTAGATTTGTTTGTTGTTTTGTTGGTGTTGAGTAGTTGTTGATAGAAGAAGAATTTGCTAGTCCGTGAGTGGCAGTGGATCTCTTTAAAATCACAATTACCAAACCCATTTTATGATTAGGAATAGCTTAGGTAGGACTTCATTTGATCCTGATCTAGAGCTAGTAATCATTGGAGTATTTGCTTGATATGGTTGATTGCATGTTAGATCACTAAACCGTCGAGTTAGTAGTGAAACTTGCAATAAACAAAAGTCAGAGAAATTTTCTGTGTATCTGGGAGTTGCTGAGCACTTGAGAAAGCTTTAGGAAGGATTCTGTGCCAAAAAACTGGAAATCTGCAACTTTAGACATCATACGCGTATGATGTCTAAATGACCAAACAGAGACCAAAACAGAAATTTTGACTTTACCAGAGTGTTCAAAAGGGGGGTTATACCCTAATTTCAACTTAAAACAAGAGCATTAACACTCAAAGAAACCCAAAAAGACAAGTCGGAGCCAAGAAACGCAAAGAAACAGGATAAATTTTGGATTCAGATCTTGTTTTTACATTCAAACCTGACAAAAACACTTGAAACTCAATTATAAACATTGGAGAAGGCTTAAAACCAAGAATAGTCAAAATCTGGGACAAAAGACATCATACGCGTATAATGTCTTTTAGCACATCCACTGCTTATTTTTGATATCTGACCTGACAAGATTGTTACAAACACTGTAGAAAGCATAAATATCAAGTCTTGACCCAAATTGATGAAAAAGACATCATACGCGTATGATGTCTTTGACCTAATTTTGGACATATTTTGATACTTTGCCAACACAGATCCATTGTAATAGCTGTCTAGAGGTTATATTTCAAGTTTCATCCCATTTGGATCACAATTGACCCAAAACAAGTCAAAAGCGGAAAATTGCCAAGAAAAGCCTAAATTAGCCATAACTTGCTCAAACAGAGTTCAAACTGAATTTTGTGAGTGGAAAGAGCATAAGGGGGCTACTGAGAGTGAGCATAACCAAAATAGTCCAAATCTGTGAAAGAAGACATCATACGCGTATAATGTCTTTTTCAACATAACTGCAACAAAATTCTCACTTGATGAAACAGAAGTTGTCCAACTGACAAGATTAAACAATTGACCAAGTATCAATCAGTTTGGATCAATTCTGACCACAAAAACTTGGGAAAACAAATTGCCGAGACGGAAAAGTTAAAGTCCTTTAGGGGAATTGATGAATTTGAGATCGGGCAGGAATCTCCAGAATAACCAACCAAAACAAGGGGAACAAGCAAGTGTCATATCAACCGAGGGAAGTGTAAACCAAAGCTGGGTGCAACCAATAGAGCCGATCTTTGAAGGAAGTGTTTCTGATACTTCTTCGGAGAGATCTTACGAGATTTTCACCGAACACTTGGAACACTTGAACCTGAACAACAGAGAAAATATGGCAGCAGGATCATCAAACCCTTCCGCCACAATGAAGCTATTGTTCATAAAATACCAGTACGACAATGAGCAAGGTGCCAAGATCTATAAAGATGGAATGGACCGCTATTGTGTAAAGATAGAAGAGAAACCTAGTGAGTTCAAGGACTTAGTGCCTGTGAGCTATAGCGGAGATAGATATCTAGATGACGAGGGTACCATGTACTTGGTAGTCCTAAACCCTAACATTGTGGACAAGTGGGGATTGATGGGCACCAAAGCCAAAGTAGATGAAGAACTTGAGGAGAAAGCACCAATAATGAACTTCCCTGATGCGAGGTTAAGAAGAGAGAATGAAACTACAAGGATCAACACTGATAACATCTATGTGGGGCTATACAAATATAATAATGGGGAGCAAGATCTCTATTATAGATGTGAAGAACCCTACACCGGAGAGTTGACAGACCAAAAAAGACTTTATGTCTTTACCTACACAGAGGGATCGGAAGTGAAAATTGCCGCTTACGACAAGTATGGGAGGCAATACTCAACAATGGGCAAGAAAGAATTAGAAGGATATACATACTTTGGGGGACCACTACATCAGTATTATGTTACTTCTAGCTCACAAAGACCAGCACCAACAAATGGAGTGCAAAACCCAATGACGACAGGAGGACAAAGAACTCAGGCTGCTGACTCTTTCAGTCAACCTCAGTACTCGAAGCCCGGACCAATGGGATCATTACATTCCAGAGAGTCAATGGATACGAATCGAGGTAGTGCAATTCCAATCCCCATGTATACCACTCCAGGTCCAAGGTTCGAAGCGGAACCATCACATTTACCTCCTAGTAGTAGATTCAGGGCAGGGGAACCGACAAGGGTAACCCATGAAGTCCATGATGCTAGAGAGAAAGCTTTAGCCGGGACACAGGAGCAATGAGATTGGTAGCAGACCATAGACGTATGAGACCATCTCAAGTAGCCAAGTGTATGCCAAAGAATTATGGTGGTTTAGGAATCCGTATGCACATGTGTCACTCTTTAAGCAAGTCTTACTCTAGAAGGTACGGCATTGACATGGTTTCAACCACCGAACATAGGGGGATTCCATGACATTGACCATTTTCTAAGAGAGTTTGCTGAGGAATTCTCAAAACGAAGGATTAAGCACAATACGGTCTCACAAATATATGCTTTTAAACAGAGAGAACACGAAAAAGTGAAGGAAGCTTCACTTCGCTTCAAACAATACATTGAGAGATGTCTAGTACGTGAACGACCACAAGATGACAGACTATCTGTTCTCTTTATTGAGGGATTGAGAAACGACACTCTCAAGAAGGACTTGCACTTGAAAGCTTGTACAAGTTTCGAGCAAGTAACGAGAGAAGCATTGTACTTAGTGGATAACTGTATGGTTTATGGAGATGTGTCAGCGGATACAAATTTTGCATCCAGTAGCTCTTCCTCCGTAGCGAGCGAGACTACCACTAAAAAGAATGTTCAAACAACAACCATGCCAAATGTAGAGCAAATGATAGAAGATGCTCTAAAAAGGATGGCACCATACCAAAAACCATTGCCAAAACCACTGAAATGGTGTGCTATTGAACAAAAATGGACAAACCATCCAACAGAGGAGTGCTATTACAACAAAGGGTATGTAAGGGAGCGCCAGTATGCACCTCCTGCTCAATTAGCACCACCTCAGGTACATCCAGTACCTCGATACCCAACGGAAAATGTACCAGGACCTATGGGGATAGAAAGACCGCAACCGATATTGGGACAACAACCACCTTTACCAGGAGCAAGACCAGTGGGCATTAGATATGCACCAACCTTAGAGAATCAGGAAGAACAAGCCTTAGTGCCTGTTCAAGCCTATTATGAAGAATCTGGTGCACACATGTCTCCAACTGTGTATTACCCACCAGAAGAACCCAAACAACCAGAACCATGGGGCATGATTGGGAATGTTGGAATACCAACAGTTACAAGTGCTTCTGATGAAGAGAGATACAATTTGGACGCAAGAACATTGATGTTCATAGCTCATGGAGGGTTAACAGGACAAAGACCATCCTATCCACAAAGGAAGAATCAAGTGGGACCAAGACCAACACTAGGACCCTGTTACAAGTGTGGTGGTGACCATCTGATGAATGTTTGTCCACATACGGAAATCATTAGAATTAACGCTTATTGCACTGAGTGTGGGGTTACTCACTTCATTGAGGATTGTTCAAAGAATCCAAACAAAGTGCAAAAGACGACATTGAATATGCTAGAAACTATTCCTACCAGCAGTGGGTCTGAAAATGAAACTCTGATACCAACGCAAGTTGTTACTAGAGCTCAAGCTAAGAAAACCACTAGAGAACCTGAGAATGGAAAGTTAGCGACTGAAATGGTTAGTCAAGGACCGCGGAGTCAGAGAAACACATGGAAAGCTAGAAAAGCACGCATGAAGTTGAGAAAAGAACGTGAAGACGCTATTCTAGCTGAGGAACTAAAGCAAGCTAAAGATAGATTAGAAAAACTTGAGAGTCAAAAGGGAAACGAGAGATGAGCCCGGAAAGAACGAAACAAAAGAGTATCAAAGAAACAACGAGCTTAAGCTCAGGGGGATCAGTGCTAGTCGACAAAGTACACGAACCATTGGACGCACTGATGAGAGCTTACGAAGCTAGGTTAAAGAACAACCAAACACAAGAACAGAGGTGGATGACATACCCAAACGCGGAATTGGAAAAGCAGAGACTTGAAATGTGCCAGAGAATGATCGAGACTGCACAAGCCTTATTAGAACCACCAAGAGAAACAATGAATTGTGGAACGGAAAACCCAATTCAGCAAGAGACTATCATTTCACGGGTAGCTGAAAAGACTCCCAGTGCACAAAAGCCTGAAAATACACACAAGGATGACCGCATAGTATTGAACACAACCGATCAGGAGATAGAGAGTTTTCATCCAGTCATACAGAGGTCTTACGGAAAAGATGAGGATTACAATGAATTTTGGAAACAAGTGAGAGAGGCAAACTTTGCAAACGAGCTAAGTTGCCAAGCTAATCAGACAAAAAAAGGACATCAGGAATCCTCCCATAGTGGAATTTGAGGCAGGATCTCAAGTGGACTTGGATCTGCAATCTTACTGGGGAGATGGGGGCTCTGTTAGAACAATGGAGAGCAAACCTCATTCACTGAATACCTTACCTTCATACTTAGGAGAGTATGAAGCAAAATCCGAGATTAGAGCACTTTCCTCACGAAGAATCTCATCAGAAAAAGTCATCGCAAGGATTGATAGAGATCTTGTCAACACCAGTGACATGCACTATCACTCTAGCTGAGCTTTTGAGGCTAAGACCACATATGTGGACCACTGTAGGAAAATGCTTGGAGAAATTTGGGATAAAAGACCCAACATCGAGACTGCAAGAGGGTATACAAGAGCTGAGCAAACCACAAAAGAACGCTAAGCCTGTACCCTTAAACAAGGTCGGAGAGTATTGCGAAGGTGAAGAGGGGAATACAACCTTACCAGTTGAATTCCAAGGAGTGAACACGATGGCAATACTAGACAGCGGAGCTGGGGTAGCCATTGCTACAAAAGAAATCTGGAAAAAATGGGGGAAACCAGCAATAAGGAAGACTAGGTTGAAACTCCAATTAGCAGATGGACACATGGAGAAACCTATGGGGTTATTAGAGAAAGTCGTAGTGACTTCTTGCGGCATTGAATACGAACATACTTTTGCTATTGTCGATTTTGGCAAGGAGAATAACTATGATATCATACTGGGAAGACCATTCATGAGACAGTTGAAAATGGTCCAGGATTGGGGCTACGATCACATATACCTGAGAAATATGGAAACCACTACACGTGTGAACCTGAAAGACCATAGCTACAAAGATGTGAACCGAACACCGGTAGAGGAGTTTGATTCAGCTACTTTGGCGGGATCCGAATTTCCAGCTTGGTTAGGTAAGCCCAAGGAGTTATGGATGTGTGGAGCCTCGAAATGTGGAAGTCTGAGGCGAGAAGAATATGTTTTAGAAAGGGCTATCGAAGACGAAACTTATATAGGAGAACCCTTTCCAGAGGACACGCTTGAACCATTAGAATGGACACACATTCTAGCAACCCTAGATGTTTGTGCAATTCCGGATGGTCCCACAACGAAATTTTGCGACAAGGACGGGTACGACGTGGTTCCGTACTTCATGTTGAGAACTGTACTCGAAAAAGAAACTGAAAAGAACGATACACTGGAAAAGGAAGATGAAGAAGAGGTGTTTCACGACATTCCCGATCATCCAGAGTGGGGAAATGAAGCAGACAACGAGTCAACGGACAATTCAAGCGGAAACGAAGAAACTATAACGGATGTCCGATTTTATGATTTTCCGAACCAAACTAAACAACGCCAGAAACGCTATAGAGCAAAGAGAAAAACAAAGGGGGTTAGAACCAATCCGATGCCTAGAATAAGAGGAAAAAATCAATTCCTAATGCTAGTAAAGGCGGAAGATTGTGTTAAGGACAAGATTTCTGGAAGAATGAGAGGCAATGATCAAAAGAGCTTACGAAAAGACAAAAGAAGCTCAAGAAATCAAGTTCAAAGGAATGAAACGAAAACTGAAACAGAAAAATCAGAAAAGAACAAGCGCAACAGAGAACACACGGAGTCCAAGTTAGAACGTAGAAACAAGTACAGAGAGCTCAAGAAAACTCTGAAAGAAGTTTGGACGACAGAAATTGAGAGTGGAGAGGACGAAAACGCCAAAATCAAGGAAAACATGGATGTTCCCTCTCACTATAGGAAATTCACAATAGAGGATAGGAAGGTGGTATTAACCCAACCTATTCGAGAGAGAAGGGAGAACGAATCTTATGACGGACCGGAGGATGCAAAAAAAGTTGATTTAGCAGCTCCAGGTGAGACACCTAGACCGGTGTACATAGCCACAGATTTGTCTCCAGGCGAGGAAGAGAGACTTTTGAGTCTTCTCAGAGAGTACAGGGATGTGTTTGCATGGTCTTATAAGGACTTAAAGGGAGTTGACCCATCGATATGCCAACACACAATCCCACTAAAACAAGACGCAAAGCCTAGCAGACAGAGACCATACACATATAATGATACGTTTGCTAAGCGAATCAAAGAAGAGATAGATAAGCTAATGGAAGCTGAATTCATATACGAGATTGAACACACCGATTGGGTATCTCCGATTGTGGTGGTACCAAGAAGAACGGAAAACTCCGAGTGTGTGTCAACTTAAAGAAAGTGAATGCTGCAACAATCAGGGACAATTATCCCCTGCCGATAACTGATCATGTTCTAGAGCGTGTATCAGGGAAAACAGCATACTCCTTTCTTGATGGTTTTTCAGGATATAACCAGCTAGCCATAGCACCGAAGATCAACATAAAACAGCTTTTGCAACGGAGTGGGGAATTTATGCTTATCGGGTTATGCCTTTTGGTCTAACCAATGCTCCCGCAACCTTCCAGAGGCTGATGACGCATGCTTTCAAAGAATACTTAAGGTTGTTTCTAGAAATATACATGGATGACTTATGTGTACATTCTCTTCTGAGAGATGAGCATCTAGAACACCTAAGAAAAGTATTTGAGAAATGTAGGACATATCGCATTTGTCTCAATCCTGAGAAATGTGTGTTTATGGTCCGACAGGGCAGAATTCTGGGACATATTGTCTCACAAAACGGAATATCCACGGATTTAGAGAAGATAAAAGTTATAGTGGATATGCCTAGACCAACCAATGCGAAACAAGTACAGAGCTTTATGGGACATTGCGGATATTATAGACGATTCATTTACATGTACGCTATAATAGGCCAACCACTTTACAGGCTAATAGTGAACTTTGAATGGACAGAGGAGTGTGAGGAATCATTCAAGAAATTGAAAGAGGCACTCATTACTGCTCCAGTCTTGAAATCACCAGATTGGGAGAAGATATTCCATGTGCATATAGATGCTTCGGCATATGCAATAGGATGCATTCTGGCTCAGCCAGAAGAAGGAAACATGGATTTTCCTATCTGTTACGCCAGTCGACAGCTCAACAATGCAGAGAAGAATTACACCACAACAGAGCGAGAAGGATTAGGAATGATATATGCTGTGAAGAAATTTCGGCATTATCTTCTAGCCAACAAGTTTGTGTTTTTTACGGATCACCAAGCCTTGCTCTACCTAGTGAATAAACCATGCAATACCGGGAGAATAGTGAGATGGTTCATTATCTTACTGGAATTCGACTTCACGGTAGTAGTAAAGAAAGGAAAAACACATCTTAGAGCTGATCATCTTTCGCGATTGACGAATGGGAAGACCCTATAGGAGTAGATGACGACATGCCAGACGCGTACTTGTTCAACATAGAAATGATACCGAAGTGGTCTCAAAATGTCGTTAGCCTATTAACCTATGGAGGAGAGTTTGATAGAAGAGAATACAACCAGAAACATATTGCTATTCAGCAATCCAAGAATCTTCAATTGGTTGCAGGAAGGTTGTATCAATTGGAAATGATCATGTTTTACGACTATGCATCAATCCTGAGGAATATAATATATATCTGCGCGAAGCACATGTTCAGGAATGTGCATTTCATTGTTCAAGAAGGAACACATATAGGAATTTGTTACAATTGGGAGTCTATTGGCCAGGAATGAAAGAAAGCGTACATGAATATGTCACTGTATGTATTGTATGTTCATCAAAACCTCCAGCAGAGTATTCGACATTATATCAGATAATGATCGCTCCGGAATGGAGTCAGTATATTGTTGAATATCTCACAAATAGAACTTTCCCAGGAGGAACGTCAAAAGCTCGTCAAAAATCTGTAGAGACAGAAGCTAGAGATTACGCTTTAATAGGAGATCAACTCTATAAGAGAGGTAAAGACAACCAGCTTAGGATTTGCGCATCAGAGTCTGAGTATGTGATAATCCTGGAGCAAGCTCATGGAGGAGTAGGTGGAGGCCATTTCTCAGGTGATAAGACAACAAAACTTGTCTTAGCCGCAGGAATATGGTGGCCAACATTACATATGGACGCTGAGGAATACGTTAAACGGTGTGATGACTGTCAGCGGACCAAAGTACCACTTAAAAGAGATGATATGCCGCTTAGACCAATGATGGGGGCAAGAGCTTTTGCAAAATGGGGGATTGATTATGTCGGACCCATTTCACCTCCTGCATATAAGACTCATGCACAATACATCGTTGTGGCTACAGACTATCTAACAAAGTGGGTCGAAGCAAAGGCAACTCAAAAAGCAGATGCCAGGACCACGGCACAATTTCTATATGAATACGTCTTTGTACGATATGGATTGCCAATAGAAATTGTGAGTGATCGAGGCACACATTTTATAAATGAAGTGATAGAGATCCTTCTAGATGAATTCATGGTAATCCATAGGAAATCAGCCCCGTATCATCCACAAGCAAACGGACAAGCTGAAGCAACAAACAAAACCATATGCACGGTCCTTACGAAGATTGTATCTGAGTCGAGAACTGACTGGGACCAGAAGTTGCATTCAACATTATGGGCATATAGGGTAGCATATAAAACATCAATAGGAACGACCCCATATAACATGGTTTTTGGGCTAAATGCTATCTTACCAATAGAATTCTTGATTTCAACCTTAAGGGTGGCTAAGGATCTAGAGTGGACAGGGCACGAGCTTTCTGATAGAATAGATGACCTGGAAAAGCTAGACGAGCTTCGCCTAAAAGCAGTAGCTTCTATCTACGCTCAAAAAAGGCGACAAAAGGAATTTTTTGATAAGCATGTGCGGACTAAAGAGTTTAAGGTTGGGGACTATGTCCTAGTTTACACTCTGAAACAGCATGCTAAGAAGCTTAAAAAGCGAGGGATGGGACCTCTGGTGATTAAAGATCTATCACCAAGTGGAGCCGTCAAGCTTGCTACATTAGACGGAGAAGAAATGCCCAATTGGATTAGTGGATGCAGAGTGAAAAAGTATCTTTTGCCGCTAACCCAAGACATGCTTCTCAAAATACATCAAGAAAAGCTGCGTGTCCAGAAAAAGAAAAAGATTGTGGAGGAAGCGCAAGCCGAGGCGAAGGAAAGAATGGAGAAAAGAAGACTACTGCGTCAGAAACAACACAATGAAGGAGCAATACGAATAAACGCAGTCAGTATAACAGAAATGGATAATGACAAAGAAGAACCCATCATTGAATGCAAAGTAGGAACCGACCAAATCAAAGCCAGAGCACTATTGGATTCAGAAGCTCAAACTAACCTACTTTCACTCAGTTTGTATAGACAATTGACAAATGACACTAAATTACAAACTGCCAAGCAAGAGTTAAAGAGTTACTCTGAGAATTCAATCAAAACTGTCAGATGCACAGTTTTACATATACAGATTAACCAATATGTGTATCCTCATATGTTTTACGTGGTTGAAGACCAAGCTACACAACATCCATTATTGCTAGGACAACCATGGCAGAAGCAATACAATGCAATGATTGACTGGAGTTCTAAATCAGTACTTATCAAATACGAAGGTGAAAGTCAATCAGTTAAGTTCACCAAAGGAGCAGAGCCAACTCCAAAGGAAGAATCCAAGAACAAAGGTAAACAACAACCAGAGAAAAAGAAGAAGCAATGGCAACCAAAAGTTTCTATACAACTGGATTGCTCTTCGACGAGGAACTCTCAACATTGGATAAGGAAGACAAGCAATAATATAACAGCTCAACCTTGGGAAAAAACGGAGTCAAAGTTGGTATGGAGACCAAAAAAGGTTGTGCCAGAGAACACAAAGGTGGAAAACAGATTCTTCAATACCAGACAACAGAGTGATTCCAGACAATCAAGGACAGTGAAACAGATCTGGATTCCAAAGAAGTTCATGAAGGCACAAAGCTATAGCAAGCAAATTTGGATCCCAAGGATTTGTAAACAGGAACTCCCTTCAGTACAATCCACGGAAACTCCTAGGTATTTCAAGGCGAGGAAATCAACACAAAGAACAAAGCAGGTTTGGGTCGCAAAGAGTTTGTGGCAAGCACAAGCGAAGCGGAAGCAGATTTGGATTGTGAAAAAGAACAACAAGGTAAAGAAGAATCCATCTACTGATTCTACTACCGAAGTGCCAAAACCAACCCAAAACCCGACCACCAATCCTTCAATTTTTGTTAACTCGACCACCAATCCTTCAATCAAACAAAGAGCAGCTTTATTGGAAAGACTGTTGTATCATCGCTCTGCAATTGCATTGGGAATTTATGACCACAACAACTACAATGCTTCGCCCACAGACACTTTATAGTCGTCCAGGAGGACTCAGACTAGGAGGAGGGGAGGTATACAGGTATACAAGAGATACGAAGCAGCTGCAAAGAAAAAAAAAGGAAAAAAAATTATATTACAAGGGCAGTGTCTTACATGATTTTGCAATTTTTATGTTTGATTGCGAATATTGATAATATTTATGCCCTTATATACCTTGTTTTGCAACAAGAAGAGATCAAACGATGAATTTGGGTCTTTAGACGTGTAAATATCACTAAATAAGAGTGTTTTTGGAGCTAAAAAGTGGTAGTCCAAGTCCAAAAATCACAAATAAGTGTATATTCATATACATAGGGTTACCAGCTATTTATTGTGTATGTTTGGAATTTTTTGGCTTCAATTTGCTATTTTCCTTTATTTTTTATGATTTTCTTGATAAAAGTAAAAGAAAAATAAAAAAGCAGGTGAAACGAGATCAGAAAAAAGAAAAGAATAGATGGTGATGATCCTAATGACAAGGGCAACCCATGGTAAAAATTGAGTACAATTCAGGAAAAGTTGCGGAAAGCCCGAAATGACAGAATTTTGGCAAAGTGGACAGATTTCTCAGAAACAGGTCAAACGGAGTCCAAATTGAGAAATTTCAAATCTTAAAGTGCATTTCACGACGAGATAGGAGCACATGTCAAATTTGGTAACAAGTGATACGGGAAGTCCGAAGTTAAGTATTTTTCACATCACTTTCAAGCTCATTTCCACTATTACCTTCTTGGAGAGAGCAAAGAGCACACAGAGCATCCAACCTTCTATAGCCTTCTACGACTGCTATGAGAGCTCAGAGGACACCAGACATGAGAGGTAGAATCGTTGCCATAAGCTTTTGATGCTTATCATTAACTTTTGTCGCGAAAACTGACCAAAACCAAGAAACAAGAGCAGACGGGGAATGCGGTAGAATGCTAGGTAGTGGCACAACCGCCTAACCAAACCTTGCAAGAACTTATAGGTGGGTTACCCTAGTATAGAAGATGGGTTTCTAACACTCAAAGCTCGAGAAAGAACGACTGGAAAAACCCTAGGTCAACAAGCCTGCAAGAGGCAAACAGGAAAAAGTTGTCGAAACGACACAAAACTTCTCAGGAAGCTTAACAACATCGAGGGCAATGCAACCATGGAGTATCTCCAGGTTTGGACCACCAAAAGTGGGTCAAAACAACCGATTCGACGACAGACACACAAAGCGTCATTTTGGCATAACGACTGAAATTGACGACCGAATGAAATGAAACTTCACAAGCAGCTTCAAATATACATGGATGACTTATGTTTGCAAGCAAAACCCAAAAGAAAGCTGATTCACTTACCGATGGTGAAAAAGACGCTTTCGGGCAACCAAAAGGAGAAAGATGGAGAACGGGGAGCCAAAGTCAAGTTCAACCAAATAGATGGCTTCACAACATATCCAATGAGCTGGAAATGCAACTCTCGAGAAGAAAAGTTGAAGATATTCAACTCCAAAGCAAAAAGACGACTTCGGAGACTGAAAAGCCTATAAGGGGGCTTTTTAGCTAAACTGATGACCTTTTAAGTTGAAAACTAGTTAGTAGGGCTTAGGGCACTAGCACAAAGCATTCTTTGCACAAAAAGACCAACATTTCAAGAAAAGACATCATACGCGTATGATGTCTCACAGCATGAATTTCACATCCATTTCAACATTTGAGTGCATAGCCTCATTCCACATGTTAATCACATCCTATGAACCAAGTATCATGAGAATTGGAGTTAGAAAACCCAAGGAAAACCAAAAAGACGCAAAGTAGGCCATAAAATTGATTTTTGGTCCTAATTTTGTCAAAATAACTCCAAACTCATTGAAACTTTGTAGGATTGTTGTTAAACACATCTACAAGCTATCTGGAACCAAAAAGCACCATTTTGACACAAAAGACATCATACGCGTATAATGTCTATTTGCACTTACAGAGCCAAAACTGCTCATTTGTCATCATACATCCATTATATATATCTAATACATGCTACATATGAAATTTGGAACCATTTGGTCAAGAGGATCACCCCATTAGCCAAATTGAGGAAAAAATCCTTCACCTAAAGCCTATTTTTGGCCCAAATCCAACATACTCAAGTCCAAACCAAGATTTGAGTAGAAACAGTCCTTCACTAGTACATGGGGAGTCCACAGAACCAATCCCATGCAAAATTGATGAAAAGGCCATCATACGCGTATGATGTCTCCAGAGCCATTTTTAGCCCAAAATCTATCCAAACTTGATAAATCCATTGAATAAGCCTATCTAAAGCCAAATCCAAGCTTATAGAGAAATTTGGTCAAAAAATACACTAAAAGACATCATACGCGTATGATGTCTCACTATGTGATTTTGGCACCTCAGGGCTTCAACCACCAAACAGAAGTGATCTACATGCCATTTGAAAGTGAACCACCAAGTTTTATCCAATTTGGATCATAAAATCCAAATCCCTTTCAAAATTTTGCCAAGAGCCGGAACTGGACTAAACTAGCCAAAACTTGACCAAATGGTATCCAAACTCAAATACAAGCATATGATACTCATGTATACACTATCAGCTACAAGCACAACCAATATGAAGCCATTTTGACACAAAAGACATCATACGCGTATGATGTCTCCAACATGATTTTGAGCCCATTTTGCATATTTTTTCACCTACCTTGCATCCTTAGGCCCTGAATAGCTCATGTTTCAATTTTCAAGTCATTTGAATAGTTAAAAGCTTCATTTCGGCTTTCAGTACTAAAAAGACGCTAACTTCTGAAATTGGAGTTACAGTATCCATGGATTCTGCCAAGTCATCGGCAACGAAGAGAAAAGACCGACAATCAAAGATGCTCTTGCAGAAGCGGAAACCTTTGACATTCCAGCAGAAACCCTCAAGCCAACCAAAACTTGGGTGGAGGAAGCAGTATTGGAGAAAGAGGGAATAAAGATCTACCAGGGGACTTTCAGAGATCCTCAAGGGCAAGCGGTGGATGTACCGATGATTCCACAGGAATTGGTAGATTATAGCAGGTCAGAAGACATCAGCAGGTACCTGGAAAGGGCAGACTTGCACAGTTTCTTCACCTTGAGACCATCAGGTGTGGATACAAGAAGAGTGTACGAGTTGGCAACATCCATTCAAAAGGATGGAAAAGCCACATTGACAGCCATGGATGGAGAAAAAGTAGAAGTACAGATCACTCCACAGCTCATTGCAGACGCATTGAAGCTGCACAACAAAGGGAGCTCGGTCAGGGAAAGAAGAGAGGCCATAGAGGTATATGGGCCCAAGAAACAGAATGCGACCTATGGAGATATGGCGGACCCAAGAGCGGCAACCCTTTGCCGACTGTACAACCAATTTCTTCATGTTTGCAGTAAAAGACCGCAAAAGTATTCGACCCCACCCCATGCCATTGCGACCACCATCACATGGGCATTAAAGAGAAATATGCCAAAAGAGGTGAATTACGCTCAACACATCCACGAGCAAGTAATTGCCATGCACAACGAGAAGCCAAAGTACATAGGAGGAGCGGAAATTCTGACAAGAATAGCTTATGAAGCTATTGGAGCTAGAGATCAGTGGCCAAAGGCTCCCTCCCAGAATGAGTGGCTTAGAGAAGCCGACGAGGAGGAAGAACAACCCGAAGTATCCAAGAGGGCATAGAGCACGCCGGAAACTAGAAGTAGTTTCAGAACTTGAAGAGGATATGGACGAGCCACTTAAGAAGAAAGTAAAGAAGAAGGTTGCTCCCAAGCAAACCAAAAGTCAGAAAGCGGCAAGAATGGAAAGATTAGTGGAGCAGTTTAGAGCGGAAAGAGCTCTAAAGGGTGACTTTGAAGAAAAGTGGGTGCCAGACCCCACTAAAGTCGGAACTAGCTCGGCCTTGATCAATACGATCAATATATTAAAGCTTATGAGGAGTCAGAGGCTATTTTGGAGCAGCAACCTGTCGAGCCATACACTGAAGAGGAGGTACAACAATTAAAAGCTGAGCTGAAAAAAGACGACAAGGGGAAAAGGAAAGTAGATGAGTCTACTAAGCCTCAAGAGAAAGATGGGCAAGCCGACAAAGGGAAAGCCAAGGAAGGTGAGGACATATATCCCTCTATTACTGATGTACCAAGCCCTAAGAAGACGGAAAAAATTATGGAGGAAACCACATTAGAGGTGGACACAGATGATTTGGAAAAGCCAGAGGCCGAGACCAAAGAAAAGAAGATAGATCCAGTTCAGCAAAAGAGAAATGATTATGAGGATCTGGTAGAGATAGGGTACACCGAAGAAGAGGCCCTTGAGGCAGTTTATGGGATAACCCTACAAAAACAAAATGGAATGTTGAGCCCACTATGTGCGATAGACTTGCCTACAACTTTACCATTATTGAGCCATAAGAAGTCCAAAAGGAGCTAGCCCGGCAATTCTGCAATGTTAGACCCACTCAAGTACTCTCTATAATTAATCACTTCGAGCCGTGGGTGTCAATATATAAGTGCCGATTTTCAAAGGCTAAGAGGAGTGGCAACTAAGGTTTTGAATTTCCAAAGCATACACTAAGGAAGTACACAAATTTTGTTAACATGGGTGACAATAACGAAGAGAGTACAATGATCATTGATAACTTTCATTTTTCACATGAAGGTGCTAATGATGATGCCCCCATGTTTGTCAATTATCTTATTACTAGGTTGCATCAAGCTATGGGCAACCCTGCTTTGCAATCCAAAGTTACTCAACAACTTCGCGCTTATAAGATTACCCTTCCTCTCCAAGAGGAGAGAGAGATTAGGAGGCCCTCTTGAAGAGACCCCCAAAAGAAGACTCTCTCCAATATGAGAGGAGGAATCCAAAGAGCAAGAAAGTACTCAAACTTTAAGTTCTTCTGAAGATGTGGCTTCATAAAGACAGCAGTCTAGACGATCGCCAACTTCTCCCAAGAGGAAAAGATCAACACACGGTCCTTCTCCTCGTCACTGAAAGGGAAGAGAGGAAAAAAAGGAAGAAAAGGGAAAAAAAGAGGCCACTCTCTTCTCCTTATTCTTCACCTTCCTCCTCTTTCGACGAAAGTTTTGGCTATTTTCCTAGAGAATATAAGAGGGGAGGACATCACAAATCATACCCTGCATGGCGAAGGTCACAAAAGCTCAAGAAGCCTAAAAAGGGAGGAAGGAGTGTCTGTTTTCTCACCTATGATGGTAGAAGAGAAGAGTAACTCTTTTTGATTGGTTTCTCTTCCAGAGATGGTTAACCTTTTGTCAATTCACCATCATGAGCTAAAGAATAGCTCTTTTCAATGTATGAGGATGAAATTTATTGACCTTAGTACACAATGTATACTCCAGACCGGAAATATATTTGCATTTGAAAGTAAAGCAATATTTTTTTAATATATTTTGAAGAGAAAGTAGAATTGTGTATTGTTTAAGAGTTTCCCATGTCGAGGCTACGCAACATCCCTGGCACGTGTTCTTGGAAGGAACCAAAGTCTTATGATGGAACCTCGAGACAGAGATTCCAAGCCGCGATGTAATCATGGGGATTGTAAAGTGTGAGCTTTGTCCTAAGGTGTGAGTCAAGGAGAGGAGAGTGGATTTATCCCACATACTTTGGAGCAAGGCTATAGAGCTACTTAAAGCTTATTTCTTGAATCAATAAACAACAACTCATTTTGCACTACATGATTGGCTATGGTGAGCTTGTGCTAAGCTAAGTCAATACTCAAGATTGTGTTTATGCGTCCAAGCTAATCCTATCTTGGAACCTAATTCACTTGAGTGATAAGCTTGCTTACACACACTCACACACTTACACCATGTTTCTCTTTCATCCACCATAGCTAGCACGATCCAAATCCTAACATTTGGTATCATAGCTGCTAACTAGGATTTTCATTATGCATTAGTGTGTGTTGATTTTCATTATGCATTGATTTGCACTTCATTATCACGGCCCATTAACATTCTTCATGATTAGTTGCATCTCACTAATTAGGCCTTAATCTAGTTATGTGTGGGCATGCCCTTGGCACACCCAAGAGGCCACTACCCTCCATGGCTAGATGGTTTGATTAAGGAGAAGATTAGCATCCAACTTTTTGCATACCTAAGCCACTTTTGTGTCAATTTTCTAGTGATTTGCACCATCAATTAATCTTCCCGAACTTGCACTTATCAAGCTTTAATCATCCCATCTTGAAGCCTTCCTCGCAAGCTTCGCATAGAGCTTTCAGGCTCTGCAAACCGAGTCCGAGAACTCCATTAAAGCTATCCTCAAACTTTGCCTATATTTAGGTTTGTGTGTGAGTTTGTGTGGGAAAGGCCTGTCGAATCGGCTTAACAACTTATTCTTCGGAGGCATTTCACAACGAAGCACCTTGGCTTGTTGGCTAGCTCAATTTAGGGAGCCTAATGTTGGCCTTAAGGTCTCGGGGTCAACTCTTGTGGGCGAACTGGATGGACGCGATAATAATATGAAAAGGAGCTTTTGACGATAGGCGGGTCCACTAGGAGATATTCACGCGCAAAAAATGTTTTTTGAAGCCCGCTGCCCGGCGCTCTGCCCCCACTTGCGCGGATAAGCTGCCCGCTGCCCAGGACTGCCCGCGCCTGACCGGTGTGCCCCCGCTTGCCTGGAATTGCCTGGCCTTGCCCGCGCTTGCCCTTTTTCTTCCCGGCTTGACCGACCTCTTGGGCCCCCCTTCCCACGCCTACTAAGGCTTGACCAAGCCACTGCTTGAAACACAAGCACACGGTGCTGGCGAGGGCTGCATAAGCTCCATTTCCCACAGCGTGACTACCGAGCACCTCCAAGAGGCCCAAATCTCCAAGACACATTTCAGAGTTCTTTTTAAGTCCCTGCTCACACCAAACTGCAGCAAGATCCTTAAGTCTAAGGCATGCTACCGAGGAAAAGGAATTGAAGAAAAGGTTAAGGGTTGTTTCTCGCAGAAGCTGATGAGCATCGAATACATCCTTTCCAAAAGCTTCTCCAAGGCAAATAAACCAAAGTTTTCAAAGCCTTCCAAAATAATTCAAAGGCGGATCTCATCGAGCTTCAAGGAGTTCTTTCGAGCATCAAAAGCAAAAACAAAGAATCATTTCCCCTATTTGTGAAGAGGAGCTTCACCGACAGTGAAGAGGAGCTTCACATTTGAAGGGAAAAAATCCAAAGTACAAATTAAAATCTTGAAGCCAAGCACAACAAATTTCTTGCAATGTATGTAATTGTATTTGTCTACATGGATGACATTATGTGCTTTTGTAATGGGATAGACATTGGCATTGGAGAGTCTCCAAATCTCTAAAATCTCTCTATGTGTGAAGAATTTGTGACAAATTGTATGAGAAATTACGCATGCTTGGGCTCTCGGAGTACAACCAAGATGGAAGAGAGCATTAATTTTTGCATAAACCTTTTCATAGGATATTTTAGCATATTGTTGCATGTCATTATGACGCATGGAATAAAGCCTGATTGTACCACAAAAAAGGGGACTGTAGAGCTACTTAAAGCTCATTTCTTGAATCAATAAACAACAACTCATTTTGCACTACATGCTTGTCTATGGTGAGCTTGTGCTAAGCTAAGCCAATACTCAAGATTGTGTTTATGAGTCCAAGCTAATCCTATCTTGGAACCTAATTCACTTGAGTGATAAGCTTGCTTTTACACACTCACGCACTTACACCATGTTTCTCTTTCACCCACCATAGCTAGCACGATCAAATCCTAACAGGGATGTATGCCCGAATCATGTTTTTGCCCTCTCATTACATACAAACATTCAAGGAGGCATTCATGATAGGTTTCTTCTAAATAGATTCTTCAATTTTAAACCCCATGAAAAAAAATATGCATACTCTCGCCATATAGCCTACCAAAGTACGTTATGTAATAATCCCTTCAAAGAACTGGCAGCAAAGGTGAAAATTGAAGCAAGAGCTGAGAAGTTCAATTTATCACCCGCACACTAGAGAAGCACACCCTGGATTATTAAAGACTCCCACAATCAGATAATCAAGAGCCTACCAAAGCAGCAGCAAAGATAGCATAAAGGCAATCCAAATGAAGATCGTTTTCACCAGGACGTGCAAAGACTAGGAAGGGGAGAATGTTGATAGTCAGACCAGACGAGCGTGTTTCTAGTCAACCCCTTCATTTTTTAGCTCCAAATGTTGATATCCATTATTTTTTGAAAAGCTTTTGTAATTATATGAGTCTCTGATTTTATTTTGATCACCTTGAGTCTGTCTATGCTACATCTGAGCTGTATAATTTATAAACGAGGCTAAGCCTTGTCAAGTTGGCCATTGGCCAATATAGCCCTAGGTATAAAACTCATTTTGTAAAGTGAGAAAGACACACTTCTCATTATAAAAGTTTTGAGTTTTGGAGTGTACGACTGAGAGAGGCTACTCTTGTACACCTTGTAATCAGCATATCTTGAGCTTTGGTAATCACATTTTAATTTTGAAACTTGCAATGTGTTCCTTGTCTATTGCTCTTTCATTTGAGTATGTTCATTGTTGAGTCTGTTGTGATTTACGACTACACATTAGCAGGCTAAATCTACTATTTTGAGTGCGTTAATGACTACTTTTTTACATTCCGACCATAGGAGAGTGTTCCTAGACCCTAGGGCAACTTTTCTGGTATGTTCAAGTGCAGTTTTCAGGACCTTGATCTTGATGAATTGTGTTTTTGGTACCTCATCGGATTGTGACCAAACTTGGTAGGTTAGTGCCCTAAGTGTCGTTAACCTCCTCCAAAAGTTTTGTAGCAATTGGACTTTGTTTGAGTGCTGAAATGTGTTGATGACTGACTGCAATGACATAGGACATAGGCAAGTTTCATGATCCAATAGTGATGGATAGGATTAGAGATATCATCATTCCGCTTCTTGAGGCCCGCAAAGAGTCTCCGTGCCCCATCCGAGTCGCTTCCCTGAGTATTATGCCCTCTTTCCTCCATGAGCTTTCTTCCATGCTTCCCTCTCTTGCAAACGTCTTACCTTTGCATTGTCCACAAGCCACCCACTTGGTCACATAACCTTTGCATTGAGGATGCAAAAGTTGTTGACCACTCGGAGTGGATCCATATCTATGTTAAAAATTTTTCTTGGCGCTTGGTAAGTGTGAAGTCATCCTTGAATCCTCCTCATATGACCACATGTGAGCGGGATCAATTTGTGCCAAATACTTTGAAATGTAAATAAATGCCTCTTGTACGATCCTTTGGCCACACATGCCTTTGGTTGGTGGGCCCATAGTTGCATATAAACATTGATAGTCTTTAAAAACGTTGTCAGGAGTTTTTTGGAGCAAGGGATTGTGCATATGTACATACACATGCATGGTGCATCGAATAAAGGATTGCCCATTTTCCAGAGCCAGGTGGTTACGTGGGGCCCACATGTGTACATGTAGGGCAGCATGTACATAGTGCATCGATTTTCACTATTACTAGTACCAGTGTGTTTTTTCTACAATAATGAGGAGTTGGTAGCGCGTAAAACTTCTCGAGGAAGCTATCCGCGGGCCGACGACATGAGGTAAGCAGGTGCGTCAGATGGCATCTAGTGGCGTCAGGAGGCCGAACGGGGTCAATATTTGCACGTGGATGAATACGAACACAACGTGGGTGTTTTCTTGTGAGAGTTATGTAGAAAGGTCATCATTAGGACCACTTTTTGGGGCCACTTCACGTGGTTGCGAGACACATCATTGGAAAAAGCTGAGTGCCAGGTGTGCGGATGATGCAAAAAGGTGACAACTATGCACTACGAGGTCAGTTTTTGGCCTGTTCGGGGTCCGTTTGAGGTCATCTAAAAGGCCAAGGGTGCCCAAATAATAAAGCTAAGTGTGGAAACTGAAAAAACAGAGAGAAGACCAGAAAAAACGTGGAGAAGAGAGGAGGAACATCCGCAGGTGTGTTTTTTTGGGTTTTTGGAGCCTGTTTTGGCCGTAAATTGCTCATCCGAGGTCGGATTTGAGCACTTTGACATTGTAGACTGGGGTTTTTGGGCCGTTCCGGACGTGATGGCGCTGTCCATTTTGCCAAATTCCTCACTCTTTTTCTGCTGTTTTTCTGTGTAAGTTTCTCCTATGAGCGAAGTTTCTGCTCCAGTTTATGATTATATCTGGCTTATTTACCCATACTGTGTGAGCTATTTGCTCCATTGGTGTTGGCCCAAGCTCAATTGTATCTAAACATCAGAAATTCTCTCCTTTGGAGCTGAGTTTTTTGGGTGTGTGTGTCTGTGTGTTTGTGTGGAGTGGGCAAGTGGATAGTCTCTTTCCTCTCACTCCAGAGGTGTGTTCCCTGTCTCGGCCAGGTGTGTTGTGTAAGCCGAGTGGTGCCCCATAGTGTGTGTGTGTGTATCTTCCCAAGAGTGTGTGTCGGGTCGTTATAGAGGCGCTGTGTGTGTTTTCATCCCGCTCACATTCTTTTGGTGCCCCCACGGAGGATCTTCTTCGAGTACCTTCAGCTTCGAGCTTCGAGCTTTGAGCTTCGGGATTACAGGTTGCAGGTTGCAGATTACAGGTTCCAGGTTACAGGTTACAGGGATAGGTATAGGTACAGGTGATTCACACAGGTACAGGTAGCTGGAGTACAGTATATACCAGCAGTGATGTCACTTGCAGTTGTTGTGGGAATGCATCACTTGGCGCCTATTTGAGCGCATTGTCTGCTGGATTGTACGTTACTTGTGGAAACTGCCATTGTACGCATTTGTGGAGCCATACTTGGTTGTATTTGGCAGTCCCAGCCATTTCTGAGACTTGGTCTGGAAGATAGTCATTTCTGAGACTTGACTATATGCGATTTGCATTAGCCTTCGTGTGAGGGTCGATAGCGTGAGGTTTTTATTGAGCTGGGGGATTCTCAAATGTGGAGATCCTTTCGGTGATATAGGTAGCTGGAGCACCCTTTTTGTGACCTCGCCATAGGCTATGTACTAGTGAGTCCTACTTGATGCTCGAGTTCGATTGTTGACAGTTTATGCATACATATACAGTCTATATTTTGGATTCCTACTGCTCTACTTCTGGGGAAACTCTGTCAAAATTTTTCCAAGTTATGATGGCTGGTTTCCTGGTCTTTTAAGCCATTTATGCTGTTATACTGCTGAAATTTTGGCAAAATCAGAGGATAAGACAGGTGTGCTTTCTTGGGAGCTTCATGGTTGGCTTTAATGGATGATCAAAATGGCCCTCAATTCACTCCTTTTCATTTAACTCAAAGAATCCAGATAAATGTTCATGTGTCCAGGAAGATCTTTTTCCAGCAGCGCATAGTCTTCATGTTCGGGCCAAGAAGATTAAGGGAGATACTGGAATGTCCTTTGCCTGTTGTAATTCCGATGATTAACTATGAAAACTCATTTGATGTGCATGTGTTTGTCCTTATCTAAAGTTGAGCTCCATGGAAGTTTCTGGGGATTGGGTAGTGAAAAGTTTTGGGTTCTTGCACGTGTGTTCGAAGGGGTTCTCAAAGCATTAAACTTGGGTAGCCATGGCTTTCTCTTATCCGGAATTTCATGGAAGAAGTGGTGAAGATGCGGAAGACTTTCTAGAGCAAGTCGAGGTGGCATGCATAAGCAACAATATGTGTGATGAGGACAAGATTTTGAGGCTATTTGGATTGGTTTTGAAAGATGAGGCCCGTGTTTGGTTCATGGATTTGGAAGCTAAAGAAGCAGTGGCTTCTTCTTATGGTTGAGTCTTGACAAGTTTATAGAAGCTTTTTTAGAGCGTTTCCAGGTTTTCGAAGATGCAAATGCAGTATGGAATGAGCTCAATGCTCTTAAGCAAGGTTCTTGTCAAGGTGTTGATGCCTATGTACAAGGTTTTACACATTTATGGACTCGTTGGTGTGTTGCTCTTAAGGATGAGACCCCCCCTTGTTCATTGAAGAATTTTTTTTTTGTTGATGGTTTGTCACCTTGGTTGCGGTTCGAGGTTGAGTTGAAGAGGCCTGAGTCTTTTGAAGATGCAGTATGCATTGCAAAGCATAAGGAATGGAAGTTTAAGCGTCTTGAGGAACATGGTATCAGTACAGGTATGCATGTGCAAGATGGATTTGACATGGAAGATGAAGTTAAGCCTAAGCAGGTGAAAAGTAGCCTATCCTATGATGTTTCTCGTTTCTTCCCAAGGTCTATTGTGAAGCGTAAAGAGGTCTTGCATGTTGACAGGTTTATGGAAGAGCCTAAAGAGGTGAGTAATGCTTTGGATACAGGATTGAAAAGTCTTGAAGAGGATGCATTGGATACTTGTGTACCTTGTGATTCTGGGTGTGAGTGTGAGGTCGAGGTTATTGATGATGAGCACATATCTTTGGATACTAGTTCCTTGGAAATTAGGGAAGAGGGCAAGGTTGAGAGCCATTTTGTGGATTTGTTGGATGTGGAGCCTGTTTTGAAGCCATATTTTGATGCATGTGCAGTGATTGAACCGATTTGTGAGCATGGTTGTGGTTTAGAGCAGGGATCTGTATTCTTGGAGATTGATGAACCCATGCTAAAAGCTATGGATAGTGGTGCTAGCCATGAGTATGATGTGGATAAAGTGATGTGTGATGATGAGTATGCTTATGATGATGAGAAGGGGTTTGGCATATATGAGTCCAATCTCAGATATATGGATGCCTATGCTAGGGATATGTGTGCCGCGTGGATACTTTTGTGCTTTGGATATCAACAACTTTACCTTCACACAATGCTTTTAGCTACTTGGGTGCATGATCTGCATGTTGTTGCTATGGCTAGTGAAGCCAAGATGCCAGGTGATGAGTCACTTGAGTTGTCTCTATCGGTTGGGTTGAATGTGGCATGCAATATTTATGCTTTTGGAACTCCAGACAGGGCGGATGCGTTAGTTGGATATGCCTATGGTGCATTTTGGTTGATTGTTGACAAATGTAGGTGTGGTGTTATGATGCTTCTTGTGAATCAGGCGATATGCCTTTGGCCTTTTGATCCAGGTGGAATGAGCATGTACTAGTGCCGCTGCTGAGCATGAATGCTCTAGCAGGCTAGGGGGTGGGCAAATTATGTCAGGAGTTTTTTGGAGCAAGGGATTGCGCATATGTACATACACATGCATGGTGCATTGAATAAAGGATTTCCCATTTTCCAGAGCCAGGTGGTTACGTGGGGCCCACATGTGTACAGGTAGGGCAGCATGTACATAGTGCATCGATTTTCACTATTACTAGTACCAGTGTGTTTTTTCTACAATAATGAGGAGTTGGTAGCGCGTAAAACTTCTCGAGGAAGCTATCCGCGGGCCGACGACATGAGGTAAGCAGGTGCGTCAGATGGCATCTAGTGGCGTCAGGAGGCCGAACGGGTCAATATTTGCACGTGGATGAATACGGACACAACGTGGGTGTTTTCTTGTGAGAGTTATGCAGAAAGGTCATCATTAGGACCAATTTTTGGGGCCACTTCACGTGGTTGCGAGACGCATCATTGGAAAAAGCTGAGTGCCAGGTGTGCGGATGATGCAAAAAGGTGACAACTATGCACTGCGAGGTCAGTTTTTGGCCTGTTCGGGGTCCGTTTGAGGTCATCTAAAAGGCCAAGGGTGCCCAACTAATAAAGCTAAGTGTGGGAACTGAAAAAACAGAGAGAAGACCAGAAAAAACGTGGAGAAGAGAGGAGGAACAGCCGAAGGTGTGTTTTTTTGGGTTTTTGGAGCCTGTTTTGGCCGTAAATTGCTCATCCGAGGTCGGATTTGAGCACTTTGACATTGTAGACTGGGGTTTTTGGGCCGTTCCGGACGCGATGGCGCTATCCATTTTGCCAAATTCCTCACTCTTTTTTTGCTGTTTTTCTGTGTAAGTTTCTCCTATGAGCGAAGTTTCTGCTCCAGTTTGTGATTATATCTGGCTTATTTACCCATACTGTATGAGCTATTTGCCCCATTGGTGTTGGCCCAAGCTCAATTGTATCTAAACATCAGAAATTCTCTCCTTTGGAGCTGAGTTTTTTGGGTGTGTGTGTCTGTGTGTCTGTGTGGAGTGGGCAAGTGGATAGTCTCTTTCCTCTCACTCCAGAGGTGTGTTCCCTGTCTCGGCCAGGTGTGTTGTGTAAGCCGAGTGGTGCCCCATAGTGTGTGTGTGTATCTTCCCAAGAGTGTGTGTCAGGTCATTATAGAGGCACTGTGTGTGTTTTCATCCCGCTCACAACGTCTCTAAAAATAACACCCATCGCGCATGCTCTACTTCACATATAGCGGTCTCCTTAACCACATGAACTAAGAGGTGGGCTTGACTAAGAAGAACGGATCAAGGAAATGCATCTTCAATGACACACACGGTTTCCATGGTAAACGATTAAGTAGCAAGGATGACATCTATTTCAATTTCTTTGGAGCTCAAAAAACTACAAGATAACACATAAGGGTACACTAAGTGCATTTTGAGGATATAGTGTATATAGAAAAATTTATTTGAATAGAGGTATGGGGTATCTCACTAACTACCTGAGTTTGAAAATAGCTTCCCTCACTTTCTTGTCCCGGCATATGCACAAACTCATCGACATCTGCACATACTCCCCGACATAGAGAGAGAGAGAGAGAGAGAGAGAGAGAGAGAGAGAGAGAGAGAGAGAGAGAGAGAGAGAGGAGAGAGAGAGAGAGGGGGGGGGGAGGACAAGGAGACAGAGAATTAGAGTGATGGAGAGGGAAAGAGAGAGATAGAGGGGGAAGAGGGATAGAGAGAATTAGAGTGATGGAGAGAAAAAGAGAGGGAGGGAGGGAGGGAGGGAAATAGAGAGAGAGAGAGAGAGAGAGTAAAGGGGAGAGAGAGGGGGGGGGGGGGGGGGGGGAACAGGGAGTCAGAGAATTAGAGTGATGGAGAGGGAAAGAGAGAGATAGAGGGGAAAGAGGGACAGAGAGAATTAGAGTGATGGAGAGAAAAAGAGAGAGATAGAGGGCGAGATAGAATTAGAGTGATGGAGAGGGAAAGAGAGAGATAGAGGGAGAAGAGGGGGAGAGAGAACTAGAGTGATGGAGAGAAAAAGTGAGAGATAGAGGGCGAGATAAAATTAGAATGATGGAGAGGGAAAGAGACAGGGAGAAGAGTATATAGATAGAAGAGAGGTGGAAGAGAGAGCCATGGAGAGGAGATATGTATGCATGTATATAGGCACTAAGAAAGGGAGCATAGCACCCCATGGTCAAACGCCTCCTCTTGAGTATAGTCCCTTTTTAGTTGTGTTGTTGCAGTCTTTGGTCCACTCGTGTATGGATTACCGTAATGTACCCTGGTTGTACCATGATTGAGATTGTGATGATATTTAAAGAGGTGCCACTAGACTATTGGCACTACTAGTCCCTACTTAGGTCTCATAGTATATATGTATGCATAAACATATGTATCTATGTGAGTGAGTGTGTATGTATGTATCTATTGAGGCGGTCCGGGGCGGGCAACAAGAGAGGCAACCTCTAAACACCCCTCAAGGCTCCCGTGCTGCTCAATTGGGGCTGGGACAACCACAAGCACAACAAAACAACAAACCCACAGCCAAACCCAAACAAGATAGGGACACCACCTAGTTATGGTATGCGAACTAGGATGCAAGAGAGATTTTGGTACAACCAAGAAGATGCACCACACAACACACACAAGCAACCTCACACCAAGAGACACACAAAATGGACCAGAGAGAGCTAGAGGAAAGGAAAGAGAGAGAGGAATGGATTTTGCGTAATACCTTATTTGTGACTTGCAAATGGAGATGGTTCGTTAGGTTGCTATCGTAGAGCTTGTACAAAAACTCACTCAATGCTTAGTGATTGCTAATCATTGCCAAAACACACGCACACACACACACTGTCTTAGGGTGTGGGAGACCTCTCACCACAATACCCTCTTACAATGGACACAAAATTGGCAATGAAAAACACACTAAAACACTTTCTAAAATCAAGATCAGCCGATAGAAACTCAAAATACACAAGTCACCTTGAATTCACCAAACCGTATTGCACAAATGGAGGGACGAAGATTTGAACGTCGAATCACGCCTTTGATGCACCAAACCTCAATTTATTGATGATTAAGGAGCATATACAATAGTGGTTTTGAGATTTGAGGAACTCATGCTCTCTCACTTGCAATGTGTAGCTTGAAGGCTTCTCTCACACCAAGAGTGAAGCTCACAAGTGGTTGCTACACCTAAGTCTCTCCTCACGCATAGAGTGTTGGGGTGCTATGTGAGATGTTGGAGGTTGTTTTACAAGAAGGAGAAGGGCCTATTTATAGGTTGGAGACCCCTCATTAAGATTATTGGAAATCCTAATTTACAAGCTAACAAATCAGGATTATGATTTTTTTGAATATCAAAACATTGCGGGCCTTCTTTGTCTGCTTGAGTCATGGGTGTGGGCTCAAAAGAGAGCATTATTGATGGTAGATAAGGTGAAAGTAAGTTTTAAGGAAGGGGAGAGAGAGAGAGAGAGAGAGAGAGAGAGAGAGAGAGAGAGTTACTTTGTACATGTCTTGAGGTGAGGTGTCTTTTATGGTTAGGTCAATGCTATTTTGTGTTAGTATGTTAGTCGTTAGTAATCACTAGAAAGTTAATGTTACATTTACAATGGGTAGAGTGAGTTGATTTGATGAAGGAAGATCGGTGAATTAAAAGAGAATCATTGAGATGGTGAAGCTTTGAAGAAGCTTAAACTCACCCTTGTGTAGATTGTGAAAAAAATGACCGCTGGTCTTCTTCTTCTTCTTCGCTTCTTTACACCGCCGCCACAGTTGACCACCACGATGAAAAGAGGATTTGTTGATGAAAACTCCTCAATTTGCAAAAGTTATCATGGTTAAGATGCTGAATTTTAGATATTTTTAGGAGAGGTAAATGAAATTGTAACATAGAAGCAATAGAGAGAGACATGGAGAGGGTGTATGTATGTAGAGGTTCATAAAAGAACTATAGGGATGAGAGAGAAGGGTAATGGTGAAGAGGGTGGAAGAAGCCATGGAAATTGCAGGTTTGAGTGAGGGAAGGAGAGGGAGGGATGTGTAAGAGTGAGTAGGTGTGTGGAAGGGTGAGAGAAGACTAAGGGCTACTTGTGAGAAAAGTGGGCAAACTGGGGTCCACTCAAAAAATCATAGCTCACCGCTGGTAGCTCCAAAAATCATGAAAACATTTGAGGTGATTATTCAGAGCGTGGGCTACATTTTCTCTTTTGACCACCGCTCCAAATTCGGAGTGGAGATAGGTGCCAAAATTCTCACCAAAAAGGAGAGGGAGGGATGTGTAAGAGTGAGTAGGTGTGTGGAAGGGTGAGAGAAGACTAAGGGCTACTTGTGAGAAAAGTGGACAAACTGGGGTCCACTCAAAAAATCATAGCTCACCGCTGGTAGCTCCAAAAATCATGAAAACATTTGAGGTGATTATCCAGAGCGTGGGCTACATTTTCTCTTTTGACCACCGCTCCAAATTCGGAGTGGAGATAGGTGCCAAAATTCTCACCAAAAAGCCTGTTTTTTATGCCTGCAAAAGTCTTTTAGTGGCCCCCTCCTTTGTTGAATTTGTACAATGCATCCAAGAGTGAGCCCCTCCTTTGTCATATTATAATACAAAGCATCCAAGTTACCCTTGACCCATGCATGGAGGAGGATTATTGGTGAATAAAGAAATATATACATGGTGGGACTAGTGTATGGACTATTCATGGACTTTAGCTCAATGAGCACATGGTGTTAGAATAATGAGTAAAAATAATAATAAAAATATGGAGGAGTTATGGATATGGAAAGATATTGGAATCATATGATATGGTCCCTCCTTGAATTATTTTGGGTGAAAGAGGAAAATGTATGCAAGTAAATAATATAATAAACGTAACCAATGAGTAGAAATCAATTTTTTGTTTTCACGAGGGTGAGGGTGAAAATGTGGGAGTGATTTGTATAAAGGAAAAATATGAGGTTAGAGTATATACATATTGGCAAAAAATATAATTATGGTGTAAGAGGATGAAAGAAGGTGTACATAGGTTTAATAAAACACACACCTAAGTAGAAATATTTAAATAAAATACCAAAATAATTATAAAAAATCCCTATATTTAGGCCATATATACAATGAAATATTTACACACAAAGAGGCCATAATATACTTTTATTTTTTCTATTTTTTTTATTTTTTTGGCTCAACTAGCCCAGTGACTAGCTAGCTTAGGGTTTTTAAGAAGATATGGGAAAAGCCCCCTAACTCACACACGCCTATGTACAGGGAAATGGTAGGGATAGCCATAGCGTTTGGGTGAATTTGGTAGGGTGGAGTAACTTACTATGGCAATTATGGAGAGCCGAAAAACGGCTATCACTATGTGAGTATGTATGTGTATATATACATGTATGTAATCACTAAGTATGCTTGTATATATGTGAGTGTGTGTGTGTATGTACGTATATATATGTGTGTGTATATATATGATCGAGCTTGTGTGCACATCTAATATACCTCTCTTTGTAGACTAGGTGTACGTTGAGGTGAAAAAGTAGAGATGTGTAGATTATTTGACGTTAAGGTGTAGATAGAGACATATAGATTAGGGAAAGATTAGATGGTGAGAGAGCAAAAGAGAGGTATAGAGAGAAAGGATTAAGTGTAGAAACATATCTAGGTGTGTAGATTGGGTATAGGGAGATTAAAAACTGGTTAGTTCCTAACACTTTCCAACTAATATCTTGTCGATGTAGGATGAAAGAACATTTGGTAGGGAGTAGCCATCGCATGCTTCCTTTCGTTGGTTCACGTCCCAGCAGGTGGGCACCTTCAGTTCACCCGAGTCTTGAGGTGGTAAGTCCAAGAAATGTATTTAGGTTTATCTGTAGTTAGTTTTTTGTGGGCATAAGTGTATATTTCTTTTCGTTATTTGTAGGCACGACACTCCTTTAGCTATGAAAGGTGCATCTACCCAGGTTCCTCCATCGGTGGTAGATCCAAAATTGCAGTGCACATCATCTTTATGTGAGGAGTACCTGTAGTGCACGAATTGTTTGGCCACTACACCCCACATCAGCTTGCGGCCTATGGTCTTCGTAGCATACCACATTTGTGGGGTAGCCAGGGAGGGACTCCATACGTTCGGAGCGTCCCTCCAATGGTCCTTCTGCCATCCCTTCTTACCGACCCACCCCCTTGCAGCGTCCCCCTTTCCATCGTAGGGACCCACCCCCTTGCATCACAGGGCCCCACATCATTCCATTTGAATCTTGCTTTGCTTGAGCCTTGTTGACAGTCCACAGGTGTTGACAAGCATCTTCTAGCAACGCACAATGATGTTCATCTCAGGGTAGTGAGCGTCATGAGAGGTGGATCGGCAGGGGCTCTTATTCTAACGCTTGATTTGGTGACGGAGGGGGAACGAACTCATCTTTTTTGGAGTTTTCTTCTCTAACTATAAAGGACGAGGACACTGACGCATCCATGGTAGACATGCATGGATGCTACTACATGATCAAGTATGGTGGCGAGGTTGACTATGGTACTGCACAGTGCAAAGCATTTTGGCACAATCTGCAATTAGTGCTCACATCTAGGAAAATTTACCAAATTTTTATTACATTTGAAGCGAGGGAGAAGGGTTGTGAAGTGGTTATTAGGGCTACAAGATTATATTTTATAAAATCTAATATCTAACCAACCCAAATGATTTTCTCATAATTAACTAATCATTTAATGTGGTAGAATAAACGGGAACAAGGGTTAGGATATAGACATGTGCTTACAAATCTATCTCAACACGGGGCCAATGGTAAAGGGGCCCAAATGAGAGATGGTCTATCAAAGAGCAAGGCTATCCAATGGAGCTAAAAGACCTTAGGGTTAGCTTCATTAAAGACCTCCAATAGTTAGTGTTAAAAGTCCTTTGCACTTAGGTAAGCTAGGGTTGTGCTTGAGGTGGGAACCTGGCCCAAGCTTGAGGTGCTTGTCGTGCTTATTGACTGAGATTCTTGAAATGCTTGAAGTTCTTGATGATTGTGGTTGTCATGCTTCTTGAGATGTTAGGGTTGTACTTGAGGTGGGAACCCAACCCAAACTTGAGGGGTTTAAGGGCCGAGCTTGTGGTGAGAATTGGGCCCAAGGTTGAGGGACTTGAGGTGTCACAAAAGTCAAATTATATCCCTACAAAGAGGGGGGGGGGGGGGGATCCATGAAAGTAAAGGGGTGGTTTCTTGACCACTCTCTCTCCCAAAGGGCACCCCTTGGTCAAGAGGCAAGTGGGACACATGTCAAGCCCCTAGCTAGGTTACCCTCAAGGAGTGTCCAAAGCCTATTGGTTGGCCTCCCAAGGGGTCCAATGATAATTAAGTAGATTTAATTAATTGTTTTAGCATTTATCAAGTTCTGTCTCTCAAAGGGAAAATGGGAACACTTGTCCCAAGGTTACCCTTGTTGCTTGATATGCCCTTGCATGTGATTGGCTAGGCTTGGAGAGGTCCAATGATAATCAAGCATGAGCTACAAGGGGGGGTTGACCAAAGCAAGCTAGGGGGTTGCTTGAGGGGTATAATATCCCACACACACTCTCATTTTGTGTAGTGCAAAGCGCAAGAGCTCCATCTCCTTCTCCAAGCTGGTAGATAAGTTGAGAGCCTACACCAAAACTCTTGGCTATGGGATGCAAATCCAACCAAGAGCCATGCTTCAATACTTAAGCTTGTTATCTTCTCCATCTACATTACTATGCTATTATGAATGCTAGCAAGAAGAGTGATGATAAGTGAGGAGCTAATTCTTTCTCCTATGAAATGTTTCTGCTTCGTCTTCCCTACCCTCATTCCTTGCTAGCTCTCTCCACCTCAAAGGTGTTTGAGGCCTTGGGACTGAGGCTTGGGATAGTTAATGCTTTCTAAAAAGTTTATGTTATGCTCGTGATGCATGAAGCTTTCCATCTTCATTGCATCACCTAGGTCACAAGGAACACAAAGATCGTAATGTACCAAGTCTCTCTTGATGGGAGAAACTATAATACAAATGCCTATTGGAGGGGGGACTGGCTCCACATAAATCCGGTCCTCAATTGTTGTCATGTTCTCTAAGCTCTCTCTCTCTCTCTCTCTCTCTCTCTCTCTCTCTCTCTCTCTCTCTCGCAAAAGTATTGTTCATGCCAAGTTAACTAAATGATATGTTTATGTTGCTACCATCAATTAAGTTCACCCTCTATGCTCACAAAGTAATTCCACAAAAGTGCTATCTCTAATTTTCTCTACACTCAAAGTTCATAGTCCATTTCCATTACATTGGTATCAAAGAATTTGGTTTCTCTTTTCTTGCTTAAGAAGAGAGGTCCTTAAGTAGCCGATAAATGGTTGATTTTGTTCATTATATTAGGGTAAGTGGGACTGGGATCTATTATCGGTTTTGTTGAGCCCACTATGTGCGATAGACTTGCCTACAACTTTACCATTATTGAGCCATAAGAAGTCCAAAAGGAGCTAGCCCGGCAATTCTGCAATGTTAGACCCACTCAAGTACTCTCTATAATTAATCACTTCGAGCCGTGGGTGTAGATATTTAAGTGCCGATTTTCAAAGGCTAAGAGGAGTGGCAACTAAGGTTTTGAATTGCCAAAGAATACACTAAGTAAGTACACAAATTTTGTTAACATGGGTGAAAATAACGAAGAGAGAACAATGAACATTGATAACTTTCATTTTTCACATGAAGGTGCTAATGATGATGCCCCCATGTTTGTCAATTATCTTATTACTAGGTTGCATCAAGCTATGGGAAAAACCCTGCTTTGCAATCCAAAGTTACTCAACAACTTCGCGCTTATAAGATTACCCTTCCTCTCCAAGAGGAGAGAGAGCTTAGGAGGCCTCTTGAAGAGACCCCCAAAAGAAGACTCTCTCCAATATGAGAGGAGGAATCCAAAGAGCTAGAAAATAGTCAAACTTTAAGTTCTTTTGAAGATGTGGCTACATAAAGACAGCAGTCTAGACGATCGCCAACTCCTCCCATGAGGAAAAGATCAACACACGGTCCTTCTCCTCGTCACTGAAAGGGAAGAGAGGAAAAAAAGGAAGAAAAGGGCAAGAAAGAGGCCACTCTCTTCTCCTTCTTCTTCACCTTCCTCCTCTTTCGACGAAAGCTATGGCTATTTTCCTAGAGAATATAAGAGGGGAGGACATCACAAATCATTACCCTGCATGGCGAAGGTCATGAGCTAAAGAAATAGCTCTTTTCAATGTATGAGGATGAAATTTATTGACCTTAGTACACAATGTATACTCCAGACCGGAAATATATTTGCATTTGAAAGTAAAGCAAGTTTTTTTATATATATTTTGAAGAGAAAGTAGAATTGTGTATTGTTTAAGAGTTTCCCATGTCGAGGCTACGCAACATCCTTGGCGCTTGTTCCTAGAAGGAACCAAAGTCTTATGATGGAACCTCAAGATAGAGATTCCAAGCCGCGATGTAATCATGGGGATTGTAAAGTGTGAGCTTTGTCCTAAGGTGTGAGTCAAGGAGAGGAGAGTGGATTTATCCCACATACTGTGGAGCAAGGCTGTAGAGCTACTTAAAGCTCATTTCTTGAATCAATAAAAAACAACTCATTTTGCACTACATGCTTGTTGTCTATGGTGAGCTTGTGCTGAGCTAAGTCAATACTCAAGATTGTGTTTATGAGTCCAAGCTAATCCTATCTTGGAACCTAATTCACTTGAGTGATAAGCTTGCTTACACACACTCACACACTTACACCATGTTTCTCTTTCATCCACCATAGCTAGCACGATCCAAATCCTAACATTTGGTATCATAGCTATGGTGTGCTAGCTAGGATTTTCACTATGCATTAGTGTGTGTTAATCATTAGCATCTCCATTAGATCGATTTGCACTTCATTATCACGGCCCATTAACATTCTTCATGATTAGTTGCATCTCAGTAATTAGGCCTTAATCTAGTTATGTGTGGGAATGCCCTTGGCATACCGAGCAGGCCACTACCCTCCATGGCTAGATAGGTTTGATTAGGGAGAAGATTAGCATCCAATTTTTTGCGTTCCTAAGCCACTTTTGTGTCAATTTTCTAGTGATTTGCACCTTCAATTAATCTTCCCGATCTTGCACCTTCAATCATCCCATCTTGAAGCCTTCCTTGCAAGGTTCGCATAGAGCTTTCAAGCTCTGCAAACTGAGTCCGAGAACTCCATTAAAGCTATCCTCAAACTTTGCCTATGCTAGGTGTGTGTGTGAGTTTGTGTGGGAAAGGCCTACCGAATTGGCTTAACAACTTATTCTTCGGAGGCATTTCACAACGAAGCACCTTGGCTTTTTGGCTAGCTCAATTTAGGGAGCCTAATGTTGGCCTTAAGTGTAAAGAAAGAGGATGCAAGAGAGCTACACAAGACAAGCACAAAGCACATAGAGATGGAAAGCTTCTTCTTCTTCTCACAGAAAAGAGAGTATAAAATGACTAAGTGCTCAAACTGAAAAGTAGCACATATGTACATGCGGTCACTAAGTTTGAACTCGCTAGAAGTGTACTAGGCTGGCACTATAAGTGTAGTCCAGATGTAGAATCACTCGCAGAGATCCTCCGTGTCGGTCACCTAACACGCCAGTGAGTAAATGTCATAAGCGGCCAAGACCCGTAGTGGATGCCAGCTCAAGATGTAGAGCTCGACATCTCAACACTCCCCCTCGAGCTCTGCATGTCGCAGAGTCCAAGCATAGTCCGAAAACGTCGAAGCTTCTCAGCTCCGAGGGCCTTGGTAAAGATATCCACTATCTGCTCCTCTGTGCTGACGTAGACCAAGTCTATGTCGCCCGCCAACACTCGCTCTCGAACGTAGTGGTAATGGACCTCTATGTGCTTGGTCCTGGCATGGAACACTGGGTTCCTAGCCAACTGCATGTGCTGCTGAGGTCGTCACAATGGATGACAATATGCTAGTCCACCTGCACTCCCAAGTCCTCAAGTAATGTGCGTAGCCAAGCTACCTTGCACGCCGAAACTGCTGCACCTCTGTACTCGGCCTCTGTGCTCGATAAAGCAACCGTAGGCTTCTTTTTGCTGCTACAAGTAATAGCAGAACTCCCAAAAGAGAACATGAAGCCACTCGTAGATCTCCTATCAACAATGCTACCTGCCCAATCTGCATCTGTATACCCATACAATGCTAATGGCACATCTGCTGCATAGAACAATGCGTAGTCAAGAGTCCCTTGCACATACCGAAGTGTGCGTCGTACTCCATCCAAATGTGGCTTCCTCGAAAACTGCATGAACTGACTCTCCAAGCCTACTGTGTAGCTCAAGTCTGGCCTCATGATAGTCAAGTAGATTAGACTGCCCACAATCTTTCTGTACATCTTGACATCCTCAACAACATCACCCTTCTCTCCACTCAGCTTTGCATTCACATCCAAGGGAATAGAAATTGGCTTACAATCAGCCATACCATACTTTGACAACATGTACAAAGCATTCTGTCTCTGTGAAAACCATACACCCTCCGGAGTCCTGATCACCTCAATGCCAAGAATGTAGTGCAACTCGCCCAAATCTTTCATTTCAAACTCCTGTTTGAGAAGACCCTTCACATGGTCAATCTCCATAGCATTGTCACCCACAATAATAAGGTGATCTACATATATACATATCAATAACTGATCCACATAAGCCACATATGACAACCACATCTACTACAAGTACATAGATGTAAATCCTGATCACATCACTCTCACGTACATAGAGTGAATGATCAGCTGAGCTCTCCTAAACCCAATACTGACAAGATACTTGCAATCCTGTCATACCATGCTCTAGAGCCCTGCTTCAAACCATACAAAGCTTTGAGAAGCCTGCATACATAATCTGGGTAACCTGGATCGACATAACCAGGTGGTTGATCCATATACACTTCCTCTTGCAACTCACCATTCAATAAGGCATTCTTTACATCCATTTGATGCATAATCCATCCTCTAGATGCAGCCACTGCTATGACAGCTCTCACAGTCGTCATCTTTGCCACTGGAGCAAAGGTCTCCTCATAGTCTATGCCATACGTGTGTGCATAACCCTTTGTGACTAGCCTTGCCTTGTGACGCTCAATGTTACCATCAGCCTTATGCTTGGTTTTATACACCCATTTACAGCCAATAGCTTTCTTGCCACTTGGCAATGGCACCAACTCCCATGTGTCGTTTGCTTCCAATGCAGCCATCTCTTCATTCATTGCATCATTCCAATGCACATTTCCAACTGCATCCTCAAAACATGTGGGCTCCACATCCTGTATCACCTTAGCCATGTAGGCTTGGTGATGCGCTAGATACCCGTCATAAGTCAATTTTTGAACTGGATTTCTGACTCTGTTAGATCTGCGTGGTCCTGGGTTACTCCTTTGCCCTTTAGCATCTTCTTGTACTTTCCTTACACCAGGTGTCCTAACAGCCGGAATTTCAAATTCCTCATCAAGACTTTGTTCAGAACCATCTGAATCCATGTCTACATGTGAAAACCATGATGATGCATCAGCCATAAAGGGAGGGTCATCTACCTTTTCCTTTCCTTTTCGTGATACATTCCTTGTACCTGCTGGTGGAGTAACCTGCGTACGTAGTCTAATATTCCATGGCTTCTCAACAGAGCGACGAGAAGAGGACTCTTGTGGTCCACTCAAAACCTGTGGCTGTGGCCTCACATTTTGTACAACCACATCATCTTTTACATCAACCCCAATAGTGCCATGTGCATTACTGTACCAGCTGCTCATCTCATCAAAGACTACATCTCTGCTCACTCGTAATTCTCGTGTAGTAGGGTTGTAGCACCTGTACCCTTTTTGTTCAAGGGAATATCCCACAAGAATACATTTCTCTACTTTAGGATCCAATTTCCTACGCAACTCATCTGGTACATGCACGTAAGCTATGCAGCCAAACACTTTCAAGTGTGCCAAATCAGGCTTTGTACCTGTAAACTTTTCCTCAGGCATTACATCATGCACCGCCATTGTAGGTGTCCTGTTCATAATGTACACAACTGTATTTACAGCTTCAGCCCAGTAATGATGAGGCATGTTCTTCTCATTCATCAATGCACGTGCAACCTCTGCAATGTGCTCGTTTTTCCTTTCTACGACCCCATTCTGTTGTGGAGTATAGCTGCATGTAAACTGCCTGCGTATACCATGCTTTCGCAGAAAATCTAAAAAATCATTGGAGAAGTACTCTCCCCCTCCATCTGACCTCAATGTCTTGATTTGCATATCTGTCTCCTTCTCAATCATGACTTTGAAGTCCTGAAAGTGACCAAACACTTCACTTTTGTTACGCATGAAGTAGACCCATACTTTCCTTGTATGGTCATCAATAAAAGAGACATAATACCTGCAACCATGTATACTTGCAGTATCGGTTGGACCCCAAACATCTGTGTGCAACATCTGTCACCACTCAAGTGGCTTTTTACATACATTGCGCTCATGTGGAAATGAGCCCTTTGACTGTTTTCCAAATTGGCATGCTGCACACACTTTATGCATACCATCCACCTTGAATTTGGGCAAACCTTTTACAATTTGTTTTGATTGCATGCTGCGCAATCTCTGCTCATTGACATGGCCAATGCGTTTGTGCCAAATTTCAACATCAGCCACAACACCTGTGCCTTGTGAAAATAATGCAGCTTTTACCTCAGGCATGTCTACATTCAGCGTAAACATTCTGCCCACACATTTGCCCTCTGTGATCAGCTTACAGCCATTCTGAAAATCTTTTACATAATAGCCATTTGGATTGAAATAAACCTGCAAACCCTGCTCAACCATTTTTCCAACAGAAACAAGATTCTTTGTAATGTTTGGGACATGAAGTACATCTGCTAAGTACTTTGATTTCCCACTCTTCGTATTTAGAGGTATGTCCCCTACATGAGAAATGGGGTGAGCTGTGTCATCTCCTGTTTGCACATAGCCTGACACATCTGGTTTACGCATATCTCTAAACCACTCTCCACGAGACGTCATGTGATTAGAGGCACCTGAATCCACATACCAAACATCATCTTGGGTGGAATTCTTTGCAGTCATTGTATTCATTACATGCTGCATAACAAACATGCGCTCGTTTTTACTGTCATCTGCATCTCTGCTAGTAGATGCATAGTTGCCCTGTTCTCTCTTTCCACTTGCTTTTCCCTTTGGACAGTCACATGACATGTGACCTCTTTCACCACAAGTCCAACATTCTCTGCTATCTGCAGTATGTTGCTGCCTGCTTGATCCTGCACCACGACCTCTTTGACTCCCCCTGCCTTGAGACTGGTTTCCCTGCCACCTGTATTGTTTTGATTTGATTGACCTTCTTGAAATTGGCCCCTGCAACCCCTTGGGCCTCGACCACGAACTCTACCTCTACCTCTGTTGGAGTTAGAATAGAAGGCTTGTTTAGAATTATTTCTGCCATGAGAAGAAGATGTGTCAAGGTTCTTCTCCTCAAGAATAAGCATAGAAATCAAATCTTGGAACACGTGGATGTCATCTCTTGTATTCATGGAAGACCTAAAATGCACATACTCATCTCCTAGACCATCCAAGCATGCACGGACAATGTCATCGTCTTCCACTGAGTCTTTAATAGATCCAAGTGCTTCGATGATACTCTTGATCTTCAAAGCATAATCATTGATGGAGAGGTTGTTCCTCTTAACCTGATTTAGCTCCGACTTTAGTTGAAGCTTCCTGGCCTTGGTGTTCACTTCGAACACTCTGCCTAAGTTTTTCCATGCAATGGCGGGGGTTTCAGCATCCTGTAGATAGCCCATCATGCCATCTGTGATGCTCATAGAAAGCCAATACATCACTTTGCTCTGGCCTTGTTGCTAGTCTCTCAAAGATTTTCTTTGTTCTGCTGTAGCATTTGCCTCAGGAATCTCTGGTTCCTTTTCATTGTCTCCTTCTACATAGTCCCAATAACCTTTTCCTTTTAGGAAATTTGTTATTCTGAACTTTCATGCAAGGTAGTTATTTTTCTCAAGCTTCTCAGTGACAATCTGACTGAAACCGTTAGACATCTTGAAGCACTAAGACAAAATAGCTGCAATCTGCAAAAACCTGCAAATATGCTGAACCTGCTATCGTGGTACCTGTAACGCTTTTTACACTCAACGAGTGTCCACAATCAAGCGTACATACAACCACTGTACTTGTATAGTAAATCTCTGTGTACTGCACTTTGGAGACCTGTTCATAAACTTTGGCATCTGGTCGTGGATTGCGAATGAAAGGATTGTGATGCTCTTGCTCTCTTAGCCTCTCTTTCCTGCACCAGGATCTGATACCATGTAAAGAAAGAGGATTCAAGAGAGCTACACAAGACAAGCACAAAGCACACAGAGATGGAAAGCTTCTTCTTCTTCTCACAGAAAAGAGAGTACAAAATGACTAAGTGCTAAAACTGAAAAGTAGCACATATGTACATGCGGTCACTAAGTGTGAACTCGCTAGAAGCGTACTAGGCTGGCACTATAAGTGTAGTCCAGCTCTAGAATCACTCGCAGAGATCCTCCGTGTCGGTCACCTAACGCGCCAGTGAGTAAATGTCGTAAGCGGCCAAGACACGTAGTGGATGCTAGCTCAAGATGTAGAGCTCGACATCTCAACATTAAGGTCTCGGGGTCAACTCTTGTGGGCGAACTGGACGGACGCAAAACTACTATGAAAAGCAGATTTTGACGATAGGCGGGTCCGCTGGGAGATATTCACGCGCATAATTTTTTTTTTTTAAGCCCGCTGCCCGGCGTTCTGCCCCCGCCTGCCCGGATAAGCTGCCTGCTGCCCGGGACTGCCCGCGCCTGATCGGTGTGCCCCCGCTTTCCCGGAATTGCCTGGCCCTGCCCGCGCTTGCCCTTTTTTTGCCCGGCTTGCCCGACCTGTTGGGCCCCCCTTCCCACGCCTACTAAGACTTGACCATGCCACTGCTTGGAACACAATCACACGGTGCTGGCCAGGGCTGCATAAGCTCCATTTCCCACAGCGTGACTACCGAGCACCTCCAAGAGGCCCAAAACTCCAAGACACATTTCGGAGGGCTTTTTAAGCCCCTGCTCCCACCAAACTGCAGCAAGATCCTTAAGTCTAAGGCATGCTACCGAGCAAAAGGAATTGAAGAAAAGGTTAAGGGCTCTTTATTGTAGCTGATGAGCATCGAATACATCCTTTCCAAAAGCTTCTCCAAGGCAAATAAACCAAAGTTTTCAAAGCCTTCCAAAATAATTCAAAGGCGGATCTCATCGAGCTTCAAGGAGTTCTTTCGAGCATCAAAAGCAAAAACAAAGAATCATTTCCCCTATCTGTGAAGAGGAGCTTCACCGACAGTGAAGAGGAGCTTCACATTTGAAGGGAAAAAATCCAAAGTACAAATTAAAATCTTGCAGCCAAGCACAACAAATTTCTTGCAATGTATGTAATTGTATTTGTCTACATGGATGACATTATGTGCTTTTGTAATGGGAGGCATTGGAGAGTCTCCAAATCGCTAAAATCTCTCAATGTGTGAAGAATTTGTGACAAATTGTATGAGAAATTCCGCATGCTTGGGCTCTCGGAGTACAACCAAGATGGAAGAGAGCATTAATTTTTGCATAAACCTTTTCATAGGATATTTTAGCATATTGTTGCATGTCATTATGATGCATGGAATAAATCCTGATTGTACCACAAAAAAGGGGACAGAAGTACTCATTCGAGGGGAGGATACGAAGTCAGACCATGAAGCAATTGAAAGCAACAGCAAAAGCAACGAAGGCAAGAGACCTGACAGTAGGATCAGGTCACATAGGCAAGGCAATTCCAACAACAAAAACAACAACAATCGGTCCAAGGAGAAGGGAGTTTACAAAGGTAAAACAAACTCTCTCGTGAAGAGCTTGAAGCTTTTTGCAAGGACCATAAGTGTTTTATGTGTGGGGAGCAAGGACATGGCTATCGTTCTTGCCCCAAGAAAAATGCTCGCAATGAGACTCCTAGGGCTTCCACCATCGAATCTCCAAAAGAGGATGCTCATTGCAAAGGTGCACCACTCACATATGCTTGAGGAAAGGTAAGGGTGCATGATGCATTGATCTTGTTTGACCCTGTCTCTACTCACAACTTCATATGAACGGAGTTGGCCACCAAGTTGTGCATTCAAGATTTTCAGATGGGAGATGTTGTAATAGCCGACACTGCTTTCAAGGGGCAGTGAGCCTCCGTTACTCCCTTGATTGAGAAGTTGAGGCTCCATGTCCAAAGCTATGTCGACAAAGGGTGCATGATGCATTGATCTTGTTTGACCCTGTCTCTACTCAAAACTTCATATGAACGGAGTTGGCCACCAAGTTGTGCATTCAAGATTTTCAGATGGGAGATGTTGTAATAGCCGACACTGCTTTCAAGGGGCAGTGAGCCTCCGTTACTCCCTTGATTGAGAAGTTGAGGCTCCATGTCCAAAGCTATGTCGACAAAGGAGAATTTTTTATCTCTCCTCTCCAACATGAGGATTCTATCCCAGGGGCACCATATTGATGAAATTTTATGAATAGGAGCACGCATGTTTTCGTACATAAATAAATGTCTCTAAACAATCAAACATATTTACCATCTACCATTTGGAGGACTGCATATCTTTTGTTTCGGTGATCTATATCAGCTTCCTCCTGTAAGAGATAAATGGATATTCTTAGACACTAATCCACTTACACCAAATATCTAGAACAATTACTTTACGCAATATGAATTAACACAAGTTATGCAGCAAAATGACACAATCTTCATAGACATATTGAATAGAACCAGAATTAATCAATAGAAACCGATATCAAAATTTTGAACACATTGTGCTTTAAAAAAATTGAGCATGAGATTCATGTACCTCATTTATTCTATACACAACAAGAAACTCAAAAATATAATAATGATTTTCTTGAATTGACAGAAGGATCAACCTTTACTGTTGTCGCAGTAGACATGCCCCCCATAACTAATCCTACAATTTTAACCAACGCAAACAAGACTGCAGGACTACATACCATTATAAAAATAAAACCATCACTGTTAGTTGAACTATGTGCAGGAAATTATGATGTTTCCGACGGTCTCGTAAATGGAGCAGATGGATATTTTAAAACTATTACAATATACAACGCCAAAAAAATTATATGGATTCAATTTTTAAACAAAAAAGTAGGACAAGAAACACGCACAAAGTATAAATTCCTCTATAATTCTACCATGGATCTTACATGGACATGCATATTTCCAACAAGAAAAGAATTTCAGTTAGGATTGAACACCAGTAATATACAGAACACAATTTCTAGTTCAACAAGCTTCTGCTCGAACAGTGTATCGTTCCAAAGGACTCTGATTACATGCAATGGAATTTTCTCCTAAGAAATGTAACAAGCATGGATTAACCTACACAGCTTTGTCAGTGTACGAACACTGGAATACTTATATTTGTTAGATCCTCTGCACGAGAGAAAATTTGTTTTAGACAAGGATGTCGCAAATGAAACCCACAGGCTTTCTACAGAAGCAAAATGGAATACAATAATTCCAAAATTGAACTCTCCAAACAAAGATAGCATCATGGTAACAACATTAGACACTAAATCATTGTTTAAATATTACAATGATATACAATTACATCCTCTGCTACAATCAAGTGATATAAATTGTTTTCAAGAAGTCAACACAATGAATCTTGCAAGCTTTATTGTTTTGGAGCAGAAAATTTAACTTGATCTCAACTGAAACTTTGCATAATACAACAATTATATATGATTCATCTATCATACTTACTTCAAAACCTATATACACATCTACTTTTTATGACATTATCAAAGCAACATTTACAGTTAATGAAATAAGACACCTACCAATAATAACAATTTATCGATATCCAAATACAAATATACAGCCATTTCTTGATACACTTGAGACAATTTTACTTACATTCCCTCATGATACGCAATTACTTATTCTCGGTGATTTCAACATCGACATGCTTAAACCATCTCATCAATGACTAAGCTTACAACAATTAATGAACAAGAATAACTTACAGATTGTAAACAAATTACCAACAACTACATATGTAAGATTGCTTGATCACATATGGACTAAAAGAACACAAACAATACTCGAAACAAATAACTATCCTATATATTGGTGGGATCATGATGCTGTCTTTATATCAATGTAAAAACAAATCGCTTTCTTACACAAATTAAAATAATACAACAAGACAAAAAATATATTTTTCATATTCTTGCAACACAACATTCTTGAGAACAAAAAGTCTTAATACATATTAGAATCACAACATTCAACAATATGTATTCTGCTATATTATTATAAAAAAAAAGAAGATCTTAGACTATCTTATCAACAGCCAAACTTACAACATTTTATAATAAAAAACAAATTACTAATAACTACATACATAAACTTACTCAATCACATATAGATTAAAAAAATTACAAGACCGCTGAAACAAATGACTACAAATTATAGTACTGTATACTACCAATACAAAAGGAAGACCATTTTTGAACACTAATTCAAACAATACAGAACAAAAAGAATAATCCTTCTTTGCTCTATGAGACACTGTATTTTTGTTTTTCTTTTTTTTAAAGTGTCTCTGATCAACTTACTGAACATATACAAAAGTTTTTGAAAAACAATGAGCAAGTCTTTTAAATATAATATAGACTAAGACAAATAGCAATAAAAATACAATGAAACAACGAGTAATACTCCATTTTGCTTACTGTATTGCTAGACAACCTTTGCACGACAAAAAAACTCAAAAAAACATACATACTACCTTATTCACTGATACAATATGTACAAATACTGTTCGTATCCCATCCTTACTTGTCTTACTATTTCCATTTCAAGGTAAAATTACTTACTGTTCTATATTTTATTTCTTCATTTGGATTTCAGATGTCTCAATGCTACGATACTAACTATCATGTCCTTGCTATTTTATAAATATTGTAGATGGATTCTTCTCAACTATGCATATTCATATGCATAGAGCCATGCAAAACGCAAAGTACACATTTCCCTTAGAAATATAAACAAAGACTCTCATAGTGACATGTGGCTTTGGTTATACAAGTGGCTCCACCATTGAAATGAGAACAACTACCTTCGTAATGTACCAATTATGAAGAGACAACAAAACGTAAGCATCAAAGAAAAGCCCATTCTCTTTTATAAACATTCTCTCGTGCTTTAAAGTGTTTACTACAATTCTCATGTAGAGTCTAATAATAGAATCCGTTTGTCTCGTAATGCAAGGCTACACTGTCAAAACAAAGTTGTCACCATCAATTAAATCACTGCCCAAGTAAAGACTTAATGGAGAACGCACAAGTGTTGATATTTGGCATGACAACTCGCCCCCATCAAAAAATCCATCTACCATTTGAAATTGTACAGCCCAAGCGACCAAATGTGGAGGACTAATAGAAATTTCACAAAGCCGCCACGACCAAAAAATCTCCCTCAAGAGACTACTGATCTTACCATTGGGTCCATACTCAGAATCAAGCTATCATCTGAAGATACAAAGTCTTGACTCATTGGTGCCCCAAAAAAAAGCTTAGCTACTACAACTCACTTTCTCCTCTGCAGAAACATAGAAATAGTATATGCAGAAAAGTCCCGAGACCTGAAAGAGGTATCACTTTTGAGGCACTTTCTTTGTCGCCAAAGAGAACAAACTATAAATAGCTTATGTATAGATGTCTGATTTCCAAATTCCCTGTTATCCTACTGAAATAGGATTTTAAATATGTTGTTTTTGTCAATTGATTTGCTACAATTCTTTTTGACAATGTCTTTTTGTTTATATCATTTAAAAAATAATTATTGACAAAATATAGTAATTGGTTATATAATTTGTATTTCAAACTCTTTTCATGAAAATTTTACGTAAACAGTAAAATAATCCAATGTCGCAGTTGACTATGTCGCATGCTATATATGTCTAATTTTCCACAATATTGGAGATACATGACACACATTCTACAAAGTACAGCCTTCATATTGACCACTCCTAGATATATCAACCGATCCTGCGCTTGTAATACACTCAAACCTATAGCTACTCTTCTCTGATATGCCCTTAGCATTCAGAAATATTGATTCAGATCTTTGAATACCTTTTTTCTTGCATTACACTTTTCACATTTATATTACAACCCGCATATCTTCCATGACCCAAAATTTAGTATTTTCCTAGATCACCATTTATATTACTTATTACCACAAGCTACCGAGCATAATTCAATAACATTTTGAACCAACAATTGTAATTTTACTTTTAGGCAGTGCCCTAGTCTACTGTAGACGACCTTGTTTTGGAACTGTCTGCATTTGCTGTTGATAAAAGCCTGCTGACACAATTATGGCCCGATTGAGTAAGAAAATAAGGGAGAGATACCTTTTGGGTTGCCTTAGCGGACATTGTGAGTGCTCTTGAGAAGGAATCCTAGCGCCATTGGTGAATTTGATAAGGTACGATTGGCTTGTGGGCATCAATATGGGCGCCCATTTCTCAGACACGCAATTCGATAATGCTACGAGGAAATGTGAAGACTCTGCTCATGGAAAAAGTTACTGAGATCCAATAGGGACTGCAAGCTCTCTCTCTCTCTCTCTCTCTCTCTCTCTCTCTCTCTCTCTCTCTCTCTCTCTCTCTCAAGCTCTCTTTCTCGAGACTTCAAGTAGCGATGTTAAGTTATTGCAATTTGCAAGCCGCGTTCGCCCTGGGGTCCATGCCTTGGCCACTTCTCCATGACCAGGGTCCAAGGTGTTTCAAGGCCCGTGTCACACATGGTCGGCGGCCATGTGTGAGTTGGCATTCTTTGGGCGGATACCTTTTTGTAGCAAAAAACATAGTTGGTCACACCACACGGACGCCAGCCAATTTTTTTGATACGAAAAGGTATACGACTGCAGGCTTGCAACCAATTAGCGTGCGAAGACCTTCCTTGGGCGGGGTTGCCCGGCTTGGGGGGGTCGCCCACATTTTAGAAAATCCTGGCCATGACTTGGCATCCAGCTCAGACAGCGAGGCTTCGTCCGGGCGCTTTGTCTGACACTGATCGAGAGCAGCGATTCCTCTTATTAGGCCATAGCAGAGCAGGTGGTTGTCCTCCGCCCCCGTTTGACATGGCCCAAGTTTCAACTTAGGGAAATCTACCAAAATACCTCTGTAATTTGTGAAGATTCCCAAAATACCCCTCATATTTGGCCTAAAATTCCCAAAATGCCCTTCAATTTTACCAAAAATATTCCCAAAATACCCCTAATCAACCTCGCAATCTCTAAAAACAATTTCTTTTGCAACTCTTCATAGGAAGATGGGTTATCCTCAATAGAAGATAATAGAACTAGGATTTATGATTTATGAGGGCTCTTCATATGAAATTGGTTATCATTTTTGAACTCTATTTGTGAGCTCATTGGTGAAAGATAGATCTCCGTTTTCATAAACGTTAGACTATGCAAAAATTGGGGCAAATTCATCCCAAAGTGATGCAAGGATATATTGGGAATTTTGGAAACTTGAAGGTATCTGGGGAATTTTCACAAATTATAGGGGTATTTTGGTAATTTTCCCTTCAACTTACAATTGTGACGCTATAATGGCTCCTATGCTATTTTATTCACTAGGGTGCATTCGCACGCACGAGAGTCCTTGTTGAGCCTTTGCTCAGCTTTTTTGTTGTGATATTGCCTTGCTAATTTGTCTTTTCTACCCAACGAAGACTTGCCCAAGCCCACTCTACCAAAAATGGCAGAGTTGGCCTCCGATTGTCGTTGTTGGCTACTAAACAACAGACCTTTGTGGCTTGTAGGCTTCATCAGCTTTTGTAGGTTCATGCAAGGACAAATCCAATGGTGTCGGTAAAACGATGCACACAGAACCATGCGAATTCACTCGTACAAGGCTTGCAGGCGATGAGTTTGTAAACTCACCAAAACTTTTTGAGATTGCATTCTCACGTATGCTAGTATGTCATACACATCTTTAAAAACATTTAATTACAAGGAATTGAAAAAGATGCGCTCTTGATTAATTAGCAAAGGCAAGCAAGACTTAATGTGCTGGCGATGAGCACAGAGAAGCAAGTGCCAGATAGCGAGGTGGTGGGTGACTACGTAACTGGAAACACTCAATCACATGAGTGAGAGGGACCCTCATAAAGCTTGCTCCACACTGGTTAAACCGAACTCCATGAGTTCCTAGAACATGTTGCACACCTTTATGACTAACAACATGTGTCAAATGGAACCCTACCTTGTAGGTGCCAATGTTAGTCCCAGATACTCATATTCTCCACATGTGCAATATATCTTATATAGTGTTGCTGAGTGTTTCTAGGTACCTCCACACACAAGAAATATGACATCCATCAAGTATGAGATGTACTTGTGCGTGGAGGTAACTAGAAACACTCAGTAACATGAGTAAGAGGGACCCTCATAAATCTTGCTCCACACCGGCTAAATTGAACTCCACCAATTCCTAGACCATCTTGCACGCCTTGTGACTAACAACATGTGCCAAACGGAACCCTACATGTAGGCCTATAACTGTTTCAATAGGGAGTGAAACCTCAATTTTATCAAAATGAATATTTAATAGGAAAAGAAACAAGTTGCACAGATGGTACCTCATACACTACCTCCCAAAATCCTTGGCTCATACATGATCTTGTCATGTGTCTGAAGAGTTAAGTGATTGACAGCATTGCAACATATGCATCCCAATTGTAAAGCTCAATTAAAGCGTTTTCAAAAAGGAAACAAATCAAAATATATGTGTACTATGAGGTCAAGGGAAATTTTCAACCCTTAAAGATATATTATCAAAATCTCAGCCATAAAAGGATCACTATTTCTTTGACCTAGTAAACACTAAAAGTAGAGATAAGTGAAGGTAAACAAATATTTAACTAAGAACACTTGTTTTTGCCTTGGCAATCCGAATCCCTTGGTCAGATTTTAAACAAAAACTACTTAAACCATCACGCAGCTGAGACAAGCAAAGGCTATCGTGCTACCGTAATTGTAAGTAGCTTGTTAAAGTGAACTTAGCTACTACCCCTTGGCAGTTGAGAACTTCTTTCCTTGAAAGTATAAGTATGAAGAGTCCAATCAGTGACCATCAACACTTATGGAGTGATTTTTCATTATCTGGATCATACCTTTGAAAATACCATTTCTATAGACACAATCAATGCTATAGATTAAGCAGGATATACTCTCAAGTTGGAATCTTATTCACAATTATATCTTTGAAATGAGTGATTTTTCATTAGCTGGGTCATGACTCATACCCATGAGAACACCACTCTCATAGACACAATTAGTGTTATGGACTAAGCATGAGATTTTCTCAAGTTGGAAACTTATTCACAACTAGATCTTTGAAACAATCATATCTCCCCATTGAAAGAAGAGAAAGATTTACAAAACCAAAAAGAAGGTAGTCATACTAGGAAAACAAGAGGTTGCATTTTTTAAGGCTCTCTTAGTAGAGTCATATTATCACATGAGATAGTTGCTTGATAGCTAAGCCAGGCTTGTCTGCTACATACGAAAATCATCATTTGTAGTGCATGCACCTTATGCATATAATCAATGATATATAGTGTATGTCGATGCATTGAGATGCAACAAACACAATTAGAGATACCAGCCTCAACTCCTTTGAGTAGAAGCTCATGGCTATAGGTAGCTCCTGCAACAACGTCTACAAGAGAATCAGCAATAAATAAATCATTACAAACCAAAAGGATCTTACCTTGCCTTAAATAAGTGTGTGAGTCTAGAACATGTAGGGATCACATCGAGTGGTATCCACCGTGAACATTAGGTGGATAATGATTTCCTTGACAAAGTATTTTATGCTATAGTGAAAGCATAAATAGTGGTTGAGTGGAATTAATTCCACCTTACGGGCATTACATGCATGCAACTAAGAGTGATAAGACCTTGGTGACAATGATGACATTAATGGTTGAAACCGATATGTTTAAGTGCCTTGCATACCCAAAACTAAAGTTGATATATTCAAGCACGGGTTGACCTTATCATACAAGAATGCCAATTCCCCAAACTTGCGTGCCATTTCCCGTGATCCAAATTCAATGAGCATTTCCCTGGCATCGGGTAGAAGCCTTGCTTCTTGTTACGTCTTTCAAAGGACTTTTCTTTGCACAGTAGGAGATCCTTCCAAATTAAAGTTAAAAACACACAAAAAAAAAGAAAAACTTGAAATTCTCTAACCTTGTTGCCCATCTATGGCCAAATGTCTCAAAATTTGGAAGCACGTGCTCGGTTGAGAGTGAATTTCACTCTGATTTTGTTGTCGTTGCTTCAACATGCATATGATGTCTTGCTTCCAAACCTCGCCCAAAAAACAGCTCGTAGTTATGGTTGTTGAACTTTGACCATGTGCTAGGAAAGTGGTTTCCAAAGCCACCTAAAATTGGCACTTCCCTTGTGCCACACCACCCGGAAAGCTTACAAAATAATAAAATCTTGTTTAGTATTTTATTTTCCTCTTTGCTTTTTCATGATGGCTTTTTTGGATGGATCCAAGAAGTCATGTGCGTGTTTTAGTACCTAGCCAACAGGTGTGACTTACTTGGGTTTTCACAAGCCGTGCTTGTTCCTTGATTCACTGATGGAGTCAACATAGTTCATTACAACAATTATTGACCAATCACATGCAAGCGATGTGTGTTGTTGCATGGCATCCCCTGAATACTATCATGTTATTGTGGGACTTGGTCCTCACCACGCGAGGGTGCCCAGAATAGGGAGCCCCCTTTTTTTTAAAAAAAGTAGTTCGAATTAAAACATGAATGGTTTTTTACCTTCAGCAATGGAATCTTACCTACGACGAAGAGGAAGAAGAGCTCGCGCTGCTCTATCGGATCCATTTTGGCACTCACAAAAGAAGCAAAAAAATGATGCACTCATCAGAGAAACCACTTTTGGTGCCACCTCAACCACAAACCCTGCAAGTAGCCTCTCTCATGCCCATTGGCTACAAACCACCTTGCTTGTTGTGTGCAAGCCATGCTTTCCACGTCTTCCTTGTTAGTCTTCGTCAACTCCTCCCCTCTTGCATGACGCATGCACTTACCATGCAACTAAGCTCCGTGACCTTCCTACACAAGCTCCACGACCTTCTTGCCTAGGCTCTGCGACCTTCCTACCCAGGCTCCGCTTAGTGAATCCCACCATAGCCTTGCATGTATGCGAGAGAGAGAGAGAGAGAGAGAGAGAGAGAGAGAGAGAGAGAGAGAGAGAGAGAGAGAGAGAGAGAGAGAGAGAGAGAGAGAGAGAGAGAGAGAGAGAGAGAGAGAGAGAGAGAGAATCCATGCAAGGCCACGACCTCCCTTGACCTATGATACTAGTGAAAGGACTCGGGTCCTACCACATGCTCATCTCCACCGAACGTTACGCCTATATACATCCCTAGTCCCTGTTGTAGGAGGACCCTTGGCCATGTATGCATAGATTAAGGCCTTTCCCCATAGTCCTACCTTATGTTTGACACACACACACTTTTGTTTTTGTGATGTCTCCACACACACACACACACACATACACACATACTGCCTACACATATTTATTTGTTACCCCAGGGGCAGGTGCACCAAATTTCTTTTTTTGAAAAACTCTCTTCGTCCATATGATACTCCTCTTAAAAAAGTCCCCCGTTAGACAAATATTGGAAAAGTCTAAAAGAGGCTTATAGAGTTATCATCTCATGCATGTCTACAAACGTATGGAAGGGCCATCATATGAGCAAATTTTCCCACCACTTGGCAGATATGCCGTACGCTTATATGGTTTCTCTTACAGACGGTAGCCCCCACAAAAAGACGTTTTTTTTTGGCTTGGCTGAGGAGTGGCTCCACTCCACCACTACCCTTTGCATGCAAGGACATGGCTTTAAAAGAGGTGCCTTTTACGGACCTGGTGCAAGCAAAGACATACTACATTCAAGTGCTTGTGTATGACAACAATACCCTTGGGTTCACAGAGCAGTTATTGGGCCCCTTTTCCTACATTCAACACAATCCAATAGCTATGGAGAGCAATACCCAAGTGCCAGCCTCCTATCATAAGGAATTTTCTTTGCATTGTATTTTTGGTCGACATCTATAACATGTGGGTTTCCTTTGTGACACCTGTAGTCCACTGACTAACGGAATTTTTTCTTTTTTTGGTTGTGATGGTGACAGGTATAGATGAACCCCTTAACCTCAATGCAAATGGCTTAGATAGAACCAAAGGTCAAAATGTTGGTTGTAGAATTATATTAGCTTCTTTGTTTATTCAGTGTCCAAGATATATGTGCCACCTATACCAAGATTCAATGGAAATTGTACATAGCAAGGGTAAACCTGATCTCTTCATCAGATTTATATGCAATCCAATGATGGAAGGAATTAGATGATGCTTTACTACTGGAAAAGCTATTATTGATCATTTTGATGTTGATTGCATATTTTATCAAAAGTTTAAAGATATGATGCATTTACTTCTTAAACGGTCCTTATTTGGTTAGGTTGTAGGACATATTTCGATGATATATTTTTAAAAACGAGGCTTTCCTCATGCTCATAAATTCTTGATACTTGCATCCGAGTATAAACCTCTAGATACATTTCACTATGATAAATTGGTTTGTGTAGAGCTTCTTGATAATAATTTTTTCTAGAATTCTTTGATGTTGAGCCATCTTAATGTTCATGGATGGGCCGTGTGTGGGTCTTTGAATAAAAATGCTTCATGCATGGTCAATGGTAGATGTAGATTTAAGTTCCCACACAAATTCTCTATGTATATGAGTGTAGATGAAAGTGGATATCGTGTGTATTTTCCATGAGATGATGGAAGATTTGTTCTATCAAAAGATTCCAAGTTGGATAATCATTGGGTTGTTTTGTATAGCTCACTTTTGATGTTGAGGTAGAAAGCACATATCAATGTTGAGATTTTCTCAATTGTCACTATTGTAAAATATCTTTATACGTCTGTCTAGAAGGAACATGATCAGACCATTCAATGTAATGCTTCATCAAGAATCCAAAGGAGTTATTTGATCAAATCAAGTGATCTTGATGCATACAATGTTTTTGCGTCTAAAGATATTTGAAAAATATATGGTTCTGACATGCATAGTAAAAAGCTTTCTATTAAAGCACTACAAGTACACCTTTGCTTGCAAAACATGGTTACTTTCCAAGATGGTAATGATTTGTCAGACTTGGTAAATAATGAGAAAAATAGAAAGGGAATAATAAGATGGTGATGATTTGTTGGACTTGCTAAATAATGAACAAAATAGAAAAACTACCTTCTAAAGCTGATAGCCTTACAAATGTTGATTTTCCAAGTGGTTGGGCTTGGAATAAAAGAAAAAAGGTATGTTCTCAAATCCAACTTGGTGTTGTTATTGGAAGGATGGAAGAAGGATGTATAATATTGTGATGACTGTAGGTAGATTGTATTACCTATAGATGTTGCTACATATTTGCAATGGATGTAAATGTTTTGAGGAGTTGCAAATGTATGATGGTCACGTTTATACTACATTTAAAGAAGCTTGCACAACTAGAGGATTATTGCAAGCTGATGAAGAATGGGCTTTGTTTAGAAAAGGCCTCTTCTTTTCAAAATGGAATGTATTTGTGTTGCAACATATTAGTAATTTGGTGCACCATTACATTCGATGGTTGTATGGGTCAAAGTTTTTCCACAAATTTGTGAGGACTATGCTTATGCTTTAAGTATGTGTATTCATGATGCAAATATATTCTTTGGTGTTGCAAAAAATCAAGCTCTAATTGACTAGAAAGATTCTTGTAGCAGCATGACAAGAAGCTTTGTGATTATTTATTGCCTAGTAGAGACCCATCAATGGGAGTTTTTTCATTTTTCAAGCTTCTATTTTTCGGAGTTTGGAATCAAGTTTGATTCTTTCAAGCTTTTGCAATCCAATATGGCATAGTCTCAACTTGTCTAAGAAAAACATGCACACAAAATATAGGCATGAAGTAAAATTTTAGCAAAAAAAAAAAGCAAAATCAATTTTAATCCAAAACAAATTAAGACCCCATCACATGCCACTTAGACACTCATATGATATGCTCTCTTAAGAAGAAATGAAATAAGTGCATGCATACAATCTCCTACAAAAAATTTGTAAGAGTGTTTTTCGTACAAGCTTGTCTTTTTCAACCCTAAACCATATATCCTCTTTGGGGCATCCATGTGGACTTTAAGACAAAGACAACATAGTGCATAATGAACCAGCATAGTCACATGCCAAGTACCTCTAGATTCACACACACAAGGTGTCTCATAATAACTCCCAAATAACGCCGACCATATAATCATATAGTTACCACCAAAAATATTATGGCAAAGAAAAAACATGATCTGCATATAAAATTAACAATAAAATGCAATTTCTAGAGTCTTCCAATTTAAGAAACAAATCCCTCCCTTAGCATGGTATGGGTCCATGCACTATGGGAGACAGACACCTCCCATAGAGCACTTTGTCTTTGTCCCAGCTCCTCTGTGCTTGCTCTTTCCAAACCACCACACCTTGCAAATGCATCCAAGACATGGTTGCAATGCTCTATAAACATAGCTAGCAACCACCTAACTATGTCACAAACAAAGAAAAAGAAACATCGTCGGCGGTCATGCAAGTGAACATAATGTGAGAAATTTAATGACAAGACCACATAAAACAACTTAAAACAACACCACTTACTGATAGAAAAGATCACTGCCCTCCACACCACCTCTAACAATGACACCATCAATTTTTGTGGGAACGACACAATCAGCTAGCATGTAGCTACAATACACTAGAAACAACCTCTCGAAAATCTTCTCCCCACTTTCACTATTGTAGTGAGGCACAACATGACCAATATGATGCCAAAGACACATGTGTGGAAAGATCAAGAATCTATTTGATAACATAAATTGCAAATGTGATATATCTTCATGAGATTAAATTATACAACACAATCCTAGTTCAAAGAATCCATAAAACTATATTGATCTTATTGTCTTTCTAGTGACAAGATCCCGATATGCCTTGGACTCACACATAAGTGTCTAAGTATGATGAAGTGCAAGCCCCACTCTTGTTGCATATGCAATAAACTTGCCTATATGCTTAAGCAAGAACATAGTGATCAAGAGGCCCCCATCAACCAAATATTCACAAGCAAGATCCATGCAACCCTTGACTAGACCTTATGAGAGTGTGTTTTTGGGAACAATCATTCCCTCTAAAAGAAACATTAGCATCAATATGAAAAATTATATTTCCTGTAACCCTTAGATATGGAAAAAAATTACTTACCCCAAGGAATGGGACCAAGAACATCCACAAGCAAACTCGTAGGAAAATCCACACATATCAATCTCAACATGGCACTCCATTTTTGCTATAAAGATGCATCTTTTGATTTGCAAAAGACTTGTTGATGCTAATCCAAAAACAATACATAGCCATATATTGAATCACTAATGATGATTCAGTGTGACATGATGGTTATGTTTACCTATCTAGGGCAAATATATCAATTTTGAGCCACATCAACAAGTAGATTATCAACATAAGTTTGGTACTGGGAACCTACAACAATTATTCAAAGTATCTTTACATTTAAGAAACTCTAAATTCAAATTCATTTAAGACTACCACCAATAGAATGATTCATGGGTCTCAAGATTTACATTTAAGAAACTCTAATTTCAAATTCATTTAAGACTACTCACCAATAGAATGAGTCATAGGTCACCTCTCCCAACTCTCTTGGCCTCAAGATGACTCTGCAACAAAGGAGGTAGTGGGTGCTATTGAGGACTCCAACACATCCTTTCTTTGTGGATCATGTGAGGTGCTTGGTGGTTCCATAAGCCAATAAACTTTCTTGTCAAATGCTAACAATACGGGTAGAAGTGGCACTAGTGGTTGATTGAGTAGCATGTCCATTAGATTTTGTACCTTGGGAGACTTGTGTGGCATCCTTATTAGCTTGAGTTTTCTCAATGGAGATTACATAGTATGTTTATCGTGGACATCAACCCACTCTCTTCTCTTCTGCACATTGCACTATCCACTTGCAACATTTTAGAGAACAAAGCGTTCACCATTTCTTGGGCTTCAACGTGAAATTAAGGCAATCTAATGAGAAAGAAAATAAATATCCTAATAAAATTTTGACAGAGTCTCCTTTGTTTAAGATATATTTTTTTTAAAAAAAACTAACCTTCCTCTGTTGGGCTTCCACATGGAATTTAAGGCAATGTAATCATAGAGAAAATTAGAAACCTAAAAAAATGGTAGAGTCTCCTTTGTTTTAGCAATTATATCTCAAAAAATAAATCAACCACCCTAACTTGGGCTTCCACATGGAATTTAAGGTATAGAAACTAGAAGCATGAATAGCCCTTTACATGGGATTCCATACACTTCCTTCGTACTGATCAAATTAGCTAACATACAAAAGCAAATGAGTACTTCTCATGCATAAATATCGTAATAAGAAACCAACCACCATCAATAGAGAAGTAATCTTAAAATCAAACCTGTAAACCACCCGTTTGGCTGAAAACACAAGCTTAGGTGTCTTCTCCGCAACATATGAAGACTTTACCCCATCCATGACATGCACAAAAGTGTGCATACATATAATAAGTACTTAACATGTGTGCATACATATGGACATCTACTTCAAGTCAACCAAATCGTTTGCATTATGTCTACTTGTACGACATGATTCTTCAAGTTTATCTTGAAAAGAATTCATCAACAAATGAATCCAAAAGTTGTGGACCTTTAACTTGTATCTTTTTGGATTAAGGGCAAGGCCTCACAATGCAAATGAGTCCAATATGTCTCTTTTTCATGCAGATCCAAAAGATCTTGTAACCTTGAAAATGAGGGCATTGGGGATATTTGGACTTTGTAAGACTCATAAAATTCAATAATATTTTCTACATGCAATGCATAAGAACATAAAGTTTAAGAAAGTAACGAGCAAGAAAAAACATATACAAAGTAGCTACATTCAAATTACCTCTCAGGAGAGATTTTTGAACTTGTAAGACAATACAACTTGTCTCTCACTATCTTGAGCATGCTTGTATCATATCACTTTATATGAAACAACAATTTTAAGAACTTCTCTCCATCGTGGGGATTGGCAATAGATAGGTACTTGTAGCCCATGTCTTTGAGCTACTCCTCTTCCACTCTTGTTGTCTTGTCAAAATTTTTCTTCCTTTTAGCTTCATTTAGATCAAGTGCCTAAATATTTGGTTTTAACTTTGAGAGGAACGCTTGTAATTCATTCTAACATTGTAAAACTTTATGTAAATCTAACTTAGAGAACCAAATTTTACATTAAGAGAGGAATAAGGACAGTAATCACCTTCCACACAAGCTAAGATATCAAACCCAGTGGAGAGTTATACCATGGAGTAATGGATTGCCATCTACCAAGAATGGATTGTCTAAATATAACTTAGAGAACCAAATTCTAGATTAAGAGAGGAATAAGGAGAGTAATCACCTTCCAGTTAAGATAACAAACCCAATGGAGAGTTATACCATGGAGTAATACCATTGCCATCTATCAAGAATGGATTCTTTGTTGGCAGTACCAAACTTATGGAACATGTACACCTCATGTGCAATTTTTGGAGACACATGTGCTTTAGATAACAATAAACAGTATAATGTGAGAGGTTAAGAACAACATAGTTCAATATAGAGTTAAGTTAAAGTTACGTGACTCTCGCATTAGTGGTGTTCAATCCCCAAATAGTAGCTCCGCCTCCTTTGTTTTTGGCACTTTAAAAAATTGACACCACACACTGACATGGTATTGGGCATTGTTCGAGTACGCTATAATTTAAAACAAAAAACATAAGAATTTAAAAAAAATTTCATTGATAACATGCATACAAATAAAGTTTACATGCGTAAATACTTTTTTTGATGTGTTTCCACCATCTTTTCAACTTGTAGTTACCATCCCAAACCAAAAAATTCTTACCCTTTAGGTCATGCCACTCTCTTCCAAGAGCCGTCTCAAACTCATCATTTTTTTGATTCCATATTGGGCCCCACTCCTCTAGATTGCCCATTGTCAAAGGTATGATCTCTCCTCTAAAATTTTCCACTGAGATAAGAAAGTGACCCATAGTCTCAAGGTAAGCAATCGAGTCAAAAGAAGGTATCAACCACTAGGCATCATTGGACCCCCCTCATGAGCCACCAATCTACAAATAGATCTAGGAGGGGACATCATCCTTTTCTTTGCATAGATTTGGCTTAACACATCCTTCATCAAGCTGAGAGACACTTGTTTTCCTAGATGCCTCTTCTTTTTCTTAACATCCTCCTCCTCCCCTTGCCATTGTCATCACTCACCTCTTGATTATCATCTAGACCCTCATCATCCACACTAGCCTCTCCAAACACAAAAATTTTAAAAAAACAATAGCATCAAATCTTGGAAAAATAAATTAGACAATGATCATGGACAAATAGAATAGACAAGAAAATTACTACCTGTGTGCTCAACTTCCTCTTGATATTATTAGAGTCTTCATCCACTTGTGATTCATCATCAATGATCACATCTTTTTGCACGTGTATATCCTTTGTTTTCTGGGGGAGTGTCTAAAGATCGTACACACAATAATTCCCCTTGATCTATTATCTATATAAAAACACATTTTTTAGCATAAACTCATGTTTACTTGACGGCCATTATATTGTGAGGCACATGGCTTCCTCTTAGTATGCCTCCTCTTAGGCACCATAAAATAGACTATAGATATCAAACAAATAAAAAACTTAAGTCATGACTTTTAAGCCTTTGTGTCTCCCTATTTCCCTCTTCTTTATTATAATGATCTTGCTCTCTCTCTCTCTCTCTCTCTCTCTCTCTCTCTATATATATATATATATATATATATATATATATATTCCTCTCTCTCTCTCTCTCTCTCTCTCCCCCCCCCCTAGAAAGAAGAATTGCTAACTAAGATAATTCTTAAAAATTTGCAAGAGTCTCATTTGTATTTTGAAAAAAATTCAGAAAATATATCATTCCACATCAACAAGAGATTAAGAACCCTTTTGCAAAGCAATTCAACTTCTATCTTAACACATCATTAGATTAAAAACATCATTTAAAACAATATTTTGATGAAAATGGTCAAAATACAACCATTCACTTATATTTTGGACAGTCAGAGATAAAAAAATCCATCAATAAATCATGAGAAGAACGCTTATAATGTTCATGCATTTATAAAAAAATGAAAATAGAGGGATAGAGCCCCTCAATCATGCATAGATGATCGGGGGGACTCGAGCGCCCCCCTTTTGAACTTCTTTTCAATAGATGAGCATTACAACTTGTTTACTTTCATGAAGTTTCCAAGATCAATTGACAGTTTTTGTATAGCATGAGCTTCATGAATTTCATGACAACATCAATTTTTCTAGCTCATAACATTAAAAAAATTGGTGTGCAGAACCCCTTATTATCCCCCCCCCTTTTTTTTTGAAATAAATAAATTATGAGATTAATAAAGTCCATGTCAGAAATTACTGGGGCTTTGATAAACTCCACCTTAGAAATTTTTGGAGCAATTCTTGAAGCAATCTAATCTCCATCTCAAAAATAATAAAAATAAGGGGGGCTGCAGTCCCCTGATTGTCTATTTCTGCACAAAAAATTGAGGGGGTTTGACACCCTTTTTTTTACAATTTTTGAAATTGAGTTTATATTGATCTAAGCATAGAGTTGAAGAATACAACACATGAAGAAAACATGGATTTGGAGAAGATAACACATAATGAAAACACATCACAAACTCAATCCAACACATCTCAAAAGTTTCTCAAAGGAGCACATCTTGAACCCAAGAAATAGAAAAAAGAAAGGGGGGAAGGGGATGGAGCCCCCAGATCATTTGTGTGGATGCGAACAATAAGGGAACTTCAACCCCCCTTTTTTTTACTATCTCTTGGGTTGAAGCCTTGTAACTTGATGGAATTTGCTCACATATGCTAGATTGGTAGCAAGAGAGCCACAATAGAGTGGCTAGAGGTGGCCTGCAGAGTGAAGATAGGCACTATAGAGTGGTTGGAGGGGACATTGGAGAGCGGGGGGGGGGTGGGGGGGGGGGGGGGGGGGGGTGGGTTGTAGAATTCCATCATAGAGGATATCGACATGGGGCAGAGAAGGGAGGAGAAAGAGATGAGCGACATAGGGAGGAGAAGGGCGGAGAAGTAGAGGAGAGAGGACAGGAGGTTTCACTTTAGGTTTTACGGTCTTGTGCTGGACACAAAAAAAGAGGAGGGTCATTATTTTCTGAGAAAAAAGTGTGATAGTTCAACCTTGAGCTAATTTGAAATTTGAGAAAGTTGGTTTAGACAAAAAGAGAGGCTAAGATTTTGTAAGAAAATATTTTAATTATAGCTAAAAATTGATAGGTAATTTTTCAAAATTATCACTAAAACCAAGGCTAAGAGGAATTTGTAGACATTGGGGATATTAAGGATCACTTTGTATTCAACATTTAAAATCTATGTTGAGTTTTTATAGAGTGTTTAACATTTATATGAAAAAATTGATGTTCCGTGGTAAAATAACATTAATTTTACATGTTTAATAATAATGAATGATGTTAATACATTTTAGTTCATGTCTGTTTACTTAGTAAATTATAATAATTATGTGTGTTATGAACTTAACAATTGATGATGTTTAGAATATCATATATTAATTTAGTTTTATATGCTAGAAATATTTTTAGAATAATTAATAGAATAATCAATAGTGATAGAGAAGAGAATACCTGCTAAAAAAAATATGGAATAATTATGAGTTAGAGGGCGATAGAGAACAATTTTAAGTGTAGAACTTGTAGTTTTCTTGATGGCCGAGGAGGTATTGATGCCTTACTAACAAAAAATATACACTTTATTTCCAAAATCTTTATAATATTTTCACATGCATAAAATCAGAGTCCAGTACTACCACTATGCTTCTATGCTCTTCAATCAAAGAATATCTAAATGAGCTCTTCAAGCATTGCATTGTTCTCTTGGCACCTATGTGATGACACAATGACACGTGCGCTGGTTTTGCATAATGGTGAGGCATTACTCAATTTTTTCTATCTTCAAAGTCTATTTCCTCCATCATGTAAGTTTCTTGGGTTGCAAGCAGTCATCCCCAAAGAGAAGGCAATTTTTTACAGATAGCTATTTCCCCTCGTTGTTGCCTACAAAGGTAATGAACACTTCTTGATAGATGATTCAGAGACAAAGGAAATACCCTTAGTTCCCATTGGCTAGAGTGTAATGGAAATGGCCTATGAACTTTGAGAATAGCGGAATTAGGAGAATTAAAGAGAGAATTTTTGTGAAACTACTTTGAGAACATAGAGGGTGAACTTAGTTAGCGGTAGCAACAGAACCATAGTACTTAAGTAACTTGGCATGATACTTTTGCAAGAGAGAGAGTTTAGAGAACTTGACAATAGTTGAGGACCGGATTTATGTGGAGCCGGTCCCCCCTCCAATGGATTTTGTATTATAGAGTCTCCCATCAAGAGACACTTGGTATAATACAATCTTTGTGTTCTTTAAACCTAGGTGATGCAATGAAGATGGAAAGCTTCATGCATCACGAGCATTGCATAGACTTTGTAGAAATCATTAACTATCCCAAGCCTCAGTCCCAAGGCCTCAAACACCTTTAAAGGTGGATAGAGCTAGCGGGGAATGAGGGTAGGGAAGAGGAAGAAGAAATATTCCATAGGAGAAAGAAGTAGTTCCTCACTTATGGTCACTCTTTGCTAGCATACATAATAGAATAGTAATGAAGATGGAAACCTTAAGCATTGAAGCATGGCTCGTGGTTGGATTTGCATTCCATAGCCAAGAGTGTTGGTGTAGGCTCTCAACTTCTCAACAAGCTTGGAGAAGGAGATGGAGTTCTTCCACTTTCACTAAGTGAGAATGCTTGAAAAATGAGTGTGTGAGAGGTGTATACTCCCAAGCATACCCCTTGCTTGCTTTGGGTGAGACCTCATTTTTGCTCAAGCCTGAAGCTCATTGGACCCCTCTCCCCCCTAGCCAATCACATGCACAATGCATTTCAAGCACATGGGTCTTGCTAAGAGAGACTGTTCCAGTCCTTTTCTTCGTGCTCCAGGGTGGGGGACACCTTCAACGAGTTTCTCTTCAGGCATTTGAATTCTCGTTGTAATCCAAATGAGCGCTCAACAATAACCAATTGCTTGATAGATTCATTAGTGGATTAAGCAGAATGGGGTCCACCAAAAAAATTATATCTCATCGATAGAAGCTCCAAAAATTATGAAAAAAATTAAGGTGATTATTTAGCTTGTGAGCTAAAGTTTTTATTTTTATTACTTCCTCAAATTTGGAGTGGAGGTGGATGCCAAAAATCTCACAAAAATACATGTTTTTCCTCCACTTATGCCCCAACCCAACGTGTATGCACTGTCCCCGGGCTATCGTGGGTGCCTTCCTATGAGAACACACTCCAAAGCCTTAAACAATTTAAAATTACTTTTATAAAACCCCCAAAAGCTTCTAAAAAATCCATCTTTGCTTCCCCAATTTGAATTGCCTACCAATTGCCGCTCGCCGACCCGATTACCGAGCCGTAAAACCCGACCGCAACCTCACATGATTGGCTCCACACTCATCTAGATTTTCTGTCCTCCTTACCCCTTTGAGAGAGAGAGAGCTTGAATATATCTAGATATTTGTTGAATTGAACTAGAAGCTCATTGGACCCCTCTTTAGCCCACCCAATAGGATTCAAGCACACCATGTGGCTAAGAATAGGGAGAGTCTGACATGTGCCCATGTGTCCTTTGAGAAAGGGGGTGCCCAGTGGGAGGTTAAGTCAAAGATTCCCCTAACTTTGGGGCTTTCCCCCTCCTTTGTAGGGTCTCTTTTTGACTCAGGTACCTTACCCCTCATGCATGGGAAGCTTCTCAAGCACCTTCTTCATTAAACATGACAAGCACCTTAGTCAGCAACCACGACAAGCACCTCAAGTACCTTAGTTAGCAAGCACCACAAGCACCTCAAGCACCTTAGTCAACAAGCACGACAAGCAGCTCAAGCTTAGGTCGGGTTCCCACCTCAAGTAGCTTGCCTAAGGTCAAAGGACTTTTAACACTAACCATTGGAGGCCTTTAATGAAGCTAACCCTAAGGTCTTTTAAGCTCCATTAGCTAGCCTTGCTCTTACCCTTTACCAGTGGCCCCGTGTTGAGATAGATCCATAAGAACATGTCTATATTCTAACCCTTGTTCCTATTTATTATCCCACATTAAATGATTAGTTTAATATGAGAAAATCATTTGGGTTGGTTAGATATTAGATTTTATGACATTACCCATTAGAAAAGAGAATGCGCCTTAGCCAATGACAAGAAGGATAACGTTACGTTGAAAAGCCTTTTGTCTCATTTTTGAAAATATCCATGAAAAACATTTTGGTGAAATTATCATTGTCATGAGAAAAGTGAGGCGCTTGATAGTGACATCTTGCACAAGCATCGAGTGTCTTTTTATGACGAGCTGTTGCTATCTCGCACAAGCATCAATCGCCTTTTTATGAGGTACTTGCAACTCAAATTCAAACGGGTTTTACTTGATAATGATTGATAGGTACTATTTAAGACTGTGAAGGGGTCATAACCAAACGAATAAAGGCCCACGAGGGGTCTTGGGGGCCTCTATTCGCTTGGTTATGACCTCATGAGGCCCTAGGCTTAAAATGGTTGTATCTTGAGCTAGAGACGTCGGATTTCAGTGATTTAAAGTGCTATCCTACGATTTTTGGATGTTTTGGATGCATCTGTGGTGTTCTTTCTGTATTTTGAAAAAATCTATTATGTGTTTTCTCTCATCGCACATCACATCACTCCTTAAGATTCACGAACATGGATTTTGGTGCACACTTAAGTTGGGCTCTCGAAAAGCATTTTGTACGAGTATGCATTTAAGTGATCGAGAAAACTTTTACGTATGTACTATGAAAAATAGAATTCCAAAAAACTACTTTTGTATTTTTCACGATTACCTCTCTCTATGCTGAGTTGGCGTTTCTTACAAGGCCAAAAATTGAGTCCAACTTTCTCCTAATGTCTCTCTTGAAATCATAGTCGTCCTTGACTATGAGGAGGCTTGTTAGGCGGTGAGCTTCCTGGTAGGAGCTCAATTTGATGGTCATCATTCCCTCGTTTTGGAGGTAAGTTCATAGGGCTATCATCGATGAACACATCTTGGAATCCTTTTAGAAAGTTAGACAAGTCTAGCTCTTCTTTATTCCTTCCATTTACACTTGATGAAACATTAAGACCTTTTAGGGTCTCTTTTGACAAAAATCATGTACGCAAAAACTGAGCTTTTCATTGATTTGTAAAAAGCAAGAGGATTTACAAGTGGTATAGTATGACCAGATTCACTAGCATCTATATACATGCTCTTTTCCCTGTAGGTGAAGTAGAATCTCTTTTCAAGAAACTTCATGTTGGCAGCCATGTGGTTGAACCATGGTGCCCCTAGGATAGCATCCTCATGTTGGAGAGGAGAGATGAAAAAGTCTCCTTTGTCGATGTAGCTTTGGACATGAAGCCTCAATTTTCCAACTAAGGGAGTAACGGAGGCTAGCTGTCCCTCGAAAGCTGCATCGCCCGTTACAATATCTCCCATCTCAAAAGCTTGAATGCCCAACTTGGTGGCCAACTCCATTGATATGAAATTGTGAGTAGATCCAGGGTCAAAGAAGATGAAGGCATTATGCTCCCTTACCATTCCCCAAGCATAGGAGAGAGGCGATCCTTTGCAATGAGCATCCTCTTTTGGAGCTTCAATAGTGGAAGCTCTAGGAGTCTCATTGCAGGCATTTCTATTGGGGCAAGAACGATAACCATGTCCTTGCTCCTCACACTTAAAACATTTGTGGTCGTTGCGAAAAGCTTCAAGATCTTCAGGACAGAGTTTGTTTTTACCTTTGCAAACTCCCTTCTCCTTGGAACGATTGTTGTTGTTGTTGTTGTTGGAATTGCCTTGGGAATAATTTTGGCCATTGGTTTTCCCCTTTGCATCACTTGTGTCTTTTCTTTCCATGGGCTTGACATTCCGTCTAGCCCCTTGTTGGAAATTGATGCGCGAAGCAACCATAGTGTGGTGGATTACATTGATAATAGAACTAGGCCATTGGGAGCTGACGTACTCGGACATCTCTTAAGGTAATCTAGCAGAGAATTGTTTATTTTTCTTGGCAAAGTCTATCTTTTGAAAGACAGTAGCCTTGAGATGTAAGTCCCAAAACTTGTCCACATATTTGTGGATAGATTCACGGGAGAGAAACTTCAAACTCCGCCATTTGGTAAGCACTTTTTCCTTTGCATCACTTGCAAGGAATTGCTTCATGATGGAAACTCGTAGAGTTTTCCATGTCTTTGGGGTTAGCCCACCATTGACGAGCCGATTTTTGTAAGTGCATAGCTACATGGTGTAGCTTGAGGAATCCGTGAAGCCCTCGTCTCCAAAGGCCGCATCAAGTCGTTGGATGAAGGGCAGTACTTTGTCATCAGTAGCACCAAAGATGCCATCATAGGTGAGAAAGGAGATACCCTTTCCTCCCTCTTTGAGATTCTTGAGCTTTTGTGACCTTTGCCATGCAGGGTAAAACTTGTGATATCCTCTACTCTTTTATTCTCTAGGAGAATAGCCATAGCTTTCGTCGGAAGAGGCGGAAGGTGAAGAAGAAGGAGAAGAGGGTGACCTCTTTTTTGCCATTTTCTTTGTTTGTTTCCTCTTTTCCCTTTTGGACTGACCAGGAGAAGGACTATGAATTGATTGTTTCCTCTTGGGAGGAGTTGGCGATCATCTAGACTACCATCTTCATGGATCCACATCTTTTGAGGAACCTAGGGATTCATTATTTCTTGTCTTTGGAGAGAGTCTTCTTTTGGGGGGGTCTCATCAAGAGGCCTCCTAAGATCTCTCTTTTCTTGGAGAAGAAGGGAAATCCCATAAGCACAAAGTTGTTGAGTAACTTTGGCTTGCAAAGCAGGGTTGTCCATAACTTGTTGCAACCTAATACCAAGATAATTAACAAACATGGGGGCATCATTATTAGCACCTTCATGTGCAAAATCAAAGTTATCAATTTTCATTCTACTCTCTTAGTTATTGTCAGCCATGTTAATTAAGCTTATGTGTTTACTTAGTGTATGCTTTGGCAATTCAAAACCTTAGTTGCTACTCCTCTTAGCCTTTAAAAAGCAGCACTTAAGTATCTACACCTACGGCTCTCGACTTAGTGGAGTGGGTCTAAATTGAAGAGTTTTTGAGGGATAGCTCCTCTCGGACTTCTTATGGATCAATAATGGTAAAGCCGTAGGAAACTCTAAAAAGACCCCATTATTAAGACCAAAGCTCTTGAGATGTGCACCATATTCCATATAGTGGGCTCAACAAGACCGATAATAGATCCCAGTCCCACTTACCATAATATAATTAACAAAATCAACTTGTAATAAACAACTTAAGGACTTCTCATGTTAATCAAGAAAAGAGAAACCAAATGCGTTGATACTAATGTAATGGAAATGACCTATGAACTTTGAGAATAGTGAAATTAAGAGAATTAAATACAGCATTTATGTGAGACTACTTTGAGAACATAGAGGGTGAACTTAATTAGCGGTAGAAACATAACCATAGTACTTAATTAACTTGGCATGAACAATACTTTTGCAAGAGAGAGAGTCTAGAGAACTTGACAACAGTTGACGACCGGATTTATGTGGAGCCAGTCCCCTCTCCAATAGGTTTTTGTATTATAGATTCTCACATCAAGAGAGACTTGCTATAAATCTTTGTGTTCCTTGTGACCTAGGTGATGCATTGAAGATGGAAAGCTTCATGAATCACGAGCATAACATAGACTTTGTAGAAAGCATTAACTATCCCAAGCCTCAGTCCCAAGGCCTCAACCACCTTCGAAGGCGGAGAGAGCTAGCAGGGAATGAGGGTAGGGAAGAGAAAGAAGAAACATTTCATAGGAGAAGGAAGTAGTTCCTCTTTCTTGCTAGCATACATAATAGCGTAGTAATGAAGATGGATAAGATGGCAAGCTTAATCATTGAAGCATGGCTCTTGGTTGGATTTGCATTCCATAGCCAAGAGTGTTGGCGTAGGCTCTCAACTTCTCAACAAGCTTGGAGAAGGAGATGGAGTTCTTCCACTTTCACCAAGTGAGAATGCTTAAAAAATGAGTGTGTGAGAGGTGTATATTCCCAAGCATACCCTTTGCTTTCTTTGGGTGAGCCCTCCTTTTTGCTCAAGCCTGAAGCTCGTTGGACCCCTCTCCCTCCTAGCCAATCACATGCACAATGAATTTCAAGCACATGGGTAGTCTTTGGACAAGTGTCCTCCTTACCCCTTTGAAAGGGAGAGCTTGAAAAAATCTAGATATTTGTTGAATTAAACTAGAAGCTCATTGGACCCCTCTTTAGCCCAAACAATAGGATTCAAGTACACCATGTGGGTAACCATAGGGAGAGTCTGACATGTGTCCATGTGTCCCTTGAGAAATGGGGTGCCCTTTGGGTGAGTGGGAGGTTAAGTCAAATATTCCCCTAACGTTGGGGATTGCCCTCTCATTTTTAGGGTCTCTTTTTGACTCAAGAACCTTACTCCCCATGCATGGGAAGCTTCTCAAGAACCTTCCTCATCAAGCATGACAAGCACCTCACGCACCTTAGTTAGCAAAGCATGGCAAGCACCTTACTCAGCAAGCACGACAAGCACCTCAAGCCTAGGTTGGGTTCCCCCCTCAAGCTCATTGCCTAAGGTCAAAGGACTTCTAACACTAACCATTGGAGGTCTTTAATGAAGCTAACCCTAAGGTCTTTTAAGCTCCATTAGCTAGCCTTGCTCTTTGACATACCATCTCTCATTTGGACCGCTTTACCATTGGTCCCGTGTTGAGATAGATTTGTAAGCACATGTCTATATTCTAACCCTTGTTCTTGTTTATTATCTCACATTAAATTATCAGTTTAATATGAGAACATCATTTGGGTTGGTTATATATTAGATTTTATGACATAGAGCATGTAATGGAGTCTAAGAAACCCAAGGTTCGAGGTTATCCTCCAAAAAAGAGATTTGAACCCATAGGATCAAGAGTAAGTGATGATAAAGAGATTGAAATGGAAGATGGAATTGGTAATGAGAATTGGGTAGGCAATGTCGATAGCTCAATGTAAACAAATGAAGTTGATGTACCTCACAAGTGATGGGCCTTGCGAAGGATGCCCACTCATTGTGTTAGGAAGTGCTTTGGTATGGTGGGACAAAAAATATGTGATAATACACTCAAAGGTCGTGCAAAACATTTGGTTGCACCATGATTTTGGTATGAAAGGATGTAGAGACAAAACCATAGTGCAACGGTCAAGCTTTTGCAACCATGATGAGGAGCACACAAAGGTAGTAAAGAAGCAAGTGAAAGAGGTACCTATTGTTCTTATGTTATGGCATGTTTCAAGAAAAATACATGTGCCTAAAGAAGAGTTATCACGTCTTACAAAGGTAGGGTTTTATATTGTCAGTATTGCAATAACAAATCGCATGGAAAATACACTTCCCACACAATATGGCAAACGTGGTTCAAGTAGTAAAAGGAACAAAAATGGAGGCATGGTATTTCAGAAGATGCACAAAAAAAACTCAAGGAAGTGGGTGGGATGGGCACTAACAATGAGTCCACAAAATCATGTTGTGTTTTCTATACTCACTAAAAGATGTATAAAAAAAGAACCAAGTTGTTTCATGTCCTAATTTCCGAAAAAGGGTTGCAATGCAAAAAAAATTTATTGCTTGCACAAACACATGTATTATATGTACGTGTATGCTTTGGGATTGCAACCCAAGGAACACATGATGATCCATCTACCTTTCTTGACCCGCATGGTTGTTGCCTTCATACTTAGTCAACCCTGCAATATTCACCCTATTATGTGAAACCCTTAGCCGCGCCCAGAATGTTTTTAAAGAAAATCATCTACGTAGGAAGGAATCTCTATCAATCTTTGTAGTAAGAGAAGTTTGTAATATTTTTTGTCTAGGGTATTATTTAGTTTGAAATTTACCTTGATGCTATTGTTTCCCATTTGTGGATATAAGTTGAGGTGTGTATAAGAGCTTCTTTTTGTGCTTTCTCCCCTTGCTATATAAAGCTATTCTAGTATTGAATATGGAATTTTTGAAGCTATTTAAAAGATTATACAAGCTCAAAAACATAAAAATAGCTACAAAATCATGAAAATTAAATCTCATTAAAAAACTACAGTCCAACAATGGTAGGCTTAAGTAGAAGTGGTGTTATGGTGTAGAAGATGCAATATTCAATGTGGATGAGTAATGTACTATGGCAAATCATATGGAAAGTGGTGTTATGGCATAGAAGGGACAATCTCCAATGTGGATAAATAGTGTACTATGATAGATCATATGGAAACCTCATTGAATGATGATCAACGAGATGCTTACCACCAAGTGCTACAATAAATTGATGTGCAATCAAGAAAATAATACTTCTTGGATGGTCTATTATGCATACCAGCAAAGACACCTTTTTCCTGCATCCACCAATGCCTTGCTCACTTCAGACAGATCACTAGAGGCCATCGCATATAGGATGAATGTTTTTTTTCATAGGGAAGATTTGCACATGCCAACCCATACAATATTTCCTCCGTTATCCACTCTGGTCGACTAGTCCACTCAATTGCGCGTAGTGTGCTGCACACAAGTCCAAAGGGGTCAATGGACGTATGCTCTCTGAACATTTGTTCTAGCTTCAAAAGAGATTCAAGAGTAACCCACCTCCACCAATCATCTCTCAATGCAAGGTCAACAATCGCTAATGCATATCTTGTCATTGTTTTAGAATGCACGTGTGTCTCAACAAATGCTTTTTTTTATCGGGCTAGAAACTCGGTCGGAAGCATTCTATTTTTCTCTACCACAATCTTTTCCAGGGAAAGTGTATATTTTTCCTATAGACATGGTGCTACTGGTTAAACAAATCTATGATCCCCACATATTATGTACATCAACAATTGAGAAATCCAAGAACACGTACTGGATGAAGAAGCTGAGACATCAGTGCGCTGAGCACATTGTACCATGACTTCTTTCCCACCCTTCTGTCGATTTCTGTCTGCATCCAGTTGTACACTACACATGGAAGTTTCTCCATGATTGATTCCTTTGAAGCAAGACCCATTGCCCGTATCATCCATAGCATGTCTGTGTATGATGTGGACATATATCCTCTGTCATTCAATCTATAAGAAATTGAAGCAATCTAACCCATAAGTCAATCTTACACTAATTGTAGCCAAATGTACACTCGAATATATTTGAGAGATCTTACTTGTTTAAATACATCACTATGATCAACATGTTGGCCTCATTTGATGAACCTACATTCACCGTTTCCACTCTAACTCTTGGATGCAGATCGACATAATTTTTGTAAAGCAACACCTAACATCGAAAGAGAGGTCACACATTCATTGCATTTTAGAACATGCTAGAGAATTAACTTCATTTACGAGATGTAGATTACTATCGTTTAGAACTCCCATCCCTGCTAAGAGCCTATGGTTGCCATCCCAAGTGTACAACATTTTTCCGCACATGTTGCTCCAACTAGTCCCTAAATTTCAGCCTCGAACTCCTCGTTTATTGCACTCCATAATGGATCCCATATCTTTTTGATGCCCTTCTCCATTTCGATGGTGAGATGTCTCGGTGCGTCAAGAGAGACTATGAAGCTCTCCTTAGGATCATAATACCCCTCCAACAAGAAAGCATTGTCCAATGGTTGCAATTTCTTGGTGTCCCAGCTTACTTGTCTTACTTTCTCTAGCTTTAACAAACGGTAAAGAGGAACCCAAGGTAGTGGAGATTCATGCTCTACTTGCAGTGATTAATCTATGTCAAAGACCATCACACCCTTCCTTCAACTAAAAAGCTCAAAATTACCTTCAAATTTCCCAGACGCTTTGATAACATGTCTTGGCATAATGTCACGTCTTTGTTGATGGGAAATTCTCCTCCAACATTTGTCCCTGCAGTCATATAAGCCTCCATTTCTCTGTCATCGATTTCTTCATTGGAGTTGTTTTTATCCTCCACAAATCCAGATGATGTTCCTCATGTACTTTCACGTTTACTTTTGCTGTTTTTTAAAATTTTTTGGATGTCGTAGGAGGAGGAGATAGCATTGCAGTAGCTAGAATGCACTTCAATAGAGTCACACTAGCAGATGTAGACATTTCTTCTAGTTCTTCTCTTGCAATCTTGGTGACACGCTATTAAAAAATCAACATAGTATTGATCAGTCATCAAACAAAGTGTTGACAACTATTTCATAGATTATACTGAAGTACAACAAACTCCATTGTTTCCATAGAGATGAAACTAAAAAATTACCATATCACTTTTTGGCCATGCAACTAGGTTTTTCTTTGCCCATTCATCGAATGAACATGAGGGAGAGGGGTATCCTTGCCATCATATACTTCCAACACTGCAATGGAATAGAAACCAAAAGGCAATTTGCTTCCATGTAGCTTAGCTAGGTTGTTCAAAGTCTTCTCTATGCGACCTATACCAATTGCTGATCCATTGTTGCATGAACTCAACAAAAGTGCCAACATCAGATTTCTTGGACATCTTTAAATGAAAATAAAAGTCGAGCACTTGAGCTTTGATCTACAAAAAAGAAACGTATTTTTTTTCAGTTTTGGTAGGGTGAGCAAGAGATAAGGATCAAAGTACCTTGACTTCTTGGAATTTCAATCAAAGACTCAATTAACCAACCTAGTCAAGGATAGATCTCCCCAAGCCTATTTATAGGAAGATGACCACCCCTCCCCTACCCTCCCACCCTCTTTCCCTTCCATTGAAAAAAAATGATCAGAATATAGATAAGAGGAACAAGATACCTTGTTTTTATGAATGTCAATCACAGTTCAACCAACCTGTCCAAAAAAAAACACCCAAGCCTATTTATAGGCTACTATCGGCTACTGGCCTCTTCTCTTATAACTTGCTACACACCTTTCTAGCACTCAACTCCCTCCCACCGACCCACCCTCTCTTCCTGTATGTCATTCACCCTAACTCTCTCCCTCCTTTTAGGCATAGTTTTTATATTAATCTCAAGAGAAATTGATTCTTTTTTAATCTCAAAATCTAACTTGATTTTTTTCTCACTCACTCTAACTCTTCTTCTCCCTCTCTCTCTGACTGTTGACAGCTGAACATGGGAAAGCTACACTATTTTTTGTATTGTTTAATTTGATGGACTTAATTGTAATTATTTTTTGTGACTCAATTGAGTTTTCAGGTTGTAACTTATTAAACATGCTGATCTCTAGAGCTCATGGTATAAAGTAGGAGATAATTTTGATGAGTTAATACATTTAAGACCGAGGTATCTAAGCCAATTTTTGTAACCCTAAGGATAAATTTTGAATTAATCATCTTTTGAGCTTAACTAAGCGTGTCGTGACTGTGTATTCTGTGTGAGAGAGTGGGTGAGATATTCTTCTACTCTCTAGGTGCACTAAAAAAGCTACATTATGAAGGCAACTTCACCATCGCGTTAGCAACGGTGAGAGCTACGCTTCAATACCAATATTCCACGATTGCGGTCTCTTCAAAGTGAGGTTTCTCTCTAATTGTGTATCCATTTTTTGATTACTTTATGCATTGCATTCACTACAAATTAAACTACACTTTAGGCCTAAGTACGTTGAGAATCAGTGATCTGTAATTTTTTGGCATGTCTTTATACGTGTTTTTGCACCAAGTGTTTGCAGGTAGTAAATTGGGTTAGAGACTTTAGGGTAGAGTCTCTAGATGTATAGAGGTTAATCCTTGAGTTTTGCGACAATTTGACAATGTTAGGTCATGTTTTAGAGAGCATAAGCGTCGTAGAAAGGTAGCGGTTGAGTATACAGTGTGCTTTGAGACAATCTCCCTTAGTAGTGATTGTTTCTAGAAGGTCAAGTAGGTGATTGACACCCATCTAATTTGTTCCATGCACCTACGGGTCAAGCTCTATCCTTGGTTGATGTGTTGTTTTTTGACCTAGTTCTGACTTTGCTAGCAACTGCGAGTAGTGTATCTACCCAACAACATTGGGACCGCTGTTGAGGAGGAGAGCCTTAGGTAGGTGACCTTAGACTAGTCCTACGAGGTGAAAGTTCCTCTCGTTTGCTAGAGTCTTGTTATTTTACTTTAAGTAGGATCCGAGAGTAGGGCTCTTGAGATCTTCAAGAGGTTCTAGGGAGCGTGTGTCTCGCTTGGTTCTTTCTGGTAGATATTTTTAGTTAGTTTAGTATAGTTGCTGGTGTTCGAGTGGTTGTGTGGTGCAAAAGTGTTTACTAGTCCGTGTGTGGGAGTGAAGTGCTTTTCTGTCCACAATCACAAAACCCCACATGATGAGTAGGAGTAGTTTTGCAGATAGGACATGTGATTGTGATCTAGAGCTATCATCATCGAGTTATTTTCTTGTATGCTTGTTTGCATTTGTGATCTCTGAAAAGTTAATTTTTAGGGGTAACATGCAATAAACCAATTTCAGTATAGACAATTGTGCATGGTTAGATGATGATGGGCATAAAATAACACATACGCAAGAGATCTGGAGATAAAATTGCAATTTTGCATCAGCACACATCATACGCGTATGATGTCTTAGGGCTTAGCAAGAGACCAAATTTGCGAAAATAGATTGCACCAAAGTGAGTGCATTTTTTTAATGATATTTTAATTTTCGTGCGTTTTAAAAATTGCGTAATTTTTTGATATTTTTAGAGTTGTTTCTAGAGAAAACATACATGTTCTAAACAATGTCCAAAACCACCCGATAAGTTTATACACAAAATAACAAACACATTATCACAACACAATTAAGTGTCACAAACCAAAAGTACATACACATATATATATATATATATATATGTATAAATTGTTGCATCATTAAACATAAAAAGCATTACCATGCCAACATTGTGTGATAAAAAACTTGAGAGTGTACTAGTTCACTAAATAGAGGGAGGGGCAAAATCCTATTTTTGATGTAGAAAGTTAAGGGTTCATAGCACGGGGGTTGCAATACAGGGTTGACTAAGTATGAAGGCAACATCCATCATGGTTAGTTTAGGTTGATGTATTACCATGTGCTCCTTAGGTTGCAGACCCAAGACATGCACATACACATAATACATGTGCTTACAAGCAATGAATGACTTTTGAGGTATCACCCTTTTCTAGAAATTTGGACATGTACAACTTGGCTCACCTTTGATATGAACATCATAACAACTTTCAGTGAGTATAGGAAGCCCAACATGTTTCTTGTGAATCATAGAGACTTCCTCTAAGAAGGTTCCAACCACCACTACAGCTGCCTCAATCCTTTTTTGTGCTTGTTTTGAGATACCATGCCTCCACTTCCATTGCCTACTACTTGAACCTCCTTCTCCACGAGGAGACCCTATTTTCCTTGCAGTTTCGTATGCCAATACCAGCCACTTGAAAACCTGCCATTGTAAGATAGTCGAGCTCTTCTCTTGATACTTTTGCCCCCCCTTGCAATGGGCTAGATCATAGGGGCTATCATTACCTCCTTCACCTGCTTTTTAACTGCCTTTGTGTGCTCCAAATCATGATTGCTAAACCATAGCCATTGCTCTATGGTTTTGTCTTTATAACATCTTTCTGACCAAAAGCATGGTGCAACCAAACTTGTACCATGACTATTAAGAGTGTTACCACAATTTTTCCTACCCACACTACCAACACTTCCTATTACAATGAGTGGGCATTCTCTGCAAGGCCCATTGTTCATGTGGAATATCATGTTCCTCTACATAGATTGACTACTTTGTGTTGCATGTCAAATGTTCATTTTTAGGCATACATTATTTTTCAATCTCTTCTTCTTCACTATTGCTTGACTCCATGGTTTCAAAGATGATATGTCGTGGACAACCACGAACTTTGCATTGTTTTGACTCCATTACATATTTTGGACGATGAGGACTAATAGCTGTTCTTGTCTCTCTCTTCTTTCGTTGCATGGTTTCCTTGCCACCATGCAATGTGGGCTCTTCATACATTGGGGTGCCTGCGACAACTCCTTGCACCACCCTTGCAATGACAATTGGACTTGGAGTTTGCTTTCTCTCAACTCTTGAGAGCATAGATCCAAGAGTGGGACCCATGCCTATATAATGACCTGTCAAGAATCCCAAACACTTTTACATTTTATATATGAATTTAAGACATCACTAACACATGCATCATATAATGAAATCTTTCTTCTTCCCCCTTCAACAACCAACCAGCTAACATGAATGCTCTCAGACAAGTTTATACTTGGAATTTGTGCATGCTCCCATGGACTTTTATTAGCCTATCCACAAAATTTTAGTTGAGTAATTGGACATGGTTTTTCTTGGATCAAAAAGGGAGAAAATATAAACTCACATTATTGATGTTCATTATTGTATTGTGTACTTCATTGATTATTAATATTCCAATATTCTTCACCTTAATTTCCTCGTTGAAGCTCAAAAACGGATGGATAGTTTATTTTGTGTCATGGAATTACCAAAACAAAAGAGACTATATAAAATAAATAAATGTCTTGATGTTCATCATCATTGCATTGCCTTAAATTCTACGCAGAAACCCAAGATAGGGTGGCTTTAATGGTTATTTTTGAAATATGTTCTCTAAAACGAAGGAGACTTTGCTGAAAAATTTGTGGCTTCTTGTTACTTTTCTTCACTTAATACTTCTAGTTTCCTTTGTTCTTTGAGAATTGTTGCAGGTGGATTTTGCAATGTGTTAAAGAGGGAAGATTGGGTGAAATTCTAGAATTCACAAGAGAGTGGGTTGACGTCGAGACGATGAGAGCACTATGTGCTCTTCCTCGCTACTTGAGAAAAAATTGACACCATGGGAAGCATAATTATGTCCTTGGTGGATCGATTATCCATTTGATGTCATCCCAAAGCAAGAGAAGGATCTTCATGAGTGTAAGTTCTTAAAACCATGATTAATTCATGAATGTATAAAAGAATTTTGGAGCCATGCATATGATGATAAAGACAATGATGCTTGTAGGATTCAAGCAAGAGACCCATAGTAGTAGAGAACTGGACACACTTACTATGCCCTCTGCTATGGAGCATCAAGAAAGTGAAGGGAGTGTGGGCATTGAAGCTAGTAAGGGTGCCACAAAAGTTGCGCAAGGTACACAGTCAAATGTGCAGACCACTCAAACAACACTGGAGCTACTTCTAACCCTTTTGTTAGCATTCGAGACAAGAAAGGTAAAGGGCTTATGGAACCTCCTAGCACCTCAAGTGATCCAAAGTGGGTCAATGTGAGTGAAGTCTTTGTAGCACCCACTACCTCATTTGTTGCAGAGTCCTCTCTAGGTCGAGAGAGTTGGGAGAGGATGACCTATGACTCATTCTGCTGGCGAGTTGTCTCAAATTAATTTTAATTAAAAGTTTCTTGCATGTAAATATTGCCAGAAAGCTACCACTATAAATAATGGCTGCAAGATTTACCAGACTTTTGTTGATGCTTTACTTGTTGATGTGACCCAAATTGATAGATTTTCTCTAACTAGGTAAATGCAACGACCATGAAACATTAGATTTAGTTCTTTTTTTCAATAAATGACTATGATGGAGTGTTTTTTAGATAGCATCAACAAGTTTTTTGCCACTCAAAAGGCGGATCTTTATAGCAAAGATGGAGTGCCATGTCAAGAGTTTGCTTGATTGATATTTGCAAATTTTCCTACAAGCTTATTGGTGGACGCCCTTGGTCCTATCCCTTGGGGTAAGTATACACTTGTGATTTTAAAGGGTAACGGGAAAGTAACTTGTCCTATTGAAATTTTAAAATTGTAGAAGGCATGACTTTTCCCAAGTGGAATATATTCTTGTTGCGTGTGGTAAAGGGTTGCATGGATCTCGCTTGTGAGTATTTGGCCAACGAGGGCTTCTTGGTCACCTTGTGCTTAGCTGAGCACATAGGGGAGTTCCTTGTAGACGCATCAAGGCTGGAGCTTGTACTTCATCGTACTTGGATGCTTATGTGTGAATCCAAGGCATATCAACATCCTATCACTTGAGAGGCAGTAAGGTCACCAATGTTTTAACGAATCTTGTTTTCATTTATTCTATGAAAAGCTTCTTAATCTGGTAATATCATATTTACAATTTTCATATCCATATAGGTGCTTGATCTTACAATGTGTCTTCGGCATCGTGTCGGTCAAGCTCTGCTTAGCTACGACAGAGAGAGTGGGGAGAAGATTTTAGAGAGATTATTTCTAGCATACCGTAGCTATATATTAGATGATTGTTTTTTCCCCACAGAAGTTGATGGCGAAATTGTTAGAGGTGGTGCAAAGAGAAGTAGTGTTTTTTTTTTGGGTAAGTCACTAATCTTGTATGATATTGATTTGAATGGTCCTTGTATTAATTTTGACACATTGTTTCCACTTACAAGAGTAATGGTGTTTATTTCTATGCCATGTGGTTGCTAGAAACATTCACAGAGCCTTGTGACTATGTCCTAGATGTGTTTGCAGGGTGTGGTGGTTTGGGGAAGGCAAGCACAGAGGACCTAAAACATTGCATGTGTTTAGAGCTAAACGATGTACTCTATAAGCGATGTCTTTCTCCCATAGTGTGTGGACCCGCCGTGCCAAGCTAAGAGGAGGGGTTTGGTTTTTGAGAAGATCCATACATTTGATTTTGTCACTATGATCTATGGATTATGTACTTCTTTGTCACAATTTTTGGGTGGTAACAATGTGTGACTTCATGGTTGGTGTCACTATGTTTGGCATGTCTCTATGTTGGTTTGAGAGAGATTTAAACCACCTTGTGAGGCTACATGCCATAATTTTCAGTTTTTTGAACATCCTTAATCTCTTGTAGAGGCCTTTGTGATAAAGGTGGAGAGATACTTTTTGGATTTTTAAAGGTAAAACAAAGGAAACTTTGTCAAATTTTTTGGTTTTTTATACTTGGAAATTTGGCTTTAAATTCATATTGTTTACTTTTAGTCTATATCTATGTGCAAGTTTTTTCTTGGACAAGCTCATTTAAACCATGCTGCATTACAAAAGAACAAAAAATAGTACTAATTTATTTGAAGGGATTTTGATCGGTCTTTTTTTTGGATGTCCTTAATCTCTTATAGAGGCCTTTGTGATAAAAATGGAGAGGTAATTTTTGAATTTTAAAGCTAAAACAAAGGAATATCAATTTTTAAAAGGTGTTTTGTACTTGAAAATTTGGTTTTAAATTCATATTGTTTACTTTTAGTCTATATCTGTGCGTAATTTTTGTCTTGGATAAGCTCATTTAGGCCATGTTGCATTGCAAAAGAAAAAAAAAATAATACTAATTACAAAAGCACAAAACAAGAATCTTGCAAAAAATAAAATCCCCCACCAGAGTGTTTTACCCTAAGTACACCTTGAGACCTAAATTTTGACCAACATTTGGTCCCCAAAAGAGAAAAGCCGTGTGTTGAAAATGGAAAAATAGGAAACTTGTGGTTTTGTGTATATTTTTGCATAAAAAAATGGGTAGAAGTGCTTGAAAAGCAGAGTTGGAGACTTGTGGATACTTGTGGATGAAATCTGGGCAAAAATTCATCAGCAGACATCATACGCGTTGTTGGGCACATTTTTTGACACCCTGTTTTCTACATATGGACATGAACCCCGATGTCTAAAGAGTGTGTGGGATTTTTTTGGGGGGGTTTTTTTAGCTTGCTTTAGCAAGAACATGTACATGCAGGGCGGGTCACTAGTATAGCGCCAGCTATTGAGCTACTGTAAGTGCTCGTGAGTGAGTTTCTTGAAGGGAGAGTTGTATTTAACTAAAAATCATGTAAAAATGTAAATAAATTCATCAAAACTCTATAAATTCAAAGGTTTTGGATCGTTGTGCCTCGTTGATGGTTTCTGATGTAGTTTTATGCCTCTCCTTGCCTACTCTACGTGTAGCCGTGTCGGGATAGCTCTCTGTTCGCGTCAATTTTTCCTGTAGCGGTGTGTAGATTAAATTTTTGTCATCTTAAACTTTCTCACCAGTCATTTTTCAAGATTTTTCTCAAGATTTAAAGTGCCCCAATTGGAGTTGTGGGCTCTAGGTTACGACTAGTTCTCTGCAGGGTTATGGCTATGGCAGCCTAGTAGCAAATTGTGTGCAGACAGATTGGGAGGACATGTATCTATGAATTGTGGAGTTGATGTTGAAATTGTGGGCTTATGATGTTCAATTGTGAAAGTGGAAGCCTTTGTCTTCATATGTATTGGTCGGCGTGTGCTAGAAATCGTGCTTTGATCCGGTTTTCATCTTATGTGCTATTGTCCTTTGGGTGGGCGTGTGCTAGTAAATTCCCAAGAGAGCATAGGTCTTTTTGTTGGGGTTTACTAAGATTTGGTTTGGTATACTTTTTGGTGTTGAGGTTGAAGTTTTAACGCTCTTGGGCTGTAAAGCTATAGAGGTGTCTCACTTTTCCTTTTGCCCGACAGTGTTTTGGTGCCAGCCACCATCAAGGAATCGCTTCAAGTTACCTTCAGTTTACAAGTTTTGGAAGACATGGCGTTTAGGTTTTTGGAGTTTAGTGGGAAATCAAATGAAAGTGAAAAAGGTTTCATTGAGTGAATGGAGTTTGCTTACCTTCTTGCTAACAAGCAAGACCCAGTGTTGGTGCTGCAAATCTTCTACTTCTGTTTGAAGGGAGATGCTATGGAATGTTTGGAAGTCTACAAAAAGAAGATACAATCAGCCCAACTTTCTCAAGTTATGACTTATGAAATGGTAAGAAATGCTTTTCTTAATTACACACTTTCAACAGGTGGAAGACCCAAAAAAGGTATGGCAATCTATTCAAGGCTTGGCACAGGGTGAAGGCCAGACCATTGAACATTTTGTGAAGGCATTCAATGCGTTATGGACAAAGTGGTGTACATCTTTGGGGGCTTAAATTCCTCCATCCATGTTGAATAACGATAGTTTTTTTGCAACCTTGAGGAGTAGTATACAATTGAAGGTGGAGCTTAAGCAACCAAGGACCTTTGAGGAGGCGGTTGAAATTGCAAAGAATAAAGAGTGGAAAGCAGAGCGTTTTCACGAACTTGGAATCAATGTCAAGCCAAAGGTTGAAGTGAAAGCTTTAGAGAAACCAAGGTTCCTCATCAAGGAGCCATGTTATGATCAACAAGCTTCTCATGATGTGAATTCTTTTTGCAAGGAGATGCAAGAGGTTGTAGGTCTTATGAAGAATCTTAGTGCGCATATGATGGGGGGTAGAAGAGGTCAAAGCCATGGATATGGAAGTGGCTATGGAAGCAATGAGGGGTTTATAGGTGGTAGAGGAAGAGGCATGGCTGGAAGAGGGGATATGTTTCAATGTTATAATTGTGGTGAATGGGGTCATAAAACCCCTCAATGTGACAAGCCAAAGAGAATGGGTGGTGATATGTTTTGTAACCTTTAATGGCCTAGTAACTTGTGTATAGCGAAAAATAACATGAACATAGTGAGAATTTCATTAGAAATTCTCATTAGAATAGGTTCCTAATGAGCATAACAAGAGTGCTTGGATGGAGAGAGCAATAAAAAGTATAACACCTAGTTAGATACGCTTGAACAATAATACAAAAGAGAGAGAAATTAAGCTATTGACAACAATTGAGGACCAGATTTACATGGAGCCGCCCCCCCTTCTAAAAGGCTTTGTATTGTAGGTTTCCCCCATCAAGGGAGACATTTTACAATACAATTCTTTGTGTTCCTTCAATAACTAGCTAGTGCAATGAAGATGGAAGCTTCAAGCACTAGGCAAACACTTATAAAACACAACATCAATTCCCTCACGGTCTCAGACCCAAGACCTCACACACCTTCGAAGATGGTGAGAGCTAGCGGGGTACGAAAGTAGATTGAGAGGAAGGAGTAGTCTTATGAGACATATGTACATTTCCTCACATAATTACTCATATTAGCATAGCATAGCTTAGTATTTAGCATGGTAGAGGAGATGAGCATGCATTGAAGCTTGGCTCTTGGTTGGATTTGCATCACAAAGCCAAGAGTTGTTGGCGCATGCCTCCCTTCTCACAAGCATATAAGCTTTCCATTAAAGCTTGAGAAGGAGAGAGAGAGTCTTCTTGCTTCACACATGAGCTAGTGTGAGTGTGTGTGGAATAATGCCTTGAGAAATTCAGACCCCCCTCTCTCTTGGTCGACCCCTCATGCTATTTCCTCTTACTGGCTTCCCATTGGACCCTCCAGGCTTAGCCAATAGGATTTGAGAAGAATAAGTGATAGTCTTCTGACATGTGTCCCCCTTTCCCCTTTTGTGAGAGCTTTAGGTAATTAATTAATACAAATAAACTCTCATTGGACCCCTTTGTCTCTTGGCCAATAGGAATCAGGCAAGCCATTGGGTTGCTGAATGCTCATTAGACCCCTTGGGAGACTGTCCAATAGTCTTCTAGAGATCTTAATTCTTATTGGTTCTTTTATTAAGTGTTTTTAAATGAAATAAACTAGATTTACTCTAGCCTAGTTCTCATTGGTCCACCTCCATGGCCATACAATAGGATTTGAGTGCACCTTGTGGGCATCTCGGCTAGGGAGTTGACATGTGTTCCTCATTCCCTTTGTGTAAAGGAAGATTGTGAGTGTGTGTGTGTGTTTCTCTCTCATACCCTACTTGCAAGGCTCACCCCCTCCTATGTAGGAATCATTGAAGACTTTTTGTACACACACAAAGCATGCAATTTTTCTAAGCTTGACCATTGGACTCAACCTTTGAATTTTGGGACCTTAGCATTTTGGAAGTCTTAATGGGATGAACCTTAGGGTCTTTAAATCCCATTGTTGCACGTTGATCTTTTGGAGATGGCCCCCCCTTTCGATCCCTATTGTGGCCGGTCTGCCAGCTTAACCAATATTCTAGATTTTTCTCCCCTGGTACTTCCCCATATTAAATGATCAGTTTAGCATGAGAAAATCATTTAGGAGAATTAGATATTATTTACTATGACATTACCTCTCTCTTAAAATCATAGTCATCCTCGACTACCCCATAGTCGTCCTCAACTATGGGGTAGAGAAGATAAAGCCTATTCATTAGTCCTTTTTCTAGAGGGTAGAGGATCCCTATCTTACCCTAAGACATCGTTCCATAATGGATGACTAATCCATTTGGCTCTTGAGAGCCTAAGCTGCTGCAAGCATGTCTGCACATTAGTCCTATCAATCTTCCATAGTAGAGTGACAAGCTCTACTTGGTGTCTGGGAGACGTCGTCTCCGCAAACTTGATCTAAGCATGCATACTACTTAACATTTGTGCACAATAAAGAAAAAGAGAGTCTTATAAGACAAAAACTTTGTTCATTTTAAACATTTGTACATTTGCTTACTCTAGGAAAGTATTGTAAGCATTGACAAGGTTTAGGTTATCTTTAATTGTATGCCTTGCATCCATCTAGCATCTTCAAAAGGATAATTCTTAAAATTAATAAGATATTTTTGGATAGTTCTTACCGCCTCTTAATACCTTACCTTCATGTCGGAGAATGGACTCGGGCTGCAACACCTCTTCTTGGTCCTCGCTCTTCGGTGGGTCTTCAATAGTTGGTTCTTGAGGTGGCTCTCCTTTGTAAGGCTTTAGTAGGCTCACATGAAAAGCATTGTGTATGGGCCAATGACTGGGTAACTTGAGTTGATAGGCCATCTCATTGATTGGTCTAAGAATCTGGAAGGGACCATAGTACCTTTTTGCTAACTTAGCATAGTACTTTTGGTGTCCCGTAGGATTCTTGCCCATCGTGTGCCTTGGGAAATTTAAGTAATACCCAATCATTTTCTTTAAAGTCTTGGGCTCTTTTGTGCTTATTAGCAACAACCTTTTTTCTTTGTTGTGAGATAGAGATAGCATCCTTAATCTTTGGAAATATTCTTATAGGTCTGGGCTAAACTCATTTGCAGAAGTGAAGATCTTCTTGTGTACCTTAAGTAGCAGGGGACTTTTTGATCTTCCCTCAATTACCTCGAAAGATGCTTGTCCCGTCGTGCAAGTATGCACAGTGTTATTGTAGGCATACTCCAATAAGGATAAGTACTTCTCCCATTGGGACCTTTAATCTACTTCCGTTACATAGGCTTTTAGTAGATCAAGAATTGTTAAGTTAGCTATTTCACTTTGGCCATCCATTTGCGGGTGATAGGCTGAAGAGAAGTTTAACCTTGTCCCTAAATTCTCAAAGAGACCCTTCCAAAAATTATTGATCATTCTAGGATCTCTATTCGACACTATGGACATTGGCAAGCCATGGTACTTGAGGATTTGTGAAATGAAGAGGGTTGCCATCTGATGGGCTTTGATAGTCTTTTTAACAGGTATAAAATGATCTTGTTTACTAAACCTGTCTACTATCGTCCATATTCCCGTATTCCCATGGATAGACCAAAGATAAAATCCATGGATATGCTCTCCCATGGTGAATTAGGGATTGGCAAAGGTTGAAGCAATCCAGGTTGCCTCCCTCTATCAAACTTTGTCTTTTGGCATACCACACATTTAAAAACATACTCTTGTATGTTTGCTTTCATGGTAGGCCAATAGAAATATGTTTCAATCCCTTTTAGGGTAGACTGAATCCCTCTATGCCCCGCATAAGGAGGAGCATGAGATTCATACATTACTTTCTCACGTAGTGAGTTAGTAACGCATAGTCTATTACCATAGAGAAGATAACTGTCTTGTAAAGTAAACGGTTCCTCTTTCTTCCCTAGTGCAAGGGCTAAAATCACATCTCTAAAATCAGGATTAATAGCATACTCATCTATCATAGAAGATAGATCATTGTGAGTGCTATGGAAACCTCATTCATTGTGGGCGTCCTGAGAGTGCATCGGCTACTTGATTATGCTTGCCAACAATGTGAGCAATATGAAAATGAAATTGCAAAAGGAAATTTTCCCACCTCATTTTTTTGTCAGAGAGCTTGGTCTGCATCATGAAGTACTTAAGGATTTGGTGATCCATTCGTAGAATGAAAGGAGTCCCCAATAAATAGTGCTTCCATGAGTAAGGCATGTAGAACTGCGAGGAGTTCTTTTTCATATATGCCTAGAGCTTGCTCATCAGGGTCGAGTCTGCGACTTTCATAGGCTATGGTGTGCCCTTCTTGGAGCAAAACATCTGCAAGGCAATCACTAGAAGCGTCACATTGGACCTCAAATGGCTTTGAGAGATCCGATAGTGTAAGCATAGGTTGAGAGATAAGCTTTTCTTTAAGCTTTTCCAAAGCATTGTTCTCCTCAGGAGACCATGTATACCTAAAATTTTTCTTTGTTAGGTCATGTAATGGTCCCGCAATTTGTGATAATTTTTCTATTAAGTGTCTATAGTATGCACACATACCTATAAAGCTTCTTAGTTCATGAAGATTCCTTGGTTTAGGCCATCGTTTATTACCTCTAACTTTGATGGATCCATTTGGATGCCATCTTGAGAGATAATGTGACCTAAATACTGAATCTGTTGTAAGAAAAACTCGCTTTTCTTTTGATTAACATATTCTCTCTTAAGACTTGAAATATTACCTGGAGGTGTTGCTTGTGTTCATCTAATGAATTAGAGTAGATGATGATATCATCAAAGAACACTCCAGTAAAGGTTCGGTGAGGCATGCATAGCTTCTCCATCAAGCCGTTGAATGTGGTTGGTGCATTGGTCAAGCCAAAAGGCATGACAATGTATCCATAAAGACCAAATGTAGTGCGAAATGTGGTCTTTAGAATGTCTTGATCAAGTATCCTTATTTGATGGTAGCCACTTTTTAGGTCAATCCTACTGAAGTAGGTCAATCCTTGTAGCTTATCAAATAGGTCTTCTATCAGTGGAACGGGAAACCTATTCTTGAGAGTGATCCTATTTAGTGCTCTATAGTCGACACACATCCGATATGTGTCATCTTTCTTTTGTACTAATAACACAGGTGAGCTAAACGGAGATGAGCTAGGCCTAACCATGCCCTTCTCAACTGACTCATACACTTGCCTCATAATCTCCTCTTGTTGAGCTTGAGAAACTCTATAAGGAGGTTTATTAGGTGGTGAACTTCCTGGAAGGAGTTCAATTGCATGGTCATCATTGCCTCGTTTAGGAGGTAGTTCACAAGGGATGTCGTCAATAAAGACATCTTGAAACCCCTTGAGAAAATTGGATAACTCTAATTCCTTGTGGTTGTTTATATTTTCTTTTGCTAAAGCATTAGGTTCATTTTGAGAATCTTTATCAAAAATCATGTACACGGAAATATACCTCTTTATTGACTTATTGAAAGCTTGCATATGTACAATGGGTATGGTGTTATCCATTTCCTTATCATCTACATACATATCCTTTTTCCTATACTTAAAGTAGATTTTCCTTTTAGGGAATTTAACATTGGCAGCCATGCGATCAAACCATGGTGCCCTTAGGATGACATCCTTGTGCTTGAGAGGAGAGATAAAGAAGTCCTCTTTGTCCACATAGCTTTGGACATGGAGCCTCAATTTCCCAATTAAGGGAGTGACTAAAGCTTCTTGCCCCTTGAAAGCACCATCAGCGGGTAGGACATCTCCCATTTCATAGACTTGGATGCCTAGCTTGGTAGCCAACTATGTGGATATGAAATTGTGAGTAGAACCAGGGTCAAAGAGAATAAAAGCATCATGTTCTCTTACCTTTCCCCAAACATGGCATACAGAAGATCCTATCTGGTGAGCTTCCTCTTCTTGGATTTCGACCAAGGTAGCTCTAGGAGGCTCATGGCGGTTGTTCTATTGGGGACAAGCGAGATACGCATGCCCTTGCTCGCGGCACTTGAAACAGAAATTATCCTTGCGATAATGCTCAAGATCTTCAGGAGAGAGTTTATTTTTGCCTTTGTAAACTCCCTTCTCTTTAGCTTTGTTGTTATTGGAATTTCCCTTAGGAGACTTTTGGAAATTGTCCTTCCCCTTAGGCTTGTTTGAACCCTTGTTTTCCATGGGCTTAGAATTTCTCTTAGCCCCTGTTTGGAAATTGATTCGAGTAGCCACCATAGTATGGTGTATAACCACAAATATGGTGCGTAGCCTTTGGGAGTTGACATACTCCGCCATTTCTTCAGTTAAGCCCACACAAAATTGTTGTTTTTCTCTCCAAAATCCATCTTTTTGAAGACAGTGGCTTTGAGATGTAAATCCCAAAACTTGTCTACATATTTGTGAATGGATTTGTAGGGAGAGAGCTTCAAGCTTTGCCATTCAATGAGTACTTTGTCTTTGGCATCGGTGGCCAAAAACTGCTTCATAATGGAAGCTCTTAAAGCTTTCCATGTTTGTGGAGCTTCACCGTTTGCCCGTAGGCTAGACCACCATTGCCTGGCGGACTTTTGAAAGTGCATGGATACATGGTGTAGCTTAGAGGACTCCGTGAAGCCCTCATCTTCAAATGCCACATTGGCGTAGCTTAGAGGACTCCGCGAGGCCCTCATCTTCAAACGCCACATCGAATTGTTGGATAAAGGCCAAGACTTTGTCCGTAGCACCAAAGGTGCCATCATAGGTAAGGAAAGAGATTCTCTTTCCTCCCTCTTTGAACTTCTTGAGCTTGGACAACCTCTTCCATGCGGCATAGGATTTCCTATGGCCTATTCTTTTTTATGGTTCAAACAAAAGATGAAGAATTTGAGGAAGATGGAGAAGAGGGTGACCTCTTTCTTGCCTTTTTCTTGCCTTGGTTCTCTTTGTCCGCACCATCAAAGAGGCAAGAAAGAGGGTGACCTCTTTCTTGCCTTGGTTCTCTTTGTCCGCACCATCACTTTCTTTATAAGAGGAAGAGGATGAAGAAGATGGAGAAGAGGATGACCTCTTTCTCGCCTCTTTCTCTTGATTTTTGTCATCCCTGTTTGAATTATGGTGTGGAGAAGTGTGCGATGGTCTTCTCTGTTTAGAAGGTGATGGAGAGCGTTTTGCCCGCCGTCTTCCTGGAGCCATCTCCATCGAGGTGGCAGAAGACTCACTTCTCTCTCGTTCCTTTGGTGGGGGCTCTTGAATTCTCCTTTGGGAAGAAGATGCATCATCAAGAAGAAAATTTTTGAGCCCTTCGTATGGATCCTCTTCTTCTTCCCGAGTTGGAGAGAGGCCTCTTTTGGGAGTCTCACAAGGAGGCTTCCTAGATACTCTCTCGTCATGGTGGGGAGTTTGGAGAATCCCATGAGTGTGTAGCTGCCATTGCACTTTACTTTGGAGGGATGGATTGCCCATGGCTTGTTGAAGCCTAAAAACAAGGTAGTTAACAGGCATAGGGGCATCATTAGTAGCCTACTCATCAGCAAAATCAAAGCTATCAATATTAATTTCACTCTCTTTACTATTGTCATCCATTCTAGCAATTTTTAGGTGTAATATTTTTATGTGTACTTTTGCACTTTAAGACCTAGTTGCTTGTGGGACGCATGTCTAACCTCACCATCCTATCTTATTGCAGTATTAGTGAGAACCATGATTAATTTGTCAAACCATGGGACGAAGCTAACTCGACTAGTGCATAGAGGCTACAAGAGGTTGTCAATATCTTGGAAAAAAACTAACAACTCGTGTCTAACTCAAGCTACACTAAAGTGACTGAAATCACCAAAAGCCAATCGCTCATCGACAAGCGGCAAACAATTCACATCCGTTACAGCATCAAACGACCTCTAAACGTAACAAAACTTCTAGGACAAGTTTATAAGACGTAATCACACATGCCTAAGGCCTCAAACCCCACTATAGGTCAATTTCCAAAATCGCAATTACTAATAGTAGTGGATTTTTGAGCTAGTCGTTTTCGACCCAGAATGCATCTAAATGCTTAGCAATGATGCCCCAATACCCAGCCTATGCTTAGTTTTTTATTTGAACATGAAAATTCCTATTTATGATGAAATTAGGCCACGCGTCAGCAAAGCCAAAAGCTACGAAATACTCTGAATGGATTATGTTAATGCATAGAGCTCTTACTTGCGGTTGCAATGCAACAAATGCAATCGCAATGTGACAACCAGAGAGGGAGTAGGAAGCGTGAGAAGGAGAGGAGTGAGTGCCATTAGCTCACGCTGTGTATTTCTTATCCAAAAGCTTATTAAAAAATTACAGAAATTGGCTTTTATACCTTACCCAAGGTTTTTGGGTGGTCAAAACTAATAATCTGGAGTTCTACGAAAGTTGGGTAATGACTAGCTTATACAATCTAGAAGTTTGTAGCTCTGGCTCATTAATTACAAAGTTTATCCGAGAAAATAGGAGTTATAATATTCTCGATTTATCAAAATAATAAATATTTTACAAAGAGAACTCCAAAAAATGGTGTCCGTGTTAGCTTGCTGCTAACATTCCCCCCCTCCTCTCCTGTGTCGTCCCTTGACATAGCTTTATGGAATGAAATAGTCTTCGGGTTGACGGCTGGCAAGCGGTCTTTAAGCACATCCAGTGCCTTCTAGTATCTGATTTTTCGTTCTTTGTCTGACACTTGCAGAAATTGCATTGTCACTTTATTCTTCAACTCCACCGCTGAGTAGTCTACAAACCTAGATATAAGGTTGCTGATCACCGGTGCAAATATCTTCGTTTGCCAGGTGAAGAACACTGTAGAAAGCTTCTTCAAAGACCAACATATTATTCGATGGCAAGAACATACATCTGGCATAGAAGCCGTAGAGGACTTCTTCTGAAGGCTGACTACTCAGATCGTAGCACAAGCCTTTGTTACCTTCTAAAAATGATATCCATGGGGCTCTTGTTTGCTCAGGCTCATTAAAAACTTGGATGCAAGTAAGAAACATTCTGCAGATCTTATACAACATGGCCTAGGAGAGATCGGGTAGGATCTTGAAGAAAGACATGGTGCCTGTTAGGGTTTTCACCATGTAATTCTCTGTCGCTTGTCCTCTCTCTGGAGCTGGCAGTCTGGGGTAGTTAAGCCAAGTTGGCCTCTTCTTTGTGAGTGCTTCATGCTCTTGCCATGTCCTTACTCTGGGTACATGACAAAATGTTGGATCTCTTTGAAGGGCTGTAGGTGCTCTTGTGAATAGAATCAAGTATCTCGGATTCTTGTTCAGCCAATTTAACCTCCACTTTGGGTGGTCTTTATCTGCACCATCTTCTTGCATATTTTTGTATAGACTCTCTTTTACATGTAGTAGTTCGACTTTGATGAGAGGGTATGGCAGGGATTGCTGATGCCATTTCCCATTGATCTGATTGGGAGTGATTTGAGTGAAGTTGATAGAGTGTAAAACTCTCAACTTCCAATCCATTGTGGCTTTCCACTCTTCATCCACCTCTTGGGTGATCTTCTCTTTCAGTGCGTCTTCTTTAGCTTTTGACAGCTAGAACATTGGCACTATGTCTGCATCTGTGATATTGATCTAAAAATCCTCATCACCACTCGGCTCTGCTGTGGACTGTGTCTCAAAATCAGCAAACGAGACTGAGGGTATGTCTATCTGCGGCGACTCTGAAGTGCCTGCCTCTTCCTGCGTGTCTGGTTTTCCTTCTCCGAGAAGTTGGTTAATTCGCTTGAGTCCTGCTATTTCCTTTAGGAGCTCCTCTTCTCTTTGAACCCGCATCAGTGCCAGGTCCCTGCGTTGAGATTGTTCCAGTTTTAATTCCAATTCAAGATCTTTGTTCTTATTTTTGAGTGCCTTGTATACTTCGTCAGTCCCTTTGATCGAGGCTACGACCGGATTTTCTCTGATTTGTCATAAGAAGATTGCCTAATCATTTATTCTTTGTTCAGAGTATTGCAGAGAAGCATTGGCAACATCTAATTGCTCTTGAATTTTTTGAGCTGAGAGGTATGTTGTAAGAAGTTCATTCCTAACTTCTGTCAGGTGATCGTCTTTTGCTTTGCAAGCATCGGATAGTTTGGTGAGCAGATTACCTATCTCCTCCATTTCTTTTTGCTGCCTATCTCCAGCTAGCTGATGCTGTTCAGCTTCTGCCTTCATCTTCTGCACCTGCCTTTGAAGATTGGTGATGACAGCCATCCAGTCTTCTAACTCTCCTTGGAGAGCGTCGATCACCATCTCAAGTTCTTTGGCCTTTTTGCTGCGGTTGAGTGCTGCTGAACGGAGTCTCTCCGTCATTTCTTGCATCTGCCATGCATATTCATTTACTTGTACTATTACCTTGTTGTTAGACTACCACTCATCGTGTCTTGCCAGCTGATATGTTCCTGCAGCCTCATGTGTGTCTTTCTGTTGCGTCGTAGATGCTGGTTGTTCTTGTGTGGAGGTAGAGTGTCGGTCTTCTTTTTTGTCATCCTGAGGTCTTGTGGCCTCGGTAGTTTCTGGCTGAGTAGAAGTAGAGGGTGCTCGATCCTTCTCTTGCTGGGCTGCAGTAGAGGGTTTTGGCCCAGATCTTGTTGTCTCTTCTGGTGCCGGACTTGTTTCCTTCTCTGGCTCAGGTTCTTTCTCTTGTGCAATGGTAGCCTCTTTTTCTGGCTCTGCTTCTTTATCTTTCTCTTTCTCTTGCTGGTCCGCCTCTTGTGCAGATTTTGTTTCTTTGTTGGATTTAGATTCATTTGTTTTCTCTCTCTTAGGTGATGGTGGTGGGCTTGGCATGGGATGGTCTTGTTGTTCTATAGGCAGTGAGGTGGGTCTGGGAGATTTGTATCCTTGCTCTTGTGTTTCTTCTCCAGCCGTCTCCTCGGCTTGTCTTTGTTCTTTTGCCTTTGGCTTTCCTTGCTGCGTCTTCTACCTCCTTCAGCTTGAGGGCTTCAGCTTCTTGGTACATTCTTTCCAAATGCTCTGTAGGATCTTCTGTCTCTTTCCTGGTATGATGCTTTGTCCTTGGGCTTTTGAGTCCAACAGGCACCCATTTCTCTAGGTCCTTCCCTTGTGCTTGTTTACTCTGTTGGTAGGCTTGTTTCTCTCTTTCAAAGTGTGCTTGTTTTTGTACTGGCTCTTCTTGGTGAGTGGCCACAACTTTTATTTTCATTTCTTCTATTCTTTGTCTTCTTTCTTCGTTATCAGAGCTATCGCTGATGTTCCTTTCCGGCGAGATGTTAGCTGATTCTTCATCAGATTTATAGGCTCTCTTTCCTGACCTTGTAGCTCTCGAAGAGGGTTGTGCTGCCAATATCCAGGTGTTTTGATCAAGAGCAGGCGGCAGATTGTCGGCCATGCCGATGGCATAGTATGCTATTCTTGTCAAGACCTCTGGTGCACCCAAGTAAGTGATTTTTCCTTCTTTCTTGGTGCCCTTCAAAGTGGTCAAGACATACTGCACGTGATCCACTAGTTGCCTTGTTGCCGACTTGAGAACTTGAGTGAATGTGGTGGCCACGGTGTGATTTGGCATAGTGTACCTTGGTGGCATTTTTGCCAAAAAATGGAAGTGCTAGTGGTACAAACGGGCTGGCTCTTCCACTTGTTTGTGAATTAAATCGGCGAAGGTAGCCGCGGCTATCTCTTTGGTAAATGTTCTTGTTGTTTTACGATCCCTTGATCGCATGGTCATTCCTTCAGTGGTCAGTTTGAGTGCCTCTGCCACTATCTCTTTAGTGATGACCACTCTGACCTTGTTCCCTTGGGTGTCAGATATCTGTGCGGTTCTATCTTCTTTAATTGTGGATAGAAGCTCGTAAGATTTCTGAAAATCCACTTCCCAAGGCTCTTGTTTGTAGAGATCCCTGAGTCCCAGCCTGCGGTTAGCTTCTTTGGTTTTTGGCTTGGTGGCTACATCATAGACTTCCTTGGGCAGAAGTTGCAACTCCACCTGATGCCCCTCTTCACTTTTGAACCTGCCAGTGAAGACTATAGTGTGATGCTCTTCTAACTGTTCTCTGGAGAGGTATGATGCATTGGCTGCTTTGACTGACTCGGGGTCTAGTTGATAAACGGATAGTGTTTGTAGTTTCTCCTTCTGGTTGAGCTTCTTCTTGGCCCTCTTCGCTGCTCGCATGGCTCTTGTTTAGTGAATAGAGTGCAAAGTTAGCAGATTTGTCGAAATTTTCTCTAAAATGTCCTTTAGGCTGAATTGTTGACAATTTTGGTCCAATTTTCTTCAAATCAATTTTTGAACAAGCAAAGATGCATAAAAACATGCAAGGAACAAAACTGTGAAGTCAAAACAGATTTTTGCAACCAAAGTAAATAATCGTGATTATTTACAGTTGAGAAAATTTTCCAACTTTTTGCAAACTTGGGTTCATAGGCTTGAAGTATATACCAAATACATGCTCTGAGTGAAATATGGGCTCATTTGGATGCACTGGGTGAAAATGGTACCAGATTTTGGCTTTAGGTCTCTGAAACAATAGAGATAAAGGAAATTTGAGATTTTGAGCTCCAAATTGGTTCAAATTTGGCTAGTGGGCTTAACACATCATGTACTTTGGATGTATGATGGCAAAATATTAAAACTCCCCTTTGACTAGAAAGTAAATAATCGCGATTATTAACTTTTCTTCCAAAATTGACATTTTTTAGTACAAACTGGTTCTACGCATTGTATAGACCCTGTATAGGTGATTTGGATCAAGAAATGTCGTCAATAACCAAGAATTTGGCTTGCAAAGACTTCTTTGCATTTTTTGACAATTTTCCAAGTAATGGGTGATCATTTTGGTTCATACTTGATTTTTGGCATGTAATAGGTGTGTACACATGATAGGTGAGGTGAGGTGACAATTTCCAAGCAAAACTGATGCAAAAGTAAATAATCACGATTATTTACTATAGTGATAATTTCTTTGCAAAACTCACAAATTTTGACCTAGACATATTCCATACACCCAACACAAGTCCTAAATTGAATTTGGTCAAGTTTGGTCATGCTGGCATTACTTTGTGCTTTGTTGACTCTGAAATCACCATTGTTCGTGACTACACATCCTGTTGGGTTGATCGGCCAACTTTGAGGACTTGGAGTCCGCAACATAGTCGTGAAGCAACCTGTCCAATTCTGGCTCATTTGGAGTCAGTCTGACCCCGTATGTCAAATTTGACACTTTGTAACCTTCGAGCCATTTTATGCTTTTCGAGGGCTTTGCTTGATGAATTTCACCAAACCAATCATATACATTGTATATGGACCTCATAAGCAAGCCATCTGTGGAGTCGGGTCTGAATTCTGGCATTTGCCAAAAACCTAACTTTTCTACTGAGAACCCCCTCGACCTCTGTCGAATGGTCAACTGATGATATAGAAAGGTTCTATTATATTAGGGAATCCTATGGTTCATATCCCATCTGATTTGGTCGAGCTGGCAGGCTGCTATGGTCAGTTTTAGGTCGTAGGTCTTTGTGCACTGCTCAATTTCTAGGGTTTTTTATAGGGCTTTAGACTAGCTACCGGCTGTACAAAATGGATCATTGATGAGTAAATAACTTACACCTCATGTCTCGTGTGAGACGGTGCTGGAAATGGTCAACTGTGGGCTCCAAAAAAGTCGCGTGAAAGAGGCCGAAATCTCTCTCTGCAAAGGCTGCAAGTGGAAATGAGGTGGTTTTAGCCTACCTTGGATATCTATACCCGGACTTCCCGAAAACAATTTCCCCAAATTCCCCCATTAGTCCTACTAGGCCGTGAAAGCTATGATAGACTCAAAAATTTCCCTCATCGGATTCCTGTAGCTCATTCTGCAAGAACTTTGCAAAAGTAGACCTGGCCGCCTAATTTAGGCTTTTCGGTTCCATCTTCTGATTTCATTGAAGATTTTTGTGCTTGTCCGCCTTGTCTTTCTGATCACCATCGTGTCTTCCGTTTTGTCATATGAGATTCCCTGCTATTTATTATTAATTTTTGACCTGTTTATTTGGAAAATCAAAGAAAATAGCAAAATGCTCTTAAAAAGTAAAGTAAAAATCCAATAATTAAGAAATCCATTGAAAAAACAACTTTATTGTTTTTTGTTGGAGTTTTCTATTTTTAAGCCTCATTATCAATAGAAATGATGAAAAATACCCAAAAAAGGACTATTTTTTATGATTTTCTGATAGTATGTACACTATTTACACTCATCGGGAAGATATTATCAGTGAGTTATCTCTTGATGATGAATTATAAGGGAATTATTAGGTAATTTTGCAAAAAATCACACGTTAACATCAAACTTTTTCCTCCCTCTTCAAACATTGCCCTTAATTACTTGGTACTTAGTGCCCTTCCACCCCTCCTAGCTGGCGTACTCCGGGACGACTGTGTGCATGGGTTGAACAATTGTGTCTATGCATAGCCGTGGTTGGCTCTACCATACTATGAAGATCAATGCAATTCAAACCAATATTTTGTGCAGGAGCTAGGTTTTGAGTAATTAACTCAAGGGTTTCCGATGTCGAGGTTTGCTGCTGATGTCTTCCAAAGAGAAAATTTTGTAGCTTGTGTGCTCTCTGTTTAATTGTACCATCAGGATGCTTTAGCGTGCTAATTGATTGAGCTGTTGGTAGCACTTTTGAGGGTTGTCGAGCTTTTTCTTGCCATTGGTAGCTTGGTTTGCTTATTGCTGTATGGATTGGAGGAGTCTTTTGAGACTTAAATCGCCATTGCTTGATTGGTTTTACAGTATGTGGAGAGGATAAGAGCTCCTTTTTCTTCCAAAACAATTTCATGTTAGGTTCCTTGTGCGGAGATGGTCGTCTCTGTGTCTTTACCCTTGGAACCTGCCTTTGCTTTGTTGGTGAATACTTAGACACCCAGATTTGAATCGGTTTATCCTTAAGCTGTGCTTTGGGTACCCAAATGTGCCTAACTCCTTGCATTGTACTTGTAGAATTTTATTGTCGAGGGGATGGAGAAGATTGACTACTTCGTGGTTTGGTCTGCTGATTGCTTCTTTTTCATTCCTCCTTGCTTGGTGCAATTGGAACAATGAGTTGCCCTCCTTTAGGTGATAGCTTTAGCTGATTTGTATCCCAATCTGGTACTGCTTTGTATGTCCGCATCCAGGGAATCCAAGAATCATCGTCTCATTCATGTGTTCATCTGGTAAGCATACAAACTGATGAGGACATGAACATCCATGTACTATCACATTCAAGTTGACTACTCCCAATGTTGGAGTTGGGTTCTTGTTGCATCCTTTGATTGTTGCTATTCCTGCCGTCAATGCTTGACTTGTTGCCTTTTTGTACGTGGAATAACTTACTGCATTTACTCTAGCTCCTGTGTCGACCAAAGCATTGGTGCTGTGATTGTTGAGCTTTACTTTGATACGCAGGTCCATTCCATCTAACCAGTCATCATCTGTTGAAACTGCATCTTTAGGTAATTCCCATTGTCGATCATCTATTTCCGAAGTGTTGATGGGGATCGGTATCTGTTGACTCTTGAGAGTAGCTTTCTGCTTGAGTACCCGAAGCCGAGCTTCCTTTTAGGCTTCATCAATAACCTGCTATCCTTTGATCTTCCTTTGTTTGGCTGCATGCATTCTTTCTAGCAATTCATTGGTTAGTGGAAAATTGTATTTCTTTAAACGACATCCACTAATCCAATTAGCCATTGGTTCACCATCTAGGGTGGACAATTTTACTGCTCCACTTGGAGATACATCTTCAATGATAAATGGTCCGTTCCCCTTTTTTCTTAAACTTGGGAATGTGTTGTTTAACACTAGGTTGGTAATGGGACACTTTTATGTCCTGGGACACTTTTATGTCCTGTTAAGTGACCATTTTCCTTGAATTATGTCAAGAGTTTCAAAATGGATTTTGAGGTGCTATCTGTCTAGAAAGTTGTCCCATGAGCTGAAAAAAACTTGTCCTTGCACAACATTCACAACCTAAACTGTGTGAAAAAACGGGTCCTGTTTTAGGCTTTTTTCAACTTTTTGCAACTATACCACTCTAGAATTCATGTTTGTGAGGTCTATAATGCTAGAGAACTATCTTTAGTAGTCCTCAACATTTCTTGATGCTTCTAGGGAGAAATAAATGTTAAAGTTGTTATGACCAAATTACAAAAATTGTCAAATCCTGTTTTTTAGCCAATTTTAGCTCTTCTATGATTTTTTTGGTGGCTTTCATGATATCCAAATGCAGTTTTGATTTTCTATGTCGCATATTGTAACATAAAGCTAATATTCCTTGAGTTTTGGGGCACCTAATACCCTATTTTGCATAGTAGACAACGATGGTTAATTTTTTCAATTATAGAAGAAAACGAAATATTTTGTATATCAAGTATAGCTTTTTCAATATTGTTAGTTTCTTGTGATAACTACATGCATTTTGTAGGTAGTAACCATATCTAGTCATAAGGATCAAATTTGGCTAGATATTGAATAGTTTCTATGGGATTCTACAACTCATAATGTTGAACCCAGTTTTTTCATGTTTGCTGTATTTAGCACTTCATCTTTGTCCCCAAGATTCCCCTTGGTAAGAGATGTATTATTCTTTTGACATGCTCCATGGCTCCTTATGAACCTAAAGGACAATAGGGAACTAAAAAAACGTGCATATATTATTTGTATTGAGCGTGGCTATAGAAACTTTGATGATAGGTTTGCAGAATGGTAAAAATTCAGCTTTTTTGTACCTATTTCTTTTGGCAAAACAAAAAATAGTGAGTGAGAAGCAATCATATGTTCTGATCACCAACCCATTGAAGTTAACTAGGGAATTTATCTCAAGTCCTACAAAAATCCCTAATCTTATTTTTATGTAACAAAACGTAAGAAATGACTGTTTTGATGAAAATGTACTAGTCCATCAACTTTGGAGGCTTGGTGTCACCAAAAGATGAGAAATTTTACAAGTTTCTTATTTTTTCCATGTGTAGTAGGCCTTGAACTATAACCTCATGAAGGGATTTTACAAAATGAGTGGATCTACTATGGTTTTGGAGGTTTTTTTCAAAACCCTGAAAGGACACTTTTATGTCCTGTTAGGTTACCAACCTAGTGTTAAGTGAATAGGCTAAAACTAAGTCCCCTTTCTTGAAGATCTTTGTGATTAAGTGGGAATCAAAAAACGGTTTTTGTTTCCGCTTGTGTGCATTGATATAAGCTACAACAACTAGCCTTTTCTCATCTAGCTTCTCCAAATCTTAAGGGTGTAGTATTTAAAGTTGTTTTGAATGAAACTCGATAAACCCATAAAGCAGCATGGAGATTCATTTCCCAATCTGTCCTTCCTCAACTAACCACTTTAGTTAGCACCGAGCTAAGAATTTTGTTTGTATGCTCAGCTTGTCCGTTGGCTTGTGGATGATAGGGAGCTAATTTGTTATGGATGACCATAAACCCATTAAGCAAATACTCGATTACATCATTGAGGAAATGAGTTCCCCGATCACTGAAAATTTCTATTGGCAATCCATATCTCGTGAATACATACTCATATAAGAATGCAGCAGTGGTTCTGGCATCATTCTTCTGAGTTGCTTTAGCCTCGACCCACTTGGTCAAATAGTCCATAGCTACAATGATATATTGAGCTTGGGTTCTATAAGCCGGTGGCTATATTGGCCCAAAAAAATCTATAACCCCTTTCACGAAAGCTCTCGCCCCATCATTGGTCTTAAGGGCATGCTATCTACGCATATTGGCATTTTTTCTCGTTGACAAGCATCACACCTTCGAACATATTCTTTAGCATGTGCAAAAAGGGTTGGCCACTGTATGCCTGCCATCAAGATTGCCCTTGCGGTGGTCTCACTAGAAAAGTGACCTCCAACTAATCCAGCATGTGCTTGTTCTATAAATAGAATATACTCGTTTTCATTTGCACAAAGACGCAAATGTTGTTTTTTACCTCTCCGATACAATTGGTTCCCAATAAGAGGATAGTCTCTTGCTTCAGTTTCAATTGCTCTTTGACGGCATTTACTCATATCCTTGGGAAATGTTCGGCTCGATAAGTAGGTAACCAAATAATTCCTCCACTTAGGAATATGTGACATTTGAAACAATGTTATGAGGTATGGGTGTCTGTTTTTGACATTGAGGGCAATCCTTTACAAAAGATCAAACATCTCTCCTCATAGTCGTCCAAAATAATCCAAGTCTCAAGACTCGTTGCATAGTTTGGTCTTCCGCAAAGTGAAGTCCTACTATGGTAACATGTGCTTGACTTAGGTACTGTTCTTTTTCTTCAGGATTAATGCATAAGAGCAATATCCCGTCGCAACTTCTTTTGTATAGCCTTCCAACTAGTAATTGATACATAGCCGATTGCTCGATTAATCTGATCATGATAGGAAGTGGTATTTGTGAATCCACTTGAGCTATCATCATCAATGACACAATGTTTTCCGACCATCGAGGTATCATTTCCATGGGGGGAAAATAGGCATCTGGTAGATCATCTTCTAACCCCTTTAGGTAATTCGCCTGAAACAATCCTCGACAAATGATCTACTTGTTGATGTGTAGTGCCCTTTTTTACAACCACAGTGAATTCAAATTCGAGAAAAATGATGAACCATCTCACTATTCTTCCCGTGCTGCATGGCTTGTTGACCAAATACAACAAAACTTGGTGGTCCACAAAGAACACAAACTTGTTGGCTAATAGGTAATGTCGATACTTTTTAATAGCATAGATCATTCCTAATCCTTCCCTTTCGGTGGTGGTGTAATTCTTTTCCACCATGTTCAATTGTCGGCTAGCATAAGAAATAGGAAAGTCAATTTTCCCATCTCCTGGTTGAGCTAGTATACAAGCGATAACAAAATTGGAAGCATCTACATGTACGTGGAATATCTTATCCCAATCAGGTGCTTTCGATATTGGAGATGAGGTGCGAGCTTGCTTACGCTTCATGAAGGATTCTTCACATGTCGCGGTCCATTCAAAGTGGGTAATCAAGCTATACATGGGTTTTGCAATGATAGCATACATGTAGATGAATCATTGCTAATATCCACAATACCCCATGAAGTCTTGTACCCCCTTGACTGCTGTTGGGGTCTAAGAAAATCGGCAATGACATGAATCTTTTCAATATCAGTAGCTATGCCATTTTTAGACACTATATGTCCAAGAATTTTTCCTTGTCTACCCATGAATGTGCACTTTTCAGGATTTAAGCAAATCCTATAAAGTCTACATTTTTCGAATACCTTTTTGAGGTGTTCAAAGTGATCAGCTCGGAGTGATGAATGTACGCATAGATCATCCATATATACTTCTAAGAATTTCCTAAGATATTCTTTGAAAGCATGGCTCATCAATCTTTGAAATGTGGCTGGAGCATTAGTTAACCCAAACGTCATAACCCGGTAGGCAAATATACCCCATTCTGTTGCAAAAGCAATTTTATGCTGATCTTTTGGGTCAACCAAAAGTTGATTGTATCCCAAAAAGCCGTCTAAGAAGATGTAAGATTCTTTTCTTCCAACTCGTTCTAGAACATGCTCAGTTATCGAAAGAGGAAAGTTGTCTCTAATGGTAGCTGCATCACCTTTTTGAGATTAACACACACTAGTAATTTTCCGTTCTTCTTGGGTACTACCACTATTAGAGACACCCAATCTGTGTGTTCAATTTAGTAGATGAATTGGGCTTCCTTTAGTATTTCAATCTCTTATTTTATCTTCCTGGTGAATGTTTCATTATACATGTATGGTCTCTGTCTACTTGGTTTCGCATCATCTCTCATGGATATGGTATGTTGACAGATTTTTGGATCAACACCCTTGAGATCCTTGTAAGACCAAGCAAAGATATCTTGGTATTCTTTCAACAAGTTTAGCAAAATCTTTTCTTCTTCTTCTGTTAGGTCATTCACAATGTAAGCAGGTCGAGGCTCTTCTCCTGGTTCAGCCAAGTCTACTTCAAGCCCTTCGTAAGATTCACCCTGTTTCCATAGTTCCCTAACAGGTTGTTCGACTATGATTTTTCGATGTTGGAGAGTATATTTTTTGTAATGGGATGGAACACGCATTACGTCCTTAGCATCCTTGTCCGAGGTGTTCATTTCGGTCGTGTATATCTCCTTTAGAGCCTTTTCAACTCTTGATATTTCTTTTTCCGCTCGACTCGTGTCATGAGTGGTTTCCTATCATGTGGGTTTGTTTGAGTACCCTTCCTTGTCTTTCTCGATGTTTGAGACATTTCTGAGTTTTTGTTTGAAGAATATCTGCCAGTTATTTTATCCTTGACACAATCATTAGAATCTATCTGCATCAAGAATTGTGTTTTACTAGAGACTGATGGCATAGGTCGTGTTTTCATGTGTCTCGTGTCTCTTTTTCGTCTATACCATTTTTGTTTTCTCGCTTTTTGGTTTTGAAAGTCAAATTTTTTTTCCTCCCCTCCTTTTAGGAGTAGCTTAGCTCTCATATGCTCTTTTTCTGACCCTGAATCTTCTGAGGTAGCTGAGTGTTCATCTAACTCATCAGTTGCATCGAAATAGAGGTCCAAAAAGCCCTGTTGAGATTTCATTAAGTTCTTGGGTTTCTCATCTTTGTCTTCAATGTTGAGGATTGAAATCATTTGGATAGGAATTATGTCGTAACCACCTCATTGCAAAATTGAGTAGGCATAGACGTATTCACACATACATCCATTCGCTAAAATTTGAGTCAACTTGAATGGCTCAAACAAATGCTCTAGAAAGGGTTCAAATACGTAGGCTTCATCTGTGCAGTCCCTTTCTAGGATACATTCTCTTGTCTTAAGCTTCCATTTTCTAAAGCTCCACACATCCAAATAGGAGTGTCTTTGTTTAACCAGGATGGGAGTTTAGTTTCAACCAAAGAGACTCAGTCAAACTCTTGTATGGGTGTTTTAAAGACATCTCTATAAGTGTGATCTTTTAGATTGACCCTTGTTATAGATCCCACTTGCTTCAAGTACAGATAATTGTTTCCCCACTCTTGGATAAGTTGTACTTGTCGCATGAAAGGTCTTCCCAATATGATTTCATAGTTGAGTTTTTTTCCAAATTCTACCATGGAAAAAGTGTGTTGATATTCAATTCCACACAAATTGACTATCAGTTTTCAAGCAGCCTTAATGGTCTCTCAATGTGTCCGTCAGCCAACTGAAATTTCATTCGAGTTTGTCTAATGGCTAGCTATCCCCAGGTTCCCATACTACTTTAGTGGCTATGGCTATGTCAGCTCCACTATCCAGTATTTCCATGGTTTCAATGTCATTATATTTCACTGGGAGGGTGGTGTTTCCTTCTTCCCCTTCATAATATTCTCCAACTTTGTTCATGGGAACATATCGAATCTCTTTGTTTTCCATTTCATTTTTCATTTTTCCCAATTTTTTTGAGATTAACCCAGTTATCCCCACCTTCTCTAGGGTTCTCTGTAAATCATTCCATAAGTATGGTCTGAGTTTTAACAGTTCTCCCAAGGTAAGAGTGAATTGGATGGGTGTAGACATGACCGAATGAATGTTGTCTACTTATAGGGTCTGTTCAGCTCTTTTTACTTGAGTGGTCTTGCACACAATGGATTCATCTTCGTTATTTCCCAAGTAAGAAGGTAATGTTTTCAAGGTCAATGGTTTCAACATTCCTGAAGCTTCCGATCTGCAATCTCCGTACAAGGATTGTACATCCCTGTTCGTATCAGAAGGTAGGTTATCCAACCAGACTTCCTCTAGAGGAGTTGACTTTAGAGTTAAGCTCCCATCATTGATCTCTCTTACTTTTTTCCATAAGTGTCCTGGCCAATCTTCCGCTACGAATGGACTTCCGTCTAAGACATCTTCACTGTTCGGCACTATAAGCTCTGGTTCTTTTGTTTCAAGGTGGGGTTCTGCCACCACATTGGATTTTTCTTTAGTGTCTCGTACCTCAAGCTCTTCAGGTTTTGTGATACTTTCAAGCTTGGGTTTTTGTTTTTCCAGCATTTCTTGCGTGATTTTTACCAAATTTTGATAAGCTTCCAGCTTAGCTACTTCCATGTCTAGAGAAGGATAGTTTTTCCATTTCTTTTCCATGTTTTGGCTTGCTTTAAGTCCTGCTCGGTATGCTTCCAAGGCGGAATTAATAGGATGAAAATTTTTATCAACCAGAATGGATCCTCCTGATTTCATGGTTGTTTCTTTAAACTCACTTTCAATTTCTTTCAACTTTTCGGAATAGCCTCTTTGCTTTCTCCTCGATTTCTACCCGCCGCTGCTTTTGTTTTCTCATCTCATATCTTTTGCTTCTGCTCCTTTTAATTCTTTGAGACAAAAATTTTGTATTTTCCAAATCATCAGAGCAGTTGTGTTTCTTTTTCTTGGCCTGGGCTCTAGTGATTACCTTGATTGGAACAATTGGTTCACTCTCTTATGAGCTACTAGGTATCACTTGGACTACGTTTACTACGGTTTTACCCTTGTTTAAAGGATTTTTAGGACAATCTTCCGAAAAGTGTCCTCCTTTTTTGCAGCATTGTATGAAATAGGCTTCAATTGGTTTGAGGTTTTCGTCAGGCTCTGGACATTCATTTTTCCAATGATCATCAGCACCACAGTTATGATAGCTTCCTGTTCTTGGATTCATCATGGGTCTTCCCATGGGAGGTCTGACACCTTGATTAGCTACATAATACATTGGTGCAAGATCTGGTGGAGCGTAAGGCATGATTTCTTCCATGGGTGGTGGATGTGAATTATACCATTCTCCTTCTACCATTACTGTAGATGTACTAGGCTCTGCATAGGGTGTAACAGGCACTAATGATTGTTCATCTATGACTCCTTCAGAGTGCATGTACTTTACTGACATTGCATTATGTCTTGGATAAGGAGGTTTTTGTCCCAACATAGGTTGACGTCTTTCCATACCCATTGGTGGTCTTTGAGCTTCGGCCATATTAGGTTGATATCTGTACATGGGTTGTCCTTGTGGCCTCATGGGCAGATACATAACATTCCCATCATACTTTGGTCTGAAGTAGCACTCGTGGGTCTCATGGTTGGTCCATTTACCCTTGATTGCACACCATTTTTGTGGGCCTAATTGGTTGTCCCTGCTGAGGTATCCCTTGTCTTGGTCCCCTCATAGGTGCTTTCTGCATGTTGTTCGTATGTCATTCATCCTTTTAAGCATGTCTTCTATGGCTGAGAGTGGTGCTGTAGCCGTTCCCATTTGTGTTGGTTTAGTGGAAGCCATTCTCTCACTTTGCTTATCCTTAGGGACATCTTCTTCGTTGAAAATTTCACAATTTTCTCCTAAGTCAATAGCATCCGACATACATGCTTCTAGGTTGTATGCTTCTTGCTAAAGAGTATAGCATGAAGTTCTTTGTTTAGCAGTCCCTCCAGAAACAAAGATATAAGTCGTTCTTCTGCAGGTATCTCTAGCTCTGGGTATCTGGAAATGTATTGTTTCATTCGAGTTGCACAATCCCTAACAGACTCACCATGTTTCTGTTTAAAGATGTAAATTTGAGCTACTGTATTGCGTTTGATCCCCGTTTTGGAACAGGCAGCCACAAATCCTTGAGCTAAAGTGTTCGAGTCTATGATTGACCTTGGTGGAATGTTTTGGAACCATGTCAATGCTTTTCCTTCTAATGTCATTCCAAACCCCTAGAATTGAGTATGGAAATCGAACATACGCTCTGCTCTTAGCACTTACTTAAAGCTTGCTAAGTGGTCATATGGATCCCCTGATCCACTGTATTTTCTAACCCATTTCAGAAAATCAGTTGGTCTAACACGTTTGTTTGGTTCAACTCCCGGTCTCTTGGCAGTTGGTCCTGTTCCGAGTCCTTCAAACCAGTCTATTGGAAATAGTGACTCATGTAGCCCTGGACTGCTGGCCTTAGTGTCACCCGGTTTTCTACGTGATAAGGTGGTTTTTGGTTTCTTCACGTTACTCTCAGATGATCTCTCACGGTGTTCATCCCTTGGAATTGTTTTTGGTCCTTGTCCCAATATCCAATCCCTTATGGAGTACCCTTGGTACTTGGTTTGTTCTACCTCCTTAGGAGTCATCATAACAAAGTTGTTATAACAATCTCTAAACAGGTAGGTTGGTAGGTCTACTGATCCCTTATCTTTGATCTTGAAGATATAGATGATCTTCATCTTCGTTAGTTGTCCTGGCTTGGCATGCGAAGTTCATATGAGGTATTTTACATTTCTATCCTCCCAGCCATAGACTCTGATCCTAGGATTATCCGTACTAATTGATCGTATCCCTCGAATTCTAAAGTTGGTGGTCCTTCTTTTGCTAACATATCTGGGATTATGGTGTTTACTTCTAATCCCCATTTGTCTATCACATCAGGGTTTTTGAATTGTAAATACTGAGTTCTGTTTTTGTCCATGTACATTTTTCCTTGTTTGTTTTCCCTAATCTCTTCTTCGAACCCAATCCCATGGTCATCAATGCGAATAGCATACTCCTTGTTAGGGTCCAAGTAAACTTGGGCACCATGATGGTTAGTCTTGTAAAAAGATAGTATATGCTTATAGCGCACTGTCGTTCCGGTTTTTGAGTGAGTCGCGTAAGAAGACATTTCGGATGTTGAATCTGAAAAAGTGTCTGAGACTTCTTCAAGAATTGTATGCAAGGAATTGCCTTGATTCACGCTTTCTTCGGTGGAAACTCTACTTGAGGTTTCTTTGAGTATGCCTTGATTTCCTACTATACGACCAGATCTAAGGTTCATATAGACTTATGAAGCCCTGGATAGAGTACTCACCTTTGGATTGACTTGTTGTCAATTTCGACTTGATTCGATTGCAACTTTCCGTCAAGACACTTATTCCTCGTCTGCAACCTGATTCCTGTACAAATTTGATCAAGTTAGCTATTCTTTTATAAAGACAATAGAGTTTTTGCTACTCTTATAATTGGTCTATGTGTATCACTTCAAATCGAGCTATGGGAGTCAAAATTTGACTTTCAAATTCGACTTTAGCAAAAATCAAAGGTTTGATCTGCAACCTGGAAACTGAGTGAACACGTACCAATTTTGATCCAATTAAACCCAAAATTTCCTGGTGGCTTTATATAAGGTTGATCTAACACTGTCTAAGTTCAAAAGTCAAAATTGATGTCTCTGGATAGTAGAAGTAAATAATCATGATTATTTACTTTTGTTAGTTTATTGCACTTTTTTGATTGGTTTGGCAAATATACAATCTGTTAAAGTCTCTGGACAAGTTTCAACAAGTTTGGACAAAATCTGACCAAGTTTATCAACTGCTTTGTGTCCAGAGACTCTGATTTCAAGAATCTGGCTTAAGTCTCACTTTTGTGGCCCAAATTTCACGAAAATTGATTTGTGAGGTCTACTTGATATGGTTGACCTTGTGGTATCCCCAAATTTGCAAATTTCTCAAGTTTTGAAGCAGATGTAAATAATCGCGATTATTTACTCTGGCTATATTTTTGCAACTTTTTGCCCCAACTTTGACACAGATCTGTTAAGCACCTTAAGTTAAGATCACTAGCCAAGTTTCATCAAGTTTGGACAATTTTTGGTTAAAAGGTCATCAATTATCTGTCCGCAGATTAACTTTGCAATTTTAGTCAAAATTTTCAATCCAGTGATCTAAATCTCACCAAATTTGGTTTGTGGGCTTCATGGTAAAACTAGTGGTATGCTGACTTGGTCAAAAAAGTGAAAAAACGGACATACATAAATAATCACGATTATTTACATTTGACAAATTTTTACAAATTTTTGGTCAACTGAGCAGGTACACATGTTTATCACATCACTATAAGCCTATGAATCAATTTTCAACAAGTTTGGACAAATTTTTTCCAATTTACACTCAAGATTCAAAAAGTCAGTTCAAACTTTAGTTTTTACCCAGTTTTTTGCCAGTTTAGTAATCCAAATCTCTTGGGCCTTTACAAAAGTTATTTGTACACATGCAATGAGTCAATGATATGAAAGTTAATATTTACGATTATTAACTTCAGGCTTGAAATGAACACTTTTTTGCAATTTTTTCCAAGATAGCCTTTATATGAGCTATTTTAAGCCTATGAATCAAGTCAAAACTTAATTTGGCATAGAATGTCAATAAAAAGTAAATAATCTGAGTTTTGGCCAACTCTTGAAATTTTACCTTGGATTGTCTTTGAGCTTACCAACTGGTTCAGACAACTCTTAAGCTTACTCTCCGGTCGGACTGAGTAGTTTTGAGTCTTTTCGAGCTATTTCTAGCCGTAGACCTGAAATTCTGCAACTTTCAATAACAACTCACACTTGATTATTTCTACTCCTAGATTCTCATGCACCAAGGTTGTGGAAAGTGTCCACAAACACTCGTTTTCTTGTGTCTTATGTTTTTCTGAGCACTGATCTTCAGACTTGTCTTGTCTACCAATCATTCTCAAAATCCTAATCTAAATCTACGATCCTACAGTCCTAAAGGCACTCAACAAGTACGATTACTTCCAAGCTACCTCTACACAGCAAAAGACGACAATCTTAAGCTATGCGGTTTCTAAAAGAAAGTTTTGAACTTTAGGCGAACCTAGAGGAAGTTAAAGGACAACTACACAAGACACTCGTGTTTTTACCTAGTTTAGATCTCTTCGTTCCCCGGCAGCGGCGCCAAATGTGGGACGCATGCCTAACCTCACCATCCTATCTTATTGCAGTATTAGCGAGAACCACGATTAATTTGTCAAACCATGGGACTAAGCTGACTCGACTAGTGCATAGAGGCTACAAGAGGTTGTCAATCTCTTGCAAAACAACTAACAACTCGCATCTGACTCAAGTTACACTCAAGTGACTAAAATCACCAAAAGCCAATTGCTCATCGACAAACAATTCATATCCGTTACAGCATCAAACGACATCTAAATGTAACGAAACTTCTAGGACAAGTTTATAAGACCTAAGTACACATGTCTAAGGCCTCAAACCCCACTTTAGGTCAAGTTTCAAAATCGCAATTATTAATACCAGTGGATTTTTGACCTAGTCGTTTTCGACCCAGAATGCATCTAAATGCTTAGCAATGATGCCCCAATACCCGGCCTATGCTTAGTTTTTTATTTGAACATGTAAATTCCTATTTATGATAAATTAGGCCACGGGTCGACTACGCCAAAAGCTACAAAATACTGTGAATGGCTTACGTCAATGAGTAGAGCTCTTACCTGCGGTTGCAATGCAATAAACACAATCGCAATGTGACAACCGGAGAGGAAGTAGGAAGCACGAAAAGGAGAGGAGTGAGCGCTGTTAGCTCACACTGTGTATTTCTTATCCAAAAACTTATAAAAAACTTACAAAAATTGGCTTGTATACCTTAGCCAAGATTTTTGGGTGATCAAAACTAATAATCTGGAGTTCTACGAAAGTTGGGTAATGACTGGCTGATACAATCTAGAAGCTTGTAGCTCCGGCTCATTAATTACAGAGTTTATCCGAGAAAATAGGAGTTACAATGTTCTCGATTTATCAAAATAATAAATGTTTTACAAAGAGAACTCTGAAAAATGGTGTCCTTGTTAGCTTGCTGCTAACATTGCTACTCCTCTTTACCCATTTGGAAAAATCACTCAAGCTACTGTACCCGTGGCTCGAATACCATTAATTGCAAGGAATAGAAGAGAGGGTCTTTCAACACCAAAACAGAACTGGCTCCTGTGAAGCTTCTAATAGCTCAATAGTGGACTCCACTATTAAGACCATAGCTCTCGACGGTGATGCCCCGTTTTCTGCACGAAGGCATGCTCACTGCAAGGTTGACATCATAAGGGTGTTGTACACATCCTTGGTTTGTGGTTTTAGAAAATGTCTTTTCTTGGTCACCGCCATGCCTTCCACTCAAACCTGGATTTTCAAGAGGGAAGCCCATGCCTATCTAGACATTTCAAAGCTCTACTGGTCATCAGACTCTTACTCTGGCTAAGGTGAAACTGGGAAGACAATTGATCTGCTCCTTTCCAATTACTGTTGTTGTTATCCCAAAACTAGCCCAATCGCTGAAGTCCTTTGTTATTGATCTTTCTGGCCATTTCCCTCTAGAATGGATTCAACATCATGTTTTTTGCCTTAGATAACCAAGGGGACTAGTGATTAATAGAGTTTTGAAAGTACCTTGTCAATTCTTGCCATTCCAAGGCCTCTGTAACTCTACTGCATTTTTGAACTAGTTCACCCCTTGTGCCACCAAGCTTCACGAAAGGTCACCAAGGGACTAACTTTCAAGAATTTTAAATTTTTAAATTTATGCTCGAATTTAAATTGTTCTTAGCACTAAAAGGAAATGGTCTTCAACAACAAGCCTCTAATGGACACTGCACATGCACAAAGTTATTTTTTCCTCTTATACCATATCATTTTTTTTCTCCCAAACTCATAATAGTGAGTGTTTATATATATTATAAAAAATAAATTTACAAAATGAAATCCATGGTTTGACGGAGCCATGGCATCTACCAACAACCTGCCAAAACATCCAAACCATACGACCATACATTGACTGACAAAGGGAACCACCCTGAGACCATAAGCAACAACAAAGAGCCAAGACAGACTTTGGGTTGCCACAAAGGAGAAAGCCTTGTCACAACAATCCCCTTGACCATCAAGCCAATGCACCAGGAACTAACTATCAAAAGATGAAACTAGCAAAGTCACCTATTCTTCTTCCTCTGCTTAAGCCAATGAACTATGCTAGTAGTAGTTTTATTGCACTCAACCTTAACAATATGGTTGATGAGGTCTACTTTTATGTCTTGAAAATCACTTGTAACTGGTTTAGGCTGGGAAGATCCACTGGACATTCACATCACAAAGGTAGAGTTAACTACTGGTGCAGGTCTATCCTACATCTCCTCAGTACAGCTCTGAATCTCTTTACTTTTCTCACCCAAAGGTCCGATCAGTGCAAGCCGAGAGCTTTCAAAGGTTGGTGGGTCCTCAATAGAGGGTCTCCCATTCACAAATGTTTTCTCTTGAATCTCAATTATTAGACAATTAGTCATTTTAACCACCTCCTCTCAAGTCATATCTTGGTCAGCGGCGGTAAGGGTACCAATCACTTCCACCACCTCCTCTCTAGTCATCTTATAGTTGTTGGACCCATTGAATTGACTTACTGTTCCTCTCTTGAGGCTTGGCATCCCTGGCGATCCACCTCTAGGTTGTCCAAACCACCTGATTGCAGGTAGTTTCAGGCATAATGACCAATCGTACAACATTTGTAACAGGCATTGGGAAACAATGCAAATGGCAGCTCTTTCCAAAGTGTGCCCAATCTATGTATATTAAGATGGGAATGCTCATGTTCCACATTAAGCACACTTTTACATCCAAGCCTGCTCTAACACCTGCTACCACTATGGGATGGACAATGCACGGCCCAACAAAGCAGCAATGGAGTCCACTTGTTCCTGGAGATAGATAGGGAGGTTCTTGAGTGTAACCCAAACCGGGAAAAATTCCATAAACTCTTTGCTTGGGCAAAACTCAAGCATCCATGACATCACATAAGAAAAGTGTGAAACCCCCCCAAATGCCTCCTCTTATAGCCAAATCTTGAACTGTCTACTCAAAAACATATCTACCCATACTTATCAAGCATGATTACATGAGTATGAGAAACGCTATGCTCAATTTCCAGGAATTTATACAAAAAGATATTTTGGATAGTGAAAAGGTAAGTTTGAGCAAAGATACTTATATAATTAGTTTGAGCAACCCTATGCTCAACTGTCAAGAATAGAACAAGATACTTTGGATAGTGAAAAGGTTGAATTGTTTCTTCAATCCATTGGACCCAAACTTCAAGAAAGTTAAGAGCTACTATTAGAATACAAGAACATGAACATGAATTAAAGGCATGGTGGAAAGAGGCTGAGGATGCAGTCTCATTGTAGTCTCAATGCTTGCTAAGAATTAATGACATAGAGAAAATATGGTGAAAAAAGGGGCCACTCCTACCTCTAGCATGCTTGTGATCCCAACAAATCCTAATACCATGATTCCAAAAGGTGACAATTCTATGCTTGATGAGCTTGTTGAGGGCATTTATGAAATGGAGTTGAAATTGGCAAGGCTTGAAGAGAAAGGTCAACCTTTTGGACATAATTCCCAATGTAAAGAAGGTTTTTTTAATAGATTTATATGGTGTGAAGCACAAACCATGGAATATGGGAATTTGATAGATTTAACAATGCTTTGAAAAGGAATCTTGTGTTCTTAAAGGATGGAAAGATCCATACATGAGAGATAGGTATGCCATTAGGAACTAAATTTGGAAGTATGAAAATGGTACTAGAGGATATGCCAATTAGTCATGCCATCTCTACAATGGAGGCTACAACCTATGAGGCAAAGATAGAGCGCATTTCAAAGAAAGGGTCAAAGACTTTTCATGAAACTTTTGAGGATTTTGATGGCTGTATATGAGGCAAAGATAGAGCCCATTTCAAAGAAAGGTTAAAACCTTTTCATGATACTTTTGAGGATGTTGATGGCTTGTGGCTGTATGTAGTGGCCTCAACTAAGAAAAGAAAGACAACTAAACTAGTGTTGGCATGAAGCTGGTGATTGCATATGCCCCCCAATAGGTTGGTATGATCCTATGACTCTTTGTTGGTGCATTCTTATCTTGAAAATTTCTAAACCAATGAAGCAACTATGGAAGAAAAATGGAGGTGTGCGAATGGGGATGAAGGATCCTCTACTTCAAAGAGAACAACAAGATCTATAGAAAGAAAGGATTCAAAACCTTCTCAAGAGGCTTCACCACACTTGCCTCCTCCTCTTAAGGCTCCAATGGAGGAGGTACATTGATAGGAAAGAAGAAAGAGTAGGGAAAGAAAAAGAAAAAGGTCCTTACAGGCTGCAATGTGACATTGAAGTTCCTACAAGCTTAAAACACGTACTGGAGGAAAGGATTTTGAATAGTAAATTTGAGTTTAGTTTGGGTGAAGTTCTTGGCATAGCTAAGCGTGAGTTCCATGAGGAGATTATAGATATTATAAAAAATAGAGTTAGACTCATGTAAAGTCTACTCCTCCAAAGTCACAGAGTAAAAGAGAGCCATTGAAGGCACAAGTGATACATGTACAAGATAGGGAATGTCATAACAATGTGGTAGGATGCTATCAATCTTTTGTAAGAGTTATGCATGCTAGATTTCTGGCTGACAATGATGAGGATGAAGCCTCACATAACATGTACAAGAGAAACAATGGAAACTTTGGTCAAGGTGGGTGATCTTGAAGTTTTGTATGTTGCATTGATTAATTATGGCTCCAAAATTAATCTTGTGTCCAAGAATCTTTACATGAAGGTCAAGTGGCCAATAGACACTGACCATGGCTTGATTACTAGAGTTGCCAAAAACTCTTCAAAAGATCTCTGGGGCATATCCAAACGTGAAGGTGACCATTGGAAATGTCAAAGATGAGCAAAACTTCTTCATACAAGAGATGTCTACTTATCCTCTTATCCTTGGGCAACCATGCATCACAATCACTTGCATGGAAACAAAGGTCTTGGCTGATTTTTTTTCTTATGCCAAGATAAAGAGTAGAGATGGGAAGTGGGATGTCCAATTCTTGAGATTATATGTGAAAATCATGAGGGGAACCATGATAATCTTTGAGAGTAGAAATGGGAAGTGGGCTTTCTAGTTCTTGACAGTATGTGTGAAATCATGAGAGGAACCATGATAATCTTCGGGAGTATCCTCTAGCAAAGGCAAACAAAGAGTTCAAGGACTTCAAAAAGATGAGGAGTTTTCACCATGTATTATTGTGAAGCAAGATTGCAATGGTACCAAAAGAAAATGGATCTCGCGTGACCCAGAAGAATCTTTCTCTATAAGTTTTCAAGGTCTAACAGAGCATGGGTTAGTATGTTTCATGAAGCATCTTGATCTTGGTATTTATATTAAGAGGTGCTCGCTTGAGGCCTCACTTGGCATTACATCTTGCAGACTTTACTATACCACTTCCCAGGTACTATGTTATTTTGAATTTTTGGGCTATATTTTTCTTCGTGAATGTATCCATCATAAATAAATTTTGAAGTCTTAAGTTGTGGATTATCTTTTTGTGAATTCACTACAAGAGCTCGCTTAAATATCTGGAGGGAGATCAAGTTTTTAAAAAAGTTACTTTTTAAAATTTTGGCTGATATCGGTGCTCATATTGATGACTGTACCAGTGCACATACCAGTGCTCATATCGACGCGTATAACAACACCTGTACCGGTAGAGCCTGCAAAAATAGAATCGTGGGACTTTCCTACGCATTTCCCTCCTTTCTTAGCTTCTTCTCTTGTCCTCCTCGTCCTCACTTGCTACAGATCTGCTGCCTCAGGACTTGCTGGAGGTGAGATTTTAACTTGTGGGATAATCCCCATCAACAAGGTGATATTATTTTCAAGTTTCCTTGTAGATTCGTGCACTTTAGTGTATGTGTGTGTAACATAGCGTATGTCTGTGTGTGCGCGCATTTTTAGAGGTTTGAGAACATTTTTCCAACTCTTTGTTGCTCAAATAGGCCGCATGTGAGTGCTCTAACATTATTTTTTGTTGCATATACACATACACACACACACACACACACATACGCACACACATTCACATAAACATGAACGCAAGTAAATAATAAGGCACACTAAACAATATAAACACACTATATACCACACAAACACATATTTTTCAAATTTATGTAACTTATAGGTAATTGATTAGATATTTAGTTGCTTACCGGTCAGGAAGGACTACTCCGTATTTAGGCTATTGAAGGCTACAAGCTTAGGGCTAGCCGCTTAGTGTTAGCCACTCAGTGTTAGCCGCAAAAGAACTTCGATAAACAAAGTAAACTAATGCAATTGGACTTCAATAAGGCACATAGACTACAAAAATGCAAAAAGATTTCAAAAAAAGACTTATCTCATGGCTAGAGATTGTGAGGTTGTTAGAGCTAGTAGCAAATAATAAAAAAACCGCAAACGGACTTCAAAAATACAAAAGTCTTCAAAAATGACTTGTGTAAAAAAAAACGCAAACGGAGTTTGACAAACAAAGTAAAATAAGGCAATTGGACTTCAATAGCGCACACAGACTTCAAAAACCCTACTATATAGTCCTTGAACAGACAAGATTATTATCATGTGGTCCTGATCTTCGTGCACCTCTAGACTGAGGTGTGTGAAGATTGGTCATGGCTAGAGAATGTGAGGTTATTAGAGCTAGCGACAAATAGTAGAAGAACTGTAAACGGACTTCGAAAGAGAAAAAGTCTTCAGAAATGACTTGTGTACTTCAAAAATGCAAACGAACTTCGACAAACGAAGTAAAATAACGCAATCGAACTTCAATAGCGCACACAAACTTCAAAAACGCTAATATATAGTCATTGATCAATAAAGACATGATTATTACCCTGCGGTCCTGATCTCTGTGCACCTCTAGACCAAGGTGTGCAGAGATCGGTCATGGATAGAGAATGTGAGGTTGTTAAAGCTAGCGGCAAATAGTAGAAAAACCGCAAACGGACTTCAAAAACACAAAAGACTGCGAAAATTGACTTGTGTACTTCAAAAATGCATACAGAGTTTGACAAACAAAGTAAAATAATGCAATCGGACTTCAATAGTGCACATAGACTTCAAAAACCCTAATATATAGTCATTGGCCAATAAAGACGATATTATTACCCTGTGGTCTTGATCTCCATAAATCTCTAGATTGAGGTGTGCGGAGATCGGGCATGGCTAGAGAATGTGAGGTTGTTCGAGCTAGCGGCAAATAGTAGAAAAATCGCAAACGAACTTCGAAAATGACTTGTGTACTTCAAAAATGCAAACAAACTTTGATAAACGAAGTAAAATAAGGTAATCGGACTTTAATAGCGTACACAAACTTCAAAAACCCTAATATATAGTCATTGACCAATAAAGACGAGATTATTACGCTATGGTCCTGATCTCCATGCATCTCTAGATCGAGGTGTGCGAGAATTGGGCATGGCTAGAGAATGTGAGGTTGTTAGAGCTAGAAACAAATAGTAGAAAAACCACAAATGGACTTTGACAATGACTGTGTACTTCAAAAACGCGAAAGAACTTTGATAAACAAAGTAAAGTAACGCAATCGAACGTCAATAGTGCACATAGACTTCAAAAAACCTAATATATAGTCATTGACCAATAAAGACGAGATTATTTCCGTGTGGTTTTAATCTCAGTGCACCTCTAGACTGGGTGTGCAGAGATCGGGTATGGCTAGAGAATATGAGGTTGTTAGAGCTAGCGGCAAATAGTTGAAAAACCACAAACGAGCTTTGAAAACGCAAAAGTCTGCGACAATTGACTTGTGTACTTCAAAAACGCAAACCGACAATGACAAACGAAGTAAAACAACGCAATCGGACTTCAATAGCGCACACAAACTTCAAAAACCCTAATATTTAGTCATTGACCAATAAAGATGAGATTATTATCCTGTTGTCCTGATCTTTGTGCACCTCTAGACAGAGGTGTGCGGGGATCGAGCATGGCTAGAGAATGTGAGGTTGTCATGTAGTTAGTAGTGTGTACTTATAGTACGAGTGGTTTAATTATTTGTTGCATCATTCATAGATAAAGTATGGACGATAGGATGGTGTGTCCTTGTGCACACTGCAAGCATCAGATCTTTCAAAAACAAAAAATCTACGACCAACACATACGCAATAACAGTCTCTTCTACAAGACCTCCGTTATCGATCTCATGGTCCAGAGGCAGTAGATTCATCTCCGCAAGTAGATATTGCTTCAAATTCATCCCAGAGAAGACAATTTTCAAACGAATATCCATTGACTAAGTCCACCCAACCAATACATGATTCCACATTTCAAAAAGGAGAGATGGAGCAGATGTTAGACGTGTTCTTTAATATAGATTCCATCATTGAAAACATAGAAGACGACAACATTCAAGGCAATACTGCGAACTAACCTCAGTCATCCCGTCCATATCGACGGCATGATAGCAACGATAAAGAGGGCGAGATGATGCAAACTCTTGCACGTATGCCGCTTTACAATGGTGCAAAAATCTCAGTTCTCTATACCGCTTTGGCAATGCTTAATTTGCAGTCTGCGGGTGGTCTGACGCCTCCGTCACATAGCTTTTCAAGTAAATACATTCTATCTTAAGCATGCCAAAGTGAAAATTATAGTTCAATAATATGATCAAGGGGTTGACCTGTTCATGTAACAACAGGTTGCTCAACAAGAAAATATTGTCGGAAGGCAATCACTTGTCTCCTACCCGTCCAACCGCTAAAAATCTTCATACTAACTTGGGCATGGATTATCACAAAACACATGCATGCCCTAATGATTGTATACTGTTTTGCAATGAGTATGCAAATCTGGAATAGTGTCCCAAGTGTGGATCAAATAGGTATAGAGATAACACACAAGGAAAATTTATCCTTGCAAAGGTCCTTTGACACTTTTTTATCATACTAGATCGAAGAAGATGATGTGATGCGGGTACTTTCTGATTCTTGTGCATGGAAGCACATAGAGGAAAGTTGGCCTACATTTAAGGATGAGCCTCGATGTATCCGCTTTGGTCTGGCAATGGACGAAGTAAACCCATTTGGATTATAGAGTTCGTCATGGAGCACGTGTCCTATTTTCTTGGTTAATTATAATCTTCCACAATGGATAGCTATCAAGAAGGTCCATCTGTTGTTGTCACTGATCGTCCCAGGAAAGTACAAAGCAAAGAACATGGGAAAGCTTTGTCCAAGAAAGTAGGAGTAGTGCCAAGGATGAGAACACAAAGACTAGTCAGCTTGAATACTTTGGCTACATCCAAGACATCTTGAAGATTAGCTTTAGAAAGTTTGATATTTTTATCTTTGATGTCAAGTGGTTCAAAGTTATTACTAGCGGCCCTAATGCAACTGTGTGAAAAGATAATAGTGGATTGATTCAAGTGGACTCTAGGCGGGTGTGGACAGATGCGCGGGATACGTTCGTACTTTCATAGCATTCTGAACAAGTTGTGTTCACACTAGATCCACTATGAAGAAAAATTGATGAAAAAGATATGTCTAAACCGCGTTGGCTCTATGTTGTTCAAGTTGCTCCATAGAGCAAGCAAGTTTGTGAAGGATTGGAAGTTGAGGTCGAAGAGCTTCATGAACAAAGTGCAGGGCTGGCGGATGATGTAAGTTTGAAATTTGAGTAGGAGGTCAGTGGTGAGAATATGCTTGAACCTAGAAATGAGCTTTCAAATATTGAAGTTGATGCAAGAGCAACGAATAAGTGGAGTTTGATGACAAAGATGAAAAAGTACAGATTGAGATAGACACCTTTGGTGCATCAACTCTCAAACAAGATGAGAGATTGACTACTGAATTTTGCTAGGATTTCTTTTGTAAAACTCTTTTTATTAGTCTACAATACTGGATAGATTCATTGAGTTGTATTGCAGCTTCGTTTTTTTGTTATTTGCATTGCTTAAGTGTTTCTTTTGTAAAATAACATATTGTATCTGTGTTATTTGTGTATTTGTAGCCATGGCCGATGACAATGATACATACTCTTCTAGTTTTAGTTTTCTTGTCACTCCGACCGGCATGTGACCCAAGCAGATGGGCTCCTTTTTGACACGGTTCACACCATAGCAAATAAGCTAGGCACGGAACCTTTGGGTAGCTGGTTTCTTTAGACCTACTACTACCACTTCTACGTCTAGGACTAGTGTTCCCCTTACACCGACCGGCCCCACACCTCAAGCGGGTGTGCCCCCTACACCGATGACTGGTTCATCTTTGAGATGAGGTAGACATCGTTCTGGAGGTGGTGGTTATTGTGGTAGCGGTTCTACCGATGCGTCCACACCACTGAGAGAGCATCTACCACTCTGTTCAGTAGATAGTTCACCAATTGGAACATCGCATACACCTTGGGGATCACATGCGCATGATCCTAACAAGGTGTACAAGAGCATGGATGGGGCTGTTGTGGTGGATACGGTACGAAAGGCCATGTGACAGAGGATTTGGCAGCTCCATACAGTTTAGTTTGGCCACTCTATGATGGAGACTTGGGATAATCAAGATGATGAAAGAAAGAATTACATCGTCGATGCCATTCACAGAGAGTACATGCCAGCAGAGTGGTAAAATTTAGTTCTTAATGACTGGATTTTGAGCGTGGTGATTTCCACAATGTCACACCGCCAACTAGAGGTGAGAGACAGGTACAGGGACGATAGTCCCAAGCCGGCATGGTTGGATGCAGAGGAGTGGGTGGGGATTGCATGGGAGACATAAGACAATCATGAGAGATTTCAGCAGCAGAGAGATGCAGCCAGAGCACGTTGGGAGTGTGCTGGAGCGTCACATCTTAGGAGTGGAGGCTACAACACACTTCGGAATGAGTTTGTAAGTAATATACGTATGCTTTAAATTGTCAAAAATGTATATTTTATTTGAAGATTTATCTAATGATTAAACCATAATTTTGCAGGAAGCTGCTGTGAAACGCTCTCCGACATGCCAAGAGGAGAAGTATGGGTGCAAGCATGGACTTGTGGCCCTTTTGACCCAGCTGCAGGAGGAGAGAGAGGTCGTCGACTGGGAGGCATTACCATGAGGGTGGCATCCTCCACACATGTTTTTTTTGTAGATGTGGTCTTCTTGATACAATTGTACTCATTCATTGTATACATGTATAGTTTCACGCGTTATGTTTATGGTTTTGTATTCCGCCTACAATTATGATTATGGTATGAAAATCAAGTTATGGTTATGGTTTTGCAATTATGGTATGGCACAGAGGTTATGGTTATGGTCTGGCAATGATGGTATGGTTATGGTTTGGCAATGATGTTATGGTTATGGTTTGGCAATCAGGTTATGGTTATGGTTTTACAATTATGATTGTGGTATGACAATCAAGTTATGGTTATGGTTATGGTTTTACAATTATGGTATGGCACAGAGGTTATGGTTATGGTTTGGCAATCATGTTATGGTTATGGTTATGGTTTTGCAACAATGATGGTATGGCTGTTATTTTTATGGTATGACAAGCAGGTTATGGTTATGGTTATGGTATGGCAAGTGGGTTATGTTTATGGTTTTGCAGTTTTCAAGTAGACATTATGGTTATGCTTGTGAGAACTTGTCACGATTAAGCTTTTAATTTTGTGATTTTGTTATTCTTACAATTTTGCTAATGTGTATACATTCGCTCTTTAGCGTCAAACTGTGGGTGGAGTGTGGTTGCTTGTGCACTCTTCTTTTGGGTAGAGACGGTTGTTTTCTGTTGCTGCAGTACAGGCAGCATCGATTCCCAGCCCTCTCTGCCAATTTTTTTTTGCAGGTTTTGCCCTTGGTGCAAGAATCGGTATATACATGCTGGAATAAGCCTCGATATAGGCCTCAATATAGAAAAATTACATACCGACACTTATTGAGACGCATATATCGGCGTAAGTTTCATTGCTTATTCCAACGGGTTTAATACCGGTGCATATACCAACGATACAATTTCGACGGTCATACTGACGCTTATTCTAGGGCTTGTTACTTTTAAAACAAACTTTGAGTAATTGGTATCCGCGTCGATTTTCACACGACATGTTGTAGTAGTGATGATTAGGATTTATGGATGCCGTTTATAAATAGTGGTGTCGCTTTTGTACTGGATTCTTCTTGTCCTTTGAAGAAGACCAAGAAGAAAACTCGGACTCTAGAGGAGTCTATGGGGCTACATGCATTTCCCAAAGAGACATAAGGTATCACTTTGGAAGATCCAAACCCAGAAATTATGCAAGCAAAGGTTTTCAAGAAAAATAAACACCATAGAGTGTTCTTAGATTCTTGGAAAATTGATCACCCATGGGTGTATTGCATGATTGATAATGATAGGAACGAGGGTTCCAAGTGCAAATGGTGTACTTTGGTGCATAAGTCAACACCATTTGTATATGTACAAGGGTCAAAGTCCGCACAAAAGGTGGCCTTGTGTGTCCATGAGAATTTTGATGAACATTGCAAGGCAAAAGCTAGTTAGATGGAAGGAACATGAAAAAAAAAGCATGGCTCCAATGCCCAAACATGTAGAGGAAATGCACGATGCAGAGGAAGAGAGAGTTGTGACATGTATGCAAATTTGGTTGTATGCCATGAAGAGGTCTATGCCTATAAAAGAGTATTCTAAGATATGCAACTTTCATAAGTTTATGGGCACACCAAACATGCCCATTGTGAATGAGTACTCTTCAAAATATGTAAAGTTGCTGGAGAACAATTTTAAAATGCAATTCACCATGTTTACTGGGGAGAAGCTTAAATGCGATATAACAAGAGATCCACGATTTACATTACAAATTGATGAGAGTACTGATATAAGTACTACGTAGAATATGATTCTTTATGTGACATATATTAAGAATGTAAGAAATCGTGAAGTATGTACAAAATTTGTGGATGTTATACATCTTGAAAGTGCTTTGTATGATGCATTGGTAAAGTATTTAAAGGATGTGGATTTATCTATGGAGAAGTCGATTGTAATGCCACCACTGATGGAGCCTCTGTGATGACTAACCAAACACTGGGCTAGTTTCCAGGTTGAAAGAAAAGGGGCCACACCTTATTAGCTTTCTTGTATAGCCCATTGTCGAGCGCTTGCTGCTCAGGATGCATTTAAAGCATATAAAGAGTTCAAAAATGTTGATAAGATTGCAAGACAGGTCTATGAGTGGACCTCTAGATTTTCTAAGAGGCATGCATTTTTGGAATTGTTGGGTATTCAAGCCGAGTAATGTCTTAGCTCGTGGGTACAAGCTATATAGCATGAAAGTAACGACTTTTAGTTGTAAGTCAAGTCTTGCATGATACACTTCTTGCATGATACACTTTTGCTTTATATACATTGTAAGGCTTCTACACAAGCATAATTTATCAACAGTAGCGTGTTTCTTTTTGCTGTGAATCTAGTCTCTCTGTCTCTCTCTCTCTCTCTCTCTCTCTCTCTCTCTCGTTTCTCTGCACCTTATCCTCGCCATGAAACCTCACAGGCGGCATCCCCCATAGCCTCAACCCCAACATATGGTATCAGAGCACTTGGTGGTGCTCTTGAGGCAACCTGAGGTCGCGGTAGAAACTGCCATTGGCAAGGCGAGAAGAAGGTCAAATAGGAGAACTTGACGCAGGCAAATAGGCTGCCAAAGCAAGGAGGAGAGGAGCTCTTCATGCTGATAGATTTTGCAAGTCGGAACCTCTGTATACGTACTGAACTGCTATCGACTGCAGAGCTAGCTCGTGGATGGTGCGTGACTGCATGTGATACTGGCGCTTCAGACCTCGCATCTTAATTTACAGAGCTGGTCGAGGGTGCACGAGACAAGGTCAAAGCCTGCATAACCTGCGTACCTCCTCGCGGTGCTCCAGAGAGCCAACCGACTCTACTCCTCGCGGTGCTCCAGAGAGCCAACCGACTCTATTAAAGGTCGTTATTTTTCTTTTTGTTTAAAGGTTGGCTTAACACATCAACATACCTCCTATTAAAGCTAAGGTTCACACATAAGGCCAGTCACACCCTCAAGACACGCCGTCCGTGCTCGGATCAGTAACCTATTGACTCGTAAAGTTGAAGGCGTGTTAGCTCGGGAATAATAAATTGTGGACGGATCTTGTCAACCCTTCTGCTTCTAAAGCGTGTTTCTACAATAGCTTAATACGTGCAAGCAAAGATAGAACTGACGCTGAATATCTATTTGGTACTGAAGATCTATTCGAAAGAGTCTTTACTTCATAGGCATGTTCAAAGTGCCAAGCAAGGTTTATGACCTGCTCAACCATATCGAGATCCACAAGAACATAGAAGCTTTGTTTTCAAGAACTTGGTCCATCACCAATGTGCAAAGTTCAAAGTTGATTTTACATATTCAATGTCATAGGTTTATTTAAAATTTGGTATGTTGTCAATATCAATTTCAAAGCCTTGTTTTAGCTTCTCGGTAGTCGGTTACTGTCATGCCAAACTTTTGTATGGGTTATAGACACTGCCATAAAATAAAATGGTAAGACCAGCCTTGTTGTTTGGTTGAGTTCTGGTATGTCTCACACTGATGGTTGTTGGAGGGAAGTACAGACACACACCTATGCTATAGTCAAGGGGGGGGGGGGGGGGGGGGGACTTCTACTCATGGCTTCAGGTGAATGAACTCTGCCATGGTCTGTCTGTCTCGAGTCCATTGTCAGTGGTTTGGGCTTGAGGGGGGGGGGGTTGTTGGGTATTCAAGCCCAATAATGTCTTAGCTCGTGGGTACAAGCTATATAGCATGCAAGTCACTACTTTTAGTTGTAAGTCGAGACAGATTACTTTCACTACCATAAATTTGACACTTAATCGACAAAAAATGAGATTTTAGAACCATTATGAAAATTGAATATTCAAGACACAAGCAATCTCTTCATACTCGAGACATATGTAATTCAATTCCATGTGGCATACCTCCACTCAAAAATAGCCCACCAAAAACTTTGCTACCTAGATTTTGCAAAAAGTTAACACACAATCTCGTAAGCCTACAATGCTATCCAAGAATGTCCTAAAGCCTGAAACAACTCCACTTTTGTCAGCAAACAAAAACAATTTCCTAAAGCAACCGGAAACAAGTGCTCTCTCTCTCTCTCTCTCTCTCTCTCTCTCTCTCTCTCTCTCTCTCTCTCTCAGCTTCTTTGTGCCCTCGAGCTGCCCCCCCTTTCCCCTTGCCAGCAAGCTGTGGATGCACCCACTGCAACTACATCGATGATGGATGCATTGGCAATGATGAAGTGAAGTGCCCAATGCATGATGCACTCAAGCATACCCAACTACCTTATGACCATCTCAATGAGATTCTTGACGTATGATTTGTTTATTGCTTTTTACCGGGCTTGACTAACAATAACTCCATATTAAGGTCCGATAAGAATCTCAAGAGAAGGTCCCAGCCTATGAGGCTCATGCGAAACAGGTAGATGCTTAGCTATTTCTTTGCTCAATTGTGACAAAAGTTGATTCCTAAAGTCTCCTTTACTCAAACAAAGTTACAAAAAGAGACATTACTGAATAGAATCTTGCAAGTGCAAATTTGGGCTTGTCTAGATGGACAAGACCCTGAAAGGGGTTGAATGGATAGCTCTAGCCTGAAGAATCAGAAAAATAAATAAAGGAAGCATAGAAGGTTGCCAGCTCCTTTCAAAATGTTTGCATCAAATTGAGAGTGGTCCTTTGGAAGTTAATAGTTCTGAAGAGAATTGGATATTTGTGCACAGTTATAGTGAAATATCTAAGCAAAGCGGCATTCATTTCAGAGAATTTAGTAGGTGCTTATACAAACAAGTAGGTGCTTATACAAACAAGTTAAATTGATTCAGAGGTTAACATATCTATCTGTCATAGGTCTCCCTAACCTTGTGGAAATTGATTGTGGTCTTTTGGATTTGTGAACGTAGTTGTTGATGTGCATGAGGTATTATACTATATTTTAAGGGAGGAGTTTAAGACAAACGCAAAGCGGCAATCTTGAAAAAAGTAAAAAAATTTCAAAACACCTGAAGTGTATAAGTGAAGGGTGAGTTTATGACGCGATTTGAAGCTTCCAAAGCTTACCAAATCCTTTGCAGAACACGAGCAACCATCATAGGAGCAAAGTTGTTTCTTCTATACGGAAACATCTGTGGCTGCAATCCAATGCCCCAATCCCTTCAATCATGAAAAAAAAAGCTTTCATATTTCTCACCATCACATTGCGATGGTTGTACTGATGTCCAATCTCAATACCTCAACATCATGTCGCCTTGCCATCGTTTGCCCAAGAGGAATGATCTCCTACCACAAACCATTGCTTGCACCACTTTATATCGCATGTGGCACCGTTTGAGCTATAACAGCTTCATAATGGATTTGGTATATCGCATGTGGCAATAGCTTCATAGTGGATTTGGCAGAGCAATTGGAGCCGATTGTCACACGGTTAGCAGCAGTCGACTCAAAAGTCAACACGATTTAGGGCACGTGCTTCGAACTCGTGAACTCGCTCATCACAGCAGGCTGTTTTGATTAGCAGCAATTGACTAAAAGTCGCTCATCACGAACTCAGAGCAGGCTGTTCTCGAACCGCTACACTACGTGCACGTGCTTGCACGCATTGAGCGGCTTGCAGCTCTTTATCACTTAAAGAATATGCTGCCCCCCAAAAAAGCGCCATGACAGTGAGCTCGACGTACACGCATGCAAGGTAGACGGTTTGCTGCGGCAACCAGTCCGCGTCGGCGCGGACTGGTTTCAGTAGTAGACCAGATCAGCGAAGGTCAATTTTTTTTAAAAAAATGACAAGACAGTTTGCAAATTTGTACCCATTTTATAGGCTGCGTTATAAGTGGAATCTGCTACAGATTCCTATCTCGGGGCTTATTTGCTCAGTGCTCTCTCTCTCTCTCTCTCTTTCTGTGTGTGTGCGTGCGCGCGTACGGCTTGTTGGAAATGGCTTGAGAAGGCAAGAAGGCCACAACAACATATGGCTTGGTAAACGAGCAAAAAGAGGAATGAGGTGCACGAGGAGGCATATGTAGGGCTTGTTGGAAATGGCTTGAGAAGGCGAGAAGGTCACAGCGACATATGGCAGGGCTTGGTGTATGAGCAAAAAGAGGAAAGAGGTGCATGAGGAGGCGTGACGCACGAAAGTTCAAACAACTGATTTTCTTTAAAAAATTAAGGCGTGTAATTTTGATTCATATGCTCGTTGACTGGTGCAGTGTGTGCAAATTTTTCATGTGGTCTCTAGCAGTTCAAAACCTATTTGACTTAGCGTTTTACTTCAGCAACAAAGCAACAAGGTAAATGATGTAGGGAAAGTAGTTTAGATTAGTGTTTAAGGAAAGTGTGCCTCCGCTTAGAGGGCTCCCCCATAAGCCCCATAACGGCGTTCTAAAAGGGCCCATCCAAATATTTATGCAGGCATCATACCCTTTGGTTAAGGAAAAGCATTCGCATGCAAAAATGAAGGTAACCGTTGTAGTTTTGGTGAGGGGTATTTTTCAATCACCCCGCACATGGAAGCTCTGCCTTTACAACCGCTAATACCTGATTACCTAGTCATCCTCTTTATATTATTCAATAGCATTTTGTGTACTACTACAACGTCACATGGAGTAGATTGCCTGCTCGTGGGGATATGGGGCATGCACACTAACTACAATTGGGTCCTTTAAAATTTTGGTACCCTCTAAAGTAATAGGGGCTATATGGGGGAGCCCTCTTAGCCTTGAGCCGATTGAAAAATCAAAATAGAGGGTTGAAGGGAAGGGAAGAAGGAGAAAACCTACTTGGAAAATTTTAGAATATAGAGTAAAATTACATTCTTTTGAAAAATTTTCTCTTTCGAATTATTCTAAAGGGAATTTTGTATGTTTGTGAAATTTATTTTTCAAGAACACTGCTTCAAAATGATCGATTCTTTATCTAGCCTGTCCACAAATGACAAGGAAAGCTATTTAATGCTAGGTACTCTCGACTACTAATTGATTATGTTTTTCTCATTAATGTTTAGGCCCTTGGTTGGGGTTGATCCCGTGCTTGCACTATTGCAATTCACTCTAAGTAATAAAGAAAACCTGAAGGGAGTTGCTCGATTATTTTGTCGCTCAAAAATACTCGCATTGCAAAATATGACTTTGCATATGTTTTCTCTCTATGGCATCTTGCATCGCGAGGAAAAAAAAAGCACTTCTTAATTTCCACTTTAAAAGCATATGCCCAAATTCCTTGCAGCAAAACCTTACAAGGATTATCATCTGCTCGTTGTTAATTGCTCTCATACTAGTGTGCATTGTGAGTGTGCACAATGCATTAGTTACTATGCTAGTGGACATCTCTCATTGTGCATTTGTTCAAACAAATGCACAATGCATTAGTTACTATGCTAGTGGACATCTCTCATTGTGCATTTGTTCAAACAAGCGTAATGCACTTTTTTTGGAATAAGCACAATCACTTTTAATCATCGCTTCCTTGAAGTGTAAGAATGGAAACTTATTTCTCTCTATCACAAGATTGGGCAACCACTATTTTAATCTAGGATGGCCCCTTTTTTAAACGATTTTCCTAAAATTCTTCTATGAGGGCCATGCGAGGGACAATCGACTGTACCATCTCCAAATGGATACATCGTGATCCTCGACATCCCTCTTGCTTGAGACCGACATTAAAATAGGATTACTCCTCCTCTTTGATTCCAACTCAAGAGGTTGATAACATTCACTTATTTCCTACAAATCCCTTAGTTGCAAAGATCTTTGCTTACTGGTCCAACTCCCCAATCGAATTCATCAGACTAACTTTGAACTCAACCTTCCAGGGTCGACTGGTGGGAATTCTCTAATTTGCCCTTGCTTCAATGTCACTTGTTCTTTTTTCCTTGATTATGGCCGAGCACAGCCGTCAGTGAGTTCCCCTAAGATGAGTGTTTTTATAATCTACTGGACTTGCACGAAATCCTGCGGAAACTATGCCGAAAAGGGGCGCACTGTCCTGCTCTTCGCTTTTCTTCTCTATGGCGACCTCAGTCGATGCTCGAGCTGGCCAACGCGAGCTCTACCTCCCTCCTCGCTGCCTGCGGGCTCTGTTGCCCGCCATGCCCTTCTTTTTACTCCTTGTTTACACACTAAAAAAATCACTTAATTTATTTGGGCGGCCAATTTGGTTGGCTTGGGCGGGCAGCCATGCCCTTGGCCTTTTTAAAGGGCATCACATTCTCTTTAGGCAATGGCTGGGCGGCCTTTTTAAAGGGCATCACATTCTCTTTAGGCAATGGCCGGGTGGCCATTTTAAAGGGCATCACATTTGGCATACAAATTTACCAAGGCATCGGAAAATTTAACGTCCTCTGCACTCAATGCACTCTACAAGACTTCATTTCAGACAATAATCTCACCGAGATCTTTTTGTGCTTTCGTAACGGCACCACATTTGGCATACATATCGGCCAAGGCTTTGCCAAGATTCTTCATTGGCAGCCATAGTCAGTGTAAGGGAATCACCTTTGGCATAAATGTCGGGCTGATGCAATGCCTGTCATCCTTGATTGGACGGCCACATTAGGCGGGCACTATCGTACATGCCGCCTAAAGCACTGCCAAGCATATCATTTTTCTCCAGCAAGCTGGAGCCACGTTGGCTTTTCCTTGCCATCATTGCATTCCAAAACCTGGATGAAAACTCAAAAATTCCCAGATAGCACTCCGATCGAGCCGACCGGACTGATAGAGAGTCGGCCTCCGGTGCATCTTTAACGGCCAATAACCTGGCAATTGTAACTCCGATCACTGATCAAAAAAGACTCATGTGCTCCACAAAGAGAGCACTTTAGGCACGTGCATTCACTTCATTTTTATTCTCTCAGCTGCAGTAGTTGCCCAATCCAGTACAGATCTGCAACCAATTCAAACTTCAAGCTACCATAACTTCTTATCTGTAGCTCCGATTGACGAGCCATAAAGACAGGCTAGTAGAGCACTTAGAGTAGTTCAACTTTGATTAATAAAATACCAACTATGATCACTTCAAGCATACTCAATGTTTAGCATTACCAAGACATCTTTTGGCCCGTAGAGCCGCATCTGGCACACTTTTAGCTTAAAAATTGGCATGTTAGCAAGCCCTTATAACTGTCGAATGATCATGTAGGATTCAAATACACCTGATTGGCATTGCTTTTATCATTTTCTTGTCATGTGAGCTTTGTAAATTTATACCATATGTTATTTGGATTCTTGAGTATAGGCTATCGAGAAGCCTCCTTGATCATCCCATCACTTCCTTTTGGTAACGGTGTAGCCACTGGCCTCACTTTCTTTGCAACAGTCTTGTATTTTGTCTCTACCTGTGCTTGAGCTGCTTCACCTGAATCATCCTCAATATGCATAAGTGCTTCATATATACCTAACTCATCATACATGTCCATTGAATGGACCTTAACCACTTCAGTTCTGCTTTGTAACCTGTGTTCCCTGATCTCCTCAAGCTCTGACATAGTATCTATATAAGATACCTCTTCAAAGATTCATGAAAGCACATCATCTAATTCAAGCACATCACATCCCTACAATTCACTTTGAATACTTGAAACATACTATTTTTCCCACTTTGGCAAATCATTAAGTTTTCTGAAAGACACTGAACCTTCAGATGTTAACCCAAAAAACCCTGAAGAGAAAGCTTCTCTTTGCGAGAAATTCTCCTCACTTGTACCACCATAGTCCCGCTTTATAATGGTACTCCGAGAAAATCCTGTGCAAACCTATGTTCTCTAAATTACTTGCGTATCTTTGGGATTGAATGATCACGTAGACTATGCTTGTTCCTAGCATGGTCAACACATACAGTCAAGAATTGAACTGCTTTCTTACCATCTTGGCTTCAAACCCTGGGCCGAGCCATCATCCAACACCTTAGTTTCCATTCGCATAGCCATAATGTAGGGTTGAACCAAAATTAATGGATAAGAGGAGTGCTCCTGTATAAAGAAGTTTTGCTCATCACAAACAACCCCTACAGTTACCTTAACATTGGCACATACACCATAGAGGTCGTCTGGAAGCATATTGGTAGCTCGAATCCTCCAACCATGGTCCACATCAATAGACCATTTCCCCTTTTTCTGCAAGCCTTTAGCCATCAAATTGATCTCCGATCCATGATCTATGAGTGCTAATACCGGCTCTTCAATGTCACCAAGCTTCACAATAGTTTTGGTTGTTGCTCTTGCCCAATGAGTCCTTGAAAATTGACTCCTTGGTATACTTTCATTGTCTTCATCTTCAATGAAATGAACATTTCTTACCTCTCGTATAGTTGGATTTGACACCACCACAGACCTCGACTCTTCTTCTTCTTCAAGATCTGCCAAATACTCTTCACAGTCATCCAAAATTGCTTCAATGTGGCAAACCACCTGGCTCTTATTTGACTCCGGCTCCTGTTCACTTGGTATCTACCGCTTTCTTTTGATGATATCAATAATCTCCTTGTGAAACTCACGGTTGGCAATGCCCTAAGTATCACCTAATGTGAGCTCCACTTTGCTATTCAGAATGCGCTCTTCAAAAACTTTCTTTAAATCTGTAGCAAATTCAATGTCAGATTTAAGCTTATATGAGGGTCCCATGGGTTTACCTTGCTTTTTGTCCTTGGGTGCCTCCTCCATCACCACTTCAGGAGTGGGCTTAAGACTAGGTCCTTCTTTTTTGCTGTTAAATCTTGTTGTCCTTTTTGATGTCGTAGGAGCTTCTTCATCTCTTTTCTGCTTTCCTCCACCATAGCCTCATTATCTTGAGACTTCACAATGAACGCACACACTGAGAGGGAATCCACTGGATCAGTCCACCCTGTGGTTTCTTGAATTGAATTACCTACTTGTCGTAGCTTCCCATAAGTTACCTTCCCTATTTCTGATGTCTTCAAAGCATAAGGCCATAATTGACCCTTGGTACCTGCACCATCATAATCACCCTTCCCGCAGACTTGCAACCCATATGTAGCTGCTTCCACACAACAACATTATGTTGGATCTCTTCAACTATCTTTTTCATGCCGCCCCTACTAAACCTGTTTCCCTAAGGTGAATCTTCTTGTCCTTCCAGAAAACCACATTCCTTTTGTAAGCTTCATCAAATTCATCACATTCTTAAACATACTTGTGGTCTTCACTATCACACCACATGCATCGGTCCTAGCCTTTGCATGGAGGCTGATGTCTAGGCTCAGAAGTAGACTCCTTTGTAGCTAGCCCTTCAAATTTTACAGCTTTAAAATTCAATTTTAATTCTTGAATACCTTTCACCAATTCTTCAAGAACTGGCTCCTCCACTCTGGGTATGGCCGAGGTTGTTTTCTCCTTAGGTTCCTCTTCCACAACATCCATGATGTCAGCCACGATCATCTTATTGACTCTCATCTATTGTTTCACAATCATATTTACTGCTTTAGTGACTATCTTCCAGTCGGATGTTAAGCCCAATTCTCGTGTTGAATCCTCTAGCAACTGCACTAGACTCTTCTGAAGTCGTGGATCAGCAGCCTGAATGAACAGTTCGACCTTTTGATCCTTCATTGAACGTTGCTCTGTCGAAAAAATCTGCTTGAATTTCTTCTCAAATTCCCATAATAATTATCGAGCAAATAGATTTTTTTTCTTCTTCTGCACCCACTTCATAAAGCTTTGTCTGGTCACCCTTTGCGAATACTGAAGAAGGTATTCCTCCTGAAGCCCCTTCTTGAAATCCTGCCAATTCGGGCCTTGAACCGCCTAAATTTCTTTTATTTGTCTCCCTAGTTTAGGCTCCGCAATTAAATGGAATCCTTCCACTGCATTCTGATCATTGATTCCATTATCTTTCATTGCCATCCCGTAGATATTGCAAAACTTGCTAATATCCCGGCCTTCAAATCACTATAATTTCTCGGTAACTATGTGCCGAGCTTTACGGATCCTCTCTTGCAGATTATACTGCTGTTGGGAAGCCTGTTGTTGTTGCATGTAAGCGCAAACTGTTGCCTCATTTGTTGCATGGCTGCCTCTTGCGGTGTCGACATCTTTCTCCACACACTGCTCACCCCGGCTCATTTCGTGTCGGGGTCACCAAGAATGTCGAAAGATTTTTATTCAAAAGGTGAGCCAGGAAGGCGCAGGGACCTTGGCTGTGAGAGGTGCGAGGAAAAGAGTTGCAACAGACACAATTAATGGGAACAGAGCTTAAAACAGACAATTTAACTTAAACCAAATAATCAACAATATCCATGATTAATCAACCATTAATGGAGGCGTTTATGCTCCTTACACGGTTGAACTTGTAGTAATCCAGGTGCAAATCGAGACAATTGTTACTGATACGATTCGTTCCCTCTTGCTGCTTCAAGATTGAAAGAGAATTGATTTACCTTCCGCTATGGCTATGGGAGCTTCGGTGTCGAATGGCTTAGGAATTTCGATTTGGCTTACGATTGTGGCTCAGGTTTATGGCTTAAGGTTATGGTGGCTAATGATTAGGGAAGTTTGGTTTTGAGAGCTTATATTTGCGAGCTTTAGGTTTGGACTAAGGTTTAAGCTTGGCTAATAAGAGCGATATTACGTTTGGCTTAAGAAATTGAGCTTAATAAGATCAAGAGCTTTGCTTGTTGGCTTGGCTTAAGCCGGCTTATGATAATCCGTCTTAGGCTTGGGTAATGAGATTAGAGCTTAGGAAAGCTTGGCTTTAGAAAGAGAGCCGTCTTTTTCTCTTATATAGATTGCATGCCTTTTTTTTTCCTTGCTAAAAAGGGCCTACCCATTAGAGATGTCGCTAATGGGTACCCACTCGATGACGTGGTAGGATGGATTTGGACTTGCACAAAATCCTACAGAAACTATGCCGAAAAGGGGCGCACCATCCTACTCTTCGCTTTCCTTCTCTACGGCGACCTCAACCGATGCTCGAGCTGGCCAGCACGAGCTCTACCTCCCTCCTCGTTGCCTATGGCCTCTGTTGCCCTCCATGCCCTTCTTTTTTCTCCTTGTTTACACACTAAAAAAATCGCTTAATTTATTTGGGCGGCCAATTTGGTTGGCTTGGGCGGGCGGCCATGCCCTTGGCCTTTTTAAAGAGCATCACATTCTCTTTAGGCAATGGCTGGGCGGCCTTTTTAAAGGGCATCACATTCTCTTTAGGCAATGGCCGGGTGGCCATTTTAAAGGGCATCACATTTGGCATACAAATTTACCAAGGCATCGGAAAATTTAACGTCCTCTGCACTCAATGCACTCTACAAGATTTCATTTCAGACAATAATCTCACAGAGATCTTTTTGTGCTTTCGTAACGGCACCACATTTGGCATACATATCGGCCAAGGCTTTGCCAAGCTTCTTCATTGGCAGCCATAGTCAGTGTAAGGGAATCACCTTTGGCATAAATGTCGGGCTGATGCAATGCCTGTCATCCTTGATTGGATGGCCACATTAGGCGGGCACTGTCGTACATGCCGCCTAAAGCACTGCCAAGCATATCATTTTTCTCCAGCAAGCTGGAGCCACGTTGGCTTTTCCTTGCCATCATTGCATTCCAAAACCTAGATGAAAACTAAAAAATTCCCAGATAGCACTCCGATCGAGCCGACCGGACTGATATAGAACCGACCCCCGGTGCATCTTTAACGGCCAATAACCTGGCAATCGTAACTCCGATCACTGATCAAAAAAGACTCATGCGCTCCACAAAGCGAGCACTTTAGGCACGTGCATTCACTTCATTTTTATTCTCTCAGCTGCAGTAGTTGCCCAATCCAGTACAGATCTGCAACCAATTCAAACTTCAAGCTACCATAACTTCTTATCTGTAGCTTGACGAGCCGTAAAGACAAGCCGGTAGAGCACTTAGTGTAATTCAAATTTGATTAATAAATCCCAGGTATGACCACTTCAAGCATTACCAAGACATATTTTGGCCCTTAGAGCCACATCTGGCACACTTTTAGCTTAAAAATTGGCTTGTTAGCAGCTTGAAGCTTCTCTCTCATGAGTCTATCCACAAGTATGTAGACAAGTTTTGGGATTTACATCTCAAGGCTACTGTCTTTCAAAAGATAGACTTTGCCGAGCAAAAGCAAGAATTCTATGCGAGATTACCTAAAGAGATGGACAAATACATCAACTCTGAACGTCCTGGTTCTATCACCGAAGTAATCCATCACACCATAGCTTCTTCACGCAACAATTTCTATCAAGGGTCTAGACGGAATGTCAAGCCCATGAAAAACAAAGACAAAAATGATGCAAAGGGGAAGACCAATGCTCAAAATTCTTCCCAAGGCACTTCCAACAACAACAACAACAATTGGTCCAAGGAGAAGGGAGTTTACAAAGGCAAACAAAAACTCTCTCTTGTAGAGCTTGAAGCTTTTGGCAAGGACATAAGTGTTTCAAGTGTGGGGAGCAAGGACATGGCTATAGTTCTTGACCCAATAAGAATACTTGCAATGAGACTCCTAGGGATTCCACCATCAAAGCTCCAAAATAGGATGTTCATTGCAAAGGATCATCACTTTTCTATGCTTGGGGAAAGGTAAGAGAGCATGATGCCTTCTTCTTATTTGACCCTGGCTCTACTTACAACTTCATATCAACGGAGTTGGCCACCGAGTTGGGCATTCAACCTTTCGAGATGGGAGATATGATAATGACTGACACAAATTTAAAGGGACAACAAGCCTCCGTTACTCCCTTGATTGGGAAGTTGAGGCTTTAGGTCCAAAGCTATGTCGACAAAGAAGACTTTTTCATCTCTCCTCTCCAACATGCGGGTGCTATCCTAGGGGTGCCATGGTTTGATCGCATGGCTGCCAATATGAAGTTCCCTGAAAGGAGAATCTTCTTCACCGAGAGGGGAAAGAACATGTATATAGATGCTAGTGAGCGTGGTCACACTATTCCACTTTTAAATCCTCCTGCTTTTGATAAATCAATGAAGAGCTCAATTTTTGCGTACATGATTTTTGTTAAAGAGTCTCTAAAATATCCTAATGTTTCATCAAATGTAAATGGTAGGAATGAAGAAGAGGTAGACTTGTCTAATTTTCTAAAAGGATTCCAAGATATGTTCGTCGATGATATCCCTATAGACTTACCTCCAAAATGAGGGGATGATGACCATTGCATTGAGCTCCTTCCAGGAAGCTCACTGCCTAACAAGCCTCCTTGTCGAGTCTCACAAGTTCAACAAGAGGAGATCATGAGGCAAGTACAGGAATTGGTAGATAAAGGGATGGTGAGGACTAGTTACTGTCCCTTTTGTTCTCCAATCCTTTTAGTGCAAAAGAAAGACATACCATATGTGTGTGGACTATCGAGCACTAAACCATATAACTATCAAAAATAGATTTTCCGTGCCTCACGTAGAAGATTTGTTTGATAAGCTACAAGGCTCTACCTACTTTAATAGGAGTGACCTTAAAAGTGGCCATCATCAAATAAGGATAGTGGATGAAGGTATCCTAAAGACCGCATTTCCACAACGTTTGGTCTTTATGAATATCTAGTCATGCCTTTTGGCTTGACTAATGCACCAGCTACGTTCAATTGTCTAATGAAGAAAATTTTTAGACCTTACCGCAAATTCACCGGAGTGTTCTTTGATGATATCATCATCTACTCCAAGTCTTTGGAGGAACATAAGCAAAATCTCCAGGTGATTTTTCAAGCATGGAGGGAGAACAAGCTTTTTCTCAACCAAAAGTAAAGCGAATTTTTCCTTCAAGAGATTTAATACTTAGGTTATATTAACTCTCAAGATGGTATCCATATGGATCCATCAAAGTTAGAGGTAATAAAAACATGGCCTAATATACAAGGAATCTACATGAGCTAAGAAGCTTTATTGGTATGTTCGCAGACTATAAACGCTTCATAACAAAATTCTCTTAAATAGTAGGACCACTACATGACTTAACTAAGAAGAGCTTTAAGTATGTATGGACTACTAAGGAGAAAAATGCTTTTGATAAGCTCAAAGAAAAGTTTACCTTCCAACCAGTCCTCATGCTTCCAGATGTCTCAAAGCCATTTGAGGTCCAATGTGATGCTTGTGGAGATTTCCTTGGAGCAGTTTTTCTTTGAGAAGGGCATGCCATAGCATATGAGAGATGAAGGCTCAATATCAATGAACGAGTCTTGGGCATTTATGAGAAAGCGCTTTTAGCTATTCTATATGCCCTAGACACATGGAAGCACTATTTATTGGGGACTGCATTTATTCTACGAACCAACCACCAAAGTCAAGTATTTCATGATGCAAACCAAGATTTTTGACAAACAAATGAGGTGGGAAAATTTTCTTTCGTAATTTAATTTCCATTTTGCTCACATTGCTGGTGGTAAGCACAATCAAGTGGCTGATGCACTTTCACGAAGACAAAAAGTTAATGCGGTGTCTATAGCTACTCACAATGATCTATCCTCTATGATAGATGAGTATGCTACTGACCCTGACTTTAGAGACATAATGTCAGCCCTTGCTTTGGGGAAGAAAGAGGAACCATTCACCTTGGAGGATGGTTATCTTCTCCACGGGAATAGGCTATGTGTTACCCATTCCCTTCATGAGAAAGTTATGTATGAATCCCATGCTCCCCCCTATGCGGGGCATAGAGGTATTCAACCTACTCTTTGATGAGTAGAGATGTATTTCTATTGGCCTACCATGAAAGTGGACATACAAGAGTATGTTTCAAAATGCGTAGTATGCCAAAAGACTAAGTATGATAGAGGGAAGCAACCTGGATTACTCCAGACATTGCCTATCCCAAATTCACCATGGGAGAGTATATCCATGGATTTCATCTTTATCCATGGGAATACGAGAATATGGACAATAGTCGACAGGTTTAGCAAGCAAGCACACTTTATTCCTGTCAAAAAGACTATTAAGGCACACTAAATGGAAACTCTCTTCATATCTCATATTTTCAAACACCATGGATTACCAACATCCATCGTGTCAGATAGAGATTCTAGAATGACCAGCAATTTTTGGAAAGGTCTCTTTGAAAATCTAGGAACAAGATTGAATTTCTCTTCGGTCTATCATCCACAAGCGGATGGCCAACGTGAGATAGCCAATCTTACAATACTCGATCTACTCAAGACTTATGTTATCGAAGTAGATCAGTTCTCACAATGGGAAAAGTACTTACCTCTTGCAGAGTATGCCTACAATAATACTGTACATACTTCTACAAGAAAATCACCTTTTAAGATCATTGAGGGGAAACACAAAGTCCCTTGCTACTCAAAGTACATGGGAAGATCTTCGCATGCGGATGAGTATAGCCGTGACCTACAAGAATCTTTTCAAAAGATTAAGGAGACTATATACATCTCTCAACAAAGGCAAAAAGCTGCTGCTAACAAGCATAGAAGGTCCTTAGCGTTCAAAGAAAATTATTGGCAAAAATCCTACGGACCATCAAAAGTATTATGCTAAGCTAGCAAAAAGATACTATGGTCCTTTCCAAATCTTGAAGCCCATCAATGAGACGGATTACCAACTCAAGTTGCCCAACCATTGGCTCATACAGAATGCTTTTCACGTGAGCCTACTCAATCCCTACAAATGAGAGCCACCAAGTGAACCAATTATTGAAGACCCTCCCAAAGTTGAAAACCAAGAAGAGGTGCTACAACCCAAAGCTATCATTTGGCATGAAGACAAGATACTACGACATGGTATGATTATTCGATTATATATTATTAAGTTCAAAAATTATCCTTTTGAAGATGCGAGATGGATGCAAGGAATATAGCTTAAGGATAGTATGAACCTTGTCCTGCTACATTAGAGTAAGAAAATGTACAAATTTCTTTTAAATGACCCATGTTTTTGTCTTATAAAAATAGGTCTCTTTTTAATTGTGCACAAATTTAAATATTATGCATGCTTAGAATCATGTTTGTGATGACGACGTCTCTCAAACACCAAGTAGAATTTGTCACTCTACTTTGGGAGAGTGAAATAAACTAAAGAGAAAGCATGCTTGCGGCAGCTATGTCTCCCAAGCACCAAATGGATTAGTCATCCATCTTGGAAAGATGTCGTAGGGTAAAAAGGGATCCTCTACCCGCTAAGTAAGATTGACTAGTGACTAAGGCTTTATCTCTTCTAGCTCATGATCGAGGACGACTATGATTTCAAGAGAGAGGTAATGTCATAAAAAATCTAATATATCTAACCAACCCAAATGATTTTCTCATATTAAACTGATCATTTAATGTGGGAGTATAAACGAGAACAAGGGTTAAGATATAGACCTGTGCTTATAGATCTATCTCAACGTGAGGCCAATGGTAAAGGGGCCCAAATGAGAGATGGTCTATCAAAGAGCAAGGCTAACAAATGGAGCATAAGACCTTAGGTTAAGCTTCATTGAAGACCTCAAATAATTAGTGTAAAAGTCCTTTGACCTTAGGTAAGCTAGGGATGATCTTGAGGTGGGAACTCAGCCCAAGCTTAAGGTGCTTGAGATGCTTGAGGTGCTTGATGATTGAGATGCTTGAAGTGCTTGTCATGTTTGAGATGCTAGGGCTGTACTTGAGGTGAGAACCCAGCCCAAGCTTGAGGGGCTTGAGAGCCAAGCTTGTGGTGAGAACTAGGTCCAAGGTTGAGGGGCTTGAGGTGGCATAAAAGTCAAAGCTAATCTCTACAAGGAGGGGGCGAGCACTACAAGAGGGGGGATGAGAGAGAACACACGTACACTCACACAGGGCATGCTTGGTACAAAGAAAGCAAAAGGGACACTTGTCAAGTTTCTCCTCATGTTTCCCTCATGGTGTGCTTGAAGCCTATTGGTTGGCCACCCAAGGGGTCCAATGATAAATTATAAGATTTAATTAATTTTTTATACATTTATCAAGTCCTCTCCTTGAAAGGGAAAAGGGAGACAATTGTCCCAAGGCTACCCTTGTTGCTTGATTGACCTCTTGATTGTGATTTGCTAGGCCTAGAGGGGTCCAATGAGCTTCAAACATGAGCTACAAGGGGGGGTTGACCAAGGAAGCTAGGGGCTTGCTTAAAGGGGGTATACTCTCCCACACACTCTCATTGTGTGAAGTGCAAAGTGCAAGAGATCCCTATCTTTCTCCAAGAAAATAGAGAGGTTGAGAGCCTACACCAACACTCTTGGCTATGGAATGCAAATTTAACCAAGAGCCATGCTTCAAAGCTTACGCTTGCCATCTTCTCCATATTCATTACTATGCTATTATGTATGCTAGCAAGAAGAGTGATGATAAGTGAGGAACTAATTCTTCTCCTATGAAATGTTTCTTCTTCCTCTTCCCAATCCTCATTCCTGCTAGCAAGGAGAGTGATGATAAGTGAGGAACTAATTCTTCTCCCATGAAATTTTTCTTAGAACTTCCTCTTCCCTACCCTCATTCCCTGCCAGCTCTCTCCACCTTGGAAGATGTTTGAGGTCTTGGGATAGTTAATGCTTTCTTCAAAGTTTATGTTATGCTCGTGATGCATGAAGCTTTCCATCTTCATTGCATCACCTAGGTCACAAGGAACCCCTAGATTGTATTGTAACAAGTCTCTCTTGATGGGAGGAATCATAATACAAATACCTATTGGAGGGGGGACTACCGGCTCCACATAAATCCGGTCCTCAATTGTTGTCATGTTCTCTAAATTCTCTCTCTTGCAAAATTATTGTTCATGCCAAGTTAACTAAATGCTATGTTTATGTTTCTACCATCAATTATGTTCACCCGTAATGCTCACAAAGTAATTTTACAAAATTATTGTCTCTAATTTCTGCTACTCTCAAGTTAATAGGCCAATTCCATTACATGTAGCCTCATAATGTGGTCTTACAAATGTGTTTCAATGCTACACAATAATATTTCAAAATTAGGAATTCCAATCCTTACTTTTGTCAAGATTCTTTGTTTTAAGGAATGGGCGTAGTAACATTGATCCCATGTAGGGAACCCATCGTTGGGGATATTGCATAGCTCTATACTTGTTGCACCATAATTAGTTGTGTGGAACCATGTTAAGAAGAATGGGCAAGGGACCATTCTCCTCTTACAAGACGAATGGTCATGGGACCATACTCCTCTTATAGAAAGAATAGTCTTGGGACCATTCTTCACTATAGAATGTTACCAGCACTCTTTTTCATTTGAGATGGTCCCAAGACCATTCCCTTAGTTATTATAGGAAGACATAGGTTCACTCCTCATACATGAAGGACAATTTTCCTAGAACATACTAAGAAATTTGGGCATGGGTCCACTTTATTAGGAAAAATCTACCTTAAAGAAACAATGGTCCTAGGACCATTCGCTTGGGAGCATTCTAGGACACACTGTAATATAATCCTTTTCATATTTAATGTCTTGCTACCATTAAAACAAAATGGTCCTAAACATGTACCTCATGTACCTTGGAATTTACATCCAATTCCCTCATGTACCTTATATAATCCCTCATGTACCTTGGAATTTACATCTAATTCCCTCCTCAAAAACACATCTGCCAAAGTTCGTAGAGTTACTCAATGAGAAGATTAACATGGGTATTTTGGAGCCTTCTTGCACACCATATTCAAGTAGGTGGTTCATTGTGCCTAAGAAGAATAGATCCTTACATTTTAAACAAGATCTGTAGCACGTAAACAAGGTTACTATCAGGAATGTTGATGCAAGACCAGTTGTGGGATGAATTTATAGTGGCATATGTAGGAAGGACAATTTATTGAAGGAGAGACATCTATTTAGGGTATGACCAATTTCAATTGGCTATTGAAAGTAGATATTTGACAACAATGAAAACACCTTTGGATTTGTAAGGATGTGTACCTTGTTGGGTTTCCATGCCCTCATTTACTTTGATGTCAGCCAGTGGGAACATCTCCCAAAGCATGCAGTTAACACACTTAGTTTGCATGGGAAGTTTAATCTATATATATGTAAACAATCTTTTTTAATCAAATATATACATAGAATTGCTTTTCTTGTTATTGTGTTGATTCTCTCTCTCTCTCTCTCTCTCTCTCTCTCTCTCTCTCTCTCTCTCTCTCTCTCTCTCTCTCTCTCTCTCTCTCTCGCCTCCTCCTCTACTCTTCCTCACCTCGCCATGGCTTCTCCTTGTCGGCATCATTCTCCCTAGCCGCTACTCATCTCAAAATGCAGGGAAATTGGCAAATACTATAGGTGCCTGTGGGCATATCAACACGCTCTGAACGTGGTTGCTAGGTTGGTGCATATCAAAACACCGACCACAAAAAGTGACGGGGAGCACAATCCACTGCGCATATCAAAACACTGTCTTTATGGACACTAGGCGACCAGGTAAATAGTGGAAGCATCTTAAAATGCTCTATTGGTAGCCTTTATAGGCAGTTTTGTATTAGACAGTCCCAACATACCTTACCTCAAAAGGTAACTAGCTCAATTTCACATATGAGGAATTGGATGAATACGGTTCTACGTGACTTCATAACTCCAATCAAAATTCCATTTCATGATGATGTGCCTATCAAAGGATGTGAAGAAAAAGGTGAACTTGAAGATATGGATTTGAGGGTGTGCTATAAATTTTATGCAGACCATATTGAAGATTGTGAGAAGGTTCTGATAAGGTTGGAAGAAATGAATCTTATCCTCTACGGGACATTTTTTGTCTTTGAAGTCAATGAAGTTTGGATTGTGGGGCATATGCGTGGTCCTTATGGTAGAAGGTTTCACTCTTATTTGGATACCACATTTTGCACATGTAGGAGATCCTCTCTATTAATTATTGAGATATTGATTACAATTTTGAAGGGAATGGTAAATCTAGGCGTCGGTATTCTTGAATCATTTAACACTAGTTTGGTACCAAAAAGGACACTTTAGTGGCCCTTTTTCACAAATTTATATATTTTGATAAATGAGATATAAAGATCATCTCAAGAATGGTTTTGCAAACTTATAAAATGTTAGCGAAAGTACTCATAAAAAAAATAAATTCTTCACTTTTGTACCCAACCTCAATAGTAACTACACTCATGAAAAACGCCTACACAAAATAGCAATTGATGTTAAACTAAAATTGGTATCCTGGTCTAAGAAAAAAATTAGTAGGGTGCATGCAATAATTCATGGTGACTACTTATATATGTGCTTGATATTTTTGCAACTCTCATTTGAAACAAAAATTATTTGGGACTAGTATTAAACATAGAAAGTCATGTGGGCTAAATATGCAACATTTGTGGTTTCAATTAATAACCACATAAAACATTTAATTCATCTAAATTTGCATTGTATTATGTTGCATATATACTAGATCTACAACTCTTTTACTTAACGTTGTCAGGAGTTTTTTGGAGCAAGGGATTGCGCATATGTACATACCCATGCATGGTGCATCAAATAAAGAATTGCCCATTTTTCAGAGCCAGGTGGTTACGTGGGGCCCACATGTGTACAGGTAGGACAGCATGTACATAGTGCATCGATTTTCACTATCACCAGTACCAGTACATTTTTTCTACAATAATGAGGAGTTTATAGCGGGTCAACGACGTGAGGTCAGCAGGTGCGTCAGATGGCATCTAGTGGCGTCAGGAGGGCGAACGAGGTCAATACTTGCACGCGGAGAAGTACGGACACAACGTGGGTGTTTTCTTGTGATACTTATGCAGAAAGGTCATCATGAGGACCACTTTTTGGGGCCACTTCACGTGGTGGCGAGATGCATTATTGGAAAAAAGCTGAGTGCCAGGTGTGCGAATGATGCAAAAAGGGTGACAACTATGCACTGCGAGGTCAGTTTTTGGCCTGTTCGGGGTCCGTTTGAGGTCATCTAAAAGGCCAAGGGTGCCCAACTAATAAAGCTAAGTGTGGGAATTGAAAAAACTAAGAAAAGACCAGAAAAAACGTGGAGAAGAGAGGAGGAACAGTCGCAGGTGTGTTTTTGGTGTTTTTGGAGCCTGTTTTGGCCGTAAACTGCTCATCCGAGGTCGGATTTGAGCACTTTGACATTGCAGACTGGGGTTTTGGGCCGTTCCGGACGCGATGGCGCTGTCCATTTTGCCAAATTCCTCACTCTTTTCCTGCTGTTTTTCTGTGTAAGTTTCTCCTATGAGCGAAGTTTCTGCTCTAGTTTGTGATTGTATTTGGCTTATTTTACCCATATTGTGTGAGCTATTTGCCCCATTGGTGTTGGCCCAAGCTCAATTGTATCTAAACCTCAGAAATTCTCCTCTTTTGAGCTGAGTTTTTTGGGTGTGTGTGTGTGTGTGTGTCTGTGTGGAGTGGGCAAGTGGATAGTCTCTCTCCTCTCACTCCAGAGGTGTGTTCCCTGTCTCGGCCAGGTGTGTTGTCTAAGCCGAGTGGTGCCCCATAGTGTGTGTGTGTGTGTATCTTCCCAAGAGTGTGTGATGGGTCGTTATAGAGGCGCTGTGTGTGTTTTCATCCCGCTCACATTCTTTTGGCGCCCCCACGGAGGATCTTCTTCGAGTACCTTTTGCTTCGAGCTTCGGGATTCGGGATTACAAGTTGCAGGTTGCAGATTACAGGTTACAGGTTACAGGTTATAGGTTACATGTTACAGGGACAGGTACAGGTGATTCACACAGGTACAGGTAGCTGGAGTACAGTGATATACTAGCAGTGATGTCACTTGCAGTTGTTGTGGGAATGCATCACTTAGCGCCTATTTGAGCACATTGTCTGCTGGATTGTACGTTACTTGTGGAAACTGCCATTGTACGCATTTGTGGAGCCATACTTGGTTGTATTTTGCAGTCCCAGCCATTTCTGAGACTTGGTCTGGAAGATAGTCATTTCTGAGACTTGACTATATGCGATTTGCATTAGCCTTCATGTGAGGGTCGATAGCGTGAGGTTTTTATTGAGCTGGAGGATTCTCAAATGTGGAGATCCTTTCGGTGATACAGGTAGCTGGAGCACCCTTTTTGTGACCTCGCCATAGGCTATGTACTAGTGAGTCCTACTTGATGCTCGGGTTCTATTGTTGACAGTTTATGCATACATAGACAGTCTATATTGTGGGTTCCTACTGCTCTACTTCTGGGGAAACTTTGTCGAAATTTTCTCAAGTTATGATGGCTGGTTTTTTGGTATTTTGAGCTATTTATGCTGTTATGCTGCTGAAATTTGGGCAAAAAATCAGAGGATAAGTCAGGTGTGCCTTCTTGGGAGCTTCATGGTTGGCTTTAATGGATGATCAAAATGGACCTCAATTCACTCCTTTTCATTTAACTCAAAGAATCCAGATAAATGTTCATGTGTCCAGGAATATCTTTTTCCAGCAGCGCATAGTCTTTATGTTTGGGCCAAGAAGATTGAGAGAGATCCTGGAATGTCCTTTGCCTGTTGTCATTCCGATGATCAACTATGAAAACTCATTTGATGTGCATGTGTTTGTCCTTATCTAAAGCTGAGCTCATTGAAGTTTCTGGGGATTGGGAAGTGAAAAGTTTTGGGTTCTTGCACGTGTGTTCAAAGGGATTCTCAAAGCATTGTAACTTGGGTAACCATGGCTTTCTCTTATCCGGAATTTCATGGAAGAAGTGGTGAAGATGCGGAAGACTTTCTGGAGCAAGTCGAGGTGGCATGCATAAGCAACAATATGTGTGATGAGGACAAGATTTTGAGGCTATTTGGATTGCTTTTGAAAGATGAGGCCCGTGTTTGGTTCATGGATTTGGAAGCTAAAGAAGCAGTGGCTTCTTCTTATGGTTTGAGTCTTGACAAGTTTATAGAAGCTTTTTTAGAGCGTTTCCAGGTTTTTGAAGATGCAAATGCAGTATGGAATGAGCTCAATGCTCTTAAGCAAGGTTCTTGTCAAGGTGTTGATGCCTATGTACAAGTTTTTACAGATTTATGGACTCGTTGGTGTGTTTCTCTTAAGGATGAGACCCCCCCTTATTCATTGAAGAAAAGTTTTTTTGTTGATGGTTTGTCACCTTGGTTGCGGTTCATTGGTTGCGGTTCGAGGTTGAGTTGAAGAGGCCCGAGTCTTTTGAAGATGCAGTATGCATTGCAAAGCACAAGGAATGGAAGTTTAAGCGTCTTGAGGAACATGGTATCAGTACAGGTATGCAAGTGCAAGATAGATTTGACATGGAAGATGAAGTTAAGCCTAAGAAGGTGAAAAGTAGCCTATCCTATGATGTTTCTCGTTTCTTCCCAAGGTCTATTGTGAAGCGTAAAGAGGTCTTGCAGGTTGACAGGTTTATGGAAGAGCCTAAAGAGGTGAGTAATTCTTTGCATACAGGATTGAAAAGTCTTGAAGAGGATGCATTGGCTACTTGTGTACCTTGTGATTCTGGGTGTGAGTGTGAGGTTGAGGTTATTGATGATGAGCACGTATCTTTGGATACTAGTTCCTTGGAAATTAGGGAAGAGGGTAAGGTTGAGAGCCATTTTGTGGATTTGTTGTATATGGAGCCTGTTTTGAAGCCATATTTTGATGTATGTGCAGTGATTGAACCGATTTGTGAGCATGATTGTGGTTTAGAGCAGGGATCTGTATCCTTGGAAACTGATGAACCCATGCTAGAAGCTATGGATAGTGGTGATAGCCATGATTATGATGTGGATGAAGTTATGTTTGATGATGAGTATGCTTATGATGATGAGAAGGGGTTTGGCATATATGAGTCCAATCTCAGCTATGTGGATGCCTATGCTAGGGATATGTGTGCTGCGGGGATACTTTTGTGCTTTGGATATCAACAACTTTACCTTCACACAATGCTTTTAGCTACTTGGGTGCATGATTTGCAGGTTGTTTCTATGGCTGGTGAAGCCAAGATGCCAGGTGATGAGTCACTTGAGTTGTCTCTATCGGTTGGGTTGAATGTGGCATGCAATATTTATGCTTTTGGAACTCCAAACAAGGCGGATGTGTTAGTTGAATATGCCTATGGTGCATTTTGGTTGATTGTTGACAAATGTAGGTGTGGTGTTATGATGCTTCTTGTGAATCAGGCGATATGCCTTTGGCCTTTTGATCCAGGTGGAATGAGCATCTACTAGTGCTGCTGCTGAGCATGAATGCTCTAGCAGGCTAGGGGGTGGGCAAATTATGTCAGGAGTTTTTTGGAGCAAGGGATTGCGCATATGTACATACCCATGCATGGTGCATCAAATAAAGAATTGCCCATTTTTCAGAGCCAGGTGGTTACGTGGGGCCCACATGTGTACAGGTAGGACAGCATGTACATAGTGCATCGATTTTCACTATCATTTTTACCAGTACGTTTTTTCTACAATAATGAGGAGTTTATAGCGCGTAAAACTTCTCGAGGAAGCTATCCGCGGGCCGACGACGTGAGGTCAGCAGGTGCGTCAGATGGCATCTAGTGGCGTCAGGAGGGCGAACGAGGTCAATACTTGCACGCGGAGAAGTACGGACACAACGTGGGTGTTTTCTTGTGATACTTATGCAGAAAGGTCATCATGAGGACCACTTTTTGGGGCCACTTTATGTGGTGGTGAGATGCATTATTGGAAAAAAGCTGAGTGCCAGGTGTGCGAATGATGCAAAAAGGGTGACAACTATGCACTGCGAGGTCAGTTTTTGGCCTGTTCGGGGTCGCCGTTTGAGGTCATCTAAAAGGCCAAGGGTGCCCAACTAATAAAGCTAAGTGTGGGAACTGAAAAAACTGAGAAAAGACCAGAAAAAACGTGGAGAAGAGAGGAGGAACAGCCGCAGGTGTGTTTTTGGTGTTTTTGGAGCCTGTTTTGGCCGTAAACTGCTCATCCGAGGTCGGATTTGAGCACTTTGACATTGCAGACTGGGGTTTTGGGCCGTTCCGAACGCGATGGCGCTGCCCATTTTGCCAAATTCCTCACTCTTTTCCTGCTGTTTTTTTGTGTAAGTTTCTCCTATGAGCGAAGTTTCTGCTCTAGTTTGTGATTGTATCTGGCTTATTTTACCCATATTGTGTGATCTATTTGCCCCATTGGTGTTGGCCCAAGCTCAATTGTATCTAAACCTCAGAAATTCTCCTCTTTTGAGCTGAGTTTTTTGGGTGTGTGTGTGTGTGTGTGTTTGTGTGGAGTGGGCAAGTGGATAGTCTCTCTCCTCTCACTCCAGAGGTGTGTTCCCTGTCTCGGCCAGGTGTGTTGTCTAAGCCGAGTGGTGCCCCATAGTGTGTGTATGTATCTTCCCAAGAGTGTGTGCCGGGTCGTTATAGAGGCGCTGTGTGTGTTTTCATCCCGCTCACAACGTGATACTACACATTTGGTTATCTATGTTATATCCAAAGATTGCACATGTTGAAATTCTTACTTTTTATCTATCAAAATTTAGCTTTAAAATAAATTTTACTTCGGGATTTGTTCATTCATCTCATTTATGTGTATACAAATACCTCATTAGGCACAATGCATTTATATACAGACTCTCATTATTTTTTCATAGCAATGTTTATTTTGAAAGAAATTATGCATTATAAATTTTCTTAGATGAGCTTAAACTACAAAATGCATGTGAATTCGAAACCTTGAAAAATGCTTAGTTGATGGGTATACACCAATAGATACATTATTATAGACCTTAAGTTTTTCCCCACAACCTCATCATGTTAATGAAAGAGGCTTTGGAAAACAACAAAAAAAATCTCTTTGTCAGCATTTTTGAGATCTGTATATTTTTTATTATAACAAAATATGGTTTAAGAACTATATTATGAAGCTGAAGTGCTTGCTATAATAAGTTTTTTCATATCCATAAACCTTTAAGGCTATGATAAATCTTATTTTGATAAGAAGTTAGATTCAATTCATGGAAATTGGCCTCTATAACCTCATCCACAATTGGTCTTCTACCGACAATCCTGATAGTAACCTTGTTTACAGGCTACATATATGGTATGAAACACAATGATCTATTCTTCTTAGGCACAACAAACCACCTGTTTGAATATGGTGTGCAAGAAGGCTCCAAAAAACCCATGCTAATCTTCTAAGTTGGTAACTCCATGAAATTTGGCAAATGTTCTTTTAGGATCAAAAAAGTCTTTAAAGATTGCTTGAGTATGTGGAACCCCTACTTTTAGGGTCACTTGACTTTTGGAAGCACCAAACAGGAAAAACCTTGTGCAACCAGCCCTCAAAGCTATTGTACTCACTTGTCTTGCCCACCTATGAGTGCAAATCTCCCTGTCAAACCCTCGAGGAGTCCAGTATGTAAAAATTGCATATAGCATGTGTAAACAAGAGGTATTTAAATAATCCCTTACCTATATATTTTCAATTATTATATGTACCCCTTATGCATGCATTTTTGTAAAAAAACTAGCCTTTATGTATGAAAATTTTCACCTTCTCAGTTTTAAAACCCTTTATGTAAGTATATTTTTTTGTAAATGTACCTAACTATTGAGGCGGTCCGGGGCGGGCAACAAGAAGAGCAACCTCTAGACACCCTTCAAGGCTCCCGTGTTGCTCAATGGGGCTGGGGCACAACACAACACAAACCAAAACAACAAACCCAGAACCAAATCCCAACTACACAAGGGGCACCACCTAGTTTAAGAGCGAACTAGGACGCAAAAGAGGAGAATCGTTAGAGCAACCCACAAACAAGCAAGGAATTTACACTAACCCTAACACCAATGGAACACTCTTACACACTAAAACACGAGAGAGAGAGAGAGAGAGAGAGAGAGAGAGAGAGAGAGAGAGAGAGAGAGAGAGAGAGAGAGAGAGAGAGAGAGAGAGAGAGAGTGCTCGGGCTGCTTTGAAACGTATCGGCAATGATCAAGCAAACACAACTATATATTTAAGAAGGAGAGAGAAAGGGGGAGGGGGTGCTTGTTGCATTAATACCTTCTTACAAATCTGTCATGACAAATCAAAGTGAGATTAGTATTTGTTCAACATAGCTTGCGTAAATTTCACCACAACACATCACAAGAAAAGCCACCCCAATCACTGTCTTAAGGCCAGGGGAGTCCTCTCCACCCTGTCGCCCTCTTACAGTATGTGGAATTTATGGCTAGATTGATGACAACACCAGAGACAAGCTGTCAAGAACTTAACAAAAAACACCAAGACACTTAAGCATCATTGTTGTCCATTACTTCACGTTGGAAGGGAGACAAAGTATCCAAGCTTAGTCCAAATCCACCCTCCTTGATTCAGCAAATGTTGGGCTTACCCTAGTAGGAGAAATGATAGATTTCCTACTCTCAATTGAATGATCACTCTCTCTCTTACAAATGGCATAGAGTTCCCTTGCTAATCCCCTATTACAACACATGCACATGCATAAGACAATGAGCTTCCACTCAAGAGCTCCTTCTAGAGAGGTTGAGCTTGGCTTCTCAAGCTATAGCATAGTGCTCTTGCTTATGGCTCCTCCCTTTTGTGCTAGCTACACCCTCCTTTTATAGCAATTTTGAAGGCTAGGGTTACTCCTCTAACCATGGTTGGGTTAGATTTTCAGCAATTTATCTAATTTCTTTTGCTTGGAATTATCAAGAAGTTGGTGGGGAAAGAGAGAGGAGAGAAATGGAGGTGATAGGACTTTTCAGAGTGGGTTAGTGTTAGTAGAGTTAGTATTAATTTACAAATGGAATAGGATATTTACAATGGGAGTATCCATGTAGAATACAAATAAGGAAGAAAAACTCTTAAGAGGTAAGAAAAGGTGGATTTCTTACAAGGTTGATGCTCCAAGTGTCTTGAGTAGGGCCAATTTTGACGCTTGTTGACGGTCCACTAGCTTTGACGGTACATTGTTTCTCCACTCTTGACCTTCCTTGAGAGACAAGGTAATTGAAGCTAAGTAATCAACCACCATGATGCTGTCTTTTAAGAGAAGAGGCTGAATTTTGTGGTTTTTTTGATAGATATGGGTAAATTGGAGGAGGAAAAATGAGACTAGGTGGTCAATTTTGGAATGGAATTGTGTGTGGGAGGTATGAGTTCACCATGGTTTCTCTTATTCTTCAAGGTTGAGGAGAAGGTGAGTAGGGTGCAGAGAGGAGTGGTGAGAGAGGTGGGAATGATGAGTGGAGAAGTGTGTGTGAAAGAGGAAAATGATAAAGTGGAAGAGAGAGTGTGGCTGCATAGCATGGGAAAACTGGGGTCCACTAATAAAATCATAGCTCACAGCTCGTAGCTCAAAAAAATATGAAAAAATTTGAGGCAAAATTTTAGCCCACGAGCTACAACTTTTGTCTGTATCACCTTTTCAAATTCGGAGAGCAAGTGAACTTTAAAAATTCAGCAAAACCAACTGTTGTTTTCCACTGCACAAGGTCCTTGTGGGGTCCTTCTTTGGATGATTCTTTTGAATACCGCCAAGAGTGAGCCCTCCATAGTGCATGTATGCATGCCACCTACCCTTGACCTTATTCTGTAGGTCTATAATTGAAGATATTGTTGAGATTATGATATAAGTGAATAGTACAACTAAGAAAATCAAATATTGAGGGGTCTAAAAAATATGT